>NC_052669.1:7302500-8011922 GCF_016802725.1 Solenopsis invicta | reverse complement strand
TTTCCGAATTTCTTCAATATCTCTGTGTTCTAATAGCCCACAGAAGATATATACCTTTTATCATGATGTATCGAATTTCTGAACTGAAAAAGGAAAGACTTATATCAGTCAAATATCGAAATTTTTGAGTAAAATTTTTTTTGCGAATTTCACCAATATCTGTCTGTTCTGATATCCCCGAGAAGAGTTCTATCTTTTATCATAGTCGATCCAATCGCTAAAGTGAAAGACGAAAGAGTTATATCAGTCAAAGTTCGAAATTTTTGAGTAAAATTGGTTTTTTTCCGAATTTCTTCAATATCTCTGTGTTCTGATAGCCCACAGAAGATATATACCTTTTATCATGATGTATCGAATTTCTGAACTGAAAAAGGAAAGACTTATATCAGTCAAATTTCGAAATTTTTTAGTAAAATTTTTTGTGCGAATTTCTCCAATATCTCTCTGTTCTGATATCCCCGAGAAGAGTTCTAACTTTTATCATAGTGGATCCAATCGCTAAAGAGAAAGACGAAAGAGTTATATCAGTCAAAGTTCGAAGTTTTTGAGTAAAATTGGTTTTTTTCCGAATTTCTTCAATATCTCTGTGTTCTAATAGCCCACAGAAGATATATACCTTTTATCATGATGTATCGAATTTCTGAACTGAAAAAGGAAAGACTTATATCAGTCAAATTTCGAAATTATTGAGTAAAATTTTTTTTGCGAATTTCTCCAATATCTGTCTGTTCTGATATCCCCGAGAAGAGTTCTATCTTTTATCATAGTCGATCCAATCGCTAAAGTGAAAGACGAAAGAGTTATATCAGTCAAAGTTCGAAATTTTTGAGTAAAATTGGTTTTTTTCCGAATATCTTCCATATCTCTGTGTTCTGATAGCCCACAGAAGATATATACCTTTTATCATGATGTATAGAATTTCTGAACTGAAAAAGGAAAGACTTATATCAGTCAAATTTCGAAATTTTTGAGTAAAATTTTTTTTGCGAATTTCTCCAATATCTCTGTGTTCTGATAGCCCCGAGAAGAGTTCTAACTTTTATCATAATGGATCGAATCGCTAAAGTGAAAGACGAAAGAGTTATATCAGTCAAAGTTCGAAATTTTTGAGTAAAATTGGTTTTTTTCCGAATTTCTTCAATATCTCTGTGTTCTGATAGCCCACAGAAGATATTTACCTTTTATCATGATGTATCGAATTTCAGAACTGAAAAAGGAAAGACTTATATCAGTCAAACTTCGAAATTTTTGAGTAAAATTTTTTGTGCGAATTTCTCCAATATCTCTGTGTTCTGATAGCCCCGAGAAGAGTTCTAACTTTATCATAATGGATCGAATCGCTAAAGTGAAAGACGAAAAAGTTATATCAGTCAAAGTTCGAAATTTTTGAGTAAAATTGGTTTTTTTCCGAATTTCTTCAATATCTCTGTGTTCTAATAGCCCACAGAAGATATATACCTTTTATCATAATGTATCGAATTTCTGAACTGAAAAAGGAAAGACTTATATCAGTCAAATTTCGAAATTTTTGAGTAAAATTTTTTTTGCGAATTTCTCCAATATCTGTCTGTTCTGATATCCCCGAGAAGAGTTCTATCTTTTATCATAGTGGATCCAATCGCTAAAGTGAAAGACGAAAGAGTTATATCAGTCAAAGTTCGAAATTTTTGAGTTAAATTGGTTTTTTTCCGAATTTCTTCAATATCTCTGTGTTCTGATAGCCCACAGAAGATATATACCTTTTATCATGATGTTTCGAATTTCTGAACTGAAAAAGGAAAGACTTATATCAATCAAATTTCGAAATTTTTGAGTAAAATTTTTTTTGCGAATTTCTCCAATATCTCTCTGTTCTGATATCCCCGAGAAGAGTTCTAACTTTTATCATAGTGGATCCAATCGCTAAAGAGAAAAACGAAAGAGTTATATCAGTCAAAGTTCGAAGTTTTTGAGTAAAATTGGTTTTTTTCCGAATTTCTTCAATATCTCTGTGTTCTAATAGCCCACAGAAGATATATACCTTTTATCATGATGTATCGAATTTCTGAACTGAAAAAGGAAAGACTTATATCAGTCAAATATCGAAATTTTTGAGTAAAATTTTTTTTGCGAATTTCACCAATATCTGTCTGTTCTGATATCCCCGAGAAGAGTTCTATCTTTTATCATAGTCGATCCAATCGCTAAAGTGAAAGACGAAAGAGTTATATCAGTCAAAGTTCGAAATTTTTGAGTAAAATTGGTTTTTTTCCGAATTTCTTCAATATCTCTGTGTTCTGATAGCCCACAGAAGATATATACCTTTTATCATGATGTATCGAATTTCTGAACTGAAAAAGGAAAGACTTATATCAGTCAAATTTCGAAATTTTTGAGTAAAATTTTTTGTGCGAATTTCTCCAATATCTCTGTGTTCTGATAGCCCCGAGAAGAGTTCTAACTTTTATCATAGTGGATCCAATCGCTAAAGTGAAAGACGAAAGAGTTGTATCAGTCAAAGTTCGAAATTTTTGAGAAAAATTCGTTTTTTTCAGAATTTCTTCAATATCTCTGTGTTCTGATAGCCCACAGAAGATATATACCTTTTATCATGATGTTTCGAATTTCTGAACTGAAAAAGGAAAGACTTATATCAGTCAAATTTCGAAATTTTTGAGTAAAATTTTTTTGCGAATTTCTCCAATATCTGTCTGTTCTGATATCCCCGAGAAGAGTTCTATCTTTTATCATAGTCGATCCAATCGCTAAAGTGAAAGACGAAAGAGTTATATCAGTCAAAGTTCGAAATTTTTGAGTAAAATTGGTTTTTTTCCGAATATCTTCCATATCTCTGTGTTCTGATAGCCCACAGAAGATATATACCTTTTATCATGATGTATAGAATTTCTGAACTGAAAAAGGAAAGACTTATATCAGTCAAATTTCGAAATTTTTGAGTAAAATTTTTTTGCGAATTTCTCCAATATCTCTGTGTTCTGATAGCCCCGAGAAGAGTTCTAACTTTTATCATAATGGATCGAATCGCTAAAGTGAAAGACGAAAGAGTTATATCAGTCAAAGTTCGAAATTTTTGAGTAAAATTGGTTTTTTTCCGAATTTCTTCAATATCTCTGTGTTCTGATAGCCCACAGAAGATATATACCTTTTATCATGATGTTTCGAATTTCTGAACTGAAAAAGGAAAGACTTATATCAATCAAATTTCGAAATTTTTGAGTAAAATTTTTTTTGCGAATTTCTCCAATATCTCTCTGTTCTGATATCCCCGAGAAGAGTTCTAACTTTTATCATAGTGGATCCAATCGCTAAAGAGAAAGACGAAAGAGTTATATCAGTCAAAGTTCGAAGTTTTTGAGTAAAATTGGTTTTTTTCCGAATTTCTTCAATATCTCTGTGTTCTAATAGCCCACAGAAGATATATACCTTTTATCATGATGTATCGAATTTCTGAACTGAAAAAGGAAAGACTTATATCAGTCAAATATCGAAATTTTTGAGTAAAATTTTTTTTGCGAATTTCACCAATATCTGTCTGTTCTGATATCCCCGAGAAGAGTTCTATCTTTTATCATAGTCGATCCAATCGCTAAAGTGAAAGACGAAAGAGTTATATCAGTCAAAGTTCGAAATTTTTGAGTAAAATTGGTTTTTTTCCGAATTTCTTCCATATCTCTGTGTTCTGATAGCCCACAGAAGATATATACCTTTTATCATGATGTATCGAATTTCTGAACTGAAAAAGGAAAGACTTATATCAGTCAAATTTCGAAATTTTTGAGTAAAATTTTTTGTGCGAATTTCTCCAATATCTCTGTGTTCTGATAGCCCCGAGAAGAGTTCTAACTTTTATCATAGTGGATCCAATCGCTAAAGTGAAAGACGAAAGAGTTGTATCAGTCAAAGTTCGAAATTTTTGAGAAAAATTGGTTTTTTTCAGAATTTCTTCAATATCTCTGTGTTCTGATAGCCCACAGAAGATATATACCTTTTATCATGATGTATCGAATTTCTGAACTGAAAAAGGAAAGACTTATATCAGTCAAATATCGAAATTTTTGAGTAAAATTTTTTTTGCGAATTTCACCAATATCTGTCTGTTCTGATATCCCCGAGAAGAGTTCTAACTTTTATCATAGTGGATCCAATCGCTAAAGTGAAAGACGAAAGAGTTGTATCAGTCAAAGTTCGAAATTTTTGAGAAAAATTGGTTTTTTTCAGAATTTCTTCAATATCTCTGTGTTCTGATAGCCCACAGAAGATATGTACCTTTTATCATGATGTATCGAATTTCTGAACTGAAAAAGGAAAGACTTATATCAGTCAAATTTCGAAATTTTTGAGTAAAATTTTTTTGCGAATTTCTCCAATATCTCTCTGTTCTGATATCCCCGAGAAGAGTTCTAACTTTTATCATAGTGGATCCAATCGCTAAAGTGAAAGACGAAAGAGTTATATCAGTCAAAGTTCGAAGTTTTTGAGTAAAATTGGTTTTTTTCCGAATTTCTTCAATATCTCTGTGTTCTAATAGCCCACAGAAGATATATACCTTTTATCATGATGTATCGAATTTCTGAACTGAAAAAGGAAAGACTTATATCAGTCAAATATCGAAATTTTTGAGTAAAATTTTTTTTGCGAATTTCACCAATATCTGTCTGTTCTGATATCCCCGAGAAGAGTTCTATCTTTTATCATAGTCGATCCAATCGCTAAAGTGAAAGACGAAAGAGTTATATCAGTCAAAGTTCGAAATTTTTGAGTAAAATTGGTTTTTTTCCGAATTTCTTCAATATCTCTGTGTTCTGATAGCCCACAGAAGATATATACCTTTTATCATGATGTTTCGAATTTCTGAACTGAAAAAGGAAAGACTTATATCAGTCAAATTTCGAAATTTTTGAGTAAAATTTTTTTTGCGAATTTCTCCAATATCTCTCTGTTCTGATATCCCCGAGAAGAGTTCTAACTTTTATCATAGTGGATCCAATCGCTAAAGAGAAAGACGAAAGAGTTATATCAGTCAAAGTTCGAAGTTTTTGAGTAAAATTGGTTTTTTTCCGAATTTCTTCAATATCTCTGTGTTCTAATAGCCCACAGAAGATATATACCTTTTATCATGATGTATCGAATTTCTGAACTGAAAAAGGAAAGACTTATATCAGTCAAATTTCGAAATTATTGAGTAAAATTTTTTTTGCGAATTTCTCCAATATCTGTCTGTTCTGATATCCCCGAGAAGAGTTCTATCTTTTATCATAGTCGATCCAATCGCTAAAGTGAAAGACGAAAGAGTTATATCAGTCAAAGTTCGAAATTTTTGAGTAAAATTGGTTTTTTTCCGAATATCTTCCATATCTCTGTGTTCTGATAGCCCACAGAAGATATATACCTTTTATCATGATGTATAGAATTTCTGAACTGAAAAAGGAAAGACTTATATCAGTCAAATTTCGAAATTTTTGAGTAAAATTTTTTTTGCGAATTTCTCCAATATCTCTGTGTTCTGATAGCCCCGAGAAGAGTTCTAACTTTTATCATAATGGATCGAATCGCTAAAGTGAAAGACGAAAGAGTTATATCAGTCAAAGTTCGAAATTTTTGAGTAAAATTGGTTTTTTTCCGAATTTCTTCAATATCTCTGTGTTCTGATAGCCCACAGAAGATATATACCTTTTATCATGATGTATCGAATTTCAGAACTGAAAAAGGAAAGACTTATATCAGTCAAACTTCGAAATTTTTGAGTAAAATTTTTTGTGCGAATTTCTCCAATATCTCTGTGTTCTGATAGCCCCGAGAAGAGTTCTAACTTTATCATAATGGATCGAATCGCTAAAGTGAAAGACGAAAAAGTTATATCAGTCAAAGTTCGAAATTTTTGAGTAAAATTGGTTTTTTTCCGAATTTCTTCAATATCTCTGTGTTCTAATAGCCCACAGAAGATATATACCTTTTATCATAATGTATCGAATTTCTGAACTGAAAAAGGAAAGACTTATATCAGTCAAATTTCGAAATTTTTGAGTAAAATTTTTTTTGCGAATTTCTCCAATATCTGTCTGTTCTGATATCCCCGAGAAGAGTTCTATCTTTTATCATAGTGGATCCAATCGCTAAAGTGAAAGACGAAAGAGTTATATCAGTCAAAGTTCGAAATTTTTGAGTTAAATTGGTTTTTTTCCGAATTTCTTCAATATCTCTGTGTTCTGATAGCCCACAGAAGATATATACCTTTTATCATGATGTTTCGAATTTCTGAACTGAAAAAGGAAAGACTTATATCAATCAAATTTCGAAATTTTTGAGTAAAATTTTTTTTGCGAATTTCTCCAATATCTCTCTGTTCTGATATCCCCGAGAAGAGTTCTAACTTTTATCATAGTGGATCCAATCGCTAAAGAGAAAAACGAAAGAGTTATATCAGTCAAAGTTCGAAGTTTTTGAGTAAAATTGGTTTTTTTCCGAATTTCTTCAATATCTCTGTGTTCTAATAGCCCACAGAAGATATATACCTTTTATCATGATGTATCGAATTTCTGAACTGAAAAAGGAAAGACTTATATCAGTCAAATATCGAAATTTTTGAGTAAAATTTTTTTTGCGAATTTCACCAATATCTGTCTGTTCTGATATCCCCGAGAAGAGTTCTATCTTTTATCATAGTCGATCCAATCGCTAAAGTGAAAGACGAAAGAGTTATATCAGTCAAAGTTCGAAATTTTTGAGTAAAATTGGTTTTTTTCCGAATTTCTTCCATATCTCTGTGTTCTGATAGCCCACAGAAGATATATACCTTTTATCATGATGTATCGAATTTCTGAACTGAAAAAGGAAAGACTTATATCAGTCAAATTTCGAAATTTTTGAGTAAAATTTTTTGTGCGAATTTCTCCAATATCTCTGTGTTCTGATAGCCCCGAGAAGAGTTCTAACTTTTATCATAGTGGATCCAATCGCTAAAGTGAAAGACGAAAGAGTTGTATCAGTCAAAGTTCGAAATTTTTGAGAAAAATTCGTTTTTTTCAGAATTTCTTCAATATCTCTGTGTTCTGATAGCCCACAGAAGATATATACCTTTTATCATGATGTTTCGAATTTCTGAACTGAAAAGGAAAGACTTATATCAATCAAATTTCGAAATTTTTGAGTAAAATTTTTTTTGCGAATTTCTCCAATATCTCTCTGTTCTGATATCCCCGAGAAGAGTTCTAACTTTTATCATAGTGGATCCAATCGCTAAAGAGAAAAACGAAAGAGTTATATCAGTCAAAGTTCGAAGTTTTTGAGTAAAATTGGTTTTTTTCCGAATTTCTTCAATATCTCTGTGTTCTAATAGCCCACAGAAGATATATACCTTTTATCATGATGTATCGAATTTCTGAACTGAAAAAGGAAAGACTTATATCAGTCAAATATCGAAATTTTTGAGTAAAATTTTTTTGCGAATTTCACCAATATCTGTCTGTTCTGATATCCCCGAGAAGAGTTCTAACTTTTATCATAGTGGATCCAATCGCTAAAGTGAAAGACGAAAGAGTTGTATCAGTCAAAGTTCGAAATTTTTGAGAAAAATTGGTTTTTTTCAGAATTTCTTCAATATCTCTGTGTTCTGATAGCCCACAGAAGATATGTACCTTTTATCATGATGTATCGAATTTCTGAACTGAAAAAGGAAAGACTTATATCAGTCAAATTTCGAAATTTTTGAGTAAAATTTTTTTTGCGAATTTCTCCAATATCTCTCTGTTCTGATATCCCCGAGAAGAGTTCTAACTTTTATCATAGTGGATCCAATCGCTAAAGTGAAAGACGAAAGAGTTATATCAGTCAAAGTTCGAAGTTTTTGAGTAAAATTGGTTTTTTTCCGAATTTCTTCAATATCTCTGTGTTCTAATAGCCCACAGAAGATATATACCTTTTATCATGATGTATCGAATTTCTGAACTGAAAAAGGAAAGACTTATATCAGTCAAATATCGAAATTTTTGAGTAAAATTTTTTTTGCGAATTTCACCAATATCTGTCTGTTCTGATATCCCCGAGAAGAGTTCTATCTTTTATCATAGTCGATCCAATCGCTAAAGTGAAAGACGAAAGAGTTATATCAGTCAAAGTTCGAAATTTTTGAGTAAAATTGGTTTTTTTCCGAATTTCTTCAATATCTCTGTGTTCTGATAGCCCACAGAAGATATATACCTTTTATCATGATGTTTCGAATTTCTGAACTGAAAAAGGAAAGACTTATATCAGTCAAATTTCGAAATTTTTGAGTAAAATTTTTTTTGCGAATTTCTCCAATATCTCTCTGTTCTGATATCCCCGAGAAGAGTTCTAACTTTTATCATAGTGGATCCAATCGCTAAAGAGAAAGACGAAAGAGTTATATCAGTCAAAGTTCGAAGTTTTTGAGTAAAATTGGTTTTTTTCCGAATTTCTTCAATATCTCTGTGTTCTAATAGCCCACAGAAGATATATACCTTTTATCATGATGTATCGAATTTCTGAACTGAAAAAGGAAAGACTTATATCAGTCAAATTTCGAAATTATTGAGTAAAATTTTTTTTGCGAATTTCTCCAATATCTGTCTGTTCTGATATCCCCGAGAAGAGTTCTATCTTTTATCATAGTCGATCCAATCGCTAAAGTGAAAGACGAAAGAGTTATATCAGTCAAAGTTCGAAATTTTTGAGTAAAATTGGTTTTTTTCCGAATATCTTCCATATCTCTATGTTCTGATAGCCCACAGAAGATATATACCTTTTATCATGATGTATAGAATTTCTGAACTGAAAAAGGAAAGACTTATATCAGTCAAATTTCGAAATTTTTGAGTAAAATTTTTTTTGCGAATTTCTCCAATATCTCTGTGTTCTGATAGCCCCGAGAAGAGTTCTAACTTTTATCATAATGGATCGAATCGCTAAAGTGAAAGACGAAAGAGTTATATCAGTCAAAGTTCGAAATTTTTGAGTAAAATTGGTTTTTTTCCGAATTTCTTCAATATCTCTGTGTTCTAATAGCCCACAGAAGATATATACCTTTTATCATGATGTATCGAATTTCTGAACTGAAAAAGGAAAGACTTATATCAGTCAAATATCGAAATTATTGAGTAAAATTTTTTTTGCGAATTTCACCAATATCTGTCTGTTCTGATATCCCCGAGAAGAGTTCTAACTTTTATCATAGTGGATCCAATCGCTAAAGTGAAAGACGAAAGGGTTGTATCAGTCAAAGTTCGAAATTTTTGATAAAAATTGGTTTTTTTCAGAATTTCTTCAATATCTCTGTGTTCTGATAGCCCACAGAAGATATGTACCTTTTATCATGATGTATCGAATTTCTGAACTGAAAAAGGAAAGACTTATATCAGTCAAATTTCGAAATTTTTGAGTAAAATTTTTTTGCGAATTTCTCCAATATCTCTCTGTTCTGATATCCCCGAGAAGAGTTCTAACTTTTATCATAGTGGATCCAATCGCTAAAGTGAAAGACGAAAGAGTTATATCAGTCAAAGTTCGAAGTTTTTGAGTAAAATTGGTTTTTTTCCGAATTTCTTCAATATCTCTGTGTTCTAATAGCCCACAGAAGATATATACCTTTTATCATGATGTATCGAATTTCTGAACTGAAAAAGGAAAGACTTATATCAGTCAAATATCGAAATTTTTGAGTAAAATTTTTTTTGCGAATTTCACCAATATCTGTCTGTTCTGATATCCCCGAGAAGAGTTCTAACTTTTATCATAGTGGATCCAATCGCTAAAGTGAAAGACGAAAGAGTTGTATCAGTCAAAGTTCGAAATTTTTGAGAAAAATTGGTTTTTTTCAGAATTTCTTCAATATCTCTGTGTTCTGATAGCCCACAGAAGATATGTACCTTTTATCATGATGTATCGAATTTCTGAACTGAAAAAGGAAAGACTTATATCAGTCAAATATCGAAATTTTTGAGTAAAATTTTTTTTGCGAATTTCACCAATATCTGTCTGTTCTGATATCCCCGAGAAGAGTTCTAACTTTTATCATAGTGGATCCAATCGCTAAAGTGAAAGACGAAAGAGTTATATCAGTCAAAGTTCGAAGTTTTTGAGTAAAATTGGTTTTTTTCCGAATTTCTTCAATATCTCTGTGTTCTAATAGCCCACAGAAGATATATACCTTTTATCATGATGTATCGAATTTCTGAACTGAAAAAGGTAAGACTTATATCAGTCAAATATCGAAATTTTTGAGTAAAATTTTTTTTGCGAATTTCACCAATATCTGTCTGTTCTGATATCCCCGAGAAGAGTTCTATCTTTTATCATAGTCGATCCAATCGCTAAAGTGAAAGACGAAAGAGTTATATCAGTCAAAGTTCGAAATTTTGGAGTAAAATTGGTTTTTTTCCGAATTTCTTCAATATCTCTGTGTTCTGATAGCCCACAGAAGATATATACCTTTTATCATGATGTTTCGAATTTCTGAACTGAAAAAGGAAAGACTTATATCAGTCAAATTTCGAAATTTTTGAGTAAAATTTTTTTGCGAATTTCTCCAATATCTCTGTGTTCTGATAGCCCCGAGAAGAGTTCTAACTTTTATCATAATGGATCGAATCGCTAAAGTGAAAGACGAAAGAGTTATATCAGTCAAAGTTCGAAATTTTTGAGTAAAATTGGTTTTTTTCCGAATTTCTTCAATATCTCTGTGTTCTAATAGCCCACAGAAGATATATACCTTTTATCATGATGTATCGAATTTCTGAACTGAAAAAGGAAAGACTTATATCAGTCAAATATCGAAATTTTTGAGTAAAATTTTTTTTGCGAATTTCACCAATATCTGTCTGTTCTGATATCCCCGAGAAGAGTTCTAACTTTTATCATAGTGGATCCAATCGCTAAAGTGAAAGACGAAAGGGTTGTATCAGTCAAAGTTCGAAATTTTTGAGAAAAATTGGTTTTTTTCAGAATTTCTTCAATATCTCTGTGTTCTGATAGCCCACAGAAGATATGTACCTTTTATCATGATGTATCGAATTTCTGAACTGAAAAAGGAAAGACTTATATCAGTCAAATTTCGAAATTTTTGAGTAAAATTTTTTTTGCGAATTTCTCCAATATCTCTCTTTTCTGATATCCCCGAGAAGAGTTCTAACTTTTATCATAGTGGATCCAATCGCTAAAGTGAAAGACGAAAGAGTTATATCAGTCAAAGTTCGAAGTTTTTGAGTAAAATTGGTTTTTTTCCGAATTTCTTCAATATCTCTGTGTTCTAATAGCCCACAGAAGATATATACCTTTTATCATGATGTATCGAATTTCTGAACTGAAAAAGGAAAGACTTATATCAGTCAAATATCGAAATTTTTGAGTAAAATTTTTTTGCGAATTTCACCAATATCTGTCTGTTCTGATATCCCCGAGAAGAGTTCTATCTTTTATCATAGTCGATCCAATCGCTAAAGTGAAAGACGAAAGAGTTATATCAGTCAAAGTTCGAAATTTTTGAGTAAAATTGGTTTTTTTCCGAATTTCTTCAATATCTCTGTGTTCTGATAGCCCACAGAAGATATATACCTTTTATCATGATGTTTCGAATTTCTGAACTGAAAAAGGAAAGACTTATATCAGTCAAATTTCGAAATTTTTGAGTAAAATTTTTTTTGCGAATTTCTCCAATATCTCTCTGTTCTGATATCCCCGAGAAGAGTTCTAACTTTTATCATAGTGGATCCAATCGCTAAAGAGAAAGACGAAAGAGTTATATCAGTCAAAGTTCGAAGTTTTTGAGTAAAATTGGTTTTTTTCCGAATTTCTTCAATATCTCTGTGTTCTAATAGCCCACAGAAGATATATACCTTTTATCATGATGTATCGAATTTCTGAACTGAAAAAGGAAAGACTTATATCAGTCAAATTTCGAAATTATTGAGTAAAATTTTTTTTGCGAATTTCTCCAATATCTGTCTGTTCTGATATCCCCGAGAAGAGTTCTATCTTTTATCATAGTCGATCCAATCGCTAAAGTGAAAGACGAAAGAGTTATATCAGTCAAAGTTCGAAATTTTTGAGTAAAATTGGTTTTTTTCCGAATATCTTCCATATCTCTGTGTTCTGATAGCCCACAGAAGATATATACCTTTTATCATGATGTATAGAATTTCTGAACTGAAAAAGGAAAGACTTATATCAGTCAAATTTCGAAATTTTTGAGTAAAATTTTTTTGCGAATTTCTCCAATATCTCTGTGTTCTGATAGCCCCGAGAAGAGTTCTAACTTTTATCATAATGGATCGAATCGCTAAAGTGAAAGACGAAAGAGTTATATCAGTCAAAGTTCGAAATTTTTGAGTAAAATTGGTTTTTTTCCGAATTTCTTCAATATCTCTGTGTTCTGATAGCCCACAGAAGATATATACCTTTTATCATGATGTATCGAATTTCAGAACTGAAAAAGGAAAGACTTATATCAGTCAAACTTCGAAATTTTTGAGTAAAATTTTTTGTGCGAATTTCTCCAATATCTCTGTGTTCTGATAGCCCCGAGAAGAGTTCTAACTTTATCATAATGGATCGAATCGCTAAAGTGAAAGACGAAAAAGTTATATCAGTCAAAGTTCGAAATTTTTGAGTAAAATTGGTTTTTTTCCGAATTTCTTCAATATCTCTGTGTTCTAATAGCCCACAGAAGATATATACCTTTTATCATAATGTATCCAATTTCTGAACTGAAAAAGGAAAGACTTATATCAGTCAAATTTCGAAATTTTTGAGTAAAATTTTTTTTGCGAATTTCTCCAATATCTGTCTGTTCTGATATCCCCGAGAAGAGTTCTATCTTTTATCATAGTGGATCCAATCGCTAAAGTGAAAGACGAAAGAGTTATATCAGTCAAAGTTCGAAATTTTTGAGTTAAATTGGTTTTTTTCCGAATTTCTTCAATATCTCTGTGTTCTGATAGCCCACAGAAGATATATACCTTTTATCATGATGTTTCGAATTTCTGAACTGAAAAAGGAAAGACTTATATCAATCAAATTTCGAAATTTTTGAGTAAAATTTTTTTTGCGAATTTCTCCAATATCTCTCTGTTCTGATATCCCCGAGAAGAGTTCTAACTTTTATCATAGTGGATCCAATCGCTAAAGAGAAAAACGAAAGAGTTATATCAGTCAAAGTTCGAAGTTTTTGAGTAAAATTGGTTTTTTTCCGAATTTCTTCAATATCTCTGTGTTCTAATAGCCCACAGAAGATATATACCTTTTATCATGATGTATCGAATTTCTGAACTGAAAAAGGAAAGACTTATATCAGTCAAATATCGAAATTTTTGAGTAAAATTTTTTTTGCGAATTTCACCAATATCTGTCTGTTCTGATATCGCCGAGAAGAGTTCTATCTTTTATCATAGTCGATCCAATCGCTAAAGTGAAAGACGAAAGAGTTATATCAGTCAAAGTTCGAAATTTTTGAGTAAAATTGGTTTTTTTCCGAATTTCTTCCATATCTCTGTGTTCTGATAGCCCACAGAAGATATATACCTTTTATCATGATGTATCGAATTTCTGAACTGAAAAAGGAAAGACTTATATCAGTCAAATTTCGAAATTTTTGAGTAAAATTTTTTTGCGAATTTCTCCAATATCTCTGTGTTCTGATAGCCCCGAGAAGAGTTCTAACTTTTATCATAATGGATCGAATCGCTAAAGTGAAAGACGAAAGAGTTATATCAGTCAAAGTTCGAAATTTTTGAGTAAAATTGGTTTTTTTCCGAATTTCTTCAATATCTCTGTGTTCTAATAGCCCACAGAAGATATATACCTTTTATCATGATGTATCGAATTTCTGAACTGAAAAAGGAAAGACTTATATCAGTCAAATATCGAAATTTTTGAGTAAAATTTTTTTGCGAATTTCACCAATATCTGTCTGTTCTGATATCCCCGAGAAGAGTTCTAACTTTTATCATAGTGGATCCAATCGCTAAAGTGAAAGACGAAAGGGTTGTATCAGTCAAAGTTCGAAATTTTTGAGAAAAATTGGTTTTTTTCAGAATTTCTTCAATATCTCTGTGTTCTGATAGCCCACAGAAGATATATACTTTTTATCATGATATATCGAATTTCTGAACTGAAAAAGGAAAGACTTATATCAGTCAAATTTCGAAATTTTTGAGTAAAAATTTTTTGCGAATTTCTCCAATATCTCTCTGTTCTGATATCCCCGAGAAGAGTTCTAACTTTTATCATAGTGGATCCAATCGCTAAAGTGAAAGACGAAAGAGTTATATCAGTCAAAGTTCGAAGTTTTTGAGTAAAATTGGTTTTTTTCCGAATTTCTTCAATATCTCTGTGTTCTAATAGCCCACAGAAGATATATACCTTTTATCATGATGTATCGAATTTCTGAACTGAAAAAGGAAAGACTTATATCAGTCAAATATCGAAATTTTTGAGTAAAATTTTTTTTGCGAATTTCACCAATATCTGTCTGTTCTGATATCCCCGAGAAGAGTTCTATCTTTTATCATAGTCGATCCAATCGCTAAAGTGAAAGACGAAAGAGTTATATCAGTCAAAGTTCGAAATTTTTGAGTAAAATTGGTTTTTTTCCGAATTTCTTCAATATCTCTGTGTTCTGATAGCCCACAGAAGATATATACCTTTTATCATGATGTTTCGAATTTCTGAACTGAAAAAGGAAAGACTTATATCAGTCAAATTTCGAAATTTTTGAGTAAAATTTTTTTTGCGAATTTCTCCAATATCTCTCTGTTCTGATATCCCCGAGAAGAGTTCTAACTTTTATCATAGTGGATCCAATCGCTAAAGAGAAAGACGAAAGAGTTATATCAGTCAAAGTTCGAAGTTTTTGAGTAAAATTGGTTTTTTTCCGAATTTCTTCAATATCTCTGTGTTCTAATAGCCCACAGAAGATATATACCTTTTATCATGATGTATCGAATTTCTGAACTGAAAAAGGAAAGACTTATATCAGTCAAATTTCGAAATTATTGAGTAAAATTTTTTTTGCGAATTTCTCCAATATCTGTCTGTTCTGATATCCCCGAGAAGAGTTCTATCTTTTATCATAGTCGATCCAATCGCTAAAGTGAAAGACGAAAGAGTTATATCAGTCAAAGTTCGAAATTTTTGAGTAAAATTGGTTTTTTTCCGAATATCTTCCATATCTCTGTGTTCTGATAGCCCACAGAAGATATATACCTTTTATCATGATGTATAGAATTTCTGAACTGAAAAAGGAAAGACTTATATCAGTCAAATTTCGAAATTTTTGAGTAAAATTTTTTTTGCGAATTTCTCCAATATCTCTGTGTTCTGATAGCCCCGAGAAGAGTTCTAACTTTTATCATAATGGATCGAATCGCTAAAGTGAAAGACGAAAGAGTTATATCAGTCAAAGTTCGAAATTTTTGAGTAAAATTGGTTTTTTTCCGAATTTCTTCAATATCTCTGTGTTCTGATAGCCCACAGAAGATATATACCTTTTATCATGATGTATCGAATTTCAGAACTGAAAAAGGAAAGACTTATATCAGTCAAACTTCGAAATTTTTGAGTAAAATTTTTTGTGCGAATTTCTCCAATATCTCTGTGTTCTGATAGCCCCGAGAAGAGTTCTAACTTTATCATAATGGATCGAATCGCTAAAGTGAAAGACGAAAAAGTTATATCAGTCAAAGTTCGAAATTTTTGAGTAAAATTGGTTTTTTTCCGAATTTCTTCAATATCTCTGTGTTCTAATAGCCCACAGAAGATATATACCTTTTATCATAATGTATCGAATTTCTGAACTGAAAAAGGAAAGACTTATATCAGTCAAATTTCGAAATTTTTGAGTAAAATTTTTTTTGCGAATTTCTCCAATATCTGTCTGTTCTGATATCCCCGAGAAGAGTTCTATCTTTTATCATAGTGGATCCAATCGCTAAAGTGAAAGACGAAAGAGTTATATCAGTCAAAGTTCGAAATTTTTGAGTTAAATTGGTTTTTTTCCGAATTTCTTCAATATCTCTGTGTTCTGATAGCCCACAGAAGATATATACCTTTTATCATGATGTTTCGAATTTCTGAACTGAAAAAGGAAAGACTTATATCAATCAAATTTCGAAATTTTTGAGTAAAATTTTTTTTGCGAATTTCTCCAATATCTCTCTGTTCTGATATCCCCGAGAAGAGTTCTAACTTTTATCATAGTGGATCCAATCGCTAAAGAGAAAAACGAAAGAGTTATATCAGTCAAAGTTCGAAGTTTTTGAGTAAAATTGGTTTTTTTCCGAATTTCTTCAATATCTCTGTGTTCTAATAGCCCACAGAAGATATATACCTTTTATCATGATGTATCGAATTTCTGAACTGAAAAAGGAAAGACTTATATCAGTCAAATATCGAAATTTTTGAGTAAAATTTTTTTTGCGAATTTCACCAATATCTGTCTGTTCTGATATCCCCGAGAAGAGTTCTATCTTTTATCATAGTCGATCCAATCGCTAAAGTGAAAGACGAAAGAGTTATATCAGTCAAAGTTCGAAATTTTTGAGTAAAATTGGTTTTTTTCCGAATTTCTTCCATATCTCTGTGTTCTGATAGCCCACAGAAGATATATACCTTTTAACATGATGTATCGAATTTCTGAACTGAAAAAGGAAAGACTTATATCAGTCAAATTTCGAAATTTTTGAGTAAAATTTTTTGTGCGAATTTCTCCAATATCTCTGTGTTCTGATAGCCCCGAGAAGAGTTCTAACTTTTATCATAGTGGATCCAATCGCTAAAGTGAAAGACGAAAGGGTTGTATCAGTCAAAGTTCGAAATTTTTGAGAAAAATTCGTTTTTTTCAGAATTTCTTCAATATCTCTGTGTTCTGATAGCCCACAGAAGATATATACCTTTTATCATGATGTTTCGAATTTCTGAACTGAAAAAGGAAAGACTTATATCAGTCAAATTTCGAAATTTTTGAGTAAAATTTTTTTTGCGAATTTCTCCAATATCTCTCTGTTCTGATATCCCCGAGAAGAGTTCTAACTTTTATCATAGTCGATCCAATCCCTAAAGTGAAAGACGAAAGAGTTATATCAGTCAAAGTTCGAAATTTTTGAGTAAAATTGGTTTTTTTCCGAATTTCTTCCATATCTCTGTGTTCTGATAGCCCACAGAAGATATATACCTTTTATCATGATGTATCGAATTTCTGAACTGAAAAAGGAAAGACTTATATCAGTCAAATTTCGAAATTTTTGAGTAAAATTTTTTGTGCGAATTTCTCCAATATCTCTGTGTTCTGATAGCCCCGAGAAGAGTTCTAACTTTTATCATAGTGGATCCAATCGCTAAAGTGAAAGACGAAAGAGTTGTATCAGTCAAAGTTCGAAATTTTTGAGAAAAATTGGTTTTTTTCAGAATTTCTTCAATATCTCTGTGTTCTGATAGCCCACAGAAGATATGTACCTTTTATCATGATGTATCGAATTTCTGAACTGAAAAAGGAAAGACTTATATCAGTCAAATTTCGAAATTTTTGAGTAAAATTTTTTTTGCGAATTTCTCCAATATCTCTCTGTTCTGATATCCCCGAGAAGAGTTCTAACTTTTATCATAGTGGATCCAATCGCTAAAGTGAAAGACGAAAGAGTTATATCAGTCAAAGTTCGAAGTTTTTGAGTAAAATTGGTTTTTTTCCGAATTTCTTCAATATCTCTGTGTTCTAATAGCCCACAGAAGATATATACCTTTTATCATGATGTATCGAATTTCTGAACTGAAAAAGGAAAGACTTATATCAGTCAAATATCGAAATTTTTGAGTAAAATTTTTTTTGCGAATTTCACCAATATCTGTCTGTTCTGATATCCCCGAGAAGAGTTCTATCTTTTATCATAGTCGATCCAATCGCTAAAGTGAAAGACGAAAGAGTTATATCAGTCAAAGTTCGAAATTTTTGAGTAAAATTGGTTTTTTTCCGAATTTCTTCCATATCTCTGTGTTCTGATAGCCCACAGAAGATATATACCTTTTATCATGATGTATCGAATTTCTGAACTGAAAAAGGAAAGACTTATATCAGTCAAATTTCGAAATTTTTGAGTAAAATTTTTTGTGCGAATTTCTCCAATATCTCTGTGTTCTGATAGCCCCGAGAAGAGTTCTAACTTTTATCATAGTGGATCCAATCGCTAAAGTGAAAGACGAAAGAGTTGTATCAGTCAAAGTTCGAAATTTTTGAGTAAAATTGGTTTTTTTCCGAATTTCTTCAATATCTCTGTGTTCTGATAGCCCACAGAAGATATATACCTTTTATCATGATGTATCGAATTTCTGAACTGAAAAAGGAAAGACTTATATCAGTCAAATTTCGAAATTTTTGAGTAAAATTTTTTGTGCGAATTTCTCCAATATCTCTGTGTTCTGATAGCCCCGAGAAGAGTTCTAACTTTTATCATAGTGGATCCAATCGCTAAAGTGAAAGACGAAAGAGTTATATCAGTCAAAGTTCGAAATTTTTGAGTAAAATTGGTTTTTTTCCGAATTTCTTCAATATCTTTGTGTTCTGATAGCCCACAGAAGATATATACCTTTTATCATGATGTATCGAATTTCAGAACTGAAAAAGGAAAGACTTATATCAGTCAAATTTCGAAATTTTTGAGTAAAATTTTTTTGCGAATTTCTCCAATATCTCTCTGTTCTGATATCCCCGAGAAGAGTTCTAACTTTTATCATAGTGGATCCAATCGCTAAAGTGAAAGACGAAAGAGTTATATCAGTCAAAGTTCGAAGTTTTTGAGTAAAATTGGTTTTTTTCCGAATTTCTTCAATATCTCTGTGTTCTAATAGCCCACAGAAGATATATACCTTTTATCATGATGTATCGAATTTCTGAACTGAAAAAGGAAAGACTTATATCAGTCAAATATCGAAATTTTTGAGTAAAATTTTTTTTGCGAATTTCACCAATATCTGTCTGTTCTGATATCCCCGAGAAGAGTTCTATCTTTTATCATAGTCGATCCAATCGCTAAAGTGAAAGACGAAAGAGTTATATCAGTCAAAGTTCGAAATTTTTGAGTAAAATTGGTTTTTTTCCGAATTTCTTCCATATCTCTGTGTTCTGATAGCCCACAGAAGATATATACCTTTTATCATGATGTATCGAATTTCTGAACTGAAAAAGGAAAGACTTATATCAGTCAAATTTCGAAATTTTTGAGTAAAATTTTTTTGCGAATTTCTCCAATATCTCTGTGTTCTGATAGCCCCGAGAAGAGTTCTAACTTTTATCATAGTGGATCCAATCGCTAAAGTGAAAGACGAAAGAGTTATATCAGTCAAAGTTCGAAATTTTTGAGTAAAATTGGTTTTTTTCCGAATTTCTTCAATATCTCTGTGTTCTGATAGCCCACAGAAGATATATACCTTTTATCATGATGTATCGAATTTCTGAACTGAAAAAGGAAAGACTTATATCAGTCAAATTTCGAAATTTTTGAGTAAAATTTTTTTTGCGAATTTCTCCAATATCTCTCTGTTCTGATATCCCCGAGAAGAGTTCTAACTTTTATCATAGTGGATCCAATCGCTAAAGTGAAAGACGAAAGAGTTATATCAGTCAAAGTTCGAAATTTTTGAGTAAAATTGGTTTTTTTCCGAATTTCTTCAATATCTCTGTGTTCTAATAGCCCACAGAAGATATATACCTTTTATCATGATGTATCGAATTTCTGAACTGAAAAAGGAAAGACTTATATCAGTCAAATATCGAAATTTTTGAGTAAAATTTTTTTTGCGAATTTCTCCAATATCTGTCTGTTCTGATATCCCCGAGAAGAGTTCTATCTTTTATCATAGTCGATCCAATCGCTAAAGTGAAAGACGAAAGAGTTATATCAGTCAAAGTTCGAAATTTTTGAGTAAAATTGGTTTTTTTCCGAATTTCTTCCATATCTCTGTGTTCTGATAGCCCACAGAATATATATGCCTTTTATCATGATGTATCGAATTTCTGAACTGAAAAAGGAAAGACTTATATCAGTCAAATTTCGAAATTTTTGAGTAAAATTTTTTGTGCGAATTTCTCCAATATCTCTGTGTTCTGATAGCCCCGAGAAGAGTTCTAACTTTTATCATAGTGGATCCAATCGCTAAAGTGAAAGACGAAAGAGTTGTATCAGTCAAAGTTCGAAATTTTTGAGAAAAATTGGTTTTTTTCAGAATTTCTTCAATATCTCTGTGTTCTGATAGCCCACAGAAGATATGTACCTTTTATCATGATGTATCGAATTTCTGAACTGAAAAAGGAAAGACTTATATCAGTCAAATTTCGAAATTTTTGAGTAAAATTTTTTTTGCGAATTTCTCCAATATCTCTCTGTTCTGATATCCCCGAGAAGAGTTCTAACTTTTATCATAGTGGATCCAATCGCTAAAGTGAAAGACGAAAGAGTTATATCAGTCAAAGTTCGAAATTTTTGAGTAAAATTGGTTTTTTTCCGAATTTCTTCAATATCTCTGTGTTCTAATAGCCCACAGAAGATATATACCTTTTATCATGATGTATCGAATTTCTGAACTGAAAAAGGAAAGACTTATATCAGTCAAATATCGAAATTTTTGAGTAAAATTTTTTTTGCGAATTTCACCAATATCTGTCTGTTCTGATATCCCCGAGAAGAGTTCTATCTTTTATCATAGTCGATCCAATCGCTAAAGTGAAAGACGAAAGAGATATATCAGTCAAAGTTCGAAATTTTTGAGTAAAATTGGTTTTTTTCCGAATTTCTTCAATATCTCTGTGTTCTGATAGCCCACAGAAGATATATACCTTTTATCATGATGTATCGAATTTCTGAACTGAAAAAGGAAAGACTTATATCAGTCAAATTTCGAAATTTTTGAGTAAAATTTTTTTTGCGAATTTCTCCAATATCTCTGTGTTCTGATAGCCCCGAGAAGAGTTCTAACTTTTATCATAATGGATCGAATCGCTAAAGTGAAAGACGAAAGAGTTATATCAGTCAAAGTTCGAAATTTTTGAGTAAAATTGGTTTTTTTCCGAATTTCTTCAATATCTCTGTGTTCTGATAGCCCACAGAAGATATATACCTTTTATCATGATGTTTCGAATTTCTGAACTGAAAAAGGAAAGACTTATATCAGTCAAATTTCGAAATTTTTGAGTAAAATTTTTTTTGCGAATTTCTCCAATATCTCTCTGTTCTGATATCCCCGAGAAGAGTTCTAACTTTTATCATAGTGGATCCAATCGCTAAAGAGAAAGACGAAAGAGTTATATCAGTCAAAGTTCGAAGTTTTTGAGTAAAATTGGTTTTTTTCCGAATTTCTTCAATATCTCTGTGTTCTAATAGCCCACAGAAGATATATACCTTTTATCATGATGTATCGAATTTCTGAACTGAAAAAGGAAAGACTTATATCAGTCAAATTTCGAAATTTTTGAGTAAAATCTTTTTTGCGAATTTCTCCAATATCTGTCTGTTCTGATATCCCCGAGAAGAGTTCTATCTTTTATCATAGTGGATCCAATCGCTAAAGTGAAAGACGAAAGAGTTATATCAGTCAAAGTTCGAAATTTTTGAGTAAAATTGGTTTTTTTCCGAATTTCTTCAATATCTCTGTGTTCTGATAGCCCACAGAAGATATATACCTTTTATCATGATGTTTCGAATTTCTGAACTGAAAAAGGAAAGACTTATATCAGTCAAATTTCGAAATTTTTGAGTAAAATTTTTTGTGCGAATTTCTCCAATATCTCTGTGTTCTGATAGCCCCGAGAAGAGTTCTAACTTTATCATAATGGATCGAATCGCTAAAGTGAAAGACGAAAAAGTTATATCAGTCAAAGTTCGAAATTTTTGAGTAAAATTGGTTTTTTTCCGAATATCTTCCATATCTCTGTGTTCTGATAGCCCACAGAAGATATATACCTTTTATCATGATGTATAGAATTTCTGAACTGAAAAAGGAAAGACTTATATCAGTCAAATTTCGAAATTTTTGAGTAAAATTTTTTTTGCGAATTTCTCCAATATCTCTGTGTTCTGATATCCCCGAGAAGAGTTCTAACTTTTATCATAATGGATCGAATCGCTAAAGTGAAAGACGAAAGAGTTATATCAGTCAAAGTTCGAAATTTTTGAGTAAAATTGGTTTTTTTCCGAATTTCTTCAATATCTCTGTGTTCTGATAGCCCACAGAAGATATATACCTTTTATCATGATGTATCGAATTTCAGAACTGAAAAAGGAAAGACTTATATCAGTCAAATTTCGAAATTTTTGAGTAAAATTTTTTGTGCGAATTTCTCCAATATCTCTGTGTTCTGATAGCCCCGAGAAGAGTTCTAACTTTATCATAATGGATCGAATCGCTAAAGTGAAAGACGAAAAAATTATATCAGTCAAAGTTCGAAATTTTTGAGTAAAATTGGTTTTTTTCCAAATTTCTTCAATATCTCTGTGTTCTAATAGCCCACAGAAGATATATACCTTTTATCATAATGTATCGAATTTCTGAACTGAAAAAGGAAAGACTTATATCAGTCAAATTTCGAAATTTTTGAGTAAAATCTTTTTTGCGAATTTCTCCAATATCTGTCTGTTCTGATATCCCCGAGAAGAGTTCTATCTTTTATCATAGTGGATCCAATCGCTAAAGTGAAAGACGAAAGAGTTATATCAGTCAAAGTTCGAAATTTTTGAGTTAAATTGGTTTTTTTCCGAATTTCTTCAATATCTCTGTGTTCTGATAGCCCACAGAAGATATATACCTTTTATCATGATGTTTCGAATTTCTGAACTGAAAAAGGAAAGACTTATATCAATCAAATTTCGAAATTTTTGAGTAAAATTTTTTTTGCGAATTTCTCCAATATCTCTCTGTTCTGATATCCCCGAGAAGAGTTCTAACTTTTATCATAGTGGATCCAATCGCTAAAGAGAAAGACGAAAGAGTTATATCAGTCAAAGTTCGAATTTTTTGAGTAAAATTGGTTTTTTTCCGAATTTCTTCAATATCTCTGTGTTCTAATAGCCCACAGAAGATATATACCTTTTATCATGATGTATCGAATTTCTGAACTGAAAAAGGAAAGACTTATATCAGTCAAATATCGAAATTTTTGAGTAAAATTCTTTTTGCGAATTTCACCAATATCTGTCTGTTCTGATATCCCCGAGAAGAGTTCTATCTTTTATCATAGTCGATCCAATCGCTAAAGTGAAAGACGAAAGAGTTATATCAGTCAAAGTTCGAAATTTTTGAGTAAAATTGGTTTTTTTCCGAATTTCTTCCATATCTCTGTGTTCTGATAGCCCACAGAAGATATATACCTTTTATCATGATGTATCGAATTTCTGAACTGAAAAAGGAAAGACTTATATCAGTCAAATTTCGAAATTTTTGAGTAAAATTTTTTGTGCGAATTTCTCCAATATCTCTGTGTTCTGATAGCCACGAGAAGAGTTCTAACTTTTATCATAGTGGATCCAATCGCTAAAGTGAAAGACGAAAGAGTTGTATCAGTCAAAGTTCGAAATTTTTGAGAAAAATTGGTTTTTTTCAGAATTTCTTCAATATCTCTGTGTTCTGATAGCCCACAGAAGATATGTACCTTTTATCATGATGTATCGAATTTCTGAACTGAAAAAGGAAAGACTTATATCAGTCAAATTTCGAAATTTTTGAGTAAAATTTTTTTTGCGAATTTCTCCAATATCTCTCTGTTCTTATATCCCCGAGAAGAGTTCTAACTTTTATCATAGTGGATCCAATCGCTAAAGTGAAAGACGAAAGAGTTATATCAGTCAAAGTTCGAAATTTT
Organism: Solenopsis invicta; assembly: GCF_016802725.1. Lineage (NCBI taxonomy): Eukaryota > Metazoa > Arthropoda > Insecta > Hymenoptera > Formicidae > Solenopsis > Solenopsis invicta. The sequence goes on along the minus strand of NC_052669.1, from coordinate 7,988,074 downwards.
TGAGTAAAATTGGTTTTTTTCCGAATTTCTTCAATATCTCTGTGTTCTAATAGCCCACAGAAGATATATACCTTTTATCATGATGTATCGAATTTCTGAACTGAAAAAGGAAAGACTTATATCAGTCAAATTTCGAAATTTTTGAGTAAAATTTTTTGTGCGAATTTCCCCAATATCTCTGTGTTCTGATAGCCCCGAGAAGAGTTCTAACTTTTATCATAGTGGATCCAATCGCTAAAGTGAAAGACGAAAGAGTTATATCAGTCAAAGTTCGAAATTTTTGAGTAAAATTGGTTTTTTTCAGAATTTCTTCAATATCTCTGTGTTCTGATAGCCCACAGAAGATATGTACCTTTTATCATGATGTATCGAATTTCTGAACTGAAAAAGGAAAGACTTATATCAGTCAAATTTCAAAATTTTTGAGTAAAATTTTTTTTGCGAATTTCTCCAATATCTGTCTGTTCTGATATCCCCGAGAAGAGTTCTATCTTTTATCATAGTCGATCCAATCGCTAAAGTGAAAGACGAAAGAGTTATATCAGTCAAAGTTCGAAATTTTTGAGTAAAATTGGTTTTTTTCCGAATATCTTCCATATCTCTGTGTTCTGATAGCCCACAGAAGATATGTACCTTTTATCATGATGTATCGAATTTCTGAACTGAAAAAGGAAAGACTTATATCAGTCAAATTTCGAAATTTTTGAGTAAAATTTTTTGTGCGAATTTCTCCAATATCTCTGTGTTCTGATAGCCCCGAGAAGAGTTCTAACTTTATCATAAAGAATCGAATCGCTAAAGTGAAAGACGAAAAAGTTATATCAGTCAAATTTCGAAATTTTTGAGTAAAATTTTTTGTGCGAATTTCTCCAATATCTCTGTGTTCTGATAGCCCCGAGAAGAGTTCTAACTTTATCATAATGGATCGAATCGCTAAAGTGAAAGACGAAAAAGTTATATCAGTCAAAGTTCGAAATTTTTGAGTAAAATTGGTTTTTTTCCGAATTTCTTCAATATCTCTGTGTTCTGATAGCCCACAGAAGATATATACCTTTTATAATGATGTTTCGAATTTCTGAACTGAAAAAGGAAAGACTTATATCAGTCAAATTTCGAAATTTTTGAGTAAAATTTTTTGTGCGAATTTCTCCAATATCTCTGTGTTCTGATAGCCCCGAGAAGAGTTCTAACTTTATCATAATGGATCGAATCGCTAAAGTGAAAGACGAAAAAGTTATATCAGTCAAAGTTCGAAATTTTTGAGTAAAATTGGTTTTTTTCCGAATTTCTTCAATATCTCTGTGTTCTAATAGCCCACAGAAGATATATACCTTTTATCATGATGTATCGAATTTCTGAACTGAAAAAGGAAAGACTTATATCAGTCAAATTTCGAAATTTTTGAGTAAAATTTTTTTTGTGAATTTCTCCAATATCTGTCTGTTCTGATATCCCCGAGAAGAGTTCTATCTTTTATCATAGTGGATCCAATCGCTAAAGTGAAAGACGAAAGTGTTATATCAGTCAAAGTTCGAAATTTTTGAGTAAAATTGGTTTTTTTCCGAATTTCTTCAATATCTCTGTGTTCTGATAGCCCACAGAAGATATATACCTTATATCATGATGTTTCGAATTTCTGAACTGAAAAAGGAAAGACTTATATCAGTCAAATTTCGAAATTTTTGAGTAAAACTTTTTTTGCGAATTTCTCCAATATTTCTGTGTTCTGATAGCCCCGAGAAGAGTTCTAACTTTTATCATAGTGGATCCAATCGCTAAAGTGAAAGACGAAAGAGTTATATCAGTCAAAGTTCGAAATTTTTGAGAAAAATAGGTTTTTTTCCGAATTTCTTCAATATCTCTGTGTTCTGAAAACCCACAGAAGATATGTACCTTTTATCATGATGTATCGAATTTCTGAACTGAAAAAGGAAAGACTTATATCAGTCAAATTTCGAAATTTTTGAGTAAAATTTTTTGTGCGAATTTCTCCAATATCTCTGTGTTCTGATAGCCCCGAGAAGAGTTCTAACTTTATCATAATGGATCGAATCGCTAAAGTGAAAGACGAAAAAGTTATATCAGTCAAAGTTCGAAATTTTAGAGTAAAATTGGTTTTTTTCCGAATTTCTTCAATATCTCTGTGTTCTAATAGCCCACAGAAGATATATACCTTTTATCATGGTGTATAGAATTTCTGAACTGAAAAAGGAAAGACTTATATCAGTCAAATTTCGAAATTTTTGAGTAAAATTTTTTTTGCGAATTTCTCCAATATCTGTCTGTTCTGATATCCCCGAGAAGAGTTCTAACTCTTATCATAGTGGATCCAATCGCTAAAGTGAAAGACGAAAGAGTTATATCAGTCAAAGTTCGAAATTTTTGAGTAAAATTGGTTTTTTTCCGAATTTCTTCAATATCTCTATGTTCTAATAGCCCACAGAAGATATATACCTTTTATCATGATGTATCGAATTTCTGAACTGAAAAAGGAAAGACTTATATCAGTCAAATTTCGAAATTTTTGAGTAAAATTTTTTTTGCGAATTACTCCAATATCTGTCTGTTCTGATATCCCCGAGAAGAGTTCTAACTTTTATCATAGTGGATCCAATCGCTAAAGTGAAAGACGAAAGGGTTGTATCAGTCAAAGTTCGAAATTTTTGAGAAAAATTGGTTTTTTTCAGAATTTCTTCAATATCTCTGTGTTCTGATAGCCCACAGAAGATATGTACCTTTTATCATGATGTATCGAATTTCTGAACTGAAAAAGGAAAGACTTATATCAGTCAAATTTCGAAATTTTTGAGTAAAATTTTTGTGCGGATTTCTCCAATATCTCTGTGTTCTGATAGCCCCGAGAAGAGTTCTAACTTTTATCATAATTGATCGAATCGCTAAAGCGAAAGACGAAAGAGTTATATCAGTCAAAGTTCGAAATTTTTGAGTAAAATTGGTTTTTTTCCGAATTTCTTCAATATCTCTGTGTTCTGATAGCCCACAGAAGATATATACGTTTTATCATGATGTATCGAATTTCTGAACTGAAAAAGGAAAGACTTATATCAGTCAAATTTCGAAATTTTTGAATGAAATTTTTTTTGCGAATTTCTCCAATATCTCTCTGTTCTGATATCCCCGAGAAGAGTTCTAACTTTTATCATAGTGGATCCAATCGCTAAAGTGAAAGACGAAAGAGTTATATCAGTCAAAGTTCGAAATTTTTGAGAAAAATAGGTTTTTTTCCGAATTTCTTCAATATCTCTGTGTTCTGAAAACCCACAGAAGATATGTACCTTTTATCATGATGTATCGAATTTCTGAACTGAAAAAGGAAAGACATATATCAGTCAAATTTCGAAATTTTTGAGTAAAATTTTTTGTGCGAATTTCTCCAATATCTCTGTGTTCTGATAGCCCCGAGAAGAGTTCTAACTTTATCATAATGGATCGAATCGCTAAAGTGAAAGACGAAAAAGTTATATCAGTCAAATTTCGAAATTTTTGAGTAAATTTTTTTGTGCGAATTTCTCCAATATCTCTGTGTTCTGATAGACCCGAGAAGAGTTCTAACTTTATCATAATGGATCGAATCGCTAAAGTGAAAGACGAAAAAGTTATATCAGTCAAAGTTCGAAATTTTTGAGTATAATTGGTTTTTTTCCGAATTTCTTCAATATCTCTGTGTTCTAATAGCCCACAGAAGATATATACCTTTTATCATGATGTATCGAATTTCTGAACTGAAAAAGGAAAGACTTATATCAGTCAAATTTCGAAATTTTTGAGTAAAATTTTTTTTGCGAATTTCTCCAATATCTGTCTGTTCTGATATCCCCGAGAAGAGTTCTAACTTTTATCATAGTGGATCCAATCACTAAAGTGAAAGACGAAAGAGTTATATCAGTCAAAGTTCGAAATTTTTGAGTAAAATTGGTTTTTTTCCGAATTTCTTCAATATCTCTGTGTTCTGATAGCCCACAGAAGATATATAACTTTTATCATGATGTATCGAATTTCAGAACTGAAAAAGGAAAGACTTATATCAGTCAAATTTCGAAATTTTTGAGTAAAATTTTTTGTGCGAATTTCTCCAATATCTCTGTGTTCTGATAGCCCCGAGAAGAGTTCTAACTTTATCATAATGGATAGAATCGCTAAAGTGAAAGACGAAAAAGTTATATCAGTCAAAGTTCGAAATTTTTGAGTAAAATTGGTTTTTTTCCGAATTTCTTCAATATCTCTGTGTTCTAATAGCCCACAGAAGATATATACCTTTTATCATAATGTATCGAATTTCTGAACTGAAAAAGGAAAGACTTATATCAGTCAAATTTCGAAATTTTTGAGTAAAATTTTTTGTGCGAATTTCTCCAATATCTCTGTGTTCTGATAGCCCCGAGAAGAGTTCTAACTTTTATCATAGTGGATCCAATCGCTAAAGTGAAAGACGAAAGAGTTGTATCAGTCAAAGTTCGAAATTTTTGAGAAAAATTGGTTTTTTTCAGAATTTCTTCAATATCTCTGTGTTCTGATAGCCCACAGAAGATATGTACCTTTTATCATGATGTATCGAATTTCTGAACTGAAAAAGGAAAGACTTATATCAGTCAAATTTCGAAATTTTTGAGTGAAATTTTTTTTGCGAATTTCTCAAATATCTCTCTGTTCTGATATCCCCGAGAAGAGTTCTAACTTTTATCATAGTGGATCCAATCGCTAAAGTGAAAGACGAAAGAGTTATATCAGTCAAAGTTCGAAGTTTTTGAGTAAAATTGGTTTTTTTCCGAATTTCTTCAATATCTCTGTGTTCTAATAGCCCACAGAAGATATATACCTTTTATCATGATGCATCGAATTTCTGAACTGAAAAAGGAAAGACTTATATCAGTCAAATTTCGAAATTTTTGAGTAAAATTTTTTTTGCGAATTTCTCCAATATCTGTCTGTTCTGATATCCCCGAGAAGAGTTCTATCTTTTATCATAGTGGATCCAATCGCTAAAGTGAAAGACGAAAGCGTTATATCAGTCAAAGTTCGAAATTTTTGAGTAAAATTGGTTTTTTTTCGAATTTCTTCAAAATCTCTGTGTTCTGATAGCCCACAGAAGATATATACCTTTTATCATGATGTATCGAATTTCTGAACTGAAAAAGGAAAGACTTATATCAGTCAAATTTCGAAATTTTTGAGTAAAATTTTTGTGCGAATTTCTCCAATATCTCTGTGTTCTGATAGCCCCGAGAAGAGTTCTAACTTTATCATAATGGATCGAATCGCTAAAGTGAAAGACGAAAAAGTTATATCAGTCAAATTTCGAAATTTTTGAGTAAAATTTTTTGTGCGAATTTCTCCAATATCTCTGTGTTCTGATAGACCCGAGAAGAGTTCTAACTTTATCATAATGGATCGAATCGCTAAAGTGAAAGACGAAAAAGTTATATCAGTCAAAGTTCGAAATTTTTGAGTAAAATTGGTTTTTTTCCGAATTACTTCAATATCTCTGTGTTCTGATAGCCCACAGAAGATATATACCTTTTATCATGATGTTTCGAATTTCTGAACTGAAAAAGGAAAGACTTATATCAGTCAAATTTCGAAATTTTTGAATGAAATTTTTTTTGCGAATTTCTCCAATATCTGTGTTCTGATAGCCCCGAGAAGAGTTCTAACTTTATCATAATGGATCGAATCGCTAAAGCGAAAGACGAAAGTGTTATATCAGTCAAAGTTCGAAATTTTTGAGTAAAATTGGTTTTTTTCCGAATTTCTTCAATATCTCTGTGTTCTAATAGCCCACAGAAGATATATACCTTTTATCATGATGTATCGAATTTCTGAACTGAAAAAGGAAAGACTTATATCAGTCAAATTTCGAAATTTTTGAGTAAAATTTTTTTTGCGAATTTCTCCAATATCTGTCTGTTCTGATATCCCCGAGAAGAGTTCTAACTTTTATCATAGTGGATCCAATCACTAAAGTGAAAGACGAAAGAGTTATATCAGTCAAAGTTCGAAATTTTTGAGTAAAATTGGTTTTTTTCCGAATTTCTTCAATATCTCTATGTTCTAATAGCCCACAGAAGATATATACCTTTTATCATGATGTATCGAATTTCTGAACTGAAAAAGGAAAGACTTATATCAGTCAAATTTCGAAATTTTTGAGTAAAATTTTTTGTGCGAATTTCTCCAATATCTCTGTGTTCTGATAGCCCCGAGAAGAGTTCTAACTTTATCATAATGGATCGAATCGCTAAAGTGAAAGACGAAAGTGTTATATCAGTCAAAGTTCGAAATTTTTGAGTAAAATTGGTTTTTTTCCGAATTACTTCAATATCTCTGTGTTCTAATAGCCCACAGAAGATATATACCTTTTATCATGATGCATCGAATTTCTGAACTGAAAAAGGAAAGACTTATATCAGTCAAATTTCGAAATTTTTGAGTAAAATTTTTTTTGCGAATTCCTCCAATATCTGTCTGTTCTGATATCCCCGAGAAGAGTTCTATCTTTTATCATAGTGGATCCAATCGCTAAAGTGAAAGACGAAAGCGTTATATCAGTCAAAGTTCGAAATTTTTGAGTAAAATTGGTTTTTTTTCGAATTTCTTCAAAATCTCTGTGTTCTGATAGCCCACAGAAGATATATACCTTTTATCATGATGTATCGAATTTCTGAACTGAAAAAGGAAAGACTTATATCAGTCAAATTTCGAAATTTTTGAGTAAAATTTTTTGTGCGAATTTCTCCAATATCTCTGTGTTCTGATAGCCCCGAGAAGAGTTCTAACTTTATCATAATGGATCGAATCGCTAAAGTGAAAGACGAAAAAGTTATATCAGTCAAATTTCGAAATTTTTGAGTAAAATTTTTTGTGCGAATTTCTCCAATATCTCTGTGTTCTGATAGACCCGAGAAGAGTTCTAACTTTATCATAATGGATCGAATCGCTAAAGTGAAAGACGAAAAAGTTATATCAGTCAAAGTTCGAAATTTTTGAGTAAAATTGGTTTTTTTCCGAATTACTTCAATATCTCTGTGTTCTGATAGCCCACAGAAGATATATACCTTTTATCATGATGTTTCGAATTTCTGAACTGAAAAAGGAAAGACTTATATCAGTCAAATTTCGAAATTTTTGAATGAAATTTTTTTTGCGAATTTCTCCAATATCTGTGTTCTGATAGCCCCGAGAAGAGTTCTAACTTTATCATAATGGATCGAATCGCTAAAGTGAAAGACGAAAGTGTTATATCAGTCAAAGTTCGAAATTTTTGAGTAAAATTGGTTTTTTTCCGAATTTCTTCAATATCTCTGTGTTCTGATAGCCCACAGAAGATATGTACCTTTTATCATGATGTATCGAATTTCTGAACTGAAAAAGGAAAGACTTATATCAGTCAAATTTCGAAATTTTTGAGTAAAATTTTTTTTGCGAATTTCTCCAATATCTCTGTGTTCTGATAGCCCCGAGAAGAGTTCTAACTTTATCATAATGGATCGAATCGCTAAAGTGAAAGACGAAAAAGTTATATCAGTCAAAGTTCGAAATTTTTGAGTAAAATTGGTTTTTTTCCGAATTTCTTCAATATCTCTGTGTTCTAATAGCCCACAGAAGATATATACCTTTTATCATGATGCATCGAATTTCTGAACTGAAAAAGGAAAGACTTATAACAGTCAAATTTCGAAATTTTTGAGTAAAATTTTTTTTGCGAATTCCTCCAATATCTGTCTGTTCTGATATCCCCGAGAAGAGTTCTATCTTTTATCATAGTGGATCCAATCGCTAAAGTGAAAGACGAAAGCGTTATATCAGTCAAAGTTCGAAATTTTTGAGTAAAATTGGTTTTTTTTCGAATTTCTTCAATATCTCTGTGTTCTGATAGCCCACAGAAGATATATACCTTTTATCATGATGTATCGAATTTCTGAACTGAAAAAGGAAAGACTTATATCAGTCAAATTTCGAAATTTTTGAATGAAATTTTTTTTGCGAATTTCTCCAATATCTCTCTGTTCTGATATCCCCGAGAAGAGTTCTAACTTTTATCATAGTGGATCCAATCGCTAAAGTGAAAGACGAAAGAGTTATATCAGTCAAAGTTCGAAATTTTTGAGAAAAATAGGTTTTTTTGCGAATTTCTTCAATATCTCTGTGTTCTGAAAACCCACAGAAGATATGTACCTTTTATCATGATGTATCGAATTTCTGAACTGAAAAAGGAAAGACTTATATCAGTCAAATTTCGAAATTTTTGAGTAAAATTTTTTGTGCGAATTTCTCCAATATCTCTGTGTTCTGATAGCCCCGAGAAGAGTTCTAACTTTATCATAATGGATCGAATCGCTAAAGTGAAAGACGAAAAAGTTATATCAGTCAAAGTTCGAAATTTTAGAGTAAAATTGGTTTTTTTCCGAATTTCTTCAATATCTCTGTGTTCTAATAGCCCACAGAAGATATATACCTTTTATCATGATGTATCGAATTTCTGAACTGAAAAAGGAAAGACTTATATCAGTCAAATTTCGAAATTTTTGAGTAAAATTTTTTTTGCGAATTTCTCCAATATCTGTCTGTTCTGATATCCCCGAGAAGAGTTCTAACTTTTATCATAGTGGATCCAATCACTAAAATGAAAGACGAAAGAGTTATATCAGTCAAAGTTCGAAATTTTTGAGTAAAATTGGTTTTTTTCCGAATTTCTTCAATATCTCTATGTTCTAATAGCCCACAGAAGATATATACCTTTTATCATGATGTATCGAATTTCTGAACTGAAAAAGGAAAGACTTATATCAGTCAAATTTCGAAATTTTTGAGTAAAATTTTTTTTGCGAATTACTCCAATATCTGTCTGTTCTAATATCCCCGAGAAGAGTTCTAACTTTTATCATAGTGGATCCAATCGTAAAGTGAAAGACGAAAGGGTTGTATCAGTCAAAGTTCGAAATTTTTGAGAAAAATTGGTTTTTTTCAGAATTTCTTCAATATCTCTGTGTTCTGATAGCCCACAGAAGATATGTACCTTTTATCATGATGTATCGAATTTCTGAACTGAAAAAGGAAAGACTCATATCAGTCAAATTTCGAAATTTTTGAGTAAAATTTTTTTTGCGAATTTCTCCAATATCTCTGTGTTCTGATAGCCCCGAGAAGAGTTCTAACTTTTATCATAATGGATCGAATCGCTAAAGTGAAAGACGAAAGAGTTATATCAGTTAAAGTTCGAAATTTTTGAGTAAAAGTGGTTTTTTTCCGAATTTCTTCAATATCTCTGTGTTCTAATAGCCCACAGAAGATATATACCTTTTATCATGATGTATCGAATTTCAGAACTGAAAAAGGAAAGACTTATATCAGTCAAATTTCGAAATTTTTGAGTAAAATTTTTTGTGCGAATTTCTCCAATATCTCTGTGTTCTGATAGCCCCGAGAAGAGGACTAACTTTATCATAGTGGATCGAATCGCTAAAGTGAAAGACGAAAGTGTTATATCAGTCAAAGTTCGAAATTTTTGAGTAAAATTGGTTTTTTTCCCAATTTCTTTAATATCTCTGTGTTCTAATAGCCCACAGGAGATATATACCTTTTATCATGATGTATCGAATTTCTGAACTGAAAAAGGAAAGACTTATATCAGTCAAATTTCGAAATTTTTGAGTAAAATTTTTTTTGCGAATTTCTCCAATATCTCTGTGTTCTGATAGCCCCGAGAAGAGTTCTAACTTTATCATAATGGATCGAATCGCTAAAGTGAAAGACGAAAGAGTTATATCAGTCAAAGTTCGAAATTTTTGAGTAAAATTGGTTTTTTTCCGAATTTCTTCAATATCTCTGTGTTCTGAAAACCCACAGAAGATATGTACCTTTTATCATGATGTATCTAATTTCTGAACTGAAAAAGGAAAGACTTATATCAGTCAAATTTCGAAATTTTTGAGTAAAATTTTTTGTGCCAATTTCTCCAATATCTCTGTGTTCTGATAGCCCCGAGAAGAGTTCTAACTTTATCATAATGGATCGAATCGCTAAAGTGAAAGACGAAAAAGTTATATCAGTCAAATTTCGAAATTTTTGAGTAAAATTTTTTGTGCGAATTTCTCCAATATCTCTGTGTTCTGATAGCCCCGAGAAGAGTTCTAACTTTATCATAATGGATCGAATCGCTAAAGTGAAAGACGAAAAAGTTATATCAGTCAAAGTTCGAAATTTTTGAGTAAAATTGGTTTTTTTCCGAATTACTTCAATATCTCTGTGTTCTGATAGCCCACAGAAGATATATACCTTTTATCATGATGTTTCGAATTTCTGAACTGAAAAAGGAAAGACTTATATCAGTCAAATTTCGAAATTTTTGAATGAAATTTTTTTGGCGAATTTCTCCAATATCTCTGTGCTCTGATAGCCCCGAGAAGAGTTCTAGCTTTATCATAATGGATCGAATCGCTAAAGTGAAAGACGAAAAAGTTATATCAGTCAAAGTTCGAAATTTTTGAGTAAAATTGGTTTTTTTCCGAATTTCTTCAATATCTCTGTGTTCTGATAGCCCACAGAAGATATATAACTTTTATCATGATGTATCGAATTTCTGAACTGAAAATGGAAAGACTTATATCAGTCAAATTTCGAAATTTTTGAGTAAAATTTTTTGTGCGAATTTCTCCAATATCTCTGTGTTCTGATAGCCCCGAGAAGAGTTCTAACTTTATCATAATGGATCGAATCGCTAAAGTGAAAGACGAAAAAGTTATATCAGTCAAAGTTCGAAATTTTTGAGTAAAATTGGTTTTTTTCCGAATTTCTTCAATATCTGTGTGTTCTGATAGCCCACAGAAGATATATACCTTTTATCATGATGTTTCGAATTTCTGAACTGAAAAAGGAAAGACTTATATCAGTCAAATTTCGAAATTTTTGAATAGAATTTTTTTTGCGAATTTCTCCAATATCTCTGTGTTCTGATAGCCCCGGGAAGAGTTCTAACTTTATCATAATGGATCGAATCGCTAAAGTGAAAGACGAAAAAGTTATATCAGTCAAAGTTCGAAATTTTTGAGTAAAATTGGTTTTTTTCCGAATTTCTTCAATATCTCTGTGTTCTAATAGCCCACAGAAGATATATACCTTTTATCATGTTGTTTCGAATTTCTGAACTGAAAAAGGAAAGACTTATATCAGTCAAATTTCGAAATTTTTGAGTAAAATTTTTTATGCGAATTTCTCCAATATCTCTGTGTTCTGATAGCCCACAGAAGATATATACCTTTTATCATGATGTTTCGAATTTCTGAACTGAAAAAGGAAAGACTTATATCAGTCAAATTTCGAATTTTTTGAGTAAAATTTTTTGTGCGAATTTCTCCAATATCTCTGTGTTCTGATAGCCCCGAGAAGAGTTCTAACTTTATCATAATGGATCGAATCGCTAAAGTGAAAGACGAAAAAGTTATATCAGTCAAAGTTCGAAATTTTTGAGTAAAATTGGTTTTTTTCCGAATTTCTTCAATATCTCTGTGTTCTGATAGCCCACAGAAGATATATACCTTTTATCATGATGTTTCGAATTTCTGAACTGAAAAAGGAAAGACTTATATCAGTCAAATTTCGAAATTTTTGAGTAAAATTTTTTGTGCGAATTTCTCCAATATCTCTGTGTTCTGATAGCCCCGAGAAGAGTTCTAACTTTATCATAATGGATCGAATCGCTAAAGTGAAAGACGAAAAAGTTATATCAGTCAAAGTTCGAAATTTTTGAGTAAAATTGGTTTTTTTCCGAATTTCTTCAATATCTCTGTGTTCTGATAGCCCACAGAAGATATATACCTTTTATCATGATGTTTCGAATTTCTGAACTGAAAAAGGAAAGACTTATATCAGTCAAATTTCGAAATTTTTGAGTAAAATTTTTTTTGCGAATTTCTCCAATATCTGTCTGTTCTGATATCCCCGAGAAGAGTTCTAACTTTTATCATAGTGGATCCAATCGCTAAAGTGAAAGACGAAAGTGTTATATCAGTCAAAGTTCGAAATTTTTGAGTAAAATTGGTTTTTTTCCGAATTTCTTTAATATCTCTGTGTTCTAATAGCCCACAGGAGATATATACCTTTTATCATGATGTATCGAATTTCTGAACTGAAAAAGGAAAGACTTATATCAGTCAAATTTCGAAATTTTTGAGTAAAATTTTTTGTGCGAATTTCTCCAATATCTCTGTGTTCTGATAGCCCCGAGAAGAGTTCTAACTTTATCATAATGGATCGAATCGCTAAAGTGAAAGACGAAAAAGTTATATCAGTCAAATTTCGAAATTTTTGAGTAAAATTTTTTGTGCGAATTTCTCCAATATCTCTGTGTTCTGATAGACCCGAGAAGAGTTCTAACTTTATCATAATGGATCGAATCGCTAAAGTGAAAGACGAAAAAGTTATATCAGTCAAAGTTCGAAATTTTTGAGTAAAATTGGTTTTTTTCCGAATTTCTTCAATATCTCTGTGTTCTGACAGCCCACAGAAGATATATACCTTTTATCATGATGTTTCGAATTTCTGAACTGAAAAAGGAAAGACTTATATCAGTCAAATTTCGAAATTTTTGAATGAAAATTTTTTTGCGAATTTCTCCAATATCTCTGTGTTCTGATAGCCCCGAGAAGAGTTCTAACTTTATCATAATGGATCGAATCGCTAAAGTAAAAGACGAAAAAGTTATATCAGTCAAAGTTCGAAATTTTTGAGTAAAATTGGTTTTTTTCCGAATTTCCTAAATATCTCTGTGTTCTAATAGCCCACAGAAGATATATATCTTTTATCATGATGTATCGAATTTCTGAACTGAAAAAGGAAAGACTTACATCGGTCAAATTTCGAAATTTTTGAGTAAAATTTTTTTTGCGAATTTCTCCAACATCTGTCTGTTCTGATATCCCCGAGAAGAGTTCTAACTTTTATCATAGTGGATCCAATCGCTAAAGTGAAAGACGAAAAAGTTATATCAGTCAAAGGTCGAAATTTTTGAGTAAAATTGGTTTTTTTCCGAATTTCTTCAATATCTCTGTGTTCTGATAGCCCACAGAAGATACAAACCTTTTATCATGATGTATCGAATTTCTGAACTGAAAAAGGAAAGACTTATATCAGTCAAATTTCGAAATTTTTGAGTAAAATTTTTTTTGCGAATTTCTCCAACATCTGTCTGTTCTGATATCCCCGAGAAGAGTTCTAACTTTTATCATAGTGGATCCAATCGCTAAAGTGAAAGACGAAAGAGTTATATCAGTCAAAAATCGAAATATTTGAGTAAAATTGGTTTTTTTCCGATTTTCTTCAATATCTCTGTGTTCTGATAGCCCACAGAAGATATATACCTTTTATCATGATGTATCGAATTTCTGAACTGAAAAAGGAAAGACTTATATCAGTCAAATTTCGAAATTTTTGAGTAAAATTTTTTGTGCGAATTTCTCCAATATCTCTGTGTTCTGATAGCCCCGAGAAGAGTTCTAACTTTATCATAATGGATCGAATCGCTAAAGTGAAAGACGAAAAAGTTATATCAGTCAAATTTCGAAATTTTTGAGTAAAATTTTTTGTGCGAATTTCTCCAATACCTCTGTGTTCTGATAGCCCCGAGAAGAGTTCTAACTTTATCATAATGGATCGAATCGCTAAAGTGAAAGACGAAAAAGTTATATCAGTCAAAGTTCGAAATTTTTGAGTAAAATTGGTTTTTTTCCGAATTTCTTCAATATCTCTGTGTTCTGATAGCCCACAGAAGATATATACCTTTTATCATGATGTTTCGAATTTCTGAACTGAAAAAGGAAAGACTTATATCAGTCAAATTTCGAAATTTTTGAGTAAAATTTTTTTTGCGAATTTCTCCAATATCTGTCTGTTCTGATATCCCCGAGAAGAGTTCTAACTTTTATCATAGTGGATCCAATCGCTAAAGTGAAAGACGAAAGTGTTATATCAGTCAAAGTTCGAAATTTTTGAGTAAAATTGGTTTTTTTCCGAATTTCTTTAATATCTCTGTGTTCTAATAGCCCACAGGAGATATATACCTTTTATCATGATGTATCGAATTTCTGAACTGAAAAAGGAAAGACTTATATCAGTCAAATTTCGAAATTTTTGAGTAAAATTTTTTGTGCGAATTTCTCCAATATCTCTGTATTCTGATAGCCCCGAGAAGAGTTCTAACTTTATCATAATGGATCGAATCGCTAAAGTAAAAGACGAAAAAGTTATATCAGTCAAATTTCGAAATTTTTGAGTAAAATTTTTTGTGCGAATTTCTCCAATATCTCTGTGTTCTGATAGACCCGAGAAGAGTTCTAACTTTATCATAATGGATCGAATCGCTAAAGTGAAAGACGAAAAAGTTATATCAGTCAAAGTTCGAAATTTTTGAGTAAAATTGGTTTTTTTCCGAATTTCTTCAATATCTCTGTGTTCTGATAGCCCACAGAAGATATATACCTTTTATCATGATGTTTCGAATTTCTGAACTGAAAAAGGAAAGACTTATATCAGTCAAATTTCGAAATTTTTGAATGAAAATTTTTTTGCGAATTTCTCCAATATCTCTGTGTTCTGATAGCCCCGAGAAGAGTTCTAACTTTATCATAATGGATCGAATCGCTAAAGTAAAAGACGAAAAAGTTATATCAGTCAAAGTTCGAAATTTTTGAGTAAAATTGGTTTTTTTCCGAATTTCCTAAATATCTCTGTGTTCTAATAGCCCACAGGAGATATATACCTTTTATCATGATGTATCGAATTTCTGAACTGAAAAAGGAAAGACTTATATCAGTCAAATTTCGAAATTTTTGAGTAAAATTTTTTGTGCGAATTTCTCCAATATCTCTGTGTTCTGATAGCCCCGAGAAGAGTTCTAACTTTATCATAATGGATCGAATCGCTAAAGTGAAAGACGAAAAAGTTATATCAGTCAAATTTCGAAATTTTTGAGTAAAATTTTTTGTGCGAATTTCTCCAATATCTCTGTGTTCTGATAGACCCGAGAAGAGTTCTAACTTTATCATAATGGATCGAATCGCTAAAGTGAAAGACGAAAAAGTTATATCAGTCAAAGTTCGAAATTTTTGAGTAAAATTGGTTTTTTTCCGAATTTCTTCAATATCTCTGTGTTCTGATAGCCCACAGAAGATATATACCTTTTATCATGATGTATCGAATTTCTGAACTGAAAAAGGAAAGACTTATATCAGTCAAATTTCGAAATTTTTGAGTAAAATTTTTTGTGCGAATTTCTCCAATATCTCTGTGTTCTGATAGCCCCGAGAAGAGTTCTAACTTTATCATAATGGATCGAATCGCTAAAGTGAAAGACGAAAAAGTTATATCAGTCAAATTTCGAAATTTTTGAGTAAAATTTTTTGTGCGAATTTCTCCAATACCTCTGTGTTCTGATAGCCCCGAGAAGAGTTCTAACTTTATCATAATGGATCGAATCGCTAAAGTGAAAGACGAAAAAGTTATATCAGTCAAAGTTCGAAATTTTTGAGTAAAATTGGTTTTTTTCCGAATTTCTTCAATATCTCTGTGTTCTGATAGCCCACAGAAGATATATACCTTTTATCATGATGTTTCGAATTTCTGAACTGAAAAAGGAAAGACTTATATCAGTCAAATTTCGAAATTTTTGAGTAAAATTTTTTTGCGAATTTCTCCAATATCTGTCTGTTCTGATATCCCCGAGAAGAGTTCTAACTTTTATCATAGTGGATCCAATCGCTAAAGTGAAAGACGAAAGTGTTATATCAGTCAAAGTTCGAAATTTTTGAGTAAAATTGGTTTTTTTCCGAATTTCTTTAATATCTCTGTGTTCTAATAGCCCACAGGAGATATATACCTTTTATCATGATGTATCGAATTTCTGAACTGAAAAAGGAAAGACTTATATCAGTCAAATTTCGAAATTTTTGAGTAAAATTTTTTGTGCGAATTTCTCCAATATCTCTGTGTTCTGATAGCCCCGAGAAGAGTTCTAACTTTATCATAATGGATCGAATCGCTAAAGTGAAAGACGAAAAAGTTATATCAGTCAAATTTCGAAATTTTTGAGTAAAATTTTTTGTGCGAATTTCTCCAATATCTCTGTGTTCTGATAGACCCGAGAAGAGTTCTAACTTTATCATAATGGATCGAATCGCTAAAGTGAAAGACGAAAAAGTTATATCAGTCAAAGTTCGAAATTTTTGAGTAAAATTGGTTTTTTTCCGAATTTCTTCAATATCTCTGTGTTCTGATAGCCCACAGAAGATATATACCTTTTATCATGATGTTTCGAATTTCTGAACTGAAAAAGGAAAGACTTATATCAGTCAAATTTCGAAATTTTTGAATGAAAATTTTTTTGCGAATTTCTCCAATATCTCTGTGTTCTGATAGCCCCGAGAAGAGTTCTAACTTTATCATAATGGATCGAATCGCTAAAGTAAAAGACGAAAAAGTTATATCAGTCAAAGTTCGAAATTTTTGAGTAAAATTGGTTTTTTTCCGAATTTCCTAAATATCTCTGTGTTCTAATAGCCCACAGAAGATATATATCTTTTATCATGATGTATCGAATTTCTGAACTGAAAAAGGAAAGACTTATATCAGTCAAATTTCGAAATTTTTGAATGAAATATTTTTTGCGAATTTCTCCAATATCTCTCTGTTCTGATATCCCCGAGAAGAGTTCTAACTTTTATCATAATGGATCGAATCGCTAAAGTGAAAGACGAAAGAGTTATATCAGTCAAAGTTCGAAATTTTTGAGTAAAATTGGTTTTTTTCCGAATTTCTTCAATATCTCTGTGTTCTGATAGCCCACAGAAGATATATACTTTTTATCATGATGTATCGAATTTCTGAACTGAAAAAGGAAAGACTTATATCAGTCAAATTTCGAAATTTTTTAGTAAAATTTTTTGTGCGAATTTCTCCAATATCTCTCTGTTCTGATATCCCCGAGAAGAGTTCTAACTTTTATCATAGTGGATCCAATCGCTAAAGTGAAAGACGAAAGCGTTATATCAATCAAAGTTCGAAATTTTTGAGTAAAATTGGTTTTTTTCCGAATTTCTTCAATATCTCTGTGTTCTGATAGCCCACAGAAGATATATACCTTTTATCATGATGTTTCGAATTTCTGAACTGAAAAAGGAAAGACTTATATCAGTCAAATTTCGAAATTTTTGAATGAAATTTTTTTTGCGAATTTCTCCAATATCTCTCTGTTCTGATATCCCCGAGAAGAGTTCTAACTTTTATCATAATGGATCGAATCGCTAAAGTGAAAGACGAAAGAGTTATATCAGTCAAAGTTCGAAATTTTTGAGTAAAATTGGTTTTTTTCCGAATTTCTTCAATATCTCTGTGTTCTGATAGCCCACAGAAGATATATACTTTTTATCATGATGTATCGAATTTCTGAACTGAAAAAGGAAAGACTTATATCAGTCAAATTTCGAAATTTTTTAGTAAAATTTTTTGTGCGAATTTCTCCAATATCTCTCTGTTCTGATATCCCCGAGAAGAGTTCTAACTTTTATCATAGTGGATCCAATCGCTAAAGTGAAAGACGAAAGCGATATATCAGTCAAAGTTCGAAATTTTTGAGTAAAATTGTTTTTTTTCCGAATTTCTTCAATATCTCTGTGTTCTGATAGCCCACAGAAGATATATACCTTTTATCATGATGTATCGAATTTCTGAACTGAAAAAGGAAAGACTTATATCAGTCAAATTTCGAAATTTTTGAATGAAATTTTTTTTGCGAATTTCTCCAATATCTCTCTGTTCTGATATCCCCGAGAAGAGTTCTAACTTTTATCATAGTGGATCCAATCGCTAAAGTGAAAGACGAAAGAGTTATATCAGTCAATGTTCGAAATTTTTGAGAAAAATTGGTTTTTTTCCGAATTTCTTCAATATCTCTGTGTTCTGATAGCCCACAGAAGATATATACCTTTTATCATGATGTATCGAATTTCTGAACTGAAAAAGGAAAGACTTATATCAGTCAAATTTCGAAATTTTTGAATGAAATTTTTTTTGCGAATTTCTCCAATATCTCTGTGTTCTGATAGCCCCGAGAAGAGTTCTAACTTTTATCATAATGGATCGATTCGCTAAAGTGAAAGACGAAGTGTTATATCAGTCAAAGTTCGAAATTTTTGAGTAAAATTGGTTTTTTTCCGAATTTCTTCAATATCTCTGTGTTCTGATAGCCCACAGAAGATATATACTTTTTATCATGATGTATCGAATTTCAGAACTGAAAAAGGAAAGACTTATATCAGTCAAATTTCGAAATTTTTGAGTAAAATTTTTTGTGCGAATTTCTCCAATATCTCTGTGTTCTGATAGCCCCGAGAAGAGTTCTAACTTTATCATAATGGATCGAATCGCTAAAGTGAAAGACGAAAAAGTTATATCAGTCAAAGTTCGAAATTTTTGAGTAAAATTGGTTTTTTTCCGAATTTCTTCAATATCTCTGTGTTCTAATAGCCCACAGAAGATATATACCTTTTATCATGATGTATCGAATTTCTGAACTGAAAAAGGAAAGACTTATATCAGTCAAATTTCGAAATTTTTGAGTAAAATTTTTTTTGCGAATTCCTCCAATAACTGTCTGTTCTGATATCCCCGAGAACAGTTCTATCTTTTATCATAGTGGATCCAATCGCTAAAGTGAAAGACGAAAGCGTTATATCAGTCAATGTTCGAAATTTTTGAGTAAAATTGGTTTTTTTCGAATTTCTTCAATATCTCTGTGTTCTGATAGCCCACAGAAGATATATACCTTTTATCATGATGTATCGAGTTTCTGAACTGAAAAAGGAAAGACTTATATCAGTCAAATTTCGAAATTTTTGAATGAAATTTTTTTTGCGAATTTCTCCAATATCTCTCTGTTCTGATATCCCCGAGAAGAGTTCTAACTTTTATCATAGTGGATCCAATCGCTAAAGTGAAAGACGAAAGAGTTATATCAAAGTTCGAAATTTTTGAGAAAAATAGGTTTTTTTCCGAATTTCTTCAATATCTCTGTGTTCTGAAAACCCACAGAAGATATGTACCTTTTATCATGATGTATCGAATTTCTGAACTGAAAAAGGAAAGACTTATATCAGTCAAATTTCGAAATTTTTGAGTAAAATTTTTTGTGCGAATATCTCCAATATCTCTGTGTACTGATAGCCCCGAGAAGAGTTCTAACTTTATCATAATGGATCGAATCGCTAAAATGAAAGACGAAAAAGTTATATCAGTCAAAGTTCGAAATTTTTGAGTAAAATTGTTTTTTTTCCGAATTTCTTCAATATCTCTGTGTTCTCATAGCCCACAGAAGATATATACCTTTTATCATGATGTATCGAATTTCTGAACTGAAAAAGGAAAGACTTATATCAGTCAAATTTCGAAATTTTTGAGTAAAATTTTTTTTGCGAATTTCTCCAATATCTGTCTGTTCTGATATCCCCGAGAAGAGTTCTAACTTTTATCATAGTGTATCCAATCGCTAAAGTGAAAGACGAAAGAGTTATATCAGTCAAAGTTCGAAATTTTTGAGTAAAATTGGTTTTTTCCGAATTTCTTCAATATCTCTGTGTTCTGATAGCCCACAGAAGATATATACCTTTTATCATGATGTTTCGAATTTCTGAACTGAAAAAGGAAAGACTTATATCAGTCAAATTTCGAAATATTTGAATGAAATTTTTTTTGCGAATTTCTCCAATATCTCTCTGTTCTGATATCCCCGAGAAGAGTTCTAACTTTTATCATAATGGATCGAATCGCTAAAGTGAAAGACGAAAGAGTTATATCAGTCAAAGTTCAAAATTTTTGAGTAAAATTGGTTTTTTTCCGAATTTCTTCAATATCTCTGTGTTCTGATAGCCCACAGAAGATATATACTTTTTATCATGATGTATCGAATTTCTGAACTGAAAAAGGAAAGACTTATATCAGTCAAATTTCGAAATTTTTTAGTAAAATTTTTTGTGCGAATTTCTCCAATATCTCTCTGTTCTGATATCCCCGAGAAGAGTTCTAACTTTTATCATAGTGGATCCAATCGCTAAAGTGAAAGACGAAAGCGTTATATCAGTCAAAGTTCGAAATTTTTGAGTAAAATTGGTTTTTTTCCGAATTTCTTCAATATCTCTGTGTTCTGATAGCCCACAGAAGATATATACCTTTTATCATGATGTATCGAATTTCTGAACTGAAAAAGGAAAGACTTATATCAGTCAAATTTCGAAATTTTTGAGTAAAATTTTTTGTGCGAATTTCTCCAATATCTCTCTGTTCTGATATCCCCGAGAAGAGTTCTAACTTTTATCATAGTGGATCCAATCGCTAAAGTGAAAGACGACAGCGTTATATCAGTCAAAGTTCGAAATTTTTGAGTAAAATTGGTTTTTTTCCGAATTTCTTCAATATCTCTGTGTTCTGATAGCCCACAGAAGATATATACCTTTTATCATGATGTATCGAATTTCTGAACTGAAAAAGGAAAGACTTATATCAGTCAAATTTCGAAATTTTTGAATGAAATTTTTTTTGCGAATTTCTCCAATATCTCTCTGTTCTGATATCCCCGAGAAGAGTTCTAACTTTTATCATAGTGGATCCAATCGCTAAAGTGAAAGACGAAAGAGTTATATCAGTCAATGTTCGAAATTTTTGAGAAAAATTGGTTTTTTTCCGAATTTCTTCAATATCTCTGTGTTCTGAAAGCCCACAGAAGATATGTACCTTTTATCATGATATATCTAATCGCTGAAGCGAAAAAGGAAAGACTTATATCAGTCAAAGTTCGAAATTTTTGAGTAAAATTTTTTTGCGAATTTCTCCAATATCTCTGTGTTGTGTTAGCCCGGAGAAGAGTTCTAACTTTTATCATAATGAATCGAATCGCTAAAGTGAAAGACGAAAGAGTTATATCAGTCAAAGTTCGAAATTTTTGAGTAAAATTGATTTTTTTCCGAATTTGTCCAATATCTCTGTGTTCTGATAGCCCATACAAGAGTTATAACTTTTATCATGAAGTATCGAATCGCTGACGCGAAAAAGGAAAGACTTATATCAGTCAAAGTTCGAAATTTTTGAGTAAAATTTTTTTGCGAATTTCTCCAATATCTCTGTGTTGTGATAGCCCAGAGAAGATTTCTAACCTTTATCATAATGAATCGAATCGCTATAGTGAAAGACAAAGGGTTATATCAGTCAAAGTTCGAAATTTTTGAGTAAAATTGGTTTTTTTCCGAATTTCTCCTATATTTCTGTGTTCTGATAGCCCACACGAGAGTTATAACTTTTATCATGATGTATCGAATCGCTGAAGCGAAAAAGGAAAGACTTATATCAGTCAAAGTTCGAAATTTTTGAGTAAAATTTTTTTGCGAATTTCTCCAATATCTCTGTGTTGTGTTAGCCCGGAGAAGAGTTCTAACTTTTATCATAATGAATCGAATCGCTAAAGTGAAAGACGAAAGAGTTATATCAGTCAAAGTTCGAAATTTTTGAGTAAAATTTTTTTCCGAATTTCTCCAATATTTCTGTGTTCTAATAGCCGAGAGAAGATATATACCTTTTATCATGATGTTTCGAATTTCTGAACTGAAAAAGGAAAGACTTATATCAGTCAAATTTCGAAATTTTTGAATGAAATTTTTTTTGCGAATTTCTCCAATATCTCTCTGTTCTGATATCCCCGAGAAGAGTTCTAACTTTTATCATAATGGATCGAATCGCTAAAGTGAAAGACGAAAGAGTTATATCAGTCAAAGTTCGAAATTTTTGAGTAAAATTGGTTTTTTTCCGAATTTCTTCAATATCTCTGTGTTCTGATAGCCCACAGAAGATATATACTTTTTATCATGATGTATCGAATTTCTGAACTGAAAAAGGAAAGACTTATATCAGTCAAATTTCGAAATTTTTTAGTAAAATTTTTTGTGCGAATTTCTCCAATATCTCTCTGTTCTGATATCCCCGAGAAGAGTTCTAACTTTTATCATAATGGATCGAATCGCTATAGTGAAAGACGAAAAAGTTATATCAGTTACAGTTCGAAATTTTTGAGTAAAATTGGTTTTTTTCCCAATTTCTACAATATATCTGTGTTCAGATAGCCCATACACGAGTTATAACTTTTATCATGAAGTATGGAATCGCTGAAGCGAAAAAGGAAAGACTTATATCAGTCAAAGTTCGAAATTTTTGAGTAATTTTTTTTTGCGAATTTCTCCAATATCTCTGTGTTGTGTTAGCCCGGAGAAAAGTTCTAACTTTTATCATAATGAATCGAATCGCTAAAGTGAAAGACGAAAGAGTTATATCAGTCAAAGTTCGTAATTTTTGAGTAACATTGGTTTTTTTCCGAATTTCTCCAATATATCTGTGTTCTGATAGCCCATACAAGAGTTATAACTTTTATCATGAAGTATCGAATCGCTGAAGCGAAAAAGGAAAGACTTATAACAGTCAAAGTTCGAAATTTTTGAGTAAAATTTTTTTGCGAATTTCTCCAATATCTCTGTGTTGTGATAGCCCAGAGAAGATATTTAACCTTTATCATAATGAATCGAATCGCTAAAGTGAAAGACGAAAGAGTTATATCAGTCAAAGTTCGAAATTTTTGAGTAAAATTGGTTTTTTTCCGAATTTCTCCTATATTTCTGTGTTCTGATAGCCCACACGAGAGTTATAACTTTTATCATGATGTATCGAATCGCTGAAGCAAAAAAGGAAAGACTTCAGTCAAAGTTCGAAATTTTTGAGTAAAATTTTTTTGCGAATTTCTCCAATATCTCTGTGTTGTGATAGCCCGGAGAAGAGTTCTAACTTTTATCATAATGAATCGAATCGCTAAAGTGAAAGACGAAAGACTTATATCAGTCAAAGTTCGAAATTTTTGAGCAAAATTTTTTTGCGAATTTTTCCAATATCTCTGTTTTGTGATAGCCCAGAGAAAGTTCTAACTTTTACCATAATGAATAGAATCGCTAAAGTGAAAGACGAAAGAGTTCCCACACAACACGAAGTCGACTATGAGCCGACTTTAAGCTGACTATAAAAGGCAAGAGTTGACTTTTAAGTCAATCTGTCAGTCGACTGTGAGTCGACTGATAGTAGACGAATGTCCCAAAAGTAGTTGACTGTCAGTCGACTTTTCAAGTTGACAATAAGTTGACTGTGAGTCGACTATTTGTCGACTATTAGTCACTACAATTATATAGTCGTATAAAATACGATTGATAAATCAATAATTTAAACGTAATAAATTATAGTTTCCAAAAAAATATTTCTTTTTTTTGGTTCAAAAGGATTAAATAAAGATTAAATTTGAATTAAACATTTATATACAAGATTTAATAACAATACAAATTGTTATTTACACGTAAAAATATAAAATTTTATGTGGAACAGCGAACCACATACACATCACATTTGAAAAGAACGAAAGCGAATTTCGTCTCGAGATTACAACAATTAATTCCCAAAAGTTTTACTGAAGTGCGATTTAAAAAAACAGTCGCGGTAGCGCCTAGATATAATGCTTGTGGCCGCACTCGACTCACGAGAAAATCTTTCGCGGCGTGGCCACCTAGTGGAAGCCGCGCAAGTCGCGAAGACGCGAAGACTGGCGTCGCGAAAAAGCTTTGAGACCATATACATAGTACAAAGTCTATGTTTGAGATTCAAAACCAAAGCAAATCGCTCGATTTTTGAGAGCACCGTAATATGTTTTTACGTGTAAAATAACTATTAATAATTGAATGTCTTGGATTTTAACCATATTCGATATTTCTAAAATGATTTATAAATGTTTTTCATTTCATAAATAATATACGTTTTCAATAAACCTTTAATTAGCTATACCGAATGTGTATAAAATACGTTTATTATTCGTTTAAATATTGCTGCAATGAAAACATATAAATATAATTTACGTTTAAACTTTTATTAACATATTTACATTAAAAAGTATATTATACCTGGATATTAAATTCTATTTTTGATAGGTTATTTAAAGGGACAACTTTTACAAATCATAAACGTATTTAAGAAATGTTTATTTAATTAGTATATAATTGTATTTGATAGTATTTTTATACGTGTTATAAATATTTCTGGCATTTTATAAACCATTTTTCAACGTATAAAATACGTTCCGTATTATATATATGTGATAAGAACGATTATTATAAACGTACTATATATTGCACTAACGTATAAAAACCGTTTTACCTATATACGTATCTGCCACATATCTATACCTGTTTTATACAATACTTGCGTTTAATAAACGTATAAAACAATCCAGTTCTTATTGGGTTTATTGTGAATAGTCGACTAATAATCATTTATATATTAACTATTAAAAGTACTGTGCTGGTGATTATTGCAAATAACCTGATTATGAAATCAATAATCATTTCATAAAAGAACTATTGGGGAATGATTATTGCAAATAATCTCATTATGAAATCAATAATCACTCATTCAAAAACTCTTAGGAAATGATTATTGCGAATAACCCAATTATTAGATGCTACATAATCACTATTAGAGAATGAATAATCACTATTGTAAGTCAATAGTGATTATTAGCTTTCCAATAGTTCATTTCCGTAAGGGACGCTAACGAGCTACGAGCAAATTAAAACTAAGATTTCTTTTTATATTGTCTTTTTGGCTAGATAAAATATCTATCATTTATATCTTTTCGCTTTGTCGAAAAGATATAAATAACTTAAAAGAGTATAAGATCTTTTGTCATAAAAAGAACAAAGTTTTCGTCGACTTTGAGTTATATTTCAGTCGACTATTTATTAACCATTTGTCGACTTTCAAAAATCGACAAATAGTCAACAAACAGTTAATTGCTGTCGAGTTATAGTCAACTATTGAAAGTCGCCTTTAAGTCAACTGAGAAAAGTCGGCTACTAGTCGACTAACAGTCACGCGTGTTGTGTGGGTTATATCATTCAAAGTTCGAAATTTTTGAGTAAAATTGGTTTTTTTCCGAATTTCTACAATATCTCTGTGTTCTCATAGCCCATACAAGAGTTATAACTTTTATCATAATGAATCGAATCGCTAAAGTGAAAGACGAAAGACTTATATCAGTCAAAGTTCGAAATTTTTGAGTAAAATTTTTTTGCGAATTTCTCCAATGTGAAAGACGAATACATGCGCAAAAGTTATTCTGCTGAAAACGGACAAAGAAAACGGCGGAATCGGCGGAATTAAGCTTAAAGCCCTACAATAACAGTAAAAACAAGACGTAAGATTGTAACGTAAGAAATAAAAATTTTTCATTCGCTTACGTATTTTTAAAACCACGCCTTATAACTTTACGGTCTTGTGTTTATGCTATTGTAGAACAGGCTTAAGAGCTTTTGCGCCTTTGGACCAAGGCCATGTTAGAATGTCCAACATATTTGGATTATTTTCTAAAAGGATATAATTCGTATAATAAGTATTTTGCTCAATCAAAAGAGAAAAAGAGAAAAGTAGGAAAAAATAGAGAACTAGTACGGAATTTTATCTTTCCGCCCTAAAGAAAAAGTTACATGCCGTTTGTTTTCTGTTCCTGAACTCCCTGAATTAGTGTGCACTTAAAGTGAATTAGATGTATATTTCTATGATATTTGAAAGTTAGTGAAAACAAGAAGGAATGTTCCAGTGCAGTCTAGTGCAGGAATAGAAAACAAGCCTATAGATCGAACCCCAGAACAGAAAAACTCCAAATTTGAAAGAAAGATCCCTGACTTGGTAACACTGCACATATGTCAAATCGACGTATGCATGGAAACCGGTCATTAGCCTTCTGTGTGTGTATACATACATACTACGCGATACTGCGCGATACCGTATGATACCGTGTGCCGTCTGTCTGCCCGCTGCCCGCTCTGTATGGAGCGGCCGAATGCTTGTGACGGGTTTGCACTTTGCAGTGAGATCTCGTGAGGATTAAACGGGCTTGTTGACGCGATTCGGTGACACGTTTATCGACTCGAAACGCTAAACGCGGGGAACGTGATCTCTGTGCCGCTTTCAGATCGCGCGAGGTCGCACAAATGGTGCGATTGCCGCGTAACGCATATGCCAGACTGTTGAGATCCTGCGAGAAGGTCTCCTAAGGGGAGTGCCTTTGACGATTCCGGTGCGGGCGCGAAACGCGAGGCTCAAAGAGCGATCTTTGCCAGGCTCGGAATGGCGGAAAATCAGGGCAACTCGTCCGGTCAGACCGGTCAAGGTACGCTATCGGCAACCGCGCACGCGATGCCGTTTGTGAATGATCATGGAAAACCTAACCTAATCTCCGTGCGGTTGCACGAGACTCGCGACGCGAAGACATCCTCCGCGATCATCCGCGATTCTGTCGAATGGCGCGTGATGGTTAATCCTCGTGAGCTTCCTTCATCACCTAATCAAATTCTGACTTTGCAGGTTCTGGCAGATCTTTCAACTTTCCGCGAATGGATTTTCGAACAAATAATGACGTTCAGAATGAGATGTCGGGTACGTTGTAGTTGCTGTGTTGTGCGATCTCAGAGAAAGAAAGAAAAAGTGCTTCAAAATGTTGGACTAATTTCCTCATTATCCTGTCTTTTGTTACAGAAAGGCGAAGACAGCTGAAACTTAGTTTCCAAACACAGGGCAATAATTTGTCGTTTGCCAATTCCACAAATTCTTCATTATCGAATTCAACAGGAGCCACTGCGTGTCCACCAATGTAAGATTTTAACAAGCAAAATAATTCGTAGCTGTTACTTTCAGTGAACTTTATGACATACTTGAATATTTACAAGGAAAGAGATTCTGCTTGATAAGAGCGAGCCAAAGAGAATAATTGCATATAAAGATTATTTTCTCCAGCTTAGATATATTATCTAAGCTGACAAAATTTGTTTATAAACTGGAAATTGTAACCATTCAATAAGATTGCATTTGTTTTATACTTATAAATATTTAATAAGATGATATATGCTAAGCAATGTTTTTTTTTATAATTTTTGAATATGATACAAAATTATATCTTAATCAAATTATTTGTACTGATATACACATGCCTTATGATAAATATAATTTACAATTCAATAGTTTATGAACATCTTGACAATAGAAAGTCATATGTTAAAAAAACAAAGAGCATATCTCTCTCCTAGACAGGATTTTTTATCTCTACCAGACTCCACTGTTTTTATAATGAAAAACGTTCCAGGATGGTATAGAGTTCACTGGTCACTTCCATATTACTTTTACATTTCTGATCATAGATCCTCCCGCCCAAGTCTGCCTTTATCTCTACCTAAGCTGCCAGTCAGACCTCGCAATATGTTACAGCAGCAAGAATTTCTTCCTGATAAAGCAAGGTATGGAATTACAAACAAAAAGAAGACATATCTTTTGAGATAAATTACAATGAAGCTTATTGTAGAGACAAACTACGAATGTGCCAGTCTATGCAGTCTACTGGTAAATTACAATTATCTACAGACGTAGTGTATGATTTCACAAGCGAGGATCTTCAGGATCTTGGAGAAATAGGAAGGGGAGGATTTGGAACTGTAAATAAGATGATTCATAGGCTAAGCAATACTGTTATGGCTGTGAAGGTACGTGATTGAATTATCAATTTGCATATTCCTCCAGATTCTATTTTAATTGCATAGAATTTGTAAAGTGAATTTGAATTATGTTCAGAGAATTCGCTCTACCGTGGATGAAAGAGAACAAAAGCAACTGTTAATGGATTTAGAAGTTGTGATGAAATCGAATGAGTGCCCATGTATTGTGCAATTTTATGGGGCTTTATTTAAAGAGGTATATGCTCTTTCAAGCTCGGCGATATCACGTATCAATAACTACGATATACTATAAATATTTTGTAATTTCACACACAGGGAGATTGTTGGATTTGCATGGAACTTATGGACACGTCGTTAGATAAGTTTTACAAGTTCATCTATGAGAGATTAAATGAGAGGATACCAGAATGTATTCTAGGCAAAATCACAGTGGCCACTGTGAAAGCGCTAAATTACCTCAAAGAGAAGCTAAGAATAATTCACAGAGATGTAAAACCTAGTAATATTTTATTGGATCGTCGAGGTAATATAAAACTGTGCGACTTTGGAATATCTGGTCAGCTTGTGGACTCGATCGCGAGGACTCGAGACGCTGGTTGTAGACCGTACATGGCTGTAAGTGCTAGAGCGTGAAATAAATCCTGAAATAAATAGCTTGTTAAATTGTGCTTCATAAATATTATTATAATTATTTAGCCGGAAAGGATAGACCCGCAACGTGCACGTGGCTACGACGTGCGGAGCGACGTATGGTCATTAGGTATTACACTGATGGAAGTTGCTACGGGGTACTTTCCATACCCGAAGTGGAACTCCGTCTTTGAACAACTTTATCAAGTAGTGCAAGGTGATCCGCCGCGACTTTCCCCCAATGAGAATGGCAATCACTTCACTATGGACTTTGTGAATTTTGTGAATACATGGTAGGGCAACTTATTAGTTTCCTGTCTGCTGAGATACCTAAAACTGATCCTTTTGGACTTAAAATTGTTTGTACTGTCTGTTAAGCTTAATTAAGGAAGAGACGCAGCGACCGAAGTACAATAAACTGCTGGAACATCCGTTCATCAGACAAGCTGAGGCAGCGACGATCGATGTCGCGGCGTACATCAGCGGTGTTCTGGACAATATGGCTAATAATGGAGTGACACCGTTTACTACTAATCAACCATAAAAATCGGTAATAAAAGCGGTGAGGCGACAACAGGGCATGTTATACGTCACAGTATCTCGGTTTTTGCAATTCTCTTCAGACTTGCCCTTCGAGTACCGTGAACGATGTTATCGCACTCCCAACGATCTAGCGTAGATAGCGAAACTGACGATTGTTTTTTGTCAACGTGCGTCGTCGTCTCATTTGGAATTTGTATTCTTATGGTCATGGAATGACCGTATACGCAATAGAATGAGTATTGAGATGTGCGAGCTGACGTCCATTAAGTATCAAACGGTGATCGGTACGCGCGTACGTCTTTTTCTTCTCTTCTTGTTCCGTCATCCTTTCTTGTCTCTTTCTCTCTCTCCTTGAATACGATCCTAAATACACGTCGCGCTCCGACAGCGTTTCCCTCGGTTTATGTAATTCGTATAATAGCGCGATTTATCTAATGAAAATTTGTAGCGTATCATACGTATGCGTATGCATGTACGTATGCACATATATGTATATGCGGATATGTGTATATATACCTGTACCTGTACCTGTACAGTGGGCCGTAATTCGTGGTACAAACAAAAGGGAAATGATTCATATAAAGATAAATTGAAAAAAGTGTGACATTTTTATAGGCAAAGTGCTATTTTTGAAAAAAATTAGATTTGAAAATTTATCATGTTCACCCTATTGTTATTTCTATTTATGATAGTATTCGTATGTTTATGACGGTAAGATTTACTTTCTACATCGATTTAAATTTCAAGCTTCATCGTGAGTTGCATCATGTCGGTAATGGAATATGCGGACGCATATGTCACTCGCATCGAAACTTGTGAAGCAATATTTATATCACCAATGAATGTTACAAAGAATTTCCCGTTTGCTAGTTATTGTCCGAAGAAGCAGTGCGTAGTCCACAAATCTGATTTCTTTTTAAAAAATGACGCTTCATAAAAAAAAATATTCTAGTATTTTTTTTCTGATTTATTTTTATATAATCGCTTTCTTTTTCCAAATGCATCACGAATTACAGTTCATCTTGTATATACGCATAATTGTATCTTGCCTAAAATCCTGATTTCCACGATCTTTTATAAGGAGCGTTACGGGAATGCTCGGCGGACTAGTCGCCAAGATGGTATCGAGGATACATCCGCATTGGCCGTTTTTGAGGATTTTCTTAGGACAGATTTAAATACGAGTATCAAATGTTAGGAGTGCTGTAATGTAATGGAAATAAATCATCGACACTCGCAGCTCTTTCATGAACTTTTCTCGCTCGAATGCGCCAAGTTTTTTTACGCCTTGCTGATTCCTTGCAACTAACCGGTAAGTCCCTCTTATCTTTTATGGCGGTTCGTCTATCGGTAAGTTATAAAAGCTGCGGGTCCAGGTGTAATTTCGCTGTTGTGTTTACGTTAGGGAACTTCGCCTATAATCATGTTTTCCTCCTTCGTATTCGATCAAATCGTCGAAAATATTGCCGGTGTATTAACAACGAACATTTTAAGACTCATTTTTTTACAAAGCAATACTAGATTACAAAGCCAAGATAAATAAAAAAAGATACTCTTGATTTCGTTTTTCTTTCGATCCATTTAACTGTCATTAAGCTAACTTAAATGTTAGTAAACGAATACATCAAATCTTATTTTTTGTTTCTTTTTTAATCTTTTATTTTATTATATAGTGCCGGTCGAAAGTGTATCAATTCTTAAAAATATAGAAAACTTAAGTATAAATCATTAAGTTCTTTGTTTTTTTCCTCAAAGTATTCCTAACAAAGAATATAAGATAAACATAAAAATAAAATTATATTTATAATTATTTTGTTAAAATAATGATTTCTCTTATATTTTCATAAGTAACGCAATACTTTTTATTGGTATTGTATATTTTACGTTTCCTTATACGAGTACGTATATTCATCTTATATTTAACTATTATACTCATTTTTATTTTCTTGGTTGACAAAGACAGTGAGTCGAAATAATCTCTCTAAATTAATGTGACCAAATATTTTTTAATCTAAAACGGAACAATTGGGGGAGGGCGGGGGTGTATATATGTATATAAACGTAAAGAAATATTTTCAGAATGGACATTTCAAGAAAAATGCATTAAAAACTTTGAAAACACTATATGCTAATAAAAAAAACTTTTGCAAATCTCTTACCCATAATCCGCTTTCTCTCTGGACTTATTTAAAAATGCCAAAAAAAATCGATTTTTTAAACTCAAAAGCAAAAATGTACTTTTTAAATTAGGACATTGACATGTTTAGAGAAACAGTAGAACAATCATAAATGTAAGGGAATCATATTTATGAGAACAATCACTTTGAAAGCAAGACGCTAATCACGTTACTCTAAATGTTATCATACATTTTCTTTTCACGTTGGAGAGAAGAGAAAAAATAAATTCTGCAGGGATTTCGGCTAAAAAGAACAGACATCTAGATTACACTTTGAAATAAAGAGAATTATAATCATCTTTTACTTACATCTTTTTCTACTCGTCTTGGTATTTTAATCTAATATTATTTTCTATGTAATATCCGAAAAAGAAGAAAATCCGATTAAGAAAAGGAGGATCAAATTCAATATAATTCGATAGCACATCGAACCCGTGAACTCTCCTCTCGCGACGAGACCTATTTTACGCGAAGCGATAAAATATATATAGAAAGGAATACGTCTTATCACCCTCGTAAATCGTTATATTTAGATTTATCCCAGTCGACGAGCTACATTTCTCGCTCGCGAGAGCGAACCTCGCGGGAGCGAAGTAATGACTGTAATCGATAACCCTGGCGATCATGTACGCGCACCTGCCGTATCTGTCGTAGTGGTACCGTTTGCACAGGTAAGAAGATGGCGGTAGACTGGTGCCATGGTGGTTGACGGTGCCAGTGCTCCTCGGTGACGGTCGTCGGTTCGAACAGAATTACCGTGACTAATTCGCTAAAACGTTTTTCGAATTTTCGTAAAAGGTAACAACAAACGAGCTCGTCGATCGTCGACGCAAAATTCAAGTTAATCCGATAAGAATATTTAATTAGATTCCGATAAGTGGTCGCGTGCGCGTGATACTGACAGATAGTGTTGCATCGTAATTTCAAACGTACGTAGGACAGCACGAGGATCGTACAAAGTACCGAAATATCGATTTCAAACCGAAATAGAACCTGCAATAATTCACGAACGATATCTCCAGAGTGATGCGAGGACTATCTGTCGCCTGACAATTTTTCACCCTCGTCAGACGCCGCCTGTATTAATTCGAATCGGGGGTAAATTCGGTGAGTATACGACTTGATGTTTCTTCAGATTTTTAAAATATATAGGACTGCCACGAAATCCAAAATAAAATCATAAAATCATTAAGCAAGGCGAATTTTCTCGATTAAACTTGATTAAGTCTCTTCAGTTTGAGTGTTTGTTTATTTAAGTTAAATGTATAAATATAAATGTATTTTAATTGAAGTATTTTTCAAAAATTGCTTATTAAAAAATGGATATGAAATCAATATATAATCGATCGAATTATTTCAAAAAAATATGATATTGAAAAAAATCTTATAAAAAAGTCAATTTAAAATCATATCTATTTAAAAATGGACGTATTATTATTTTTCTTCAAATTGTTAAAAATGTAAGACTAACGTTAAACACGATAAAAATTTACGCCATAAACGTTCTAACGAGTTTTAGAGCGGCATACAAATAAATTTCGAAAACTAACACGGAAATCCAAGAGAAAACGTTTCGAAAAGACTTTTAAAAATAATATTGCGAGTATATCTCTTTCGATGGCATGACAATTTTTTTTAATGACAGCAACGTCGCCGATATATTTCTTTTTCCTTCTTTTTTTTTACTTTGTATCCTTAAATGCCGAGAAAGAGCGGGTGACGCTCGACCGTAAAGGTTTCACGGTTCCGCGGACGTCATTATCGCCGCCAATAGTCGCGGCCTGGTAGATTATGTCTGCTGCTGCTGCTGCTGCACTCGCCCTTCCCCCGGAATCAATTCTCTTGAATATTTGATGCGCGAGCGCCTCCGCCCTCCCGGAACTCTGGCTCGCGTTCGCGTCGGAGTCTATATCCGTAGCCTCTGCGTATTATCCGGTCTTTTAAATTGTCCACTGAAATACGTCCACATCATTTCTATCGCAATGACCCGTCACTTTCTCAGGAGGACAATCGCGGCCGGGCCGCGCTGTCGCTGACTCCAACCGCGTTTCTCAAGAAGACAATCGCGTCATCCCCGACCGCCCTCCCTGCGGCCTCGTTGCGCGACGCGCAACTTTTTAACTTTATAAAACCGAGGAGAGGGTCGTCGACCGCTCGTATTTTATATACTTCGCACGAAAA
This sequence comes from Solenopsis invicta, assembly GCF_016802725.1. NCBI lineage: Eukaryota > Metazoa > Arthropoda > Insecta > Hymenoptera > Formicidae > Solenopsis > Solenopsis invicta. The sequence continues at coordinate 7,954,905 of NC_052669.1, read as the reverse complement.
TTTTCCAAATATCTCGTACGAATCGCCGCAAAGCGAGAGCACGCGCCATTTTATCACGTGCGTTCTATAAACCCGTACAGGTCTAGTGTGGGCGTCTTTGGAAGGTCTGTGCTATATAGGCACACACTTTGCGCTTTTCCTCCCTCGGGTTTCATCGACTTACATTCGCGACTCATATTCGCGAGCGTAGTCGAGCGCGGAGAGCATCATTGCAGCGGAATGGATCGTCTTGCAATAATAAATGTCTGGGATCGATTCGGACGCAGATAGCACCCTATGCCGATCCCATTATGTCTTTTTACACGGCGCATAATGTTACGTTATTGCACGTAATACATCGCTTTGCGAGAGAGAAAGAGAGAGAGGAGAGAGAGAGAGGGCGGGTAAACGTGCAACGAACGAAACGGTGGTAGTGACTCACGAGCCGAGGGTCGCGCGCGCAGGGAGAACAACGCGCGGCAGGTGCTTGCTGCTGCCGGTTGCTGATACTGGCTGAGTGCTGCTGCTCTGCTACCACCACCTCCAGCGAGCTGGCCAGTCGGCTGGGCAGAGACAGCTGGGCACGGATGTTCCCAGGAGATTATTGATCGGCGCAGATACTTCCATTGACGACGCGATGTAGCCGGGACGACGGGAGGTAGTGGCCTCGGCGATGGCGTCCGTCTGAATTTCTTTCGAAGATTCTCTCCACTGTCGCTCGATCCCCATCGGTGTCCGACTTTTCTTTCCTTCAGTTTCGATCGAAACGAAAGTCTGGCTTTACGTATAAAAGTTTCATATTAAATTTAACATATTTTTTTTTTTACATGTCCCAAACGCCAGAGGCTCTTAATTTTTTTTGTTTTGTTTTACGTCATAATTGATAGCGATAGATCCAATACGTCTTCCCGCAGCTGTAACGCTAATATAATATTTCCAGAGCAATAACTTGTAATTTTTTCGTTTATTCTAAAACGTCTAACGAAAAAGTATGAAAAATTTGTGACACATATCTCGGAAGCTCTTGTTTTCCTAGAATTTCCGTTTTATCGCATGCAAAGACGTATTTTCCCTTCCGCGTTTCCGCGCGCGGAAGAGGAGGGTCAATTCTCAGTAGAACGCCCAAAAGCGTCTACGTGTACGTATCGTGCGCGACTATCTCGCGTCCGTGTGATTCAGTAGGACTGACGAATCTCGTGCTAACGATCCCGCATGAACGCTAGCCAATGATGATGAGGTCCGGGGTGAATCTTGCGCGCCATTCTCTCGTCTCGGTCGAATGGCCGTGGCTCTTACCCCTCTCTCTCGCTCAGCGGCTTTATCGTAACTGGCGGTCGCTGCCTCCCCCGATTCGATCAATGGAGGCACCTGTACCAAGGCGAGTGGGTAAATTGCGTCCACCCCCTGCCTACAGACAGGACAAAATACGCATACTCCACCACTCCGTCCCTTTTGTCCCTTTGTCTCGGAGGACAGAAACGTGTCCGTAGACGATACATTTGGAAAATATAAAAATAATTATTCCTTGTAAAAAGCAAGAAAAATTACGTCAATTTTATGTCGATCGATTTGACTATTTTTCACTTGGATATAAATATAAACAAGCGATTATAGAAAATCTTATAAAATGAATTTACGTGTCTTTGAATTTTTTTTTTTCGATACAAAAATCTATTTAAGCTATATATGTATTTACATAATTAGATTAAAACTGATATAATCTGTAAATGTAATGACATATATCTCAAAAATTATCCATTGTAAAAATTAGGATAACTTTTTTATGAAGAAATTAGTTTGTAAAAATTTAGAATTCGTTATGTGGACTTTGAGTCATTTTAAAAACATGACAAAAATTTCTCACTTTTTGTATTTTTTGAAATTAAAGAATTTTTCAAAGTTCAAAAATTTCACTTATCTTAAAAGTCTTAAAAACTTTTGAAATATTTTTTTTATGTTTTTTACAGAACTCTGCGTTATTTTCCATTTATTCTCTATTTTACTTACTACCATTAATAATTCTATTTGTAAAAGTTTGTAAAGACTTCTGATTTAAATACGTCTAAGAATAAATTTTCGTTCAAGACTTTCGAAAGCTTCACAAAGCATCCAAAATTTTCATGTATTTCCAGTTTTAAATAATATTAGGTTCACTGTTAAAAATGTCATGATATTCAATATATTTTCAAGTTACACAAGTACATTAATGTAACAATAAGGCTAGACAATTAGGCCTTTAACGAGCAGTTTTTATTCCGCAACAATAATACAATTTGAGAAAATTCGTAAAATTATTATCAATTATAAAATCAGAAAAAATTACGTTACGGATACGTCCAACATTGAAACGCGTTTCTTGCTACACAGAGTCTCAATCAGTGAAACTTAAAAATATGAATATATTAGATTATTCATTGGTAACCCGGTTAATCATTAATGCACTTTTGACAACATTAAATGTTTTTAATCTATCTGGTTGGAATTTGTTTCCGTTACATTACATAAAATTCTGCTGCGTGTTTTTAACAGTGCTCAATTTGGCACTGTCAAACAAATTTTTCACGATGAAAAGAACTTTGGAAAGAAAGACTCGAGACGCGTCGTCCATTGCTCGAGACTGGGCGTTACGTAACCGACGTATCTCTTAATACAATTAATATAATTGTTTTTATCGACATACGTGATCTGCGACCTAAAATAATTCGGCGTCGCCACTTGGTATTCGTGCTCGCCATGATCGGAATCACGAGGGTGAGCTCCCCCGTTGGGGAGAGCCTTTCAGTTAGGGGAGGGTCGGACGAAAAGGAAAGAGGGTCGCGTCGGTGGGTCTGGCCGGCGCGTGTGCATAGTCCACCTGTGTAAGAGGGAACCTAGCACCTGTCACCACACGCGCGCACTAAGGTGCCTTCGCCGTCAGGTCGCTGGTAAGCAGGTAGGCAGCTAGCCAGCCAGCCAGCCAGCGTTTCACCCCTTTTGCTACCACCAGTCGAACTCGCCCGACCGTGCCGGAGGCACGCCACACGCCACTCTCTCTCAGTTTGCCGTCGTTAATCGTTTATTTCGTACGCGTACGTCGTCTCGTCGCTATTCGCGGGAAACAATAACGTTAAATAACTTGAGTTTTGTGCGTGGTATCGCGATTTTTCCCATCTTTTCCTTTTCCTTAATCCAAATTAAGGATCTTCGCTCTTCGTGGGGATTGTGATCGATGCTGCGCCTTTCCGCGAACGAGCGTCAACGGGTGACGCATTATCTGACGTTGTCCGCCTGCTAAAGAACCAAGTGCTGACACAACCCTCTCGGCCGAAATTTGTGTGAATTCCAACAGGACGTTATTTTTATGCGCGGTAATACCAGAAATAAAAAATAAAATAAAATAAAGAAGGGAAAGCAAGTTTTTCACGCCGAACGCGCAATCATCGCAATTGTCATTTCTCGTGACGTCAAGAGACATTTCCACGAGTTGGTGAATCACGAGTTTCAAGTACCGTGTTAGGTATACCACCCGCGAGCTTGTGAGTGGAGTAGAAAGGTGAACTTGGACAACGTGTCATCGTTGTCCTCCGAAAATCGTTCGCGCGCACATTATTCATTTACGAAGTCCGACTTGAATAATTTGATTACTGTGCAGTTAGCCTCTATCGAGGCCTCTCTATAAAGCGCGAGAAACGCGTCTTGAAAAATTATTTCGGGAAGAAATAACGCTGCAACGTGGAACACGGCATCGTTTTGCGTAGGCGCTGATCGCGCTGGCCATTCTGACGCGGGTGATGAGATACGGCGAAAATGAGGATCGACCTAGCGGAAGTTGAAGTGACCACGGAGGAGAGCCCGCCTGTCACGGCTGTCACCACCGCTGCCGCAGTGGACGGCAGCAGCATGGACAGCACAGACGACTACGACGGAGTCGAGGCCGAATTAACGAGCCTCTCCTGGTTGCAGTCGCTGGATATCACCAGCGCGTCCGGCCTACCGACGCCACCCTGCTCGCCGTCGCCACCGCCGGTCGCCCGCCAACCCCCGAAGAAGCTGTCACCCTTGGCCAAGGCCGAACTAGGTAACCATTGCACCTTTCAAGGATTTAACTCGGAATGGGGGAACCGCGTGCGCCTTACTCTGTTATTATTCTTATATGAAAATCATGAAAAATTACTTGAAAACTTATCGTTTCAGAAAATGCTCTTTGTATTTGTCTGCGTGTGAATTATAATTCTGTACATTGGTGCTACAAGGGCCAATGTCCGACTTCTCAAATAATTATCTGAAATTTAAAATTGATTTTTTTATATTTCTGAAACAGCAAGCAAATTTGTATGTAATTTGTGTTCTTTATATTTTATTAGTTATTAATGTAATGTTGTTTACTGATGTTTTAAGTGTCGAGTTTCCGTTTCAAGTTTTGCCTATGTGCACATTTTGGGGTCGTTTTTGCACAAAGGTTAAAATGAGATTATTGGCCTCTATACAATTATTATTTTTCAAAATGTATTCGTAGAAGGACATTGGCCCTTTTAGCACCAAGGTACAGAATTATAAACATTTATTTTATTTATTTATTTTTAGTGTCTCCCGTCTCTTCTGTCTTATTTACATTTCTTATTATTGTATAGATATATAAAATGCTCTTTTTCTGAATGAAATGAAATTTTTATATCATTTCATCATTTTTGCAAGTAATTGCGTCTATAGATATGTAATTGATCTTTAAATCGAAATGAGTATAAAAATACACCTCGTGATAAGAGGGTAATATTGTAGACGTACGATTGAGCGAATAATTTTCTTTTAATTTGTTATCTACTAGATCTCGCAGAAAATGCTGATAAGTACCGAACGGATCCCGATGCGAAGCCGCCGTTCTCCTACGCTACTATCATTTGTCTTGCGATGCGCGCCAACAATAACAAGGTCTCCCTTTCAAACATCTACGCGTGGATCCGAGAAAATTTCCTGTTTTACAAGTACGCTGATCCAGCCTGGCAGGTAAAGTGGATTTCATGCTTAAATTAGTCAATTAACATTTAAAAATGTATTTTATTTAAATTGCATGAGAGAGAGAAAAAAAGGGAGAGGTTTTTTTTTCGTCTCCTAAGATAATCTTATCGTTTAACGGGGCAGAACTCGATTCGGCACAATCTCTCGTTGAACAAGTGCTTCGTGAAGCTGCCGCGCTCCAAAGACGAACCGGGTAAGGGCGGCTTCTGGAAGCTGGATCTCGAAAGGATGGAGGAGGGCAAACGGTCCAGGCGTCGCTCCGCGTTCTCGCAGCGGACTCGGGGCACGAAAAGACAGTCTCCTTCCACGACGGTCGCAACGACGACGACGACGACCACGACGACGAGCACGACGGTGGCGACAGCGACGACGACGCTTAATGCACTTCACACCGGCAGCAGCTGCACACCGCCCACCAGCTGCCTGTCCAACACCCTGTACGAGACCCCGCCTAGTAGCGTGTCACCCCCCATCCCGGACAGTCTGTCGGAGGTGCCGGAGTCGACGCAGGTGAGCCTGAGCGAGGACGACTTTACGAGCTTGCTGATCGCCGGTTGGGATGAAAATAATCAACTGGAACTTCTCGACCTCTTGGACACCCTCTAAACTCCTAATGTCCACCTTCGCCGCCTCCCCCTCCCCTCCCTCTCTTTCTCTCTCTCTCTCTCTCTTTCTCTCGCATCTCTCAGGAATCATCGTTTCTTCGTACAGAACGGAAGCTGTTATCCTCGTTTCTCTTGCATTGCATGTATTTCTCAATTCCCCATTTTAAAGATGAATGACAAATGGTATAAGATAACAGCAAACTCCGATAAATTAAAAGCCATTTCAGTCGTTGATCAACTCTACTGAAATTCGTGATAGCAATTCGTTTCACACCTCGATGTTACGATAAATCACGCAAACAGCCATTATCGTTAAACAATTGCATTCACGAGCATATACAAGACGCAAAAATTTGATTCGATCGTGTGTGTTTTGTGAAATATCAGATATTAATTTCATATTCGAAGCGCTCGTGATTTATTTGCGGCCGAAGTTATGAGAACGAAAGTACTGTTAGGGAAGAAAGGCCAGAGAGAGAAAAGCGAGTATCTTCTTTCTTCTTCCTTGCAACTGCGAGTTAACAGGCGCAAAGATATAACGAATGATTGTAACGTCGCAATTTGAACGCGCTTAGGCATATGGTCTTGAAACTCCTGTTTCCTCATTGGAACCGCATTGGACTGTGACGCGAAAAGCGAAAAGTAAATTCATGTGAACCTTTTTTTCTTTACTTCTTCTACATTTTTATACATTGAAGTAGATTAGTAGTTTTTTCATATGCTCCCATAATAAGTGTTATATATGTAGATTGGAACAATATATTGACAACTTTTATATTATTCTGCATTAATTTAATCTGTAATTCTATTTACGTATCGCAACAAAAATTAACTTGATGACAATTGCTCAAACAGTTCACACAAGTTTATTAATCATGAGAAGAGAGGTATATTTTGATCTTTCACAATAAAAAAAGTTGATATCAATTATCAAATTTAACACACTTTACTTATCTCTGATTCACTCAAATCTTTGTGGTAATAAAAAAAAATGTGTTAGAAAGCAATATAAATATTATAAAAATTAACATAATCCGTGAAAGCATATTTCTGCAGCAAAATATTTGTAATGCGTTAAATTTGCACATGCATTTATAAATTTATCTTGAAATTTACATCTTAAAACATTATTTTTATATTATTTATCTAGTAATTGTGTTACTTTAACACTGAGAAATCACCATCATTGAATATCAATTTAATACAAAATATTCAAGTAACAATCACTTTATGTTAAATTAACACTCGGATATTTTGAAAATGCAACACAAAAATTTAAACATGAGAATCAGGGTTTCAACACAAGTACAAAATAATTCTTGATGTGTGTAACATATATATCAAACGTGTGGGAGTGTAGAAAAAATTAATTTATTCTGTCGTATAGTACGTATATATAGTACGTACAACTAATATTTAAACATGTAGAAAAAGGTTCACATGAATGCGAATCTGATACACAATATGGCCGCAGAGGAAATAGTAGAATTATCGTCATCAGCAATCATCGTTATGTATAATCATAACGTATAATAACTGATGTATAACTAATGGCAAAACGACTATTGACTACAAGACATCGTAATTCGACTCAAGTATTATTAGATTATGCTGCGAAATATTTGCCATAATTGACAGCATTACATGATGAGTGATATCAGTGCTTTTGATATATATTTCGTAAATTTAGAGACATAAGCGGCATTCTTTTCGACGTAATAAGAAAAATTTGTTTGTTATTTCTAAATATACCGTTTCTGTGTTTCGTATTAATTTTTAGTATTTATTTCGGCACTTGTTTTTGCCGCATCTTCACCTATTCAATTCGCACTATGACCAATTTCGATATTCTTTCTTGATTTCTTAATCATTCTTCTTTCAATTTTTCAAATATTCTTTTGCACCGATATTCCTCTTTGCCTGGAGAATGATTGTACTCCTTGTGGCAAAATAATTCACGCATCGTGCCTTCGAATAATTAGAAAGTAACCCTTGTGTATCTTTAAGCAATGCGTTATATATACATATGTATATGTACATACAGGACGGAATATTGGATCAAATATTATATGAATTATTTCAGTTGTTTCTCTTTTAGAAAAAAAGATTTGATTAAAAGCTTTAATGTACATAAAAGTAGATTATTAAAGATAAAGTTATATTAAAAAATAAATATTTTATATCTAAATGTGTCAGAATAAAATATGACATTTATATAGATTTTTTGATGGCTTTACTCCTTAATACTTTAAATACAAGACTAAAAAATTTTATTCATATAAAATTATGTAAACTATTTTACAAGATTATTGAAACTTATATAAAAAAGATTACCTAATTATTTTTAAAAAAGATATCGACATGACATTAAAATTGCTAAAATATACAACAAAATTTGTGATATGCATTACATTTCCCTCTTGAATTATAAAATTTTAAAATCTGAAGTTACATAAAATTTGAAATATCAAACAAAAAGAAATGAAATAACTGAATTGATTTATTAAGATGATCTATATCTGCGACTGTACGTATATACATATACATATATATATATATATATATATATATATATATATATATATATATATATATCTGCTAGATCGATTGATTAGCGTAATCAGCGTAATGCATACGATATTTTTTATCGTTGCGTTCAAATGACATTTTCCAGTGTTTCCTGCTTCGACTTTTGCTACGCAAAAGAAGAAAAAGTTGTGTGTATAGCACGTATTTCAGAAATGTGCATCGTAATCAATTGCGAATCCACAAAGGCATTTATTGGTAGTTTATTGATACTTTCAAAATCTAAAAATGACATTTCCAGATTCTGAAAGTACAAACAGATAAATGCACACAAGGTCATTAATACTTTAATGAATATAGGTATTCATCAATACGCATACATGTTTCGCCATATTTATTTTATGCATGTATGCATTGATAAATTAATATCAATCATTTTGTATATATCGAGCAGGATACACAGCACAACTGATTTCTATTTTATTATCCCTGTCCTCTCCCTCTCCCTCCCTCTCTCTCTCTCTCTCTCTCTCTCTCTCTCTCTCTCTCTCTCTCTCTCTGGACGATTAGAAATTATTATTATCATTATTAATAGTATCGTGATTATCGCGATATTTCGTTGTATGGAAACATAGTATAGATAAAGCGTAGAAGTATGCGTTAGATTCCTACACTATTGTATGCGGGGTGTCTCAAGAAATATGTCTCTCGGCTTATTGTTACGGCTGAACATTTCAAATCAAAGAAAAAAAATTGTTCCACATATATAAGATTTTGTTCTGAAACGTGTTAGGAATATGACAGGGCAACAAGCGGTCGACTTTACAAACATCGCCATTACACACAAAGTGCTAGCAAAATAAATCGAAGCTGGAATTTAGTCACGCAACTTTCGGGCTGACTTTCATAATTGATTTTGTTTCCTTCTTGTCGGTTTTGCTCATTGTTTCAATGGATGCTCTTTAAATGCTAGCAATTGAAGGATGCGACGTTTGTTTCAGCAGCGGTCTTACCAAATGCAATGCAAAACGAATAATCGTACTCACTCTTAGTGCCAACAAGGCTTTTGTTGATATTATATAGATAAACTTAATTACGAATAAAATAACAATTATTTTTAAAAAGTTGAAAGATGGTCTGAAAGTTACAAAAAATACATAGCTATGAAATACACAGCTACAAACTGCAACGACGAAATAAATTGTTGGCAAAAAATGTCGACTGTAATTTTCAATTTGAAAGCATTTGATCGACTTTTGATCGAAATTTCGTAATGACGAAAAAAAGTTTGATTAGAAAAAAAAAGTAGAGTAATTCATAAGAAAGGAGAAATTTTTTCACCGACGTCGCGGCACTTTGAACGAAACCCTGCACATAAGTCTCGCGTTTTACTATCACATGTACGATTACAAGATAATGTTAGAGTACAATTGTCCGAAGCGATATTAATTACGGTGTGTGATATAATAACTTAGTTGAATTGGTGTGTCAATTTTTGCGCTCTAATTCACGCCTTTACAGAGTCCGTCCATGGCAAGTTCGTCCGTCCGGAATAAAGTTAATAAGAGATCTCTATTTTTTCAATGCAGTCATATTGAATTATAACATTAGAAGTGAGAAATCAATTTTTGCAAAGTAAAATTTTTTTTTTATTATCTACTACAAAGCGTTAAAAGATTGCTTTTTTCATACGTCATCAATTGCATTAAAGTATAAATTGATAAAATGTAGCATGCGAAATACATTAGCTCTGTGAAATCCCCTTTTATGCTGCATTATAGTCCAATTCAATTTATATAAAGCCAATATTTCAACTAAAAATGGATCATACGACACAACTAGTCAAAATTTATAATTATTTATTAATACAGGAATTAAATAGTGAGATTTGAATTTATTAATTGTCAAATTATATTATTCCTCTTAAATGATAATATGAAATATGATTACTAATATTAATTGATAAGATAAGGTATAAATATTGGAATTTACAAAGATATCGATAGATTAATATATATTTCATTAATCTATTCTATAATATTATGGAATGAGTGTGGTAATGTTGAAAAGTTAATTTATGTCGACATATAATTCAAGAGAAAGAAATTCTCATTTCTGACATGAAATTCGAAGCGGCTGCAATGGAAAAATAGGAATTATTTATCTTTACGCATGCGTTGGCAATGCGTTAATAATGTAGAAGACGAATTGAAGATTGATTGTCGAAATATGAAAAGCGACAAACAACAGAACCAACGCGATCGCGTACATACGTATGTATCGATCGCGATTAATCGCGTAGAGTGAATATGTGCCTTGAAGTAAAAACTAAAATTATATAGTTGTTTTCTTTCCCTTTTACCTAATTATTTATCCCCACGATATATAAGGGCTCAGTGCAACGTGTGGTTGTCTCCATGATTTGTATCTATATAATTTAACATGTAACTCTCTACGAGATATCAGGAATAAATATCGAGGAACATCATTTTATTCCAGAATCTATTTATTTTCATCCTTATATATGCATAGTATATACAGAGTATCCTCATATAAGTGGCCATTTTATCTCGCAAACTAAGAGATAGACTTAATAAAAATAATATCAAATTATACGGTTTGAACTAAAGTCTATTGTGAGCACAGCGATCACTTAAAAAAATTATTTATGTTAAAGAACGGAGAGACATGCGTAACTTTCGCATGTAAAGTGAATATTTTTTTATGATAAAAGTTGTACCACACACTCTTTCTAATGAGTACAATGATGTACATGATATTAAAATTATTTTACAAATTATACAAGTTATGTCGGTTTAAAGTTTTATGAGCGAGTACTACCTTTTCAATTTTGGCCCTACAATATGACTAATTTCTGCTTTATAATCAGATGTCAACATGTTACATGTCAATCGTCAAAACGAGAGTCGGAAGTTAGCCACACTGCAGGGCTGAAATTGAAAAGAGACAGTATTCGCTCACGAAACTTTTAGACTGACATAATTTATGTAATTTGTAAAATAATTTTGATATATCATACATCATTGTACTCATTAGAAAGATCGCTACAACTTTCATCATATATAAATATTCACTTTATCATGCAAAAGTTGTGTATATCTCACCATTCTTTAGCATAGATAATTTCTTTAAGTGACTACTGTACTCACAATAGAGTTTAGTTCAAACCATATAATTTGATACTATTTTTATTAAGTCTCTGTTAATTTAAGAGATAAAAGAGGCCACTTATACAGAAACACCCTGTATATGCATACCCCCAGGACAAAATATCTACAAGTAAATCAAGAAGCATAAAGATAACGTTTAGAAGTATTAATGTTATTAGTATTTTTAGAATATAAATAGAAAAACAAGAGTATGCTCTTGTACATTGTAATAGTAGCTAACATATGAAAATTGCACGTTGACTACATCATCATTAAATGGCAATTTTCTGACAGCACAAGTTTCATTAACAATTATGCAATTTAATATTATTAAAATTATGGAAAAGTACATATCTTAAGATGTTTGTTAGTTTTTGTGATTTTTATTTATAAGTAAATAACATATTAGTATTTATATAATATTAAAAAGTATTAAAAAAAATTTTCATCAACATACATATTTAAAAATTGATCAGTATTTTAAAGAGTTTGCATGTAAATGTGTCAATAGAGAAAAATAAAACTCTTTCTACATACAATTGTATGTAAATGTATAACAGATTCTTTTTTCTCCCATTCAAACATTTACGTAACTTATATTTATGTAAACTCTTAAAAATACTGCACAATTTTAAAATATACATTTTGATTAAAATTGTGTCTATTGTCTTAATCAGATCTATTATCTTAATTTAAGATAAAAATAGTTTCAAACTTACCAACACTGATGCGCAACAGCGGAGTTGAAACTGCATTAATCTGTAACATATAAACAAATTAAAACAATATGCTTAAAGCAATCAACATTTCAAAAGAGTTTATTTTGCTCATTCAATTTTTTATTTATCTATTAAACAGATATTTAATTTTAAAACATTAAATTACATGTAATAAAATCTCTTGTTAGAAAAAATTGCATATTTACAAAAAAATATTTTAGAAAATTGTTATGAAATTTAACAGTTATGTAAAAATCAAATTTTCTTTTATAACCTCAGAAACTATGTTAGCTTTAAAACTATCACATCCAAAAATATTACAAATATTTAATTAAATATTTTAAATATCATGAAATATTTAATTTGCATCAGTCATACAAAATGCGTACTAAATGCGATTGTTTAGCAGATAAGCAATTGCAATTCCAATCCTACTGAAAATCAACAATAAATTATTTACCTTTGATTGTTCCGCTGATGCCTGACGCCTGATGTCCCCCGGGACTCGTTCAACTCTTCCTCTTAAGCCCGTATCAGACTACGCATTGAAGATTGAGATTGAAGATTAAAGATTGAAATTTGACCAATCAAAACAAGGAAATTTTAACTCCTTTTATTTTGATTGGCCAAAGCTCAATCTTTAATCTTCAATCTTCAATGCATAGTCTGATACGGGCTTTAGACCGCGCGCGGCGCCATCGTTGTACTTTCTATTTCAGCACTTACGTAAGGTTCGCCGCGTTAATTGTTTGCATACTGAAACATAAGATCGTGCGAATTTACTTTGTAACAATTGTAACGACACTCCCGGCAATCCTGGCGATCACGACCGGCTTTCGGCCATCACGATCGTATCCAATCGTATCGAGGGAAAAAATGATTTGAAGGACGTACGATACTTACTGCGATTCTCGTCAATTCACTTGACGACGCTGCTTCTTCACACGTTCGCATAAAATTCACTCGGCGACATGATTACTACTAAAATCATTAAAATATATCGCATGACAACCAGTCGCGTACCATATTTGACACTTTCGCGAGCTTGATGCATTCTAGTCGGGCAAGTACGCGCGCGCGCGCGAGAACTTGGACGCGGCGAACCTATGATGCCGAGCTTCATAAGCTAGCGCATGATCGTTTCCGCGTACAACACCGTCATTCTCATATCAAGACACTCGTTTAATACAACATTCGGCATTTTCGCCAGCGTATCTGCGCACAATTCGAACTTAATGTATACACGCGCGAAAAACAAAGTGTCCGACTAGCGCGAAACACAAACAAACGGAAACGGTAGCGGGCAGCACTGACAAGTCTGAGAACATCGATGGTAGCGCCGCAGTAGCAAACAGGAGGTAGAGAAAAGTCTTAAGCCTAGTGCAGACTGCACGCAGCAAGCGAAAAGCGTCAAACAGCAGATTTCATTGATTGGCTGCTGTTCGACCAAAATACAACACTGTTGAATTTTGGGCAAGCAGCAGCAAGCAGCAATCAATCAACGAAGGCTGCTTTTCTTTTAGAAAACACAGTCGACACTTTTAACACAAAGCGACACACTTTCCATTTACAAACTCAATCGACACTTTTGGCCTCTACTCAGGAGGAGGAGAGTCTGAGACTGTGTTTGAGTGTGTTAATTTGTGTCGTCTAAAAGGAAAGCAGCCGAAGTCTGCTGTTTGACGCTTGCCGCTTGTTGCGTGCAGTCTGCACTAGGCTTAAATCCCCGTTCGTAAGCGCCACCGGACACCCATTTCTGAATCCTCATGCATCGGCGTTTGGATACAAAGTGCTAATTAGTGAAAAATTAATAAAGCTAATGCTATTTACCTCCACCATTCATTTTTCACCAACCAACACTCTGCTACGTCTGCATGAGAATTTAGGCTTAAGGCCGCGACACAGGCTTTTGCATAGCTGCATAGCCATATGCATAAAGAAGTTGATTGGTCCTTTAGCACATGCATAAAGAAATGGACCAATCAATTTCTTTATGTTATGCAGCTATGCAAAATCGCAATAAATTTTACAAATTGACCAATCGAAGAATACTTCGAAGCATTTGTAGCATCAAATGGGCTTGTTACTTGGGTAAGCAAATTTAAAGTTTTAAATAAAATAATTATAAAAAACGCAATAATCTAAATAACAAAAAACAATTTTAAAAAATATAAAAATTAAAAAAAATAGCTTTAAAAAATTAAAAATTATAACTAAAAAAAATTAAAAACTAAAAAAAATGCTTTAAAAAGATTCAAATGAATAAAATATTAATACAATATATAATAATCCAAATAACAATTAAAAAAATTAAAAGTAAAATATTTAAAAAATATAAATATAACTTATAAAATATTAACATAAAACATAAAATATAATATTTAAAAAAAACAGAAAAGGACAGCTTTACAAAATTTTAAATAAAATAAGAAAATACAAAAAGTCTTGACGTAGCAAAAATGCAGTTGATATGGCCCTCGCCCTCGCACAGTAAACGCAATTAACGACGAGCGATGAAAGATATTCAATTGAAGTTCTGTATTTTCAAATATTACATTACCATGTTGGAGGAAACAGAATTCTCATTGGATATCGCTTATCGCGTTTAGTATATGTATGTATGTATACACATACTTAAGAGCCAGTACGGGTTTGTACAAGTTTGTGCACGTTGCTATGCGTATTACGCAGTATCTTTTTAAATTCTAACGTTCAGTCACGGTGTGAACATACTTATGTATTTTTGTTATGATAAAAGGTCGAAAGTCGGAAAATATCAACGGTTATAAGTGCTCATAAGTGCTTCACTAATCTCCGATTCGTCCTCGATTGTTTCATATTGCGATATTCTTTATATAGTAGTGTCTATCTGTTCTTTACCATTTCTGGATAAATGATCAATTGCTAAGCGCATACATCTTTAAGTTTTTAAAAAAATATTGGAATTAATTATGGGTAATCGGCTAAAATCAATAGAAGAATATTATGATAATTTGGTATATCACTTACCCCAAGAAAGTACTGTGTTTCTTGATAATGTGGGTGCCAACAAACACGTGAGTATGAACATATATGTATATACAATATGCATATGTGTATGAATATAACATTAATCAATTATGAAAATTAATATTCATAAACAAACACTTTAATCCATTCGTAAAACATATAATATTAACTATTACATATATTTTTAGAAAGCACTAACAGAAATATCAGCTCTAGCCAAGGAGATAAAAGTTACAGATGTTAATAACTTCTCACAGAGGTAAACCAATGCAACTTTAAAAGGCATGTAAATAGCATGTTGAAAGTATGAAAGTTAAAACATGTCATTTTTTTTATTATGTATTTACAGATTTTTTATGACAGCATCTATAATTGAAAAAAATTTGTCCCTTTTCAAATCTGTTTGTGAACATGTGGATGTAATTGCTACTATTATCGAATACTTGAAGCATTTTGGTGCAAGGTTTATGTTTGATAGTAAACATGGTAATATTATTTTTGCAATTGCAATTAAAAAAATATAGTGACATTTTGCTGTTTGTATCTTAAATGAATAGTATTTAATTCATGAATAATAATTAGTACACAGAAACATTTTATATTCTGTTTTAAATATTTTATTTCTTTTAGATGAATATTATAAGAATGATGAATTTTTATCAATACTAATTACAATTCTAAATATATGTGAAGAATATAAAATGAAATTTTTTTTGGGAGATGCCATTATGTAACTATTATAGATTTTTATTATGTTCTTAAATATTCAAATTAATATTGTCATCAATTTCATAAATAAATTATTTTTTTATCTTAGCAAGAATTCTGTAGTGGAAAAATCAATTCGATGCGATCAAATTCTTGCAAATTCAATGCAGATGACACGTAAGTTATAAGTAAGAATAACAAGTATAAGTACTAGAGAATTATAAGTAAAATTATAAGCAAGAGAAACATATAGTAATTATAAAATTTTTTTTTCTTTTAATCACGATTAAATTTTTTATACAGGTAACAACGAAATGATAATTTTAAGAGATTCAGATTTGTATGCAGTTATTAGTTACTTCAGATATAGAAAATCTATTCTGAACTCCTTAAATAAAATTTGGGTTCAAGAATCAATAATAGCAAAATTTTTGTGGCTTATAAAGGAATATTGGCCTGTGACCTTCACTCATTCCGATGACATTCATACATTTCGAACAAAAAATGAGTTATTTACAGCCATTATACCTGATCAAATAAACATAATATCCATATGGACAGAAGATATTGTATTTGCCAAAAATTTAGCAATGCACTACATTTCTTTAAATGTACAGTATTTTAGTTGTATGATATAGTATTACTTTTGAAATTTTTCCAACTATTATTAATATTATTTATGTTTTTTACTATTTAGAGAGATGTTCTTTTTATAAATACACACATGGACTTCTATGGTGGTATTGTGATTTTGCAATATACAAAAACAGATGATATACTGTATAAATTGCATTTGATGAAAGATACTTCAATATTTAAGTCTCTCGATGATTGTACGAAAAAACTAAGTGTACAAAAAAATGTAATTTACAATTTATTTTATGATGGTATGTGGCAACGACCTCTAAAAGATACATATTGGATACATAACGATTATCAATGGGCAAATGCAACAAGGTATAGATATGCATTTTCTTGGTTTCTTGACTTATTTTAATAAAATTCATATATGAAATTGATTATTAATGTATTATTATTATAGTGATGATATTAATAAATGCGTTAATTCAGCCAAAAAAGGATTCAAAGTTTGGAGTGCTCAATCAGTTGCTTATAGAATAAAAATATTATCTAAATTTGTATCTATGTTAGAGTACAACGGGTATGTATTGTGTATAAAATTTTCGAAAGTTTACATATATTTTTATAATATATTTATATTACTGTATTTATTCTTAACGATAACTTTATCAACTAGTTTTTTCTTGTTTTTAGTAAATCTGAATTAGCAGATATAATATCAACTTGGATAAAATTCTCGAGTGTCTATGAAAATTCCTTATCTTGTCCACAAAGAGAAAGATTGGAAGTAACGAAAATTCGTTACCCAAAAGGCGTTATCACTTTGAAGGAGAAAGATGAAACTGTGTTATTCCGTCGACTAACGCAAATTTTAACTGTTGGCAATTCTGTTATTGTAATATGCGATACAAATTTCTGTAGTCTAGCACCCTATTGTAACATGCTTTCGGCATCCGAGATGCCTCCAGGTGTTGTTAATTTGTTATCAAGTGAAACTATAAAGGATTTAGAATTATCTCTGTGCGGAATGGACTATGCAAGTTATGAAAAACTGCTTTTTTCAGAAAACAGTCTCGAAGAGATATACAAAAAACTTACCAAACCTAAGCATATTATATTGCCTCTTAAATAACATGTAAGAATCTACTGTTTGTAATATTCTAAAGTTTGGATACACATATAAACATTTTATAAGTATAAATTTATTTCTACATTTATTTTAAATTTCCATTATCCATTAATTTAAGAATAAAATTAGATAACTAATATAAGATTATATAAAAAGATTACGGGATCTTGTAATCTGTTGAAAAGATTTTGCAGTGTTACAAATTTTATTGGTAAAATGCCAACAGAAATGTAAGAAAATTTGCAACAGCATACGACAGTATATAGACAATAAAAATCGAGAAAAAGTTCATTCCGTAATTAAATGATAGATTTCATTACAATGTCTATGTAATCAATTTTTTTTTATCTTGCAGCCAATTCATTGTTAGGTTACTGAAACACTTAATGACTCGAGTCTACTGAAATATCTAATAAATCTGTTACTAATCTATTGGTATAACATTAATACTTTGCACATTATATTTAGAACATGTCTTATATTTTTATTCTCAATTTACACAAATATGTAGACATTTAAAAAATTAATCGCAATATTTTTGACATAAAAATAATTCATATTTTCAGTAGCAAACTATTCATACTGTTAAAATAAGCATATATATTATATTCACAATAATTAAAAAAAAAATATTTTCTTTATTATCTAAAGCACGTTCATGAATTGTACTATATATTTCATTGGTATGATATAAATGGAAGTATATGAGGCCTTAAAAAAGATAGATTTATAAAAGTTTTCATAAGTAAATATATATCTTGTTGTTTGTACTTAAAAGATCACTTCATGTATGTGTAAAAGATACAATTAAATATACGTATAAATCTGTACGTTATTTAATATTGTCCATATATATAAATATATTAATATATTTTAAATAATATATTTTAAAAGATATGTGTTTACGTCAACATAAACATACATCACAATTAATATAAGGAATGTATCGATTGAAAGATACAATGATCTGTAATTTGATTAAAGTATCTCTAAAGGAAACAATGATTAATTCCTAATTAAAGCATAATCATCAAACTAACTGTGCGTAGCTGGACAATTAAAATCGCTGTAAATATTTTCACGTGTTTGCATTTTGCACATATAATAAAATTCGATCACTACCTGTTTGTTTCCTGTATGAATTTGCTATGAAACAAATCCACTTAAATCTTAAAACAGTACCATTTATCAAAACTATCTCATTATTTATAGCGACGGTTTCATGGATGGCGGATAGAATCCAAAATTATATCTAAGCTGTTCAAGGAATACAAATGTGAGAATGGTTTGCGGTGCCAACCGGATAAATGCAGGTACGTAGCCCTAAAATAAAGACAATTTTCGGTAAGAGGTGTTACGACAAAAAATATTTATTAAAATCAATAAGAATCTTTTATTCAACCATACTTACTTTAAAGAAAGCCAGTGGCCCAAGTTTGGCAGTATATAGGAAGATTTCCATTAAATTCTGTCAGAAATAATCGTAAAAGTTGCAAATTATACATTTTTCTATTAAATTTATTCTATTTGGATATACTTACTTTAAATTCTCCAGGCTTAGCGTTCATCGCTCGTGTCTTCAAAACATCTAAAGGTTGCGTAAGCGTTGTTGCGATAGCGCCCTATCAACAAAAGGATATAAAATGTTATCTTTCTTAGAAGTCAGTCGTGAACTATAAATGATAGATCTTTCAATATATTTATATACTCACTGCCGACACGCTGGATAAAACGTGTGTCGAAGGACTATCCCTGAAATAGCCAGTTTGTAACAACATCGTTTTAATCTGATCGTAAAAGCTTAATTGTCCGATAGTCATCAGCGCTGCTCTCATAGTCGCGGTCGAACATCCACTGAATAACTGGCGAACCCCTTCGTGCTGAATTACACGTAACAGTCCATCCAGGGCGTGTTTATAGCTAACGTGACAAAAGGATGTATTACTAAGACTCGTAAAATATAATAAGTAAATATAAGAACATTGGTTCCTACTTTCTTCTTAGTTCTGGTGCTATTTTGATGTCATTCTGCATGCGTACATTAATCACATCACCGGGAGTCCCAAAAACACCGCCCGTAGCACCCGAAACCCCAGCCAGCAATAGCTTTTGATAAAAGGGTAATGGATGACCAGACGATTCGAGTGTCTGTTTGCCGACCTATTATATTCAATAACATGACCTGTGTCATAATAAATTGAGAAAAAACGATTTGTACATATAGATAGCACACATAAGGTTCGCATGTACTGACCTCGTACGCTCCGAATCTTATGGTAGAATATGTAAGTTGGCGAAGTAGGGAAGCACTGAGTCCATTGTATAAAGCTAATATTCCTTGTTTCCTAATGATTCCAATGGTGGAATGTACTATTGATAGCTTGCCTTCTTGTTGAGTTTGCAAGTGAACCTAGAAGAAAGATTAGTTTCAGTTACACATTCAGTTACATATTTTTTGCTATTTTATTAATTTAACCATTATATTTTGTTGAACTAATATAATAAATAATATTATAATATTATAATACTATACCATAATAAATTATAATAAGCTAGACTAGACTATTATCAAACATTTTTATTATTTATTGTTAAAAAATACGTAAAAGGGATTTAAAAAGGATATAAACAAGACCTTCAATAAATCCAGAGGATGGGTCACGCATGCAGCAGCTGCAGAAGAAACACCACCAAAGTACCAGCGTGATAATTTCTTACTCTTGTCAATCATTATTTTATTATTCATTTTTTTCTCGTTTGTATCAAGCAATAATTAGGAACATATCTGTGGCACTAACATTGATACTAGCACTGTAAAAAGAAAAATTGATTATAACACACTGATTTATCTGAAAGTATAATTAATTAATATATAATTAATTTATCTTACCTGATCTATTAATGTATACTAATAAAATGGAATGTTAATATATTATTTAATCATCGTGTAAAAATAACAGCTTCCATTTCGACATTGAAATTAGTTTACAAGGAAAGAAGGCTGAAAAATTACAATATGTCAGAATTTGTGATAGACATAAAATAGAAGAATATGCATGTATTTTCCACAACTGGAAAACTAAGAATTTTTTTTTATAGTACCTATATAGTGCAGCATTCAAATATTTAAAAATTTCTGCTCCTTTTTCTTGTAAACATTAAATGGAGGTTTCGCGGAATGCATAACGTTCTATAATTCCTTACGCAAATATAAGCCGGAAATTCTCGTTAAACAAGTTATTTGAGAATCGTGCTAAAATTAAAACCAAATAAAACTGCGATAAAGCGATTTTACGACGACGATTCTAGACGTGTGATTTGCATACGTTTTCTGGGAGGGATTGCTCGAGTAAAAAAAAACTAAATCATGCTCAGTTGCCACGTTAACACGAACGAATTTGCCCTTCATCGCTGTTAACAATTATGCAACAGAAATATATGCGAGACCAAAATTCAAAGTCATTTTTGTTTTGCGACAATCGGCGATTAACAGTTATAATCGATGCAAATTTAAACGCCGTATGCATCGATTGAATTTTAAATCTGCAGGTTGCTAAATAAAAATAAATAATTTGTATTTGCTCAATTGTTTGAAAAAAAAATTAATCGTAATAATTTCGCAGTCAGCAATTATTGGGAATAAGTAATGGTAAAATAGTTGAAAGTTCCACGATTTCTTAAATAATTAAATTTATCAAAAATTTTTGCAGTCTGCTACAAATTTTGTTGGCAAAATGCCAGAATTATGAGATATTTGTTAATAGGATGGCAGATTTGTTAATGGCAGGAATCAAACGGAAAATGCAGTTTTGTAACCATTTAAATGATTTCATTTATATATAAATAATTTTCATGTATTTATAAATTAATAAAAATAAATAATTAATATACTAGTATATTAAATATTTTAATTATTTATTTTTTTATTTAAATAGTTACGAAAATTGAATTTATTCCATCCATAAATGTTTATAAAAAACGATAGATTCTGTTTAGTTTCTACTGTCAAACTGTCAGCATATATCTTACTGGAAGGAGACAAGCCCAATGCAGTTGACGCCAATCAACCGGAACATTTTACGTGAATTTACTGGCACATTGCTAAGCCAAGGTTTTACTTTCTGGATTTAATTTTATCCTATAAATATAGTATAAATCAATGACGAAGACTGATTTTATCGAAAATTTGGATTCAAATTGTATTATTGAATGTCTGTTCTCTCGTGGGATATAGCGTTAGTAGCATCTCACTCAATCTCATTCCAAATGGGTTGAGTCCTTAATTCAATTTCGTTCTAAAAAGAGCATTAATACATTTACTTCGACTGCCTCTCTCTCTCTCTCTCTCTTTCTCTCTATCTATCTATCTCTGTAGTTAGGACGATTAAATTGGAAATCAAAGCCGAGGGATCCTTTGACTCTGTCATTCGATTCCTCTAAGCTCCGATTACTTTAACGAGTTTCATCCTGAGCGAAATAACGCAAAGTGTACTCACAGCGACGACGAGCGTTCCGACCCAGTCAACTGCTGGATACCGACTGATGTAATAGACGTATAAAACGGTTCTGGAGGACTGGAAAGAGGCTGCAAAATGACATTCCGCAGGCGCACGACGCGTATCAGCTGATAGCCACGTGCAATAGTACCATCTTCGTCGTGTAACGGCCGAGTGTTCCCAATGGAGCAGATGTCTCCATAAAAGAAGTGAAACGATGTTGGTCTAGCCACGTAGTCCTTTTTTTATTCTTGTTATTCTTATCACTTGATAAGAGCGATAAACAGTTACGTTGCGTTTGCACGGCGAGTTTGATCGGAGTTAGCGAGAGTGACGATCACGGGACGTGTTCATTTTTTATTAAAACGGAAAACCACATTTGAATTGCGTGATGGGTACCTGCATTTCTGAACTTGACATTATCCGTTCACACGTTTTTTATACTTTTGTTACTTAGATTAATAACCTAGATCATATTATATATTAATAAAATTCTTTCATGTTTTTTGAAAGTAAATTATTATAAACACATAATTAAAATAGTATGTGAAATAATATTTTATGCAAGTAAATTGAAAAGATTATAATCTTTTATAACTGCTACATAAATTTGCTAAAAAAAAAATAAGTAATTCTTCTATAATACATCATCATTGCAATGATGAAAAAAGTTTTATGTTTTCTTTATTTAATATTCATATAAGCAAAGTGTCGAAAGCGGTAAAGTTTAAAGTCAAAAATTTAAACAATTGTTTAAATTTTGTTATGAAAGAACATAAATTTACAATCGAATATTCGTATTATAATTTTCTATTATAAATATATTCCTGAATACTGTAAATGCTCGTAAAGTGAATGTCTATTATTCTCTATTTACTATTGTTCTTTATTTTCTAAAGCTGTAAAGCGTAGTGTGATACAGGCTTTAAGGTGAGAAACGCGCGCAAATTTGCTATGAACAGGTGACACATCGCCGATTGGCTAGTTTAATATAAAATTTTCTGATTGGTGGTAGAAAATATCTAGGCATCGGCCGATGTGAATGGATGTATGTTATCGCGCATCGTGTCTTCCTGCAAAATATAAAGCTAAATAGCATGTAGCCTGTATAACAGTGTTGTATTAATTATTGTTTTTTTTTTTTTGTTAAATGTTATATTTAAATTTAGCAATTATTGGCTGTTACATATGGCGCGCAAATTTTGATGACCAATCAAATTTCATTATCGCACTGACGAATCTCGATTCGTAAGCCTGTTCGTTTATGCAGGCCGTATGGCCGTAACCGTAGGAAATTGACCAATCATAGTCGAGTATTCTTCTAAAAATCGATTATGATTGGCCAATTTCTTACGGGTACGGTCTGCGTAAATCAAACTGTAGTCGACCTACTAACGCGTATACACACTCCGTGATTGGTACTCCATAAAATAAGCGAACGTGCGACGTGAATTTGAGAGTTGATTGGAACGTTGACGAGGAACTGTGCGGTGTGCGGGTAGTCGGCGGACTGGTGGACGGGCTGGGCTCGGTCAGCATCATTGTGACTTGGTTTTAACTTGCCGGGCGAACCTAACTCGCCGCTGTCACTTGCCGTTACTGTTCGTCGTTGTCGTGGTTCATCGTCACGCACGCAAAGATGTTTCATCTGCGGAATCTCACGCGGTCGTCGATCGCCCTGAAACAGGCGCCCGGTAACGACATACAGAGCATGCTGACGCGTGTCATGCCGGCGACAACGGCTTGCCGCGGTTACGCTGACCACCAGATCCCGGACCGTCTCAAGGACGTGGCCGAGGCGCCAAACCCACGATTCTTCGACATGGTGGAGTACTTCTTTCATCGTTCCTGTCGAATCGTCGAGGACAAGTTAGTCGATGACATAGGCAAGCGCTCACGTGTCCCTATTGAGGAGCGCAAGAAGAAGGTCAAGGGTATCCTGATGTTAATGGAACCCTGCGACCACATTCTCGAAACTACGTTTCCGCTTAGACGCGACTCCGGCGATTACGAGATGATTACCGGCTACCGCGCCCAACACTCTACCCACCGAACGCCTTGCAAAGGAGGTACGAGACACACTTTGCCACTTTTCATGTGTCGAAAGCATCAACCATGATATAGACGTAGAAAAATTTGTGACCTCGAAAAGAATAGCGTAATGTAGTTTTTTCCAAGTAGTTCTTGATGCATTGAATTTGAATCTGCAATCGAAAATGTTCTGTATTATCCCATGCGCACATACATTTACTCCTAAAACAAAATGTGCCAGAGCTCCAATAATGAAATATTTTTATTTTAAAATACAATGTTTGTCAATCTGCAATTTTTGAAAATTTCTATTCAAAGCCACTAGCATATTTGTTTTGAATTACAAATTTTTAAAGTTTATAAAAAACTCGTTTTTTTCCAGAGTTTCTATCATATTTTTTTTAATAACTTAATATGATAGAACATTTTCTTATTTGCTTGTGAATTTGAATTCAGTGTGTCAAGAACTATAAAAAATGCTTCTTTTCCAGACCACAGTAAAAAAAAAAGTTGAAATTTATAACTCTGTGTAATTAGTTTATCTGTAATTTTTTTTACAGCTTGTGACTCATGAAATTGATCAAGTCATGTTACAAATTTTCTTTGAGAATTCAGAAGAAAGATATTTTTATCAAGGCCTTAGATATGTTTATTTATGTTAAAGGACAATTTTTTTCGATTGCCTTTGAATCTTAGCTCTAGATAATTATTGTGTAATATATTTGAGTTTCATAAGTCACTATATTTAATATTAAACTAGCAAAGTTTAATTGTAATTTTGACCAAAGTTCATTGACTTATGGTGATTAATTCAATCAACACAAGTGCTTAGAACTTATTAATTTATAATTTCTTGTTCTTAATTTAATTGTTCTTTTTATAATTAATAAAAAATTAATAATTTTATCCATAACAGGAAAATACTATCTTGAATATACAAACAAAATAATTGTTAAATTTTTTATTTTTTATTAACAAAAGAATTGTGTTAAATAAATTTTATCAATGTTTTCTTGTACAAAATCATTTTATTAATTTTAGTTGGAAAACTTTGTTTTAAATGAGAGATGTTTACATACTTTTTGCATTTCTCTTTTGTTTTGCATCATTTTATTTAAAAAAAGGAGACGCTTTTTGCAAAATATTTTTCATCTCTTTTGATTTAAATACATTAAATAGTCTTACTTTTTTAAGCTTTTCGAAAATATGGTATGATGATGGAACGGTAAGTGATAGAAGAAATTATCATGAGCACATGATTGATAACACGTAACGTGCTTTTTTCTGCCACGTGGTTTCGTACCGTGATATTGTGCAGAAAATACCTTCAAAGATATTTACGAACGTAAACTTGGCTCTCTGGTTTTAAGAAATATAAATTTATAATGTACTTTTATTTTAATTTTTAGCGTTTTTACATATTTTTTCTTTATTCATTTTTTGTTTCATTTTTTGTCATTTCAAACAATAAAAAAATAAGACAATAAATAATTAGAATATAAAATATTTCAATTTCATAAATATTATTTGAAGAAAACATTGTGTATCCTTTTTTTTTATTTTGTTCACATATCTATCTCAATTTGAAAATTTTAAAAGACTGATAAATCTTTATTTTATTAATTTATTAACTTTTTACTAATTGACATCTTTTAGTGTTATTGATTTCGCGAAAAGTTATCTATAATTGCTTATTGAATGTTGTTGCGACGTCTTAAGATATAGAGTTATCAGATTAGATTATCAAGTAAATTATTTATTGCTAGTTTCAGCTAGTACTAATTGTAAGTAGTACTTAAAAGAATTGTACAACTTGAGTATTCATGATTTCAGCTTTAAGATCCGACAAAGGTTTAGATAAAAATTTATCTTGCAAAACTCCCATGAACTCAAAATACTAGTATTACGAAAATCTCCAAAAACCAATTGTTTACTTTATCAAGCATAATTTCACATTACATTTGATGCGTTGTTCTGAAAAAAGAATTTCTATATAACATGCACTGCTTTTTTTATACATTCTAGATTTATTGAGAAATTTTTAAATACGTATCAAAATACACGTACAGTGTACTAAAATACGTATGTACAAGACTATGGATACGTTCCAAATTTGCGTATCAAACTCATAGAGTTTGTCTTTGTTTAACGTTTGATGAACAATAAAAACAAATGATGTCTGTATGCGTTTGATGCACATTCAGAATGGACTCCATATGTATAATTAAAAAACCTAATATATTTATATGCAGATATGAAAGTTGGCACTAACATTTTATTTCTATATTATAATTTTAAATACATATGCATATCACTACAGCGAGATCGAAAAAGTTAAACAATGCATATACTTTTACACACATAGTTTTTATAAAATATGTAACGTATACAACAAATACATCTGCTTATACGTCTATATATTGGATTAAATTCTTGCGACGAAAAATTAGCTACAATGATTTTTCGTAATTCTCTATGCGTTAATTGCTATAACAAGTCTACACAAGAGAAAAAAAGAATGAAACAGTCCTTGTTTCGTGTTACACTGCTGACGAATTAAAAATGCTTCTGCATCTCACATTCATTAACTAGATCTCTCCTGTTTCAGTTTATTGTGGATCCACTGATAGACAGTATAACGCAACGTAGACATAATATAATTTTTAAATAAATTTTTTCAGTAAAAAACTGAACCACAGTGTGGCCGACGTTTACGATCAGTATTTTTTAAATAATGACTTAATTAAATAGTTAAATAACCTATTTAGATTACTTAACAGTATAATTAATTAATTACGTCATATCTACTATTTAAATCGAGAGTCTATTGCTCGATCATTTATTCATTGCGAAATAAGCCAGAAATTTTCACAAACGAATAAACAAGTTTTCTGAGAATTCGTTATTGTTTTTAAATTACTGCAATGTTTATTCATAGGAAGTCGAGTTTGTTTGTATCGAAATTTAATACAAGTTAATTTAATCTTCACGCAACTTAACAGAATTAAATTTTTTGTTTATTTAATTTTTAACATAATTAAATTGATTTTATGAATCAATTTTAACTTAATTTAGTTAAAAAGAGGTATTAACTCTGCTTAAAATATTATGTCTTGCGCATAACACCACGTGAACTGACATTGAGCTTTTTATTTGGTCATGCAGAGACTATTGCCTGAATGCGACTGCCCTAAAATAAATTAATTGATGATTGGCATATTAAATAATAAAGACATGATATGAGTCAACAAGCTTATAAAACAAGTTCTAGCTTCAATCCTTCAGAAACATTGTATCAAGTTATGATTTATTTTATCATACGACATATGCATAATAATTTATTATTTGTTACTAAATGTCGCAGAAAAATATAAAAATTTTATCTTATATAGACACGTAAGCCAAGCTGATTAACGTTATAAAGGAATAAGTTGAGATGAAATTATTAACTATACAATGTACATTATTGTTAAAATTAAGAGTTTTATGAAAAATGGAACTAATTTTATTTCTAAAAGACTTATGTAACTATAATAATTTATAAAAATTTTAATTGAGACAAAGATATAAGATACAAAATTATTATAATAGTCAAGAAGATGTCAAGAATATTTATTCACTACAAGATGATCGAAAGTGTCAAGTGGCATTCCAGCTGTTGTTAAGGAAATTCATTAGCATTGTGTATGAAATTTTAGAAGCAGAACACAAATTGAAGAGCAAATAAAACACGTTCATTCTGCGTGGAAAACGTGTGTGAAACGTCAGCAATATTATTTTTAGATACTTTTTTATAACTTCGCTGTTACGAGCAATTCTTGCGATAATAAATGAAGAATAAAAATGGGTCATGTGCTCGTACATTTTCTAGCTTTTATAACAATTTTACTATGAGAATTTATATATAAGGTAAAATCAAATTTTTTTTTTAATATAAAAATGTTGAAACTTCAACAACAATTTTCGAGTAATTAATAGTTGAAATTAAACGCTTTTCATAAATATCAAAAGTGTAATTAAATAATAAAATTTTATTTAAAATAATTTTAAATAAAATTTTATTATTTAATTATACTTCAGATATTTACGAAGTTACACACAAAATACTTTAACAAATACTTTTATATCGACATTGTTTAGGATAAAAAATTTGACTCAGTTTGTATCGCAGCCATGCAGTTTTGTTCTAGTCAGATTGGTGCAACTGGATAAAATATACGTAGACTGAAAAGTGTTAAGAGATATTTTTCTTTTGTGCTTGCAGGTATCCGTTTCTCGATGGATGTTTCGCGGGACGAAGTTAAAGCCCTGTCGGCCTTGATGACATTCAAATGTGCGTGCGTCGATGTGCCATTTGGTGGCGCGAAGGCTGGAATTAAAATCAATCCAAAGAATTATTCGGAACACGAACTGGAGAAAATCACCAGAAGATTTACATTGGAATTAGCGAAGAAGGGATTCATCGGTAAGAATTCGCGTCACAAGCTAAACAGAAGGAATAAAAACAATAGAGGATAGTTTTTCTTCTCAATTTGGTTGAGAGTTTGATGAAGACAATCTCTGATGTAACATCATCATAAACGACGCGAGCAAAGGCGTGACGTTTGCTGCGATAATTTTAGACATCGCTGAGAAGACGTGAAAACGTGTTGGTCTCTACCACTGCGCTCTCGTAATGTCTAATACAGAATTCACCATCGTTACGTCACAAACCAAACGCGCGGCAGAAACAGCTGTCTGTATGGCCCGATTAGCATAAAGATTTATTAGCCCGTACATGCGAATACGGCGAGTAGATTTTCAAGCGCTCTTCTTTACTCACTTATATTTTTTTTAGCGTGAAATATTTGTGTGAGGAAAAAGTAAATCTGTGATAGCAGATAATTGTGATAAATAATCGATACAAGATTAAAAATATAGGGTGTATAAACAAGATAGTATCGAGTATTATACAAGATTGCTACGAATATAATTACAATTGTATGAATTATTTATTCTGTCCATCTTAAGTTAATTATATATTACTCGCAGCAATCTTTTATATTATTTTATAGCATTTGATGTTATACATATACATACGTATATACATAGATGTATATTTATATACACACATATGTATACAACTTTCAAACCATTAATAAAATTAAAGAAGTTGATTTCTTGAAAAAATAAATCGTTAAATAAACTTTTTATATGAAACTTTATTTTTGAGATAAATAAATGAAAAAAGTAATCTAAAAAGTATATAGAACGATTACGATTGCTAACAGTATCAAATAACGTACTTGTGCGCAAACATGAACCCCTGCCTCATATCTAAGTTTATTACAGACAATAATGCTTGTAGGTAATCGCGCTATATGTCCAATAGAAGTTGTTAGCAATCGAGATTGTGAGCAATCTAATGTAAGGCAAACGCGCACGATGTTACAAGAGTTTTGTCGACACGAGAAAATTATTATTTTTTCCATTTTTTTATATTTTTAAAAATTGAATAGAGTCGAATCATTTTTAATTTTGATTTTATTAATAAAATTTTTAATTTTAAAATTAATAAAATTTTTTAATTTTGAAATTAATAATAAAATTTTTGTTAATAAAAAAAGTTTTAATTTGTTTTTTTAATTTTATTATTTAAAAAGATTTTAGTATTGAATTACAGTAATTATATATTTATGAAATATCGAGATTTTGTAAATTAATAGTTCTTATCTATTTCTGTATTTTTATATTTTTCAAAAAGAGTTTGTTACTTTTCAGGACCTGGAGTAGATGTTCCTGCCCCCGATATGGGTACCGGCGAACGGGAAATGTCTTGGATAGCCGATACTTACGCAAAAACTATCGGCCATCTTGACATCAACGCTCATGCTTGTGTTACTGGCAAACCCATCAATCAAGGTGGCATTCATGGTCGTATTTCCGCAACAGGACGTGGAGTGTTTCACGGATTAGAAAATTTCATTAACGAAGCTAATTATATGAGCATGATCGGTACGTTAGCAAACTGATTAATTATTCTAATTTCCAATATATTATGATTAAAAGAAATATTTTACCAGAAAGATTTTAAATTTATAAAAAAGATGTCATACTGAAATTGTGAAAATTTAAGCTCTTAAACTGCGATATATTATATGATCATTTTATAGTATCTTAATATTTTAAACTTAAACATAATGTATAAATAAAACAATATAATAATCCGTAGGTACCACGCCCGGTTGGGGAGGTAAAACATTTATCCTTCAAGGTTTTGGTAATGTTGGATTGCACTCTATGCGTTATTTACATCGTGCGGGCGCCACATGCATAGGTGTGATCGAACACGATGGATCCATTTGTAATCCAGAGGGTATCGATCCAAAGGTAAATGATAATTGTTTTTAGTGAATTTATCCTAACTTTTTTTACAAACTTTGTAATAGGATCGATGAAAATTCTTTTACTTGTAATTTATTGAAATTTACTCATAACTATTTCTATGTGTATCAGGAATTAGAAGAGTACCGCATAGAAAACGGTACTATCGTTGGCTTCCCTGGGGCCAAGCCATATGAAGGCGAAAATCTCATGTACGAGCCGTGCGATATATTTATACCCGCTGCCATAGAGAAAGTAATTAACAAAGAGAATGCTGGACGTATTCAGGTAAAAATTATTTTGATATTTTATACACAACTTATTTTAATCATAATTGATCTCCTTTTTGCAGGTATCGCTTTTTGAAAAGTAGTTGTATCGAATAATATTGTATTTATTAAATTAAACTTTACGTGATTGAATAACGTAAAATTTTTCATTTGTAATTAATTTCTAGAAAGTGTGTGTATTATTTTTAACATTTATTTTGTGTATTATTTTTAAAATTTATTGGAAAATAATTCAGATGTATCACTTGTTGTATTACATTTGATAAAACAGAAATATACTAGAATCTTAAAAGACTTTACAGACGGTAATTTAATTAAAAAATGATAATTAATCAAAATCATATTTTTGAAGGCTAAGATAATCGCAGAAGCTGCTAATGGACCGACTACACCCGCCGCAGATAAGATTTTGATCGAAAGGAATATCCTTGTAATTCCGGATTTGTACATTAATGCCGGTGGTGTCACGGTTTCATTCTTCGAGTGGTTGAAGAACTTGAATCATGTGTCATATGGCCGTCTAACTTTCAAATACGAAAGGGAATCGAATTATCACCTCTTAGGTAGGTTACATGACAAATTTAATTAAATTTAATGTGTAAGCGCTGCTTTTGAAAACAATAGTTATTTACAAATTTGTCTTTGCTTTATAGAATCGGTACAAGAGTCTCTAGAGCGTAGGTTTGGTCGCGTTGGCGGCCGTATTCCCGTTACGCCATCCGAAGCCTTCCAGAAACGTATATCTGGCGCTTCCGAAAAAGACATTGTCCACTCTGGTCTAGACTATACAATGGAAAGATCCGCTAGGGTAATTAATTAATTAATTAATTAATTAATTATTATGAGTTAATATACGTAGACAAAAGTCAACGTAAATATTCTTTTTTTCTTAATAGGCTATCATGAAGACTGCCATGAAATTTAATCTCGGACTCGATTTGAGGACAGCTGCATATGCCAATTCGATCGAGAAAATATTTACTACTTACTCGGAAGCTGGTCTTGCTTTCTAAATATTTTAGTCATTAGATCATACGGTAACTATCATATTAATGATAATGACAGAGTCAGTTTTCATTGTATAAATCGCAAAAGGTGATCTTAAATGTATCATCCAAAAGATATTCATGAATAGTTAATGATTATGCCAAATCGCAAAGCTATCGAAAGCTTGCGATGGAGGCATATCACTTGTCACATTTTGCATTGTGACGATTTGCCTAGTTACACGTAGAGTCGCATGGACCGGATATTGTGACACCATTAAATAATGGATCAAGATAATGTTCAAAGAAAAGTCGATTATCGACTGTTTTTTGTGTAGCAAAGTGGCAAAGGCCCAGGCCCAATGCATTTTTATATTGCACTTTTTATGTATAAGATACATTGTTAATATCGTTATACGAAAAGCTGCCGTTGACATAATTTGTTATTTATAAATAGGGAATTTATAAATCGCTATTTTTTTTCAATGCCATTTTAATGATATTGTATTTCCGATTGCACTTTCATAAAGAAAATATTTGTTTTTGTCCTAAACGACAAGATAGACTCTCGCGGAACAAGGAGAGTGATAAATGATATATCTGGTCAGATACATATGATGTTACGTGCAACATGTGATTGTTATACATATGCGATATTCTGTTAATAAAGATACTCAATTCTTTGAAAGTAAACTGTCTTTCATATATTATACAAATAGATAAATACATTATTTATGATTGAAATACATCATTGTCGCATCATGTATATATTAATTAACGTTAAATGTCATCGTAACCAGTATGTAATATTTATCGGTTACACTTTGCAAGTATAAAAATAAGAAACGATAGATTATGACTAATATCGTTTTATTAATTTAATTTTCATTGGTTATTGACCTCATACTTTTTCTGTCTATATCCTTGACTTGCCTTTTCATCAGATATATGTACAAGGAGCTAAGTTCATGCGATTGCAAATGACTACCTTCCCACGTACGTAAATTATTCACACAATCGATCGTGCACAAAATACATACATGTTTTACCTTATAATACTTTGATTTTTCGATATTAGATATAAGACATGTAAGATATAATCGAAATAGATTTAATTTCTGTTACGCATTTCATGTGCGATAGGCTTATTCATCGACGGGTCGAGTGTAAGATTCTTATAGTGTATTCGATTTGCTGACTCGACCCGACTTCGAGTCAATGTTCTGTTCTTTTATAGCTAAAAAAAATAGACCATCGACTCGGAGTCGGCTTGAGTTAACAAATCGAATACGCTATTGGAAGAGCTAGCACCCCACTCAAGATGCTGATCTATGGGAAATTTAGCCATGCGGATATCTTCTCTCTTAGCTTTTGCTAAAGACAACGATTGCGACTCATCCTACAAATAGGTGAAAATTCAATTTAATAAAGAAAGATAAATAGTATTCACAACATAAAATCTCGTTAGCTTACTTTGTCTACTAGTGCACCTATGATATAAACTACATCTGGATTGAATTAGGTTACTACCGCCGGAAAATCGTTCAATAGAGTAGGTATGTTTTTTTGAAGATGACTTCTGAGTAATCCATCTTTGTTAAAATTATAGAAATAGATAAACATGGGATTAATGTGATTGCGACTGCTTGCAAATGTCAGAGATAGTTGCTTGGTTCATTTTATTATCATAATCACAGTCAAACACTATTTTTGGTTCAAACATCATGCTTTGGATCGTTTTAACGTTACAGAATGTGTATAATTTATTTTTTTTTTGTTCAACATGTTTTAAAAATTTTAAAAATAATGCAACATTTTATCAAGTCTTAAAAAAATATTTTATGTACATACACATATAACATTTTCTGATTCTTTGAGATGAATAGTTATACGAGATAGGGAAGACCACATAAAATGTTACAAGTTAATTATCTACAGGAAGTGTTGCGATGATCCATTAATGATGACAAAATTATTTTTAGAGTTCTAATCTATGTTCTATATCCGTTACAGCTATCATATCTTATCATGTTGCATAAATGTGTGCGTTTGCCGATTTGTATCGTAAATTCCATTTACTAGAATAATTTTAAAATTGAAGAAAAATGCCAGATGTTATTAACATGCACAATCGAACGAATATTTTATTCCGATTTGTATCATCAGGCCAATTTCATAGCAAAATACGAAGAAATGCAAATTGCGCAACATTTTTCAGATATTGCTTATAAAAAAAAATTATTTCAATTATAAAATTAATCATAAAACAGTTCGAAATAACGCGTATTTAAATATTGTATAAATTTAAAATTAACTGCGAAGGGGGGGGGAGCGCGAGAAATATTTTTGTTTCAATCTGCATCGGGTGACTTTCGTAACAATGTACGGCAGTGAAGAAACTCAATATCAACAATCGAGATTTTGCAAGAAAATATTTTTAAAAATACCGTACAATATTTTTCTCACAACAATCTTGTAAAGAATGAGAAAACGATTGAATTACAAAAGTATAATAAAAAAAAGAAGAAATTTTATAATAACGCGTTTAAAAATTGTATAATTTTGAAATCAGGGAGAGGAACGCGCGGAATATATCGAACGAGATATTTCCATTGTAATCGATCCAATTAGTAGCGGGTGAAGTTTGCGGCGCAAATAGCTCATGGACGAGCGAGAAAAGCGCACGCTACGAAACGCGACTAGCGCGAAGAATGGGTGTGGATGATAATGTAATGGTGGATTGTACCCGCGAGGCGCACCAAAGTCGCGTGCACTACCCACTGGTCGGGGCGGCGCCCGCGGACCGCGTTCTATAAAGCGTCGCGACGTCGTAACGACGACTTCACTCCCGTTCTGCCTATTCTACTCCCGTCAACACGTTGCGCGTCATCGGCACAGTGAGTCGGCAAGGTGACGAAAAAAAAAATCTCTTCTTTACTCGCTCTCTAATTAATCCCATAATTCCTTAATCCGCACAAACGCGTCCTTCGCAGCATCCGTCTTTAGAAGAGAGAGGATCCGTACTCTGTGCACGGGATACCTATTAAACCGACGGATGAAAAAAATTGAATTCTTTCTCCGGCTGCTGCCGGCGAGAGGTGGTGGGCCAAAGGCCGAGATAAGGGACGGGGGATGTGAGAGTGAACGACCTCTCGCATCGCAAATTCGCATCTGTGCGCGATCCGGCGATTCCCGGCCCCGGTGAGCTCCGAGGTCCGAGGCTCCGAGGTGACGGAAGCGAGAAACGGGGCCGCCGCCGCCGCTGTCGCCGCCGCACCGAGTGCGATCCCCGGATGCTCGCGTGCGTGTGTGAATCGATGCGTGATTTAATCACCGCGTCACATGGTACCGCGGCGTCTGGCGACGGAAGGAAAATAGGTGTGATCGTGCTATCGCTGATGTGCATCAATCACTCTCCTCCCGTGTGTTATTTAGTTTGTGTCAAACGCGCTGGTGCGCGCATCGTCTGATCGGACTCGAATACAGGTTGATACGCGGCATTGTAAAACATGCGACATTCGCCCAATGTCGTGGGAAACTTTTAGTGAAAATATCGCGATGTGATAATTTTACACTCGGAGAAAAAGACGTAGTGGCAATTAAGTTTTACATGTTTACATTACAATTGAGAATTAATTATTTTACAGTTGTTGCATCTCTAAAGCCTTATTAAAAGTGACAATTTGTATAGTTGCGGCTACTACCATTATTTTTTTTCTGGGTGTACAATTGCAGAATAGAACGGCCACGGGAGGTATTTCATTGTGAGATTGCAAGTATGTTGCCTAGTGCTGCTGCGTTATTGTCGGAATGGGACGCATCAATTTAATGTTGAAATATTCTGAAAGTTTGCAGTTTAGTACTGCAGTTCTCAATGAAAAAATATTTCCTAGAATTCTTCATACACTGAGAAAAAAGTTGTTGACTTGATGTTTGATTTATCGGAATGCCTACTGTTTAAATTTTGACAAAAATTTCCTTTCCTTAAAGTTTTCTAATTCCTCGATTAAATTTTGAAATTGCAGCATTTTTAGAGGCAAATTTTAAGTAAATTTGATTGTGTATTCTCTGGTCTTCTTACTTCTTTTTTTTCTATTCATATAGAGAAAAAAATCATACGAGAAAAAATGAAAAGCTATTTGCTTCAAATATCAAATTTGTGAAAAAGCTTTTGTCGTTTTATTTCCAACGATATAAGAGCGTTAAACGAATATAACGCTTAAAAATTCAAAATTAAAATTGTAAGCACTTGATATTTGTGAAATAAAAATCAGATTTTTCAAGAAATAATTTCAAGAAAGATTTCTCAAGTTTTGATTAAAATTTCCAGGAATTTTAGCAATTTTCTTTCTCTTTCTAGAGAAAAGTTACCTGTGAGGGTCTGAGATTTTTAAAAATAATAGACATGTTGTTTATAAGACAATAATGTTGCATAATTTTAATTAACCCCTTGCGTACATTAATGAGTCTGATTCGTGATATAAATTTCGTACCAAACACGATAATATCACGAGTCAAACTCATGGAATGATTTTTCGCTAGTTACAATCGTGGTTTGGTTCTAGTCGAGCTAAATGGTACGGCAAGGCTTAATTAAAATTATGCACGTGTATATGTGCAAATGTATATGTATGCATTTATTGTATTCTTCGGATTATGACGAATCTTTCCCCAGTGAGAAATGATAGGTTGAAAAGACGTCTAATCAACGTTTAATAAACCAGTTAATATAGACGTTTAAAATTTGGTAGATTAGACGTCTTTGTGTCGTCAAAATTAAACGACTATTAGACGTCTTGCTATTAAACTCTATATAAATATTTTCTTCGAAATATCCGCATAACTATTATATTATTGCACCACGTGATCTCAATGAACAAAACAATATTTTTTTAATATTTTAAAAAACATTTTTCGTAAAAAAAAAAATGTTGAGGTATTTCTTTTCGGAAATTCCCGAGCTGCCACCCATCTGAGTCGCGACTCCGGTGAACGTTGCTTGCTGTTATATAATATTAATTATAACAATATCATTATTACTTATATAAGACAAATTATAATGTTTTCAGGATGTTGCATTGTAATTCTTTCAATTAAAGGCAGATATTCTAATATTTTTGCAATCTGCGTTGTAGCAACGTATAACATAATACTGCAATCTTGCAATGTTATCTCTACAAGATTTCTGTAATTCTTCTTTCAAAGGATATCTTTAAAGAGAGGAAGAGAAAAAGAAATTTCCTTAACAATATTTGCAATAATTTTTCCTATTAATTTTTTTTCTGCGCAATATGTAAAATTAGAGTACTCAAGAAGCACTTGAATGTGTATTGGAATAATATGTATTAACAATAAAATGTATATATCGATGACGATATGAAACATATTGATAATGAAAAAGTAAATGGAACGTATTTTTCATAGAACTCTGTTTTTCCAGGTGGCGAGATTCGAATCGCGCGTTAATCCCACTGATATACCTATGGCGACCATGAGCAACAGCAATGGATCAACGATGCAGATTAATACTCGGCCTGATGACATCCGAAAGCGGATTATTGGATGTGAGTTTTTTTACAACGTACAGATAAAATGAGAGAGAAGCTAAAATTTACCTATAGAATTTACACGACGGAGCTTACGCGTCGTATCAATTCGACCGACAAACAAGAAAGAAAGAAAGAATGTATATGTTTTTTTTATTTTATTTTATACACTTTTCTTAATTTCAGTTGATTTTTCGCAAGCGATACGCGTATAAAGAAATTTTGTGCTTTCATCCAATTTGTTTTACTTTTTCAAATTACTATATTCTTATTTACTTCTTCTTATTTTTCTATAGGTCTTATTTTGTCTTGTTTTAAAATTATTTTTGCAAATACGGCTGATGAACATTATTGCGAGTGTCATTTTTGTTTCACAAGTGCAAGCAGCAATATGCTAATGATTATTCTGAGCGTATACGTGGCGGAAGTCAAGAAATAAATTATTTTACGAGTGTAAAGAAGGTCATCTTTATATGCCGAACTTCAATAAAGTAAATCGGGCATTTGCGTAATAGTCCGCCGATAATCTTATAGTTGATTTCATTAAAAAAAAAAAAAGAAATTAATGAAATTCGAAGCTTAGATATATTATAAAATTTAAAGAATATATAAAAATATATATATGACATAATAAACTGTTTTTAATAAGATGTAACTGATTATATCAGTTATAATCTTCTAACCTACACTGAAAAAAAAAGTTGTTAACTTGATTAAATTTTTCAATTGATTAAAATTAATTGAAAAAAAAAATTGATGATTCAATCAATTAAATTTCTTCAGTTCAACTATTCAAGTTAAATATAGAAAAATTTAGTCAACTTAATTACTTTTTTCTCAGTGTAGGATAGTTATGGATAGCTAAATTTCTTTTCGCCATTGAATTGAAGAATGAAAGCGCGCGTTTATGTGCCCATCAAGATGTAATTATAGACTGCCGACGAAAATAGTAGCTGCAGCTAAAGACTGCCGTGAAATTCAGGCTGTTGGAAACAGAACGTTGGTACGGTTGTTTCTCGGGATGTCTATGAGAAATAACGCACGCCAACTTTGTAGCTCTTTCTATTTTTTTTCTTCATTTTATTTAAAAAATTCGCCTAATTCCTAATTTGCAGGTCATAATAAAACGTACGATTTTATACGATTTTTCTAGGCAGTCAATGCTCATGTAATAATAGCGCGACTTCGGTCAAACATAGTAAGTAGAGCAATCGGTTACGGGGGCAACTCGCGTTTCAAGTGAAAAAATATCCGCGCATATAGACAACTGATCTCGTCCAATCCATCTGTTCTTTTCGCGTTGTCAGACATGCAAACGTTCCGTGACGGGATATCCCGAAATTTCAATCTTAATATGTTTTTCGCTCGATCGTTTTTTAAAGCTAATTTAGTACGCCTGTGATTTATGATATATTTACCGGCAGAAAAGTAAGAGCTATTGATTAAGCTTTAATACTGAAGACCAATTACAGAGTCATATTTCTCAATCAATTTTGAATGGCATCTGTTCAAGCATTACTTATCATGTCAAAATGATTTGAAATGCTTAATATTAATAATTGCTAACTTGGCAGATGATTGGCATGAATACGATAATATTGGATCCAGCAGATGTATTTAATTAATTAATTAATTAAATCTTGAAGGGAAAAATGACGGAAAAAATTCTAGATTGCAATAACTTTCAATTTTTTTAAATTAAAAATACTACTAATATATATACACATATATGTAAATATATATAAATAAAAATGTGTCTCATTATTTGTTAATAATGCTATATAAATAAAAAAAAATAAAAAAAAGTTTCTAGTTTAACTTTATCAAAATAATTTGATCTAATTTAACGTGACTTGACTTTGATTACGTGTACTAAATTGAGCTATAATATTAATAATATTAAATTAATTGACTTTATTTTGACTTGTAAATGCGAAATTTGATTTTTATTGTCACTTACATGATCGAAGCACGCTTAAAATGATTTTGAGAGCATTTTTGTATTACGTTTTCAGAAATGATGATTTTCCTTCGGTATTTTTTATTGAGTAAAATCGGGATCTAAATCGAAGAAAGTGTTTCACTGGAAATCCGATATACCCTTTCCGTACAAGTATATGTGAACTTGGAACGCATTAGCATTCACCTTGCATAGTGCTTTCTATAGACTCGCTATAAGCGTGCCGGTTGACGCAGCTTTTATTCGGGAAAATAAGTCAAATGAAATATCCAGTGCGGAGGCAGAAATTACCCAGAGGTTGGCGGCAGACAAAGTCGCACAAGTACCTTGTTTTCTGCGGAGCGATGTGTATAGCGCCGTCGCTATCGAGTAGTTTCCCTCGATAGACTTCCGATAAGCCTTCGCTTTGTTATTTCGCAATTTGATCGTGATGATGATAAGTACCTACGCAAATGCCCATGCCGACGATGACCTAACACGCGCGACAGTTTTATACAGCACACTGAGAAAAAGAAAATTGTTGACTTGACTGCGTATTTTTAATTCGAGTATTTATGTGTTTGATTGTAAATGAAATACATAAATATTTGATCCGAAGAATCGAGTCGAAAATTTTGTCGACTTTTTTTTTCAGTGTACGACAAGGTGGCGCGTTTTCTATGAATTGTAAATTTTTGAAAAACTTGAAAGTATCTTAAAAAAATTACGACACGACTCCGAGAATAATTTTTAATCATTTTTAACTACCTATGATCTTGCAATGAAAAGAATACGAAACAATCATTATCTTTAAACGTTCTTATTAAAAACATTAAGCCTACGCATTGAAGATTAAAAAGGTTGCGAATTGGAGATTGGAATTCAGTTAATCGGAACAAACGAATTAAAGTTAAAATTACCTCATTGGTGTAGTTTTAATCAAGTTGCAATCCTTATTCTCTAATATTCCGATACGGATTTTAGAGAGATTATGAGATTTTCTATTATATTGGATAGAAGTTAGTGACGAAACGATCGCAGCAACATTTGAGCTTTGCTGCAGTATCTATAAATAACACTACTTATATCTAATATTTAAAGAGTTGTAAAAAAATTCCAAAATTTCTAAATTATCGTCACCTCCGGAAGATTATCTTTCTTCAATTTTTTTTAGCACGACCTATGCGTAAGAAAATATTTCCCCACGTTTTGGGAAAGAAGCCTACATGTGACTCAAGTCTCATTGAAGTCTCAGCGCGTATCTGCTTGTGTCGAAAGAAAAATCCAAGATAAACCAGTTCGTTTATATTTTCTGGCAAGCGTGTGTATCGGTTATTATTCGAGCGTTGTTTCACCCTCGCGAAGAACAACGTGGGCACGTGGGTGGTCGAGCGGAGGGAAAACTGGAAGTTGGAAAGAGAGAGAGAGAGAGAGAGGGAATGATGATTAACCAAGGGAAGGAAGGAAGCAAGAGCTTTGCATGGGAGGGTGGACAAACGCGGAGATAGAGAGTAAGGGACGATAGAGCGGCGCGGAGGGTGAAGGAAGGGCGACAGCCGCGTCGAGGGTAGGGTGGCCGCAAGCGCACATCTCGCGCATGCTGCCTCGACGAAGACAGGGACAAACGAAAAGGGTAGTTACTGGGCCGAAAGGGAAGGAGCGAGGGAGGAAGAGGGAAACAAGGGTGAGAGATAGAGAAAAAGAGAAAGAGAGAGAGAGAAAGAGAGAAATTACCCTGTTCAAGCAACATCTAGTCACAGTAAACCGTGTGAGAAGTGAGTAACGCGCTCCTAATCTAGTCCGTTCGATTCTATATCCCACTTTGTTTCTTCAACGCGAAATATCTACCATCTTCCCGGTACTTGCCGCTTCAACGAGCTTGTCCAGTAGAGTGATAATAGTGTGAGAATTGGAACCGAGACACTGCCGATTGCTCCGAGATGACAAACGGTGAGCGGTTGACAAAATTCTGTCAAATTCTGTTCAATTTAACCCACAACTATCATATAAGAGGAAGTTGACTTCGTTTATTGAACACTGAACAGCAACAACTTTCGGTCTAAATTATTAACCATTTTTATTGCACTTCATATTTTCTAATTCTTGTATATAATATCGTTACAACTCTTTATATAATAAGAGCGCAACAAATCAAAAAGAAATTGTCGAAAAACTAAGCGTAAGTTTAAAAAAATATACGTTTATGTTTCTCCAAAATAAAATGAAATCTATTGTTACTATTGCTATATTTTATCTGTAAATTGTCGCAATTAATTTTCTCTGATGCACTTTATGAACCAGATTGAGTTTATGTTATTCTGTGAATATTTTATAAATTCAACTTCAAAGATAATTGACTCAATGTTCATTTTACTCTACACCTGTTTACTTGTAGGCTTGTCCTTTAAGAACACCTGTTAGGTTTTATTTTAACTATACTACATTATACTTCCTCGTACTTAAAGTGTCATATAATAGGTATATAATTAGATGTTAGGAGAGAAAAATAGAGAAGAGATAAAAAATAGAGTTTACAAAGAATAAACCTTGTATTGTGACAAAATTCGACAAAAATAAAATTATTATTTTCAGCTATATTATAATTTTTTAAAAATTATATTGCACTTTTCAAAAGATTAAGATCACTTTTACGAGCTATAACTGGCCAAACCTGAAATTTGTCGTCATTATATCGATTTTATTTACTGATGCGAATTTTTCGGACGAATAATCACGTGCTAAATAAAACTCGGTCGAAGCCTTTGTCGAATTTTGTTGGGTGTTTCCCTAAAACGTAATATCATGATTTGAATTAGTTTTCAAATGTAGGTTGTGTGCACGTGTGTTTCATGACGTATGCATATTGATCGGTTTGTAGAGCTCCCGAAGGCATTGGTAGAATCAATGGTAATTGTACATATCTACTTATGTATGTACGCACATGTCAGTGATGTCTACCTGTGTGTACATATGAGTTTTGTAAAAATATTTTTACAGTTTACATTCGAAAAGTATTTAATATTTGTGACTACAAAATTGAATGTTAGAATTAGAATAATTAATTATAGTTACAAGTTCCATATTTTTATAATTGTTACCGCTATAATGTTAATAATAACAACATATACTATGCGTGCCAACAAAGAAAAATGGTTGCAAATGTCAAAACTTAAATATAAATTTGCCCTGAAAATGACTATAATTTATAATCATTTTTTAACTATATTTAAATTGTGGTAATTGTAAATATTTTTTTGTCAATGTTATTATTATTAACATTATAGCAGGAGTAACGATAAAAATGGAGTTTATAATTACACAAATCCCAAACACTTTTCTCTCAGTACATTATTACTGTATAAATCACAATGAGAAAAAGAGAAGATAATTGCAAAATTATCTTGCTGATATTAACAAATTACACGGGAGTGTTTAACTTCGAAAAGATGATTATACCAAATTTTTGCGAATGAAAATAATCACCACGCATATATGTTATTACACTATATTGTTCAATTGCGAGTGCGTATCGAGAATTACGCGTACACGCGCACGCGCGGGTGCATACGTATTCTTTTAAATTTATTTATTAAAACAAAGAAAATGAGTTAAGTATGAAAAACTGCGATATTTTGACATTTGTAATAGTTCATTTTTTACAGTTTTTTTAAATGTATGTACAAACATATTTATATTTTTAACATCGGTGACTAATAATTATATCCCGTGATAATATCGTAAACAATTTTATTTTATTCTAGACAAACGGTGTTGGATAAATAAATATTTTCCATGAGGTTAATTGATTATCTGGT
The DNA here is from genome assembly GCF_016802725.1 of Solenopsis invicta. Taxonomy (NCBI): domain Eukaryota; kingdom Metazoa; phylum Arthropoda; class Insecta; order Hymenoptera; family Formicidae; genus Solenopsis; species Solenopsis invicta. The sequence goes on along the minus strand of NC_052669.1, from coordinate 7,912,017 downwards.
TGAATAAATATGATGTACTTTTTATTCCTATGACAACAGGGACAACGACAACACAAAGATGAAACACATGTAAGCCGGACTTTCTTGCACAAAGTAATTCCGCATTCTGTATAACGCCAGACATTAATATTACTCAAAAGAAAGGTATCAGAGTTCTATATGCAAATGAGTCACAGATAATGCAATAATTTTCTGAGAATTGCATTTACATAGATTTCCAGAGAACACATTGCAAAAAGGAAAAGAGATTTTTTTTTGTCGTGATATAAGATTGATTTTTGAAAGTATTTTAAACGTTAAAAATAATGATAAAATCGAGCGCTAAGATCAATCATTGATCGATTATTAACAAAAACATTAAATATATTTATATTTCATTATGCATATACACTTTCTTACGGAAAAATTATTCACAAACAATGTAATGTACAAATATAGGATATACAAATTCTGAAATTGAAATTAACTTATTGTTAATTTATTATTATTAACACAATGTATATTACATGTAATGAATAAATTATATTAGATTAAATAAAATTTTTATTTGAAAAATTTAATTCTAGCAAGATGTAATTTGAAACTTAACTAAAAAATTTATCGAAAGAAATATTTTAATTACTTTATGTTGTTAATGATGTAATTATTAGGTTCTTATACTTGAAATCATTAATCGTAAACTTGAGATAGTAAAAGACGAAGAGCAAACTGCAAGTATATTGTTTAACAAGAATGGAAATTAGGCCAGAGTCGGAAATATTCATTAGACATTATCAGACGACTGTATACTTCAAAAACTAGGTAATAATGGCGCTTGTCACGGACAATTACGACAGCCGACAACGATGTAATTGTGTTTGATGATGTCGCTATTCGACAGTAACTTTTTAGGATACGTACCCATTAACTTTCGCCCAACTATTGATGAACGCTATAATGGGAAATTAGGCTACGATGGGTTGATTAAAAAGCTCTTTAAATTAAATTTATCTATAATTTCCTTAAATTCCCTATATAAATCTGTTAAAATGTAGGATTGACTGTAATTTCGAAAAGATCCATCTTTTGATTTTCGTAAAATTTGAAAGTATGATAAGAAAGTATCACAAATATTCCTAAATATTTATGTTCAAAACAGGTTCAAATGTATTTAAATGCATTTAAGATGCAATATGAGAAGTTAGAAATCACGGATATAGGATGACCCTGACCTTAGAATGTGCTATAAAAATCGATGTCTCGAGTAATATGATTTCGAATCAAACGGAAATCACTTCTGGATGACAGAACACATGCCGTTTCAAAATATTCTAATTTTTTACACTTAACTTTGAGTTAAATTTAATTAGTATTAGACATGCCGTACGTTTGGATAGATATTAGATCACATATATGCGTACATTTTATAGTTTTAAAAATTATAGATTCTTTTAGTTTTAAAATTTATTAATTGGAACGTTTGTACTAAATTCTTATTACAGCAGTAAAGTGGGCCTTTTCGGAACTATAATATAATACATCTATATAAATATATATTTTTTTTTAATTTGAAGAAAAATCTAAAGTTAAATTTTTAATTAGACATTTTTATTTCACGTACGTGTTACTTATTTTGAATGTTAACGAGTAACGTTGTTGTGTTGCAGCGGATGATAGTTCGCAAGGAGATGCGACAGCATGCGGGACTATCTTGGTGATATTATCATGGATCGTTGTGATACTGACGATGCCGTTCTCTCTCTTTGTTTGTTTCAAGGTAAGATACTTTTTCGGGAAAAGCCTTTTTCAATAAAAAAATATTATTTTTATTCGTAAAGTTCTCGCCATTCTGCAACAGTTGTGGGGAAGCGTTTTAATGAACAATGTTATTCTAATGTAACTATAGTTACATGGAATTTATGCACAATGCAGTTTTTCCATACACCCACATGCTTGTTTTCATTTTGCGATTTTATTATATCGCAATTCATTGAGCGAGATGTGTATCAGTGCGCAGCTATCAGCTTTCATTAACTGGCTCTTCCATTAATAACTCGTATCAGTAATCTTCCTTAATAATTCCACAGTGAAAATGAGCATTAATTCAAACCGCACTACCATTCGATTACTCTGATGACCTTAATTCTTATCAAATGATTGCAATAATTTAATTTATCTAATTACATTGGTAAAATTATGTTTCATTAAAACAATTGAATTTATCAAATTATTACTCAATGTACATACATACACTTTTTTCCCAGACCCTTAGTACACACACAGATGTTCGTATGCGTTGTTAATTTTTATCATTTTTCCCCAACCTACACCTTCTGCAGCAATCACCTAGTAAAATATACATATATGTATATAAAAATTATTAAGTTACTCTTACATATACTTTAACATCTTATATGAAAATATATAGCATTTGTTGGTAGTGTATTAAAAAAAATTTATATGATACAGTGTATTGAAAAAAAATTGTATCTAAATGTTATAATTATCGTAGCTGACAAAATATCTCAAAGAAAAGAAATTGTGCAGAACACAAATGTTTCAAGATGTATACAAAGTGTCAATTAAATACAATATGATATTTACTACATAAAATTAAATTGCATTCAGTTCATAAAATACCAATAAAGTTATAAGTTACGCAAGAGATGTATTTTTTTTTTTTAATTACAGGTTGTACAAGAATATGAAAGAGCCGTCATATTTCGACTGGGACGTCTTTTATCAGGCGGTGCTAAGGGTCCCGGTAAGATTAACATAATTACTTGGAAATATATAAGGCTAGATAATTCGGTTGGTGTTTACGACACATTTTTACTGCGCACCTCTTTTTTTATGTTGCGCAACGCTTTATGCACAGTTTATTGTCGATTAACGAAGCGATTAATCGTGTTCACGCTTATAGGAATCTTTTTCATCCTGCCGTGTGTGGACAACTACGCGCGCGTTGATCTGCGAACGCGGACATATGACGTGCCGCCGCAAGAGGTAATACCACGCAATCATCCTCATTGTGATCATTACTTGAATATTATATTCCTTGCTGCTCTCTAAAAAGTATATCAAATGTAAAATGTCAATAATATGACTTATTTCTCTATTAAAAATATAAATACAATATAGAAATTAGAAAAAATATATAGAACACGGAAACTATATAAAAAAGAAATTTTTTCAAATTAAAATTAAAATTAAAAAATTGAGAAAATATAAATATATAAACATAGAAAATATAAAACGTAAAAGTAAGGAAATACATTATATGTAGAATGAAAGATATTTATCGTATTATTATTCATATTAGGTCTTGACAAAGGACAGCGTTACGGTATCCGTTGATGCAGTCGTTTATTACCGCGTTAATAACGCGACCATTTCAATTGCGAATGTGGAGAATGCGCATCACAGTACGAGACTACTGGCTCAAACGACCTTGAGGAATACCATGGGGACACGACCGCTTCATGAAATATTGAGCGAGCGAGAGACAATCTCTGGAAACATGCAGGTATATGAGAAATTTCGACACAGTTATGCTCGCTGTATCCTTCAAAAGGGGAAAAAATTAATATGTATTAATGACATTTTAATCGCGTTTTCATTAGGTTTCCCTAGACGAAGCCACTGATACGTGGGGAATAAAAGTCGAGCGAGTCGAAATGTAAGTATACCAATCGCCTGTCCTAAAATGTGTTTTCAAAATATTGAAGTCAAATCTAATGTTAACCCCTTACCGTACCATTTAGCTCGACTAGAACTAAACCACGATTGTAACTAGCGAAACACCATTCTGACTCGTGACATACATGTTTGGTACAAAATTTGTATCACGAGTCAGACTCGTCAAAGTACGGCAAGGGGTTAATTGAGTAATATATTGTGACAAATCCATTATTTTGCGTGCTAGCTTAATATACAAATCATCTATAAATAACCGTTTTTTTTATGATTTTATTTTACAGTAAAGATGTACGACTACCTGTTCAGTTGCAGCGAGCTATGGCGGCGGAAGCCGAAGCTGCACGCGAAGCACGCGCTAAAGTAAGACTTTAATTAATTAATGTGGAAGGCTCGGCTCTCTTGCGACGCGATATTGTTTATGACATCAGATGCGAGAAATGACATGCAATAAATTAATTACTACGTTAAAAAAAGAAATGAAATAATGGTTTCTGAAATAACGGTACATTTTTCTCAGCTGTCAAAAACCGTCGTGATAACAAGTTATTACCGCATATTTTACAAGTTTCGAAGAGGATTATGCAATTATATTAACTATTATATTTTTAATGGCAAGCTAAAAGATAAAACTGCACCACAGCTGTATTTATTCTGTAGTTGTATGTAGTAATAATTAATTTATTGCATGTCGTGTTTCGCTTCTGTCGTCATATAAACGATATCGAACCGTGAAAGAGTTGTGCCTGAATCATGTTGAGTCTGAATGTAGAAAAAAATATTTTATTTATATCGCAATATTATTTGCAATCTCTTAATCATTTTACTAGGTGATTGCTGCAGAAGGAGAACAGAAGGCCAGCAGGGCTTTGCGAGAAGCGTCGGAAGTCATCGGCGATTCACCGGCAGCCTTGCAGCTTCGTTATTTGCAGGTAATACAAATATTAATGTTAATTAATTTTGTACATGTATGCGGGATTTCCAATATATTACTATCTACTTTATTATTACATTACTATTAATCTAATGTAGTATAGCTGGAATAATATAGTACAGATCTAGCTGCTATATAACATATATATACTATATAAATATAGTATTTTAACATTTATATATTCATGGTTTGCTGGGATTATTGCTAGTATGTTACTATTGATCCCGAACATATGGTCAACGATTAGATGTTCACTTATATCTTTATACGTTTCACTTTTTCATACTTTTCTTTTAATTTTAGACACTGAATACAATATCAGCGGAGAAGAACTCTACCATTGTGTTTCCGCTACCAATCGATATGCTGACATATTTTATGAAAGCTTTGCCAAAGGAATAATTAAAGAAAGAGATAGAAGAAAAAGAAAGTGTGCGCGTTATGTTTCGCAATGTATAACCACCAAAGAGAAGAATAACAATTCCCCTGATGCTATTTGACAGGGGGGTTTTGTTTGGTGATTTATTCGTATATTTGACACGCTTACATATTACATCTTAATAATAAAGAGTTGCCAATATTCGACCATTATCTATAACAATTTCAAATTTAACAGGCTGTAGAGTGATTATTTGCAAAACGTTGCATACGTGTGATTTTGTCGCACAGAATCAACTCGGATAATTCTATACGGCATAGACTGAAACACATATTTTTGGAAAATCTTATAGGATTATTTTATACGTTTACATGCTATAAGAGAGAGAAGTAGTATAGCAAAATTTATAGCATGTACATAGAACATAATTGAATAACGTCAATATTTGTAAACATTCGGTCCGTTCTTGGTACGGCAATAATTTCACTTGCGTCAGGTATATATTTGCAATTAAATTTCAAATGATGAAAAATATATAATGATTGAAAATTTCACATAATTAATCCGTTCATCACAGATCTCGCACTGCCACTAATGCCAGACTTGTACAAGATATGATTGACTTTACAACATTAAGCAATCGATCGATTTGTATAAACAAAATTTATTTAGTATAATAATTATTTGAGATAGATGTCAAGGAGCGGTTTTTTATCTTGTCAATTTCGTGATATGCGATAACATTTGATCTATCACTTAATAATGAACTATTAAAACTGTTTAAATCTTGCCTATTTCGCTTACGGTACTAAATTACGTTTTGTCAAGTAAAAGATTTATTTCACAATATATATTCCTTGATAATTTTCTATTTTGATCATGTGGTGCTATTTAAACACTTATCGCTAATACTGGTAATATTGCCATGGATGCGCTCAAGTGTTAAGAATAATTAATTTTACAATCACTACATAGAAATATTTATACTTTATACAGCGGCCTGTAATGATTGCTTGGTCCAACATCGGCAACTCTTGCTAGCGATATTTATATACATTGTTTACTCAATCACTAACGCTTTGATACTCTTACGGTTATCTTGTAAAGAAAAAAAAGAACAAATTATCGGATACATACAGACGATCTCGGAGAACATTCAGTATTATTTATTTAATAAAATGCAAAATTGAATTGGATAAGACTATTTACTAAGAGCACGTAGAATAATTAAATAATCAAATCATCGAAGGATATGTATGCATCTAATAATACCTTCTCTTAGTAAATTTGGTCGGAACTTGCCCCATGACTTCTTTATTTATTCTATGTTGTACATACTTTCAATGGTCGTAGGAACTATTGTAAGGGAGAGTTTTCACATTTTAGCATCAGCTTTTCAAGACAGATGCGAATTACATAATATACTGAAATGAGTGAAAGAGCTATATTGCATCGTTTTAAAAGACTCGTAAGAAAAATTTATTGTAACTGTGATGGTTGTTAGACTGTAGAAGATTTTACATATAATTATATGTAAGATCAGCTCACTTATAGCATAACGTTCTTCAAGTGAGCTGATCGTCATTTCACTTCCATGTACACCGAGAAAAAAGAATTGTTAATTTGATTAAATTTCTTAAATTCAGCGATTTTATGAATTTAAATTAAAAATACTTCAATTTAAGAAATTGAATCAAATTGAAAAATTCAGTCAAATTAACTTTTATCTCAGTGTATATATTTTAAAGGCGAAGAACAGTATCTGATTCGCGTTAGAATAGAAACGTTGCAATTCGTGATGCGATAATGGGATTGTAATATCGCTGTATGGTTAAGTGATTAAATTGCATATTTAATGTTATTCCTCCGACGTCTGATAAATATAATAACTATTATAATTATGCAGTATCTCACGAAATTGACCAAGCATTTCGAAAACTTTATAACAAGGTTTAGATACCTATTATTTTAAAGGAATATTTTATTTGCATCTTTCCTAACAGGTTGTGAAGCTTGTTTTTATATACTTTATTTTTCTTCGTGATGGGACCAACATAGGTATATCGAATCATTTTGAATATGTGACAAAAATTTTGAGAATACTATAACTCTAATTACAATTATAGTCTAAAACCAAGCATTTTTTGAAAGAATCTTATGGATCTTGAATAGTTTTAAAGTCTGGAAAGTCTTGAAAGTTTTGGAAAAGTGTGTCTTTTCTAGTTTTCTTTCATAAAGCTTTACATTACTTCTCATGCATAATCCATTCTATTTTATACGTAGGCAGATAATGTTATTTTTAAGAAGTTTTAAAATGTTTCAGATATTCAAACTTTTAAAAAAAGATTTTCTAGACTTAAATTCAAGGTTTTTTTATTAGAATGTGTGGTTTCGAATGATAAGAAATAAATCGAAATAATTTTAATAACTGAATTGCTCGAAAGCTTTTGCAAGAAAAGAATTGATATTCAGACGCCCATCACTACTCCTTTCTCTTTATTATATATAAAAATATCATGAACTTTTTTCACTATTTGATCACTTTTATGAATAAATATAGGTAAAACAGTACGATATCCTGATGCATATTTTCTGCATACATATACAGGATGTGTTCTCCCGATAAATTTAAAAAAATTTAATATAAAGAATAAGAAAAATCTAGATAAGAGTAACTACTTGACTGTTTAAAGTGTTTGAACGAATGTTGAATGCGTATGATAATTTTTAAATAATAAACGAGTTAATCATTCACGAGCTTCCGTTTCCGCGTATATTCGACAACATATCAATGGCATAATTATACACGTAGCGTAAACAAAGATTAAAGTGCTAGTGAATGATAAATTTCAATCGTTTATTGTTTAAAAATTATATCTGCAATATTCAACACAATTACTCTAATCTTGACTGATATTTCTCATTGTTATTGTCTCTGATTAAATTCTTTTAAACTTGATGGGGTGCAAAACCTGTATATATCGTATACATAATAATTATATGTATACATAATATATCATATATATACACATATATACGTGCGCGCGGGTGTATATGTGTATTTTGTCATTCTACAAGCATTACTGGAGTTTTGTGCTTTTTAAGAGTAAGATGGAGAAAGTTGTCTCCAATTTTATTAAATGTATAAATGCATATACACATCTATAGCGCTGATTTAAGTTATATTACATCCGCCTCCTCCCTTTAATCAGTCTACCAATCTGCAGGCGATAAATAATGCAAAGTTTGTGAATATTATAAATGTTGTAAATTCTACCGCTATTATTCTACATGATTGATCGATTAATTATAGTAGCACGATAATTTTTACGACGAGGATCTTTACCGTCCTATTTTGTATAGTTTATAATGCTTTATCATGTACTTCGTCATCGATTCCATGTAAGTACACAATATCTACTAAAAATGTAGAAAGATGCGTTTCTGTTCTTTAATGTACAGAAATGTACATGCGAGTATAAATAAAAAGAATGTTCACGTAAGTTAAGAAAGATACGCATACTTTTTGATTTATACGCGACAGCACATTTATATGTAAGTTATATAAGTTGCTTTTTATGCGAGCTCTTCATACGTCGATCATGGTTACAAAAAAATATGTGTGTTAAAAATTCCGAAATAAAAATTGGAATTCTGTAAATTTGTGCTTGAATCTTTTACCTATATATATTTGACAGGATGCCGTTTATTTTAATTTTGTCGTGCACGGTTGTTGCACATAATTAAGACAGAAACCTCTATTTCCAACGTCACCGGGTCCCTCAGTACTATCCGTGTGAAAGATTAATCTGAACGGCTTTACAGTGCCTAAAAAGTGTAAATGAAGAAGTGATATAAAATCGTTGTTTGAAGATTTTATTATTTTTAATTCGGCGAAACTCTTTAAAATTAGGCTCGCATTTAGTTAAATATTAAATAATCTTTAAAGAATTTAACTATCTCTTTTTTCTGAAATCTCTTTGCTACTTGGACTACTGCAGAGAAATACTCACTAATAACGGACGACTCATTCAAGTTTTGACTTTCAGAGTTGAAAGTACCACCACACAATCGATCGATGCACGTGAGCGGCGTCGAAGGTAACCGACCTAGATTTGTTGCGCATGGTATTGACAGCCAATCGGTCATACAGGCTGTTCCTGTCATCGATACTATTTGCGTAGCCTGCGTATTTCCCGTCAGCGTGAAAGCACTACTACGCATTATTTGACCCGTTGCGATGCTCAATGTCGGCATCATCCCTTGAGCTATATAGAAATTAAATATAAGGTAGATGGACAAAAATATTAAATAAAATACATAATATTTTTCATGATTCCCATAAAAAATTCTTAAGAAATAAAATTAAGTAAATTTTATTCATCCTAGGTATTTCAAAGGATTTTTAAAACAATTTTATTTAATTTGTATCACTTTAATGCTAACGACATTAAAGAGATACAAATAAAATAAAATAGATAATACACTGATTGTGAGCCTAGCACAACTAGTTTTTTCTTATTTTTATTTTATTAAAATATCCTGCTTTATAGTTTTATAAAAAGCACGATTTTTAAAAATATTATTAAACATGGTTTTTTAACATAAATCAGTTCTGTTCATTTCTCTCACATTTCGTGTATCAATAATATTAAAATATGTATAAATATACATATACATGTATGTACATGTATGACAAAAAATGTAATAAGACAAACAAAATATGTTTTTCTGAAATGCTTTTCATATGAGCCTAATTCTTTTTTTCATCTATACATATTACATGCATACATATGTATATAATACCATCAGGACACGCCATGTACTGGATTCCGCAAAAGTTCCTCTCCATCCTGATACATATACTGTAATCTTGATTTGACAATTGTAGCCCGGTCGTGGGATCATAATTAAAGGACTTTATCTGTCCGGAAACTCCGGTAAAATATTGAAGACAACCCTCTTCAGCTCGATATATTGTACTGCATGGTATTTGTGAAACTCGAACCTTCCACGATCGCGAGTAAGAGTTGCCGCTCGTAACAAAGGTCAAAGTAACCGGATTAGTTTGTCCAACTCCTGTGTCTATGTACACTGTAAAAATTAGCATAGAGAATTGTAACAAAGTTATTTTTTATTGAACAGTTTAATAATATTAATAAAAAAAAATAAAAAAAATAAAGTTCTTTTGTGTCTCCTTTCTTTAGTACTTACTGTGATTTCCGTCATTGTTACCACATATCGTCGGCACCGGATTGCCACCAGAAACGATAAATTGGTCGTAAACGCAAACGTTATTCACTGTTTCTGGACCTCTGATATTGAATTGTACAAAGTCCAATCTACAATGAAAGAACAAGGCTGATTGTGAGTAATTAAAATATTATAAAACTCTGGCATTTATTATATATTTATTATATATCAGAATATCTATGTATTGCCAAAGCTTCATAATTTTTTGAATTTTTGAGTTGGGGACCTCTTCTCCTGTTAGTGTATTTTTTAAATTATAAATAATCCTAAACACACTTTTAAAGAGTTAATTAACACTTGTCATCAAACTTTTAAATATTCTTAATAATATATGTGTACGTACCGATACTGGCATACATCTGGATTCGATTTCATTAGTGTCACTTGACACGATTCCATTCCATCGAAAGTGGACGGATAGTTGGGGTTGACAAAGTACGTGTTATTGTTAGTAATCATTCCGCCGCAGGACACCGTGACTATTGAAGAATGGAGTAAAAATGTAAATTAAGAAATTTAAAAACGTCAAGTATCCAAACTGATCGTTCCATTTACCTATGCAACAAACCCCGTAACCATTCGCGCAAACGCCGCTGGAGATGCCACCGCGCTGTGCGCATTCCGCCGCTGCAACGCACGTGCCGTTCTCCCCGTTCAACCCGCCGCAGATGCCGTTGTCGAACTTGACCAGTGTGAACAGCGAGAAAACTATAATACACATGTGCGTAATAATCGCGTAGTAGGTATATTTCTTTCTTTATGTGCAGCCGAATACGCAGCTCAACAAAAAATAATCTTTTTTTAAAATCAATTATAGTCATTTTGTTATTATAAATTGTAATCATATTTACAACATATTCTTTTGGAGGGTTGAAAGTTCTAACAATCTATTTAATATCGAGCAAAGTAAAATTTTTTTTGCATGTCGTGTAGTACTTAAATTACGTTAAATAATTATTTTCTACGATTTCAACATTACATTCATCAAAATTTTGACAAGAAATAAAATCATATTAAACATAAAAAAAAAACGCTATAATTTTCTTTTTCTTAAATCGTGATAATTATATTACAGTCTCACTTACGTCTTTTCTCTCTAGTAATTTGAGTGCGATTGTTTGGAAATTTTGACAATTCCCACTTGCGTTTCATCATCCCTGCCGTTCCCGAAAGACCAGATCCGTTATCATTCAATTGCCACAATCGTCTTCTATCCGCGATTTTGTGCCTACCGCGGTTGTTCCAGGCGTCGACGTAAATGTGAAACACAATACAACACATCAGAAGTGCGATCAATGACTGATCTCTGGTCATTTTAGAATTCCCAACTCGTTTCTGTACGTTGAAAAAACAGCGTTAAAAAATTTTGATATCGCTAAATTGCCTCTTTATTCAATTTTTATTATATAGATTTTTTCGCGGAAAATTAAAATGTCACAACGATTCTCGAAGGCGGACCGCGCATATCACTTGACGGGACGTCAACTAACTTGTACCGGTCCAAGGTGCCAAGTTTAATATACCCAGAAACATTTGTTTATACGGTCTATAAACCATGCAGCAAACTGTAATGTCCGAACTGAGCTAAGTGTTTACCTACACATAAGAATTTCAGCGAAAGTCGAGAAATTTAATTGACCCTACGACTAACGGTCATTGTATTTGTCTCCTGAATCGCGATAAGTACTTGACTTTCTCGTCGTTTAAGTCGATTATAATTGCTGCCCTACGCGAGACATAATTTGGAAAGTTCGCTTGCATAAATATATTATTTCGTCATCGTGTGCACTCATTTTGATCGGAGGATGGAAAATAATAGAGAAAAGAAGAGAAGCACGGGATATATATTTTTATGAAATAAGAAAGTCGCTACCGCTTTTTAAATAAAATCACTTCACGTGACGTTCGTTACCACGGTGTGTAAGTTCCGAGATACGCGCGGCAGATAGGACAATAGTGGTCCGTATTGTTGCAAGAATCTATGCAGTACGGAATCATGCAGCATGGCCAGCACCTATGACAAAAGAATACAGTAATTATAACGGGAAGTCTTTTGACTCTTTCACGGCGACATTGGTCAAACCGATTATTTTAATCCTCTGAAGATACACTGTATCGGTCTATACTCTCTTTTGTTTTGTAAACTGCATACTCAATTTTCATAAAACTTGATTTATTGACATTTAATAATATAATACTTATCAAGAAATATATTATTCAAATTTTAAGTAAAAAATACAAAATTCAAAATGATGGTTCTAATAGTTACAAACAAGAAAAATTTTTCAAATAATTTGATTATGTAAAAAAAATTGTTGTAAAGAATTTTTAATATTGTTAAGCAGCATCTAAGTTTTCAATTTCGTTTTAGAAATTTCGAATTAGAATATAGGCAACTAATTGCTCAGCTAGAAATTTTGCTTTGAATAATTCCTAATTTGAATTTGGTCAAAGGTCACTCTCGGACCATAATACAAGTTAATTAAAATTATTAATAGAAATTATAATTAAAAGTTTAAAATATGTTGAAAATATGTCTATATATCGTTAATTATTAATGTGTCCAAATACGTATCATAAATAAATATCTCGTTAATAGATCTATTAAATTGTAAATATTTTAAGTCACGTTGCGAACTCAAAATTAAATAAGTGACAAAAGAAAGTCCTGGTAATAACAAGACTAATTAAATTGTAGCTAATACAGGATTGTGTAATGGAAAATTCTTATGAAGGCATAGTTTATCATAAGTGAAATTTCACTTGTCACTTTCGTTGCTAAACATACACATACCCCAGTAGAAAGAGCATGAATGCGATAAAATGTGTAATCTTGGATCGACGTACTACCACGACAGTGATGATGAGTGCTGAACATTGAGAACAAATCGCGGGTGCGGGTACCCGCGGCCAATTACTTGCCGCGTTTGCTAAAAAAAGAAATTAAATTATAATTCTACATCTCGTTAGTTGCTTTAGAACATTAAATACATATTTGTACCAGAGTTCTTGAGTTAATTATTCATACAAGTTAGTCGTTAATTGTCGAATAAATTTTCCTTGGAGAAAATCAGAGTTATTTCACATCTCGTTGAGTACTTAATTACTTTAAGTTTAATCGTCTCGTATAAATTAGTTTATGATTATCGATAAGATTGTCTTTGGAAAAATTTTAACGAAACATCTGATCGTATTTCAAATAAACGTTATTTTAAAATAATTACTTAGAACTCTGATCGTCAAGATATATTCGAAATTATTTTACGGGATATAGAGACGAATGGATCCACCGAAGGTTCCGTAAGACCGATTCCTTGCGCTTGGATGTAGGTGGGTGGTGGAATTCGCGTCACGACGAACGATCCATCATTTATCGGGAAAGTGAAATCGTTAGACAGCGAATCGGCGAATATCGAGGAGTACGTAGGTGGTGCGTCCCTCGAGGAAGGAATGTCCTGTGATAACAATTAATTTAATAAATTATACAGCAGAGATAATTCAAACTCAATTAATGGTATTTGTGGTATTTGTAATAACAAATTAAAAATAATATTGACAAAAGAGAAAATTTAAAGCAAAAAAAAGTTAAAAATGTTTGCATAGCTATATTAAAAAATGTTAATAACAGTAAATACCTGTTAAATGTTATAATAATATTGATAATAATAAATAATATTTAGTAATAAACTATAATATATTAATAAATAAAAATTATTTTAATTAAGAGAATAATCTTATATATTGTATAAAGTTATTAATAACAATATACACATTTTATAATTATAAATCTTTTAAGTTTTTATTAGATAATAAGTTAAAAAATATATCATTTCATTTAAAAGAGTTGATAATTTTTTAATACTTTTTTATAATAACTCTTTCACACAAAAAAGAATATTATTGATATTCCTTTTGGAATCCGCAAACAATTTTAATCTAAAATATAAAAGGTATTTCAACTCTATCAATCAATTATAATAAAATAATAAGTTTGTCGAAAAGCGAAGATCTTATTCATTCTATCATAAAAACTGAGATCTTGACATTTGACAGGTCGGAGATTTCCAGGATTGGAAAAGTTACTTTCTAGTTGTTACCAGTCCATTGTCAAAGAAAAGTAACGGTAAGTGCGTTACAAGTAACGCATTACTTTCCAACCCTGGAGATTTCTCAGACGGGGACGCTATTTGCGAGTTATGTGCCTCGTCTCTCACGGCCGATGTACACCGAAAGCAATTACTAATTTTCCATCGCCGTCGTCGCCGTCGTTGTTGTCTGCATCGTCTTTCATGAAGAGGTGAGCGATCGATCTGTGACCAAGACGATTCACTTAGAGACGGATGATTTAGCGTGCCATACAAAAACGCTTCTTCTTGTGGATCAGATCTACGATTCAAATTCTGGACGCCTTGAAAAATATAAAATTAATTTAGCACGAGCATTAATGATTTCACTTTTTTATACCAATTTCCTCTTTATTACCTGGCATTTGTTCAATATCGTTGATACCAATCGCTCGTTGTATAATCTCATTCAAGGAAATTAAAGTTCCTCTGACAGCCATATTTCACACAATTCTGAGAAATGATATACACTTATACAACGTAGATACCTATTTCAATGTTCCTATTTTATCTAATAAATATGTTAATTAGTCTTCAATTATAAAAAATATTTTAAACAAACCCTTGAAAAAAAAGTTGATAAACTTGTTTCAATAAACTGATTACTGATCAGTAACTGATTATATTTCGTCAGTTAATTGATAAAATATCATTATTGATGATAATCAGTATTGATCAGTTTATTGAAACAAATTTATCAACTTTTTTTCAAGAGAAGTTATACAGTTTTAAAGAAAAATATGATAAAAATCAAAATAACAGAGGATAAATTTTTTTATTTTCCAACTAGAATATGATAAAATGTAAAAATAACTTTATGCTTTAATTTTAATGTTTTATTGTTTCTTATATTTTAATGTTGATTTTAAAATCAGCTTGATTCTCTCATACATCTTCTTTTGCTTTAATCTTCTTATTTCATGTGAAAAATCATTAAAAGACTATTAAAAAACAAATTCTTTACAAAATATATTATATAAATTAATATATTTTACGTCAAATATATTAATACAAGAAAAATTATAAATAAAAAAAAATATGTATGCATATGTATTTCTCCCGCTCTCTATGAATGCGGACAAACGTGCGCCCATGTATGTATGTTAATAAATATAAATACAAGAATGAAAGATACTTAATAATTTGTGATGTAAATATTAACCTAATGTACGTATTACCGAAACTTTATACTACATAATATTTCATTATTTTCATGTTATTTAGAGATGATCGTTTAAAAATGATTTTTCTGAACGCTGCCATAATCGATCGCTGCGAACTAGGAGGGTGCCTTGCTTTATCGGTGTATCGAAGTTCCAGAGAAGTCATTAAAAAACAAGACAAATTTCATATTTCCTCAAGGGACTAGCAACTAGATAATTTTTGATAGTCATGATTAACTCGTGGCGATCTTCACATTACTCATGTGCGTATATAATTCCATAACTTTTAACCGCTATTGTGCAGTCTTACAGCCGCGCTTAATGTGCGAAATTAGCATTCTATATTTTAAAAAAATTCTTATACACGGGCATAATTTATTGCCTATTCGCAGAAAATTTATATGCGGATATACAGCACGTTCCAAAATTAATGGACACCTTTCTATAAATTCTTTGATCAATATCGAAAGAAATTATCATTTAAATTGCAGTTTTCCAATTTCCATATTATATATATCTTTGTAATTATAATTCTATTAAAGTAATTTTTTTCAACTGAAATTAACTCAAGAATGTAATAATTTCTCTATTTAACTTTTCGTAGTTTAAATCCGATCATCAATATCAAGTTTCGAGAGCAATCAAAGTTGCAAAAATTGAATTTTTCAAATTATTATTAAAATCTAAAAACAGTTTATCTCGGAAAAACATTGATCAAAATATTGCGAATTATATGAAAAAAAAGATATAAAAAATTTAATTTGAATATATATATTGATTCAATGAGAAAAAAGAACGGGTAGTAGAGGTTATAGTTTCATTCCGAGTTCACAACTCGATCATCCGTCTCAAATGGAGCAAGACGGAGTTGTGAACTCGTGGAATGAAACTATAACCTCTACTATCCGTCAAGTTAACTTTATTTAAAGTTAACTAATAGTTGTTAAACACCCTCTATACATACGTACGCAACGCGCATATGTAAACTATACTTTTATTTAAAATACAGAAACAATTGAAAATTTCTATATTTTTTTAAATAATGCAATATAATATATAAAATAGTATAGTGAATAAATGAATACGTGTGCAAGAGAAACGATGTTTTTCAAAATTCTCGCCCTTTTCAGATCGAAGATAGAAATCGAATAGGTATTATAGGTAGGTAGATAGGTAGGTGGGTAGGTAGGTAAGTAGGTAGGTAATGTGCGTCATTCTCCATAGCGTCGTCGCGTCGGGTCAGGCGTGCGCCGAGCGCCGACGCCATTGCGCAAATGGACGCGAGACCGACACCGAAGACGAAGACCGAAGAAGCGAGATCGGAGACGAGACAACAAATCGCACTCTGCGCCCTCGGCGGCACTCGGCGACGAATCCGGACATCGACGGCCGTTGACGACGGCGGGCGAGGCCGGGCGAAGAGAAGCGAGGAGACGAGTGCGCGGCGCGGCGAGGCGAGGCGAGACGAGACGAGGCGAGAACAGCCGAAATGGAGGAGAGCCAAACATCGGAAAGTGTCGCCGTGCTACCGGACATGTCCGAACCGTTGACGAGCGAGACCGAGGAGGCGGCCGCGCTGACGAGCGAGCACGAGGCACATCCCGTCGCGGTCACGGCGAGCGTCACTGCGGTGCCGGGTGTGCCGGGCGTTCCTGGGGTTGGTGTGCCGGTCTCTCTTCCTGTGGGCTCCATCATCGGAGTAGCGAACTCGACCAATGGCACGACCTTCAACGTCATCACCTCGGATCAACTGCAGGTACGTTGCGGTTCGTAAGATCGCAAGGCACTTGCCAACTTGCTTGTCGATTCACTTCGAGGACGCTAGCGCGACTTCGAAATGACAGTAAACTACATGGCCTTGTATGCTTCTTTCTTCACCTGCTGCTGCTATTGCTGGTGCTAATGCTGATGCCTGGCACGCGTTCATTATGACGGTGACACAGAAGCGCACGATTTGTTTGGCGTGCCTGTGTGTGTGTATGTGTATTCTTATGACTATATTGGTCAACTCTCGAGCTTCTCAAAACAAGTGTAACCTTTCAGAAAATTTTATTGTTTCAATGTATCAATTTTTATTTTGTAATGTAAATCTTGTATAGAGATAAGATTATACACTTGAGCAATATTCATTCTTATTCTTTATATCATTTAGAAGATTGGAAAATGATCTTTTTGTAAAAATGTCTTGGAGCAATCCTTTTATGTAATCTTACATAATATAAATAATAATGATAACTATATATATATATATATGCGTGTGTACACGCACACGCATATATGCGTGTGTACACGCACACGCATACACACACACACACACTGCAAACTTGTGACTTGTCTTTATATTTTAATGTAGGATTAATTTGAGTAAGCAATATCTAATTTCAAATAAGAGAGAATAGAAAAAAAACTGCAAAAAAACATTAATATCAAATTAATACTATAATATGTTCTACTTAACGATCATTGTTTTATATACAATTAAGAAATAATTGTCTTGCTTATATGTAATTTAATTTTTAAAGAATTTGATAATATTTAATTTCTGCAAAATATTATATTTTTTATTTCAATATTATAAGAGTTGTCTAAAGAACACAATTGTTTTGAATGAATTTAAAAAATTATAATTCTTGAAAACATTGTATTTTCTATCCAAAATTTTTTCTTTTTAACTTGGGGAAAATTATTATTAAATAACGAGAATATGTTTTTCTTGACTATGCAAACTTTCTTCATGTAAACAAGTTATAATTTTATTTCAATATTTAATGTTTTGGAATAATTCTTGCATATCACAAATTAAAAAATAATTATACTTTAGACATATTTTTTCCCTTGTAGCTGCCAGGTTCAGGGCAGTTCAAGCAGATGCTATGCGTTGACAATGGGTTTATCTGTGAACCACGTCATGACAAAGACTCGGATCCTCTACGTTGGAATGGTGAGCTGAAAGCAACTCACATAGTGATTCAGAATAGCACAGATGAAACGGAAACGGAGCAGATACATGTATCTACACCCAGCTCTCAACCTATATACAGCTGGTCGGATTCAGCGAATTTAGCAGTGCTACCTATTAGATGTAAGAACACAAATGCAGAATTGCACAAGAGTAGATTCGGATCTGGCGGCAGAGGACGATGTATCAAACTCGGCTCAGATTGGTACACACCTAGCGAATTCGAGGCCCTCTGCGGCAGAGCATCTAGCAAAGATTGGAAACGAAGTATTCGATTTGGTGGAAGAAGTTTGCAGACTCTTATAGATGAACAGATTTTGAAACCTCATGCTACTTCTTGCACCTGTGCGGCGTGTTGCGATGATGACAGCGCGGTAAGCAAATCACTTGCGTTTAATATTTGTTTATCAAACGTTCCTAAATAACTTAAAATAATATATGCTCTGTATATGTATATATATTATAAATTATAAATATATAGTTTATGTGATATTAATCTATTCAGACGGGACCAGTTCGCCTTTTCACTCCATACAAACGTCGAAAAAGACCCAAAGATTCATCTGATGGAGAGGTTCCTTCCCGCAAGCATAAGCTTGAGATTTCGCGAGATGGCAGCAATAATGAAGATAGCGGCGATGAGGTTGTTGTGCCTGACAAGGAGGTCTGGCCGCAGTTTGTTTCCGCGGATGGGTTAGTTGTGCAACAACCTCAGGAACAGGACACAGTTGTGCAAAATGCACAAACGGAAAACGGTCAAGGCGATGACGTTTTTAAGAAACTAGACGAAATGTCAAATAAAATGATGAAATTGGCTTACGAATTTCGACGAATCTTGGAAGAGGCAAAAGAGTTAAACAGGCAGCAGAGAAGAGAGCAGGCGTTGGTTGCACAACTCGGAGGGCGAACGGATGTCATCGAGGCTGTTGGATTACAACCGTCATCTGATACGCATAATAAAAAGGTATTTATTATGCATATATAAAAAGTATATATTTGCAGAGACAAAACATTTTTTTTGTTTCTGTTCTATCTTCAAAATTTCATGGTTATATAATTATTATAAATTATTATAATTATTATAAATAAATTATAAATGCTTTTCCTTATAAATGTAATTTCAAAACTTCAAACTCTGTAAGTATAAACTTAAGTAAGTCAAATTAATAATGTTGAGATATCACAGATTTTTACATAGATTACTATCTAATCATTCATACATTCTGTGAAAGAATAAAAAAATTTTTTTAAATACGTGATAGTGAATTTTTCTCAAATTTATGATCAGTATATTTAAAAAAATATTCTTTGTTAAGATAACCATTATGTAAAAGATAAAAAGTTGGGTAATCGTTTTTCTTAGCAGTAGAATGCTATTTTTCTGTGTACATGCTTTGTACACATTCATTAGTTGTTTAAAAAGAATTTGTTTTAGCATAGATAATCATCACTATTACAATATAAAATATAAATACAAAGTAAAAATAATATCTACATATATATGTACATATAATAAATTTCAGTGTGCCAACTGTAATCGAGAAGCGTTTGCAGAGTGCTCTCTATGCAGACGCACACCGTACTGTTCCACGTTTTGTCAGCGCAAAGACTGGGGAAGCCACCAGATAGAGTGTGTGAGAGGTGCAACCGAGACTGTGATGCTTATAGTAGAAAGCGGCAACGGAGACACCAGCACTCTCCCAACGACCGCAACGGACCAATAGCTAGTGTTTCTCACACCGATTCACCAAAGGAATGCAGAAAATGAAGAATCCAATGTGGAATCGTTAAAATTTCAAGAAAAAACGTAGACTCGAAATGTTCACATTGCATACAAAAATAACGAAATGTATATATATATGTATGATAGAAAATGTTTTGTGTGTGTATATGTTATACATATACGATATACACATGTGCGCGTGTATATATGCATGTATATACAGAATGTCTCAAATCTCGTGTGACATTCATTAATGGTAGTCTCCTGAGATCATTTCGAGACGAAAATCCTAGTATCAAAATGTCGAGGATACAATAGTTTTAAAATGAGAAGAGTTTAAAGTTGACAAATCAAACTGTCCAAAATTTGCGCGCTCAGGTTTGGCACATTGCACAGTAGCGAAAATGTTCCTAAATATGATACTCATTTTTCATATTGATTTTGCACATATCTTCATGGTACGGTGTGCTGAGCGCGCGAATTTCGGACAGTTTGATTTGCCAACTTTGAACCCTTCTAATTTAAAAACTACTATAGTCTTGACATTGTGAGATTTAGGATTTTTGTCTCGAAATGATCTCAGGAGTATGCTGTTAACGAGTGTCGCGACTGGGTCTGAGACACCCTGTATATATGTTGATTATCAGACTCTGAAATAGAGCAAACAAAAGAAGGTAAGAAAAGATAATAGGAAGTATTTGTAAATGCTGTGCATAAACACGTTTAAGTGTATAATGCCAGATTTATATTAATACAAAATTGTATTAATTGTATACAAAATTTGTATTAATTATATTTATTGGCTGTAGCAATTCATTTAAAATTAAATGTCTTGGTTGTAAACCTGTAATCCTGTTTAGCAATAATCGAGAAATGAAAGTTCAAGATCTTTATTAATCACTTATAGAATATCGAGCGAGATATTATACAGAGTGCCAAAACACATTGAACAATGTAAATAAATCTATTAATAATATAGAATTCTTATGTCTCCACAGTCCATGTAAACAATAATGTAACATCCATTGTTTAAACTTTATTTTTTTGTAGTTTATATAATTTTATATGTACTCACAACTGTAATGATTCAGAATTGTCTATTTTTTTCTGTCCTCGACTCGAGTACAATTTGCTCATATTAATTTGCAGATATTTATCTCATTATTTATCATTGTACATTATCTTAGCGAAAGTAACACTGGTTTTTAATAGACTGGATTTTAAACAAGAGAGGGTCTTTCTTGTTGTCGTAAAAATTCTTTTATCTTAATGAAATTTTTATATTATAATTTGTGGATTTATTCATGCTATGCTCGATACTTTATATTGATTTTGCTTATGTATGATGTTTTGTTTTACCTGACTTTAGACGTGTGATTAATAAGATCTTGTTTCTTTTTACCTTTTTTCGATTGTAAAAGCGACAAGCGACTGAAAAAAGAACACCATTTCACAAATTATAAACCAGATAAATTACACAAAGTTATAATCTTTAAATAATTAATAATTTACTTTAATAAAGTTCTAAGTTAAATAGTTACGTAATGCTAAAAATAAGAAAAAGAAATAATGATGTATAATGCTAAAAATTGACAGTTGCAATAAATGATAATCTTCGACGACATCGTAGACTTATTATCGAAGATTATTATTTATTTCTTTTAGCTGAACTTCTTGCATGATTTATCTTTTCTCTTTTTCTTTTCTCATTAAAAAAAAAGGGAAAAGATGACATGTAAGAAGTTCAGCTAAAAAGAATAAATCTCGTGTCTCACACACGACAGTTATTAATGTAATAAATAAATAAATAAAGAATATTTAACATTCTATTCAATGAAACTATTTTAACATGATTTAAATTACCGAAAAAATTGTAACATTTGTACTTTATTTTAAATAAGACAAATGGTTTAATAGGCATTCTCTTTTTCTCTATCAACATGATTTCGATGATATAGTCGTTGGAAGTCGTTCAAGATAAAGAAGCAAAAATAAAAATATTAACTTTTCAAAGCTTTTTTTCAGAATCTCGTGTGAGAAGTTAATTCCATATTCTTTATTTGCTTAAAGAATCATTTCCTTTTTGGTTGCACCATAAGTTCAGAAGAGAATTATACATGTAAATATACACATGCAACCGAAAAAGAAATTATATACATATATCATATATATGATGTATAATAAAACTATTTATAAAACTATTATATCTTGTTAAGTAAGCTTACAACGACTCGATATTCTTTAAAAACAAAAATAATTGAGATGTAATAATGAAACAGTATATGCCAAGCAGCATCGTGGCTGAAATATGTATATGTATGTACGTACGCGTGTGTATATTTACTTTGTGTGTATTTTATAAAAATTAAGTTCAAAATTACTTATTTCTACAAAATACGTGCGGAATTCTGGATAATTTAATTTTAATGAACATAGCTATAAATGACCAAAGGTGACAATCTTCTGTAAGGTAAATTTATAACTTAAAAATTACATTTTGAATATATTAGAATATGTAACTCATTGCACATTATTATCGTCTTACTTTTCTAAATGTTCATCTAAAATATTGAAACCTATTTCATTTACAAAACTAAATTATATCAATTCTTTACTCATGTGTGTGTTTAGTACAAATATATAGATATTGACAAAGATATAAAAAATATTTATGCAATTAGATGTGCAGGAAATAGTACAACTGCAACGCGTACAAAGTCTGTATAT
This sequence comes from Solenopsis invicta, assembly GCF_016802725.1. Taxonomy (NCBI): domain Eukaryota; kingdom Metazoa; phylum Arthropoda; class Insecta; order Hymenoptera; family Formicidae; genus Solenopsis; species Solenopsis invicta. The sequence goes on along the minus strand of NC_052669.1, from coordinate 7,889,080 downwards.
TAGATATAAAAAAAAATCCATGATCAATTGGACTGCACATATATTGAGATTCATTTAAATGGAAAAAAAAAATTAGTTTGTAATCTTTACTACTTTGTACAAGAATTTTCATAACAAGATATATTATTTGTATATGTCCCTTTTGAAGACAATATATTCAAATAAAACTTTACCTTTAAAGTAAAATAAAATTGATTTTAAATGTAACTCGCATCACGATTGTTTCTTCATAAATAGAAATTACTTTAATACGTAAAGAGAAGATTACTTTTAATAAAGATATAGCAAAAAAGATTAATTTTTTTTTACTACTATACAATGAAAATGAAACAATAGTATAACTTGATATGTGATATTATAAATAAAAACAAGAACAATTTCGCTGCAATTTAAATATGTAGCACTTTTATAATTTCTTGTTTAAACATATTTGTATAACATAGTACTAGATATCTTTCTAATGTTGCGTATCTTTAGACTTTAGCCTAGATTGTGTAATATTAATTGTATGAATAAATCAATAGAAGTAATATATGAAGAAAATTTTCTCTTAGAATTTATCCCTCAAATTATAAAATTAATCCCTTAAATTGTGGGACATGAATTTCGAAATGTTCTACTATTTTTAGTAAAATTTTAATAAAATTGTAAATTTTACTAAATTATATGTAATAACTTTACTAATACTATTAGTAACTGTAGTGATCGTGGCGCAGAGAATTGTACGCTGCTCCCATATATCTGTGTAATTTGTAAAAGAAAAAGCGCATATCACAAAAATACGCTGAAATCACCACGCTTTGACAAGAATTAAGGATTGAAGAAAGAAAGAGAATATAGTAAAATTCTTCCCAGTCCATGTCCCACGGTTATCATGATTTTGAGAGTAAATTCCAAGAGAAAATTCTTTCGATTACCAAAGAGATAATGGTTCCATTGAATAAATCAAACCTTAAGTATAATTTCCAAGTCAGCAGTTATTAAAGGTTAACAATAAAAAACAATGATTTATTATTTTTAAAAAAGTTATTTTATGAATACAATTAATAATTTCCATAATGCCGCAATCTGTACAGCAAAGCGGAACCTGTTCTATTTGAAATGCTGAGATAACCACTGCCAGGGGAAAAGTCAATCGTTTGTGGCAGACCTATAATGGTTTGAAGTGTCGGAAAGTTTGAGAATACGGTAAATGACGGCAGATGCAACATCTTAAATGCATTGTGTTTGTCAACCGACGCCGCGCTCAATATCTCAGAAGTTGGATTAAATTTCAAGTTCGTGACACTGGTCACGAGATTCATCACTATCTTTAAAGGCATTGGGCTTTGATCTTTCAACACACTTTTCGTGTCATATAGATTGACTACACCTTGTGCGCTACCGGTAGCTATAAATTGGCCGCTCGGAGACATTGCGAGTGATGTGCAAGACAAGCATCCGTCGTCTACGGCACGATTGACGCACGTGCGAGTATTCAAATCCCATATATACATCTCACTGCCGTCTGTAGTTTGGATGAGGTATAAATTTAATGTAGCAATCTTTGGAGATCTTATCGATAAATATTCAGGATGATCTTTGAATATTTCAAGAGATTTTAAAGGATGATTCCTTACATTAATTCAAGGCAAAAACTTCATATGACCACATGTTGGAAATTTATAACTAGTTTGATATGACTAGTGTGATCATATAAAATTTTTGTCTGCAATGGTGCACATCTGTTCATCCTTAGGTCTGTCTATGACTGAATTAAAAAACGATATATGACCCTAAAACGAGTCTTTGACTTCTTAAAACATACACAAAATTTCATCAAGATAATCCGAGTGTTTGCGAAATTAAAAAACAATTTTTTTTCCTTCAACTTTGACACCATGTATCTTGGAAACTAAGCCGTTTCGAATAGTTTTTAATTTAATATGAGGAATCACCCTTTAAAATGTTTTAAAATATTTAAGGACCATCTTATGTCAAGGTATAAATCATACAGGTCTACTTACCACCATGCGTAATAAGCATTTTACTATCTGGCGTGAACGCTAGTACTCTGCATTTCGAATTCATTTTAAGTATACTGACGAGTTCCTTAGTAGAGCTGTGTAACAAATATATCTCGCCGAATCTTCCACACAATGCTATTAACTTGCCATCAGGAGATACTTCGTAATGCTAAAAATATCAAAATGTATATTGTAATTCACTTTTTGCAAAGTTATTTATGATATTACAGCTATAATTCTATGGACCTTCATATTTGTAATATTGTTTGGCAAAGGTAATTTATATGTCTTGCCATTCATCAAATCGTATGTATGGCAATATGGATAATATTGAGAGCCAAGCAAAATTTCTGTCCCCTCTTTCATGAATGTCGCTTTGCTAATTGGATATTTCTTAAATTGCATACTGTGCAATTTATCATTCGTATGACCATCCACCTAAAAAACGGAAATAATTTTTATAATAATAATCGATATGATAAGAATATTCTAAAAATTTTATTGATTTAATTTAAGGAGTAATTTCTATCTAAATAGTTAAAAATGTTTTCTTTTTTGCATTTTTTTTTTAGTCAACATTGAATGTAAAATTTTTTTAATGTATTTCTAGAGTATTAAATCATGATAATGTAAAATAGTAAAATTACAGTATCTGAGAGGAAAAAGATGGAGCTGTATAGTTTTAGAGAGTCTACTGACTGTGTGATTGAAACACTTCCTTAATTTAATAAAAATTAAAATTTTTCTTTGAATACCTGGAATAGGGACAGGATACCTGATGAACCAGCAACCAGAGCTACAGTGGATGATGGATGAAATTCCACACTAGTAATAATAGGGCCTTCTGTGTGAGTGCTCTTATTTAAAGCTTTGAGCGCTTTGATGTCGATAATATTTTTTGGTAGATTCTTCACTTTTGGTGCTTCTAAGTGGCAACTATGCTGGATACAGAAAATGATATTAAAATTAAATCTATTGAGAGAGCAGAAATAAAATTCTAAAATACTAAAGTACCTTCAAGATGTCACTGTCTAAATCGTCAACATCAGCTTCATTTTTTTCAAGTTTAGCCCATTTTGGAGTACCCACAAACAATTTGTATCTGTTCTCTAAATATGTTGTATATAACTTTTCTGGTCTTTCACATGGCAATGTGCGATTTTGTGCAATCAAAGCTGAATCCACACTGTTACAAAATATAAAAATCAATAGATTAAAAGAGTATACAGTATTAATATTGGAGTGCTATTATGAATGAATATTCATCTAAGTGTTGATTCAAAAGAATTTAGTATAGTTGTTAAGATTTTGATAGCTTAAAACATACAATAAAAATTTGTTTACAAATTTACTTAAAATAGAGTTAGTTAAAATATTTTATCACTTTGTAGTGTACAAAGTAGAAAAACATATTCTAGAAAAAACAGAATAAAAAATTATTTACTTTGTAGGTGAATTTTCATTCAAAGTAGTATTAAGAAGAATATAAGTAATACTTCAAGTTTAAATATTTTTATAAAAAATAATTTTTTTACGTGTAATTATAATCATCTTCGTCTATCCATGCTGCTTTCTTTTTCTTTGATTTTGAATCATCACTACTACTCAAAATTGATGTATCATGATCCGATTCATCCTCACTATCCTTACTATCCTCCTTATCCTTCTCATCATTCTTGTCTACAATTTCCTCAATTACATCAACGGATTCATCATTTATCTTCGTTTCAGATTTATCATTTAATAAATTATGTACTATATCACTCGTATCACCAAAAACTATTTTTTCTAATCTGCAAATTAAACACACCATTAAATATTCGTAAAAAGCATTAAAAAGACCGTTGTGCGCATTTTACGTTCTACCTAGCTTCTTCATCAGGATCGTATTCATTTTTCCGTTTCTTCCTTAAAGGTTTCCTGAATTTTCGATTGTACAACACTTTCGGTTTTTTTGCTTTGTATTCATTGGTATTTCTATTATGCTTAACTTTTTTACGCTCAGTCTGTTCATCCATTTCACTTTATTCGACAGAACAGCGATAGATTTAACGAAGACTTATGATTTAGATAAAATTAAAGATTTAATTAAATACCGTAAATACAGTTCCTCGCACATAACCTAACCTACAAATTTTCTTTTCTACAGTCACATGTCACACGTAAAGCCATTTTACATGAAATGTGTAACTAGAGTTGGACAATGTTACTAGATTTTTCCCTGACTCGAGACGTTAATTTATTGGTTCTAAAAGAACCAATCACATTTAACTGTTATTAAGCGGCTTGTTTGGAATACAACTGGTGCATTCAAATGCGCAACCGCTTATTGCTAAGTGACTAATAATAATTAAAGATGATTGGTTCCTACTTTTAAATATAACCAATTATCTTCAACTGTTACTTTGTCCATTTAACACTACAAACGCTAAAATTCTTTAATAGAATTGTTTCTTACCCTTAATTCTTGCAAGATTTGAATGTACAAATCAATCATATTAAAAAATCTAACAATTGCAAAGCTGTTTTATTTATTTAACGTAATCACAAAGTTTATTCTAAAATTTATTGAAAATATTATATGGGATCTGTTGTTCTTAACTACTGTACCATTCACGTTGGAGAGAAAGAAAGTTGAACAGTATAAGAAATTTAGTTTAAAAGATTTATGAACTTGGATTTCTAACGTTACTATTACAGATTTTCAATATATTTCAGAATACAATTTAGGACATCATGAAAAGTAAAACATTTTTAAATACATATTCACAAATGCATTTCGCTATGCAATCAGAACATGATAGAAAAACGATAATTTAGAATCATCCTTCATCGTTATAAAGCGACAAGTTGGATTCTGTTTTCTCGGACGATGATTTGTGATCAAAAACGAAAAGACATTTCGGCTGATATTGCTCTACAGCTTCCAGAAGACTGTCCGGATAACCAGGCGAATAGTATCTGAAACAATTCGTAAGATAAAAAAGTTAAAGAAATAAAAACATTTATAATAAGAGAAAAAAACAATATATATATATGTTTCAACTATTTGTCAACAAAAATATATTTCAAGTTTGATAAGAAAGAAAGAAGAAGAAAAAGGGAGAGAAGAATAAAATAGAGTATAGTATTAAAATTAAATTGTATTTGTACTCCGAGCTTTTCTCTTTTCTTTAAAAACTGGTCAATTCATTAATCGATAGAAAACAAGATGCAACAAAACTAAAAAAAAAAAAAAAAAAAAAAAATCGGTATAAATGCAATTATATCTGTATCAGATTCCGCATTGAAAATTGAGAACTGCAAATTATATATTAGAATTTAAACATCAAAAGAAAACCGATTAAAATTTAAATTATCTAATTGATAAAATGTTAATTTTTAATTCGCACTTCTCAATCTTCAATGTCTGATACAGGTTTTTAATTTATTCATATATCGACCTGAACTTATAGACAGCACTTTTGCTCTTGATTGCACATGCAATTGAAATTACCAGAATAGAAAGAAAAATTATATTACGTTTCATTTGCTTTTTTTCACCTTTTTCTCTTGATTACATATAATAGAATTAAAACAAATACGTATAAAAATATTATTTTCTTTACCAATTAATGCAAGAAAAAAAAACAGATTAAGATAAATTATCGACAGAAATAAAAATAATAAAGACTGTAAAACAAATGAACGAACACATACTCTCCACGATAGTTGCTCGAACGAAAGAAAACATTAATTCGGTTACTGTTAATTCGGTTGCTGTTACGCGCGCAAATAATGATTGAGGGGGATTTATTGATCCTGCGCGCCTCTAGCGCCACGCATGTCGCACACACGTCGAACGCTACGGACTCTTCGGAGTCGGCAATCAGCTGTGACAACATGGCGGGCGTGCTGTTTATCGCACGGTCGATTTAAATTAAGACACTGGGGATCCAGAAACAGAACCGCGGGCAGTTATTTGCATACGCTGGCGGCGTAAACGATGGTGGCGCGTATTAACCCGGATTTTTAATAGACGCGAGAGCGTGCCATCGCCCACCGTGTAAGTATCTCGACTGCGACAAAAAAAGAAGGTTATACAAGCAACTAGTGTTTGTGATGATTAATTCATTTCTATTAACATTCGCAATATATCCATCGATTTTTTTCTCAAAGAAATTAGATTCTCATTTCTTAATCGTTGTACGCGAATGTAAGAACCACGCGTTGCGATACGATTCGTTGTGCACTCTCTACAGAGGAAGTTAATTATAAATTAATGATATGACTACAGCCTTAATTCAAGGCTGCTATTAAAGTTTTTGAATAAAAATTAATTAAAAAGGAACTTTTGCTTGACATACAAAGTGGACGTGACAAAAGCAGAGAATCAAAGATAATTGTGACATTACTTAAAACAATTTTGAAAAACAGAAATGGCAGAAGAGTATCTCAGGGCAAATTATCTGCAGTGCTACAACCGATTGCCAGTAAATTTGTTCAAATATTACAAATATTGCACATCTGTGTCCATATTAAAACTGTGTTCTTGTTTTGTCCACAGGACCCGTCGATACATGAATACAATTTTCTCTTAAAAATCATTATAATTATGGAACGTGGTCTTTAAAAAATTTTACTGTGATTTTACTAAAATTTTATAAAATATGTGTAATTAAAAAATTGTGTACATTTCAGATTTTAGATCATAATTTTGGTAAAACTGAATGAAATTTTATTAAAATTATAATAAATTGTTTGATGTCCCATAATTAGCATCATTTTGTAGAAAATTTAAGAAAAAATTTTTTCCATGAATAATACATCAGATTATTGACATCAGAAACCAAATAACAGAATTTGTCATTTAAAAAAATATTTAAATAAAATGTGTATCATTTGGTTACAAATTTTATATATATATATATATATATATATATATATATATATATATATATATATATATATATATATATATTATTATTATTATTATATACATAATTGGTTCGAAACGATATATTCTATTCAGTCAATTTCTGAAGTCAATCTGTCATCACATTTTGTCCGCAGATTTTGTTTTACTTTTGCTAGCATTTTATCGACAAAATTTGTAACAGACACTTTCAAAATCTCCTGTTCTCAATAGAGTGATCATCCGAAACATGTTCAATAGAATTGTTTTGTAAGGATGCCCATCTCATTTTGTATTAAATGATGTAGAAAAGTAACCTGACGATCTCTTCCGGGAAACAGCAATTAATAATTGTTATGTATTCCGATAGAATAGTGCCCGGTTCGGCTTGAATTTCTTGAACTTTTCTCAAGCCCCCGGATGTTACAAACAGTCTTCTCGCTCTTGCGTCGTTCGGCAAAATCTACGCAAAGAAACACAACATTAACAAACTGGATAGGTAAAATTACAGCTGAATTATTTATTAGAGAATCGTATATTCGTCTTATAAGTTGCATTTCGTACAATGAACGAGTTAAGTTCAATGAAATAAAATGATATTATTGTTAAAAAAATAAAGAAAAAGATAAAAACTCGGGAATAATTAAGTTCCTTCATTTCATGTTGTTGTGTAAAGTTGTTGACCGGTTCTCCAACGCCAACACAGAATTTCGTAAACAACACAATCGTTATTAATAGCATCAAATTTTGACGTAGTATTTACCGTAGAGCGTGCATATTCTGCGCAGTTTTGAACGATATAAGAATAATTTATGTCCATATACATACAGGGTGTTAGAAAAAAATGTTTAAGGTCTTTAGGATATATATATATATATATATGAGAGCTTATTGAGAGCAGTGAGAATGTTAAATACAAATCGAGAAACCAGATCTTGAAATCTTAGAGACCTGATAATGTAAGTGAATTGTTTGAATTTGTACATAAATTCGTGCAATCTCTTTAGATTGATTTTTATATGCATTATTTAATATGAAGGTATTGAAGTAAAATTATCGAAAAGTGTGAGAATTCATAAAATATTTTATATCGTATATGAGATATTTTATTCCCATACATTCTGAAATGTCTTTTGAAGAACGTTCGCGACATTTTTAATGTTTTTATGAAAAATGATAACAGATATGTGGATGTAAAAACATGATTAAAAAAAATATGAACACGTGTGAATAGTTGAATACACAAAATTCAGGCAAATTACCTGTGTTACCGAAACGGAAAATTTTTTTTATCTTCGACACGATTAATTTTTCAATTTGATTAAATTTCTTCAGTTCAAGTATTTATGTATTTAGATTAAATACACATAAATACTTTAGGACAATAAAGCTTGTTTTAATTTTAGTTTGAATATTTATGTTTATATTTAACTTAAATATATAAAATACTTGAGCTTTGATTCACATATTTATATATAAAATAATATATAAAATACTTGAGCTTTAGTTCACATATTTATATGTATAACTAATATATAAATATACTTGATTTGGAAAAATTTAATAAAATTAAAAAATTTAGTCAAATACTTTTTTCTTGGTGTAATTTCCGAAGAAAAATTAAAGAAGCTTGAGATATTTTTTCAAAAATTTTCATACATTAAAAATATGAAAGTCTTAAAAATATTACGAGATATTAAGAAAATTTGTTTCATCGGAGTGTTGATTAAGCATGTTTTATTTTTCTTTTGTAAGTGTATTTTTATATCACACGCCTTTGGATTTTTTTTTAATATCCCGAATAAGCACGTGCCGCGTCTCGATTTTTTTGAGAAATATTTTATGGCACGTTCGCCTGCTTGCGTCTCCGCGTAATATATTTGTTTAAATTTACATTGCTCGCTCTCGTTTGTTTACAGTTTGTCACTTGATGTTGGACCGTCGGCGAAGCTGCTGCGCCACTAATGTATAATGGAAGGCATTGCGACACGTGCGTTTTCAGCCACATTGCATCACACTTGATGACAAAAGTATCAGAACCCGTTCATTGTTGATTTTATCCTCGTTGCAGTTTAAGAGAGATTACTGGATCAACCCGAAAGTTCAGCGAGAACAGCTGACGAACAATTATTCGTGCTTAACTTGCGTTGTATTTAAAAACTAAATTTCGACTAGGACGCGCATGCTTTTGAACGTGAAGGCGAAAAAATGTGCGTTCGAAGAAATTAGAGACTGCGCTTTCGCGTGAGAATTTCCTCGTGAAGATATCGGAAAGCTACGAGACTGATGCAAATGAAACATAATTGACGACTTGTTGATTGGAGATTAAATAATAGTTTAATTTACGCTTTAGATCATATATACTGATTTGCCGTAATAGTATCGTGTAATCGCCAACGCTTCAGTACATAAAGCGCCAACAAGAGAGACAAGATAGCTGCCTTAAATTTTCAAGATAAGCGACAGTTTGAATGACGTAAAAAAAACAAGGACGTTTTATCACTGTAGCCCCTACAAAAGTTGCATTACGCATTTCCAGCTAGCGTATCTATAAAATCTCCGGAAAGTCTCCTAATCAGTCTTTTCGAGATCACGCGACCATCGGGGACTACCCACGCTGAAAACCAAGTTCACTGAAAGTTATAGTTTAAAAAAGTATCTGAGATATTAAGCTTTTTATATTTTAGACAAATTGCGAGAGTCTGTCGATAGTATATTTGTGTGGATAGTACAGGGAAAGGAAGAACGGATCGAACGTGTGTAATAAAATAATAAGAAGAAAAGAGGAGGTTGGCGGTCAAAATGATTAACAATCAGCATTGTGTGATTTTTAACACTGGCGAGACCAACAATTATCATCAACCGGTCTCGGCCAAGCCTTCAGTCGTCTCGGTATCGAGTATCGACTCCGACGTCAGCGACAGGAGAGACGTACGCGAGGAATTGTACGCCGGGATATTTAGGAGGCACAGAAAAACTATATTGGTACTAGGCAGTTTTCTCAAGATGTTAAGGGTGAATAGAAACATGAACAATTACGCTAGCATTAAACCCAATGACGAAACGGACGATTAAATTAAATCATTGTTGGATCAGTTAATTTACGTTTTAAAGTCTAATTTTTGAGTGTAAAAAGTTTATCGATATATTTCTTTTTATATTGCAAATGAGGGTAAAGTTTCTTAATCATAGAGCATCGGAAACAAAAATTCTTCTGTAAATAGGTAAACTTGTATAGAAATTTTTTATAAGATATCGACTAAATAATAATCTTAGCATTGGTTCTAAATTTCGTAGGTTCTAAATTTCATATCAATTCTATATAATATTGCAAATATTTATTCTCCTTTATTTTATAGATAATTATTAACATATAACAAAGTTATGCTAGATATTGTAACATTTACACTTAAAATATTTGTTATTTTTTATCATTAATTCTCTTAATGTGTTTTCTATGCTATTTTTTTATGAAAATTATTTCTAGGAAGTTTTTTTCTCTATTAAATAACAAGATTAAATAACAAGAAATTAAATCAATGAAAGAAAACTGCCAATCGAAAGATTTACATAAATAGGGAAGAAATATATATATAAGTATGTATTAAAAACATTTTAACTGTTGCAAAAATGCAGAAAAAAGTTCAAAAAAGAGTAATTTATTCTATAATCATAGATCATCGATTTATCGATCGAAAAATTAATTACATTTTTTATTGGTATATTTTTTTTTTAAATTCTCGTCATTGGTTTTAATATTATTCGACGGTTAAATACAATACGTAAATTTTTAATACATTTTATCATATATTCGTTCAATATTCGTTGATCATCAAAAAAATGTGAAATATTAAGTAATTCTTTTTTGTTTTGCAGAAATATTTGGACAGATTGCATGCTCTGAGCCGGATATACGCTTTAATTGCTTTAAGATTCGAAACGCACCAAAAGTTTTGGTAAACTCGCTGTATTTTTCTGCATTTCGCTATGCATTATGCATTTGCATTTTGAAATTTCCTCATCTTAAAATATGTCGTCTCATGTGTCTCGTATCAAAACATGTTGTTTATGTTTTATGGACGTTTAAAATGATGCGCTTTAGACTTTTATACATGTACATAGAGAGAGAATTCTTTTGTAGAATTTAAGAAAAATTTCTGTGAAAAGTAAGTGCTGCTAATGTTGCCGGTATAATCCGAAACGACCCATCAAATCGGCCAAAACCTTAATGTATACCAAAATTACTGTCTGTGTTATTGTTGACGAGCTTAATATTTTTTAGAGATACATAACTGAGGGCATATGTAACAGTATAAGATTTGTACAGTATTAACTAATTACGAATATCAAATCAATGCCTTATCACTTGAAACTTAAACGTATTTTCTATTTTTATCGCTTAATTGTCGATTGATCACCAACATTTTTTTCTCATTGTTCTATATCTGAACATTTTTATATGATTTCTGTCTTTATATCGAATACTGCCATTAGAAATTAAAATATTAAGATAGATGTGAATTAACAAAAGCAATCTGGAAAACAACTACACGTTCAACAATTTCCTAAGGCATACCTAAACAACACTTTTTAAATAAGTTTCTATTTAATAAGGCAAACATGTACTTAGCCGAACCACTCACTGTCGTAAGACTGAAACATGTGCTCTTTTGGAACATTAAACGTGCCATATTATCTTAGGAAAAGAGATTCGAGAAAGAGAAAGAGAGAGGAGAGAGAAAAAAAAGAGAAAGAAAAGAAGTTCTTATGTATTTCTGAATTTCTGAAATTGCCATAGTTCTCAGCATATACGACGTGGAGCATATCTATATGCACAATGGTAATGCGATAGATGCAAATTATATTCTGTATTTAAGCCAGGTGCAAATCTAATCGAATCGAAAAGAATATTTTGTTTTTAAAATAAAATGAACAATCGAAAGTCGACTGCGAATTATTAATCGGAGAATCTATAGGATATAAAGTTATTTGAGCAATTGCGCAGTTAAATGTACGTATGCGTGTGTGCGCATGTATGTGTACATGTACTGAAAATTCTCATACATACATATATATATATATATATATATATATATATATATATATATGTGTGTATGTATGTATGTGTGTATGTATGTATGTATATACCTACACGCGATAACAGCGTTAGAAATATTTTCTTCGAAACTAACCAAGATGTACTTGGAGTCTCTATCTTACGGTATGATAGTTCCCATAAATCACAAAAAGAAAAAAAAAGATACTTTCGCGTTTCTTGCGCGCAGCTGCTTGTGACCAATTTTTAAGTAGTGCAAAAATTTGTATGTTAGTAGCTTCGTCATATCGTTTGCATACACTTAAATACCGCGCGACGTAAACATCCACTAACGAGATCTTCATTGAGCGACGGAGGGAGAGAAGCGAGCTCTATATTTTGCATTCGATTGATCAAGATTCTATGTGATTTTTGTAATAAGCAACTATGTCCTAAATGCGTTGTTATATTGGGTGAGAAGAAAAAAAAATTTGTATTATCACTTTGTATAACGTATCATTAGTACGTATGTGAGATAACATCACACTCAATAAAGTATTCATATTATGTTTAATAAATTCTTGGATATGCTGTCATTTTTTCATCACGTTACGCTATAAAAAAAAAACTAAAGTTCAAGTATTCAAGTATGTACAATATATAAATACATAAACCGAAAAAATTTAATCAAACTGAAAAGTGTAGTCAACTTTTTAGTTCTCAGTACGTATTACGATCGTGTAGTATTCACGATTAGTTTTTATAGAATCATACCTTGCTAAACTGTCCCAACACATATTTCAGGATATTGGGTGGTACATCGTGCAACAGGGATTCAAGGGCCTCAACATACATGCATTTCTGCAGAACTTGTTTTAATGCCGTGTAACATTTCATTTTGAGGTCCTCAGAACTTTTCGGATCGTTATGCAGCTAAAACGAAGTTGTAATTGTAAAATTAAGAACTATTCCGATGGAAAAGTTCTGACCTAACCGATTGAACAGTTCTGAATACCTCCAATAACTTGGACAATACGTTCGCGACCGCAACCGCTTTTGCATGTTCGGGCGTGTGCTTGCCAATTTGTCCAATAGCCCAGACGGTCACTGCGAGAATATGATCTTCTGTTTCCTCTTGCAATACAACCGCTAATTGCACGATACCCTAACACGAATTAAGTAATTACTCTGGCGAGTTATATAAAGTGCAAAAGTTGGCTGTTACTTGTTATTATTAGACAACATTTCAGCAATATTGTAGAAATGACGTTGCAAAATTACTGCAACATTGCTGGAATATTCTACGCTGCATAGCAATCCATTTGATTCGTACTTTGGATCCTATTACTGCCACGGCCAGCTGATCGGAATGACCGGCGATGTAGCCAAGTGCCATGATCGCCGGTAATCTGGCTGACGACTTTGAAATGTTAATTAATTCGATAAGCGCGGCAATACCTCCGGCATTCACTACAAGCTCCGCCAACTGAAAATTTTCAAGTTACGTTGCAAGTTTATTGAAAAGGCTCTCTTCGCTGAGAAGTCGTCGCTGCGCCTGTCATTTACCTCAAACGTATGTTTGCAGATCTCTCTAGTTAAAATCGCCGCGACTCTACCGACATTCTCATCCGGATGTGCCATATGCAGCAGTACATTTGGCAAGATTTCTGCTTCGACTACGGCTTCCGCTAAATCTGCAGAGTGCTTAGCTATGCTACTCAGCGCTAATAATGCTTGACGCTGCAGAAGACATTATATAGTTTGCATATCCGAGTGATTAATATTTTTAGATTATTTAACATATATTACATTAAATCACCTTCACTTTGGCATCGAGACTGGCCAGAGTTTTTACGAGGAAGAAAATCGCTCCAGCATCAACTACTGCTTGTGCGAGTTCAATATTGTGTTTACTTATATCGCTGATAGCCGATGCGCCGATTTGTTTAATATACAATTCGGGCTCTTGCAGACACAATACGAGTAGAGGTACCGCAGCTGGCAAAGATACAATTAGACAATAAAATATTTGATCAATAAATAAGCTTTGTTTCTTTCTGCAGAAGAAACTTCTGGTAAAAAAAGAAATATATATATATATCTTTTTCAAAGATTTTTTTCATATTTTTTTAAGTATTTTTGACAAAATACTTGAATTTTTTTATATTTCTACTGAAAAGTGTTCCAATTCATATAAACAAATTTTAGAAATTTTCTAAAAAGTTATAAAATTATACTAAAATTTTGAAAACTACTGCAATTTATATGGAAATTCTGAAAATTACATAAGAAAAATTTTTATAGATGTCAGAATAAGATAATCTTACTGACATCCACTGCCGCTTGAGCCAAGCTCTTATTGTGTCTTGCAATATATCCTAATGCCCAAGCTGCTGCTTCCTTCACTCCAGGATCGAAATCTTCCAAGCATCCGACTATAGCTTGCAAGCCATCGTTGTGCACCACTATCAACGCTAATTCCGGTGAATGCTTGGCTATCGCTCGCATGACAAACAGAGCCGCTTTCTTGTAAAATTTCTGCGATAATGTATTTTTCTTAATAGCTAAAATATCTTTGTATATATTATATATAAGTCGATTGTAATCTATGTCAAGATTTTTCGAGATCGAGGAAATATGATGGCTTCAGATTCAGTTTATTCTCTAGCATACGATCAAAATGCTTACATTTAAGGAGCTCGTACATTTTGTTTGTCTATGTTCTTCAGCAAATGCGATAACACATCTTTTTTTATGATAGCATGTGCTAGTCTGGAATTATGATTCGCCAGCTTGCCTAAAGCGATTGCTGCCACGTGTTGGATGGATGGTACAGCATCTGCTAATAAAGGACGTAAGAGATCTATCGCACCCGCTGCTTCTAGACAGTCAATGTTGTTTGGTTTTGAGGCTAAATCTGCCACGGATTGCACAAAGAGCAATCGCGCCTTCTGATATTGATCAAATACTGCATATGGAAAAAGATAAAAAATATATTATTAATAATAAAGTATAACATGTATAAATATATAATAATATAATTTATATATATATTTAGTAACATTGAATAAATATATAACTGTATATATCTATATATATTACTATATTATTTCATACATAAAGGAATAAAATATCTTTTGTTGATGTTTATAATGATAATATTTTATTATACCTTGTAAGATTGAGCGTGCCGTCATATTAATTTCTTGGGAAATATATACGTTGGATGTCACTAAGCATCAATTATCGTTGCCGTCCAACTTATGATTATGTCACGCAACAACTTTTGACAGCTCTCGTTGAAGTCGTCATCTGTTTAAAAACAAAAAATTGCCGCTTTTAGAATTTTGGCAAACAGACAAATATAAAGTTTAAAAGAAACCTACTTTTTTATTTTTCTTAGAAGTAAATCATTTCTCGCACATTTAAGCTACATAAAGTAATTTTTGATATATCTATAGCATATCGTTTTATAACAAAGTAAAGAAAAAAACTATTGATTATTAAATCTAGAGAACGAATTCTATATTCAATCAAACTTCAAAGTATATAAGCCAATCAGAGCAAAGAACTTGTTAAACTGCTTTTTCTGCAATTTTGTTGCTCATTATAATATAAAATAGTATTCTTTTCAACTGAAATTGTTGCATCGTTCATCATCTTTTTCTTTTTCTTTACATGAAAGAAAAAAAGAAGAAAGAGGACCGATGCAAGAAGCTCGACTAAAAAGAACAGACCTAGTAATCAGCTGAGCTAACCACAGCTGACGTATCAACAAACAGTCAGATTCTATTTCCTTCTACGTTTCTTTCTTTGCAGAACTTCGAAGCGTACTCTATTATTGACATGTATAATCACGAATAAAGTGAAACAGAAAGCAACCGTAAAAATGATGACCGATGTCGGAGAAGCCGGAGCGGCGGAGATTCAATTAAAAAACGAAAAACACTCGAGGTAACCTCTCCATATACTTTTTTAGATTAGGTTATTTATTTATATACATGATCCATCATAAATGGTTAAATTTTTAAGATGCTCAGACGAGTAAGTTCTTCATATCAAAATACGAAAAGCATGTATTACAATATATATATTTGCAAATATGTAATTTTTGTAATATAGTCATATAAGAAACTCCCTCAATTCTGTCTTAAAAATTCTATTATATTCTGTATATTCTAAACTTTTTATAATATGTATTACCTCTGATTCTTTTAAATAACGTATTATTTATCAATAAGCTTATTTTATGCTTAAAATCATACATTACATCAAGTCAAGTTTAAGAAGCTAAATTTATTAAAACTACTTTACTTTTTATCTATTAGAGGTGAAACTTTGTCAGCAGAATTGGACCAAAGCTGCTACGAATGAAAATGATAAAAATTAAGTTATATACATTTATACATGCAAATATAATTTCCTTTAATTTATTCTAAATTATAATAAAAAGAAATTATTTCCAAATACGTGTATGATTGAATTCGTACTTACTAATACCTGCATAATGTTTTGTTTATTAACTATTTAAAAACTTAAATATTATATCAATGTTGCTATAATTTTAAGTTTATGTATCACACAATAATAGGATGGATATTTATAATATAAACACAGTATGTTTAAATTGTATAATGCGAAATATAGAAAAATGAAAACATTATTTATTTAATTTTAACATTAATTTAAAAATGTTATTTACTTTTTTGTAGCGAGGATACAGTAGATTTTTCAGAAGCTGTAGAGAAATTGGCGGAAGGTCTCTTGAGTGTTTATCAACCTCCATTGGAACAAGTTAAACAAGAACTTTTCGAGCTGACGTAAGCATATAAATTAGAAACACAAATGATAGAGATTCATTTTAATTGTATCACTTTTTTATAGGAGTAAACAAGAGACTTTGCTTGCTCGAATGCAGCTTGAAAATAAAAGGATACATGAAACATTTGAAGATATAGATTTAAATGATATGGTAAGTTTCTCTTTTTATTTGTCTCGTCTACAGATTGAATATTCTTAATCTAAACTATTTGAATCGAAAAATGTTTTAGATTTTGAATATTTTTGGATATTGGATTTTAAAATATGTAGCATGATGGAGTTAAAGTTGAATACAAATGAAAATCAAATTATATAGACAAGATAGACGAAAAGTTTGTTTTTATATAGTAAGAAAACATCATTATGTTTTTTTTTACTTCTTAAAGAACACAAACGCAAATATTGCAGTAAAATTAAATAGATTATTTGTTTAGCTTAAAAAAGTGGAAAAAGTCATATAACTTGTTTCATATACATTTTTTAATACAGGAGCTTTTAACATTGTCATCAAAATAATAAATACCGAATAAAATTTAAACAATAAAAATGATTACAGTAGAGTCTTCCTAATTTTGACCGATGGGGCGATAAGAGCAGAATGCCAAAGTTATAGAATACCCTCACCATTGCAAAATATTTTCTTATAATATTGATAAATATTGATATGGAAAAAATTAGAAAAGCATTTATAATAATGATTTAAATGTAGTAACAAATAAATGTTTTCACATTTGATTTAGTAAAACCTTATATTTAAAAAAAAGAATTACATAATTCATAAATATGGAGGTTACTTTTACATGAAAATGGTATGGTAAAACTTCATTTTTCAATTTCGAAATGTATTCTAAACTTTATTTTGCTTTATGAAAATAATTTCTTTCAATATTTTTACATTTATTTGTGATTAACTCATTTATAAAATTCTCTTTCTTAAAAGACTAAATATCATTTTAAAAAATTATTTATAAAAAACTATACAGTCAAAAAATTGGAATGCCTATATGTTATGCCTAATGCCTATATATTAATCAAACTTATTCTTAAAATTTGACCAAGTTTTTATATTATGTGAACAGATTGGAGAACTTAAACAAAAGTTTGAGATAAATGCTTCAATGTTTATCTCAAAAGAGAAATCGTCAAACAAGTTTCAGGAGAATCAAGAACTAGATTTTTTCAAATATAAGAAGAAGGCACTGTATTGAATGACCTTTTTTTTCAACATTTTCAACAATATTTTTAGACAAAAAACAAAGAACAAAGAATGAACTAAATAAACAGTAGATAATTGATACATGTAGATTATATTGATGACAATTGACAATATAAACACAATCCAATTTTTTAAAAAGTTTAATTTGATTATCGAGCTTATTGGTTTAGATATAGTTAATTTGTATAATGTGTTATAATGTGTTGTAGAATATTAATATTTTCATCTCATAATGAAATAATTACATAATAAATGTATAGTTTTCAGCTGTTAAAATTTATCAAGGAAAATTAGCGGTGATAAGAAAGGAGATGATCAATATTCATGAAAGGACTTCGAAATTAAAGGTGAACTATTATAAAACTAATTTTTAGTATATATACATATTCCAATATAAGTAGTTTCATATATATATAAATTTATATATTGTAGAAACGTGTACTGCGTTTGCAACAGATCAAGCAGAAGGAAGCGATGAATAGAGAACAACAACGTGAACAAGAATTGCGCAAGGAACAAGAATTAATTAGCAGATCAACAATCAATTAAGAGCGTATAAATCTTTACAAATTGATTCATACACATCATTTGTACATAAGAAATACTGGGGTGTGTGAAGTTGGCACCTCTATGGTACGAAATAATGATAGTTCTGTTAAGAGTTCTAGATTATTTTCAGAAAAAAGAAGAGTTCTTGATAGTTTTTACAAATAGTTCTGCCTATTATAACATAAAATAAATAAATTTTAAAAAATGGGGGTGCTAACTTCATACCCAACACTAGCACTGAATAGATCTAAATAGCTCATTTAATGTCTTTTAATGAGTACTAAAGTTCTTGATATAATAAAAACTTTTTTAATTAAGAGAAAAAAATAAAATATAAAAATGTCAAATCCGAATGGTTCTGAAAGCATATACTATATGCTACTCAGAAGAACTCTATATTTTCCCATAACGTGACAATATATGCTAACAGATTAATATACAAACTTTCATTTTACGTATTGAAGTGTACATTTATGTGCAATAAATTGTTGAATGGAAATACTTTACAGAATTAAATATTGATATTAATCTAGCGTAAAGCATCCATTTTAAATAAACCTCAATCAATATCTGGAGCAATGAATCTCTATCAATATATTCAACAGAAATTCATTACTAGATTAAAATATAATTTGTTACTCACCCACCCACAATGCACAGCAACAGAGTTTTCAACGTCGACCTGTAAAACACAAATAAACAATTTATATTATAGTGGCATTAGCAGTAATTAATATTGTTGCTCGAATTGAGCAAACTATAGACATTACAATTGCAATAAGCTCTTTATTTTATTACTAGTTAATAGTTTTAGATTCGCATACTGACAGACAATATGTAATATTAAAGGTTGAGCCCAGAATTTAATTATTTCAGGTCAGAAGTGAGAAAGTGAATATTCTACAAATTTGGAATTGTTAACTAGTGATAAAATCAAAACGTAAAAGTTATCCATGTTTCTGTTTTTTAGGTAATTTCTTTAAGTGTGCCTACAATAGGGCTTAATTCAAACGATATGGATATTATTCTTATTGAATTTATCTCTGTTAGTTTACGAGATAAGAGGAAGTGGCCACTTATACAAGGTACATATATCAATTAATAAAATAATGCACATATTTACCAAATTACTCCATGGAGGTAGTCTTTCGCTGACAATGTCTCTTATTGTCGTTCTCGAATCACACATTAAAAACGGTCGCACGATATATTACAATTTACGATACCGCACCCGCGACGCTGTCGGGGAAGTTAACGTCGCGACAAACAACGAACCTCGAGCGTTAGGGGGTCGCGCGCGGCGTAACATAACTTTTCGATCAGTTAGCCGCAGCCGTTATTTCACGATAATGCGCGGATAATACATTACATACAAGCTCCAACAAAATGTAATATGATCGCGGCCGATCAGGAGCAACAAAGATTGCGAGGCAAGCGGAGAATCGAGTAACGTAACACGAGAACGAGACAGCAACGAGATGCGAGCGTCAAGCTCGTAACGCTTCACGAATGACATACGATCTGTATACGACTCTGGCACTCACGCTGCTACTACACTCGACACGCCCGACGTTGTATTCGTTCATGTGCAGAATTTCAACACGAGGAACATAAAAGAAAAACCAGGAAGCACGGAGCGTCCGCCGGTCACCGGTACAGGCAGCTAGAGGACAAAGCAACGTGGTGGCAGCGACTCCACGACTCGACGATTGTCGACGATCATCGTCGGTGCTGCTAGAGTCCCTAGAAGTAGAGAGTCTGTCTGGGGATATCTCGGGATTCCACGTGATTGGACTGCACCTAAAATGGCAGCACCAATACGGATCCCTCTTTAATCCTCTTTAGCCAATGCGATAACAGCATACGACACGTTTAAGGCCGGTATTCATAGTCGATTCTTATATTTAAAATCATTTTACGTATCATCTTAAGATGCCATCAACCAATCAGAGAGCCGTATTAGCATCTTAAGACGTTACTTAAGACAATCTTGAAATAAGAATCGACTATGAATACCGGCCTAAGTAAACACTGGCATATTCATCACCGACATTTTGGGGGGAGATGTCCAGACTCTCTACTTCTAGAGACTCTACGCCGCGCTAGTGTCGGTTGTTTGTTTTCGGTCTTAATTCGCATATTTATCAGCATACGTGAGAACGCGAACATAATAATCCGGAAACGTATGTGTCGTATGTTAACATAGGCCACGACCAACCGGTCAAAAAATAATATGTTACGCCGCGCGATTTCCTGGCGCTCGAGATTCGTCGTCTGCTGCGACGTTAACTTCCCCGTCGGCGTCGCGGGTGCATTAACGTGAGTGACCAATTAATATCTGGCAGCCATCATTAAGGTCCAATTCGAAAGTGACAGAAACATTGTTAACGAAAAATGGCCTCCGTGAAATAATTCGGTAAGTCGTGCATTATTTTATTAATTGATATATACACATACAGGGTGTCATCGAAAATATTCGCTTATACTCTCGTGGGTTGATAAAACAAGGAAAACTGAAAAGAAAAGTCCTTTACCATTTTTCAAAACTCGCAATAATTACGGAGATAAAAATTAATATAGTCAGCAAATAAGCACATACTTTCCCTACCCACCGCCCATTGGTCGCCAAACTATGGCTGCGGTTCATTTGACGCTACAAATGCTTCGAAGCGTTTGATTAACCAATCGGAACAATGAATTTTACAAATTGATCAATCGAAGAATACTTCGAAATATTTGTAGCGTCAAGTGGACCATAGCTTATAGGTAGCTGTGGAAAGTGGCACAGTAAGAAGGAAAAAGCAGCAATGGCTGTCTTAACCGCCTCAACGCACCACCTGTCGCGGTGTGAAGTTAGCGCCTAATTTTATAAAAAACAAAAATGTTTAATACATATCGATTGTACTTCGTTTGTATCCGTTTGTACCGCTTTTGTTTTCGTTTGTACCTCAAGGGGTAAAAAAATATAAGGGAGTAAAAAAATAGCCAGCGCCGAACTAACAGATTTTTAAATGTTGTTTATGCCATTTGAAAGAGCATTGTTTGTACCCGTTTGTACCTTTTTTATTTTCGTTTGTACCTCAAGAGATGCGAAGATACAGCAATTTTCAGTTTTTACGTACCCCTTTCCTCTGGAAACTTGGCCATTTTACAAGATATCGAAAAACGACCAATGACATTTGAAAGATCGTTGTTTGTACCCGTTTGTGCCACCTTTTTTTTCGTTTGTACCTCAAGAAATTTGGACATAAAAAAAAAATTGATAAGCGCTGTGTCTCCGCACCTTTTGAGGTACACCCGGCGTGTTTGATTTTGTCCATGGAGAAATTTTCTAAACTGAGAAGTCGCTGTCTTTCTACATACTTACAGTTCATGATTAACGTAACGACCAATAAGCTCTAAAGTATAGTTCAATGGCTCTAATCGTTACTTTAATCATAAACTGCGAATATGTAGAAAGTTGTGACTTCTCAGTTTGGAAAATTTTCCCATGGACAGAATCAAACACGCTGGGTGTACAAACAAAAACAAAAAAGGTACAAGCGGGTACAAACAATGCTCTTTCAAATGGCACAAACAAAATTTAAAAATCTGTTACTTAGGCGCTGGCCATTTTTTCACTCTCTTATAACATTTTACCCCTTGAAGTACAAACGAAAACAAAAGTGGTACAAACGAAGTACAATCGATATGTATTAAGCATTTTTGTTTTTTATAAAGTTGGGCGCTAACTTCACACCGGTATGAGCATCGTGAAGGACGGTATGCCACTATTGCAATTTCAGTAATCTTGTTAGTGACATTTGATTTGCGACATTGTTAATTCAATCAGTACTAATTGAAAAAAGGCTGCGCTAAAATATTTTGAAAACTTTTAATGATACACTCTATTGAAGATAGAGATTGTATCATTTAAAATTAAAAAGATGAAGGTATAAATGACATATTAAGAAATATTTATCAATCACTTAGTTCGATTGGATGAACGTGAACAAAAAAACGGCCCTCACTATAACATTAATGCTCAAGAAGACAGTCATGTCTTCCACTCAGATAGAATTAAGGATAGAATTATGTAAGAATCCCTGAGATATAACCAGCTGTACATTTTTCTTGTCCTACAAAATAATTCACAAGATTATATATGCGTATACTACTAATATATTTAATGATATATCTAATAAATATCTAATTCACTTGATTTCATGTCTGTTTTTCAACAGATTATTTTTTATTTAATGACGCACACACTTTTAAATATTTTTTACGTTCTTGGCATACATTTTGACATTTACTAAGACTTCTTAAGATTATTTTTGTGAAAGCAAATAGAAAAATTTTAATTTTATTTTGCTTATACTGTTAAACAACTAATTTCAACTATTAAGCCATATGTTCAATAAGATTAAATGAAATAAATACGAAATATAGTTTTGTAATTTTCCAGAAAATATTATGTTATACTCTATGTAGTCGTATGTTATATGAGCCATCAATTTCTCGTTAAATTCCAATTAAATTGACATACGTTCTCCTTATACTTTTTCAGTCGAATATAGTAAAGTGGGTTAGATAGGCTTTATATGCTTTATACAAGCATATAATTTCTTGAAACAGCAGCGCTAACAGGCATTTATTAAATATTCATGTTATAAGTCGATGAGTCTTACATTGCCAGTGCCTTGCGGACTTCATACTAAAGTGATACCTTGAAAATGACACTTATGTACTTCGGGAATAATTAATATTTATGTTTTGATTACGTTAGAGTGTAGTGAAGAAAATGGAAAGGACTTAAGAAACGTCGTAGAGTGATTAATAATTTAGAAAAGATGCAATTGTTATTGGGAATAGTTTTACATAATAAATCGGCTTGTCAGGCCGATAAGCAGCCTTATGGATATTGCGGTGGAAAATTTATTTATGAACAATTGTACACATACATGTACAAAGTACGTATAAAATAAAAAATCTAAATTTAAATAAATTTTATTATAATTATAATTTCAGATTATTAATGTAAAACTGGTTTTTAAGTAAAATTTCTATTAAAATTATTTCTACAAAAATATAAAAAAAATATGTTGTTACCATATAATATAAAATATAATATATTCTCATATGCCAAATTGTATACTCGATAATAAATATTGTGAAGCAATTCGTAAATATAAATGTTCAAAATAATAGAGCTAAACATTATAAATAACCATTAATCAATCAATTGAATAAAATAAAAATATAAATAAAATAAAGATTATAATTATATTATCACAAAGGATTATAACATTATGACATTCATTCATCAGAAGATTTTCGAGCTAAGACATCTACGAAAAGTACATATAATGTACATCACAGTATATACTATTTTATATATCGATTAGGATTTATTATCTAGACATATCTTCTGTCTAAACATAAATTTCTCGGGAAAAATTAATAGTTTTTTATAATAGTATGATATAATATATACATTGATAATTATATCTACATTCTGCAAAATATCTATATTGAACACCGTACGTCAAATGATGGTCAAGTGCACGCGTACTCTATTAACTTTCAAGATTCTTTCTTTGCGAAATGAGGCTTGGTTCGAAAAAATTTATTTTATCATTTTGATGTATTTTAAACCATAAAATCACTTCTTTCTTTGGTTGTATGTACCACATATTTCAATTTATCCTGTATTTATAGAACAAAAAACAGATGGTAAAATATATTTAATGTAAATTTTTCTTTATTTCTTCTGTTTAAAATTTAAAAAGTTATATTAAGAGTGCAATTTTATTTTTCCTATATAAGTATTCTATATGATATCACTTACGATGTAACAACATATATATTATTTGTCATGTATTATCAGGTTTACATTTCTTTTTTCATCTACTGAGCAAAAAAATTTAGATAAAAAAAAATTGAAAATGTAACACGAGTTTATAAAAATAATTACAGATTAAAAACGCGCGAGTTATACGCAACTATCTTTTCAACTATAATATAATTTCAAAACGAAATCATATAAGTATTATATGTAAAAACTTGCTAATTGAAAATTCATACGATATGACGACAGAATAATGTGTATACGTATACTAAAATATGAAGTTTTGAGCATTGTTGAAAAAGGATTGAAATTCTTGAAAAAAATCTTGGCAAAGTTTTCGTAAAAAGATGAATTTTTATAAAAATATGACAGTACAAAATTTGTTATAATTTAAGTTTGAGTTCAAGCGCAACGTTGCAGTAGTTTGTATTAAATAATGCACAGATAGATGCATACAAAATTTAGACATTCCTAAGTCTGTTTTATCATAAATATATCTTGTTATGCTTTTCGATCGATTGTAAACTGAAAGCATAAGTTTCGTACTAACTTCGTGCGTTAAATGCCCAACACATCCTCATTCCTATATTCCTACGTTAAGGTAGTATTGTTGCACAGCTGTCGTTACTCTAAGAGATCCCACGAAAATATAAATGCGCATTGACAGTTTTACTAGAAAGAGGTAATTACTTTTCAAACTCGTATGTGACCTGCGTTGAAAGACGTGATTGATTCATATTCACCTTGGTGAAAAAATTCTCATATTTTACAAAATATTTCATAATTGGGATTTATGAAAATTTCTGAAAAATATCTTAAACTTGTTCAGATTTTATAAATTTTCTTCAAAAATTATATTCTGAAAAGGATCTAGACTTTCTCAGCACTTTTGAATGATTTAATATCAATATAACATATACTACTGTTTCAACTATACAATGTGCAAGAGAAAATTGTGCATATTTTATTTTTGTTTCTCAAGAATTTATTTTTATCAGATTTTATATAGAAAAAGACTATGAATATATAAACTATGGTTTTTTTTATTTCTTTAATTATCTAAGCAGATTACTTTTTTATCAGTATTAGTACAGTGCATTGTTTAGTTTCTAAAAAATACGGAGTGATGCGGCTTAAGGGAGGGTAGACTAATATTAGTAGCTTTCTTCTAGAAAAGGAAAAACTTGGCAATAACTTTGCTTTCTCCTTCACTTCTATTCTTGTTTGTTTCATTTATATTTAAAACATCCCGATGGAAAAAAAGTCTGTATATAAAATATGTTCATATATTTCTTTTCCTTGTACAATCTCTGTTCATACGTAGAAAAAATAATAAGAAGCATAATTGAAAAATAAATTGGAAAAAATTTCAAATTATTTTTTTTTACGAAAAGTAAAATTACATTTACATTATGCGATATTCTACATATAATAATATATTACACATTTATTATATATAATTATACATGGACAACTTTTTGTCATACATTTCTTCAAACTTTACTTAAAAAAAGACAAAAAATTATTCTTTTAATTATTTGTTCAATTATATATATATATATATATATATATATATATATATATATATATATTGTATTGTATACTATATATGAACACAGATTATATGAGAAAAAGAAAACACATAGAGATCTAATTTTATATTTAAAAAAAATATATAAATTTCTTTTCCTCATATATTGTATCGTGCTAGTGCATCATCTTGTATTTACATTATGTTGTATTACATTTCGACAAAACAAAGAAACAAATGATATCATTACTCGAATATATTCGCGAATACATTCGCGTTTCACATTGTCACTCTCACTTGACTATCTGCTCATCGAACTCCCCCGTTCGAGAACAGTCGCTTTCGCAAGAACTTGACATTGAACCTCTACGTTACACCCTGACATGTCACACGTACATGATTACATGTACAGACACACATATACACACACATATACGAGCTTATACAGTCATAAGCGACTGTTCACTATCGCAACATGTTAAGTACATGCACAAACGTACAAGGAACGAGCGCTTGCGCGGTATCCATGACAATATGTGGTTCTTTCCACGGTACCACGACCTCTATTCGTTCCTAACAAATCATTATGGCATTGTCGTGCGCATTGCAAGAAAGCTCGATGTAAAAGCTCCGCCGTGGAAACGTCGTGGCTCATAGCCGTTTATGTTGTCGTATGCAACACTTTGCACCAGCAGCACTTCCGGGTGAACGCAAAGTCGGGAGTGCTCCGTTCTTCAAATTTCGTCGGAGTGTTCGCGCGAAGTTGGTGCACAGGTGGAGGCAAATTACTTCACTTGGATAGGAGCTCGTGGAAATTGTGCGGATTTACTCATCGATCACTCATCCATCGTGAGTCGCACTTACGAGAGATCGATCATCGTTAATCTTGTTTGGAAGTTTTAAAATGCGCGATGTGTTGCGCTCTTCCGTTTAATCTCTCCTCCAATTGAATTGAATCGCGATACTTTACTACCTTATTCTAAAATTTCTAAATCGGCTTAAACTTTAACTTCTTGAGACACAAGGATTTTCTCGCTGATGCTCTTCTTGCGATTGATCTTTTTAATACCGTTAATGATTATATTAACTGTTTATGTATTCCACAAATAATTCATTTTAATATGTACTCTAGATTTTTTTTCATGGTGTTTTACACTCTTTCCTTCATTATCGCTCTCTCTTTAAGTTTCTCTTAAAATCATTTAATTTATCTAACGTCAACCATATCTCACTGGAACAAGTACCTTAACTTGTATTTTAAGTGTTGATGTTAATTCTTTCATCGTTTCTTCGTATTACAAACGAACATTTTCTTCAATTTATTTTAGCTTCTTTTCAAAGTCAATTTTTCTTCGCTACGATCACTTAGTATTTACTCTTGTGTTATTTAAATTATTAAATCACTTTGGCGGCTTTTCTTTCAAAATTGAAATTTTTTGCTTGTAAAGATTTTTAGGGGCATAAAAAGTTAGCAGAATTTTTTTTATAAAAAAGAGAAAAAATTAAAATTAACTTTTTACGATTTTAAAAAGTTTTAAAAAATTCAACCCTTTCAAGACGGTTATATTAAATAGATGGTACACATGTGTACGTGGAGTCTCGAAAGGGTTAAGAGAGTTTCCAACTTTAAGAAGAAATCCGCTGAATTGGCAACATTAATATGTGAAAAGCAAGAACTTGCTATCAGAAAATAAATGTCTAAAAATTCTTTCAAGATCATACATTGCATTGTTTTCAGAGCGCTCATTAATCTATAATATATGTATAATTGTTTTTCAAGCAGCACATAATGTGACACATAAATTATACATCACAATTTAAATTATATATCACAACTGCTGTGGACTCATCGGATGTAAATTTCTCAAAAATCCAGACAACGTCAATGTGGACATTGATTCTACTTACGTTAATTCTCAAGTGCCTGTTGAAGAAATTACGTCGACTAAATTTGACACAAGTCAATACGTGGCAAGTGCACACGCCTCCGTCATTAGGACGTCGCTTCATAGGGAAGAAAATTAAGTCCCATGGATAAATAGAACTGAATCTGAAAAATTAAATTATAGTGTATTATCTGTCGTGATACCACGTCTGATTATCAGTTACGAAAAATCGATTGCACAAAATTATCAAGTGATACAAGAAAAATTCTTGTCTAATGTGAAAGTTTCGTGAAGCAATACGTTGTAACTCTCCAGAACTTTGTGCTGAAGCGGGGATGAGTTTGTTTGTCTGAAGCATGTGAGTAAATGGCCGTAAGAGGATCGTGCCAGCCTTTGAACAACTTACTATGGGCATCTGCCTGGACACAGGTTAGTATACATATATCAATAAATATTGATGCCGATATAAATGCATTTAATAAAGTTAAAGTAGGTTTTTGGTCTTGCTTTTAATAAAGTTCAATATTCTTACATCGCAGAATTATTGTGCTATCGTTGATTAATCATAACGTTGAAACTCACGTAACAATACTGCAGTATTATGCGGATCACGAAGGATTAAATATAATTTGTGATCTCAAAATAAATCTAAATATTAACTGTATTAAATATTTATAACAAGTGAAATTTATATGCAGCGCAGTTTTATTTTGACATAAAAATTCAAATAATTTTTTCGATCGGATCGGCTTAATTTTTATCTAACTTTTTATAGGAATAATAAAAATAATCACATTCTTCAGAAAATATTTTGTTATTAACAATAATAAAATTTGTTATGCTATATATTATATATTTGTTATTAATTGCTATATATAACATATACGCAAACATATAGTGCAAAAAATAAAACAATATATTATAAAAAGTCTGCTACATCATCTGATAAAAGACACTTTTTAAATTTTTGTTCCAAAAGTTCTTTTTTTTAACTTAAATCTATATAATTCAAAAGTAAACTGGTATGACATGATGGTATTGGCCTCCATTTGTTCCAGAAGATAAATATTAATTTTTTAAAAAATATTAACTTTTTAATATGACAAATAAAGCGTCAAAAAATTGTCAGCATTGTCAAAATATAACTACATACATATAGCATCATTTCAGTATGTGTTATTTATCTTAAATAAATTTTTATTCTGGACGTTGTCTCAATAAAGTATGATGTTTTATATTTTGCAATAATTAATATTTTCGCAAGATAACCAAAAATTGTTTGAGAAATTGAGTCCCAAATATAGGAGACAGTAATGACAGAATTTAGACGCGCATTTCCATAATGGAAGAATTAATTGTGAAGTAAATGAATACACTAACAATAAGTAAATGAATACACTAACAATAAGTAATAAAATATATGTCTATATATTAAATAACAAATTTTATAAAATTAAAAGTTAAGCTTTTAAAAAATAAATTATTTATTAGAAATCCAAAACAAAGCCGTTTATTAAATTTGCACTAACATATTTATTATCGTGTACATGATAATACAGAGAAATATTTATAGGTTTTTCATAGTGCGATTTTATGTTTAAAAATTTAAACAAAACAATTTTATTAAGCTACAAACATGTAAAATGACTTAATATTATCAATAACATATCGATTGTTGTTTAAACTAATGCAATTTGTAAAAGAAAATCGTACAAATTTTATTCTTGCTTTTGAAGAAATTCTTTTTAACAAATTTTATATAAAAACGATGAATGTGTTTCAATTATGAGTTTTTACTTTTCCAATTATCTAAACAAATCATGTTTCTATCTCCAGTATTAATTAGTGCAAAGTTTAGTTTTTTCGAGAAATAAGAGGATGTCACTTTAAAAGATTCATGTTAATATTAACAATTTTCTTCTACGCAAAGATCGCTTCTCTAATTTTCTCTTTTGTGTACTACCCAGCTGCACATTCGGATAAAAAAAGTATTCGACTTTTTTTACTAGAGGAGAAGAGGGTAATATGGCACCCATTTTTATTTTATTGAATAATTTTGTTTATAATTAACATTTTCTATTGAAACTTGAACAATTATACTTGTCAAAGTGTTGTTGGACAGATTCTAGGCTGAAAGTAATGAAATATTTATTATTTAGGATATAATTTATAAAAATTTGATGCACTGCATAATCGGTGGAAGAAAAAAAAAGTGGTTGTAATATGGCTATCCATAAAAACAATTCAAAAAAATTAGTTTAGTTAAAAAAAAACACAGAGTACCTTGTTACAAAATTATATATTTTTAATTTTTCATTGTTTAGAACTTTCCTTAAATAAAAATTTTCCTGCGTTCAGAAACTTTAGGAACACCATTAGAAATATCATCGTATCCCTGGTTAACATTAAACAACCAACATAAAATGATGTCTCTAATGTTTCTAAACATCGCCCTTTAGAACGACATTCCATTTATCGAAGAAATATTTCGATATAAAAATTTTGCTTAAAAAACCAGATTAACAAAATTCCATGTTATTGTTTTAACTTTGTATAACTCGAAATGTATACGGCCGAATAAAAATTTAAATAACAAAAAAGCACTCGAGTGTATGTACATCCAGCGAAATTAATTTTGTCGCTCGGAAAGTTTTCCAAACTGAGAAGTCACCACTTTCTACATACTCGCAGTTTATAATTAATGTAACGACTAGAGTAACTTATTGTTACGTTAATCATAAACTATAAGTATGTAGAAAGAAAGCGACTTCTCAGTTTGGAAAATTTTCCGTGGGACAAAATCAATTTCGCTGGGTGTACGTTCGTGTGATAATACACTCAAGTTTAAGAATAAAAGTGAACTTGAAAAAGTTTAGAAGTGTTCAAAATTAAAAATATCTTATAACAATTGTCAGTATTATGTATTAGCATATTGGCATCACTAAAAAATGGCGGGCTACTAAACGAATAACTCCATAAGCAATTGTTAGAATATGTCATCTAATAACGGAGATAATAGGGGTAGCCATATTATCGACAGTAGCCATAATACCCTCTTTTCCTCTACTGTTGACTTTATACTTTTTCAAGAACGAGTAATTTAACTATGCCAATGGTTAACACCGTCGATTCTATTTCTTCCATTAGTCAAGTAATCATTGAATTCTCATGGCATACCTAGAACAAACTTGGACGCTCGATGCAAGATGTCTATGATTATCGTAAATGCATTATTACGATCGATATTGTAGAAGTGACATTGTCATAGGGTGGAAAGTCGTTTTTCCACCATTATAGTAAACTTATATCGTAAAACGCGATTTGATAAATGTACCTATTTAATATTATTATTATTATTAAATAAATAGTGGAGCACACACTGTCTTATGTGCTACAGGGCTCATTGACATCCATGATATTAACACTGTGCGCCAGTTCGCATATATTTAATTCTGTTGCACCATCTGACGTTTTATCAAATGACTGAGCGTTTTTTATCATAAACACATGTGCCGATATAAGTGCATTTAATAAAGTTAAAGTAGGTTTTTTGATCTTGCTTTTAATAAAGTTCAATATTCTTACATCGCAAAATTATTGTGCTATCGTTAATTGATCGTAACATTGAAATTCACGTGACAATACTACAGTATTTTCAACGGATCATAAAGAATTAAATATTATTTGTGATTTCAAAATAAATTTAAATATTAATTGTATTAAATATTTATAGTAAGTGAAATTTATATGCAGTGCAGCTTTATTTTTGACATAAAAATTAAAATAATTTTTTTGATCAAATTGGCTTAATTTTTACCCAACTTTTTATAAGAATATTAGAAATAATTACATTCTTTAGAAAATCTTTTCTTATTAACAAACAATAGAACTTAAATAATTTTTTTAACATTATATTTGTCTTTTACAAATAGAAAGAAGAGGTGTTCTATTAAAAACGAGACATCACCTTAAAAAATTTGATGTACAATTTTAATACTTTAAATAATTTTCTTTGCTACAGCAAGATATCAAATGAAATTGTTATATATTACTATGTTCATTGTCAAATTAATTACTATAATGATTAATATGCGTTGATTTACTATACTTATATTCATTTATTTTCAAATATACTTTCTTTCAGCATTGTAATTAAAGTTCAACGTAGTTTAATTTTGTGATTCCCAAATTAAATATAAACATGAAAATTAAGATATTTAACTTATTCAATATATTTATAATTTTATATTCAGAGTATTCTCTTATACTTGAAATTTTGTACAAAATCAGATGTAATAAATTGGAGAGTCTTGACTTATCCATAAATATCTATGATTACCTATTTTCATAAAATTACCATGAGTGTTTAAATAAGATGATAGTCCCGCATGTCACTTAAGTTATATTATATTATTGTTTGTACGTAACGATTTTTTACATTTTTTACCATTTTTTTGTACAAATACAAAATATTTTCTGACTTACGCGATTATTTGAAACTTTTAATATTGCTATTTGATTCAAATTGAAATAATTACTGGATTTCATATGCATTATATTTAAGTAATAATATATAAATGTAACAATGCATATTTTATGTAATGCCTTTGGCTTTTATGTAGGAAGCTTTGGTTTTGTCACGCGATATGTTATGAGCAGGACATATAATGCAAACATACAATGCGTCCAATAAAATATAGTAAGATCAGGGGTGGATTTAGGCTGGATAGGCTATAGCCTAGGGCGGCAGATTTTAGGGGGCGGCACATTTTCAATTTTTGAAAAAAAAATTTATTAACTCCTGTTTCCTATTTTATTATCTATTTCTTATCTTTAATTAATAAAAAAATTTTCCCTTGCTCCACTGTCATTAAGGAGTGGCAAATGATTCAATCTAGGGGCGGCAGAAACTGAAATCCGTCCTTGAGTAAAATTAAGAACTAAAAACATGTACGAGATTAAGAAGATAAACTTTCATAAAAAATAACACTAATAAAACAAGTAGTCTCAATAATACAACAATACAGCAATACAGTAGCAAACGGGATCGTATTCAGCATCCAAAAAATATAAAAAACTATCACTTCTTTTTTTTGTGCTCGAAAGAAAAGTTATTTTTTATTGGACAACAGATTCCTCAATAAGATCTTTAGTCGAGATCTATAAAAGTATGAATTTTTTATTTATAGTCGAGACATTTATTTTAATTACACTTATCATAGATATTCTTAAAATTGAATAATATGATTTTCAACAATATAATTTTGTAAAGAAGCTTTGATAATATTAGATATTACTTTAAAATAACTTTTCTAAATAGTGTAAATATTTCAATCGCAAAGATATAATGCAATACAAAATAGTAAATATATTTCAGATCAACAAAATGGATCGCAGATGTTTGAGGAAAATAATGCTCGAGCTACAGGAAGATGGAGAGGAGAGGCTGGTCTTTTGGCGACTCCACCAGATGGACATTTCCCGAAACAAAATGTTGGACCTGTTAAATTCGAAATACCAAAAATTCCAGTTATATTTGTACTCGGTTGGTATTAATTAATGGTCATAAATTTAAAATTATATTATATTTTAAGAAAGATTATCAATATGTTGCTCGATTATTTCGTAGGAGGCCCTGGTAGTGGTAAGGTGACATATTGCGATAATTTAATACAAGAAAAGAAAGGAATAACGCATATCAACATGATGGATCTTCTTCAACAATATGCATTAGGAAATGGTTCGTATTTATTTTTTATTTTATATTAATATGAATAAAATTTTAACACACACGCGCGCGTACATATATATAATATAAATCTTTAAATTTATAAAGAAAGATTTCCAACTAAAAAATTCAAAAATATTATAAAACTAAGCAATATATATATATATATATATATATATATATATATATATGAGAGAGAGAGAGAGAGAGAGAGAGAGAGAGATTTGATATGCAATAAGCTATTTTTATTTTATTGCCCAATTTAATGAAGGGATAAAATCAATCCCTTCATGAAAATTTACCCATTTTTTGTTTTTATTATTTACCAAAAAAAACAGAATAACATTTTATTAATAAGAAAACTGATTTTAATTTAATCAATAAATGTCAAGCTCGTGTATGTAAAGCAAATTAACAATACAAAAATTATGTATTTGTACTTTCACTCGTTTTTTGACCATATAATTTTGGTTAATTTGATTTTATTGTTTTATCTAGAGATTTATTGATTAAAAATCTTATCAGTTGTTTAAAAAATTATAACTTTGGAAACATAAAACTAGGAGAAGTATATTCTTAATATCCTTTTATGTCCAATATTGCTTTTTTCTAATACTTTTTAATAAATACATTCGGTACATTTTACTTAGATTTATTCACTTATCTACATAAATATATAACATATGTATAAGATACATAATGTAGGATAAATAAATTTGTCTCAATCTTTTTGATTTATATAATAACATCTGTAAGAAATTATATTCTTACAACTCATATATTTTGATTATTTTTATACAGATATGCAAGATTTTGGACAACTTAGTAGCAAAACTGTCACAGAAGTACTCATGCTTGAGATGAAAATGTCCCCAGGAGCCAAAGTCTTTCTTGTAAGCGGATATCCTCGAAATATGCGCGATGTAGTGGAATATGCTGAAAAAGTAAATGTCTTACATTCGTTCTCTTAATACAGATATTTATTTATTTTACAAGATAATTACGTCTTTTAATATAAAGTTTATATATACAGGGTGTTTAAAAAGTTTCGGGACGACGGAATATCTCAAAAACTAAGCATTTTAGGAAAAAGTGTTTCAGATAAAAGTTGTAGGGTTTCAAAAGATCTATTTACTGATCTTATTAGTTTGACCTTGGATGGCGTTGCCAAGATTACATTAAAATCACATTAACTTTTTTAAATGAAACTCTCTATTTTTGTTTTCAGAATCTAATAGCTGGTGTCACGAGCTTTCCAAAATCCTACAAGAAAGTTCATTTTCGTTGAACTCGTACTTTCCGAGTTGTAAGGCTGAGTTGAAAGCTACAGTGTACTGTAACTTTCAAGCGTCATAACTCGGAAAGTACTTAACGAAAATAAATTTATTTATAGTGTTTTAAAAACTTTTCAAAATCGGCTACAAGAAAATGCAATAAAAAATATAGAATGTTAGGGAAGTACCGATACCCTTTAATTAAAAAACTATCGATACTCTAACATTATATCTTTTATTGCATTTTCTTGTAGTCAATACAGTACACTGTAGCTTTCAAGCCTTACAACTCGGAAAGCACTATAAGAAAGTTTATTCTCGTTGAGCACATTTTAACACCAGCTATTAGTTTCTGGAATCAAAAATAGAATGTTCTATTTAAAAAAGTTAATGTGACTTTGATTTGACCTTGGCGACGTCATCCAAGATCAAACTGATAAGATCAGTAAATAGATCTTCTGAAATCCTACAACTTTTATTTGAAACACTTTTTCCTAAAATGCTTAGTTTTCAAGATATTTCGCCATCCCGAAACTTTTTAAACACCCTGTGTGTTGTGTGGGTAGGTGTGTGTGTGTGTGTGTGTGTGCATGTGCATGCGGATAATTAATGAGATGATAAAATAACAATGCATATAATATTACTTGTAGATAAAAATTGTTAATGGCGTCATTCTCGTATCATGGAGGCAAGAAGTGTTAGAGAGACAAATTGATTTCGGTGCACAACTCGGTCACGTTGTTATTGGATTAGCTAGAATGGAGTTGCATAATTTTTATAGGAACGTAATGCCAGTCGCGGAATATTTCGATCAAAGTGGAATGTTACTTGAGGTAAGCAAATTCGTTATTACAGCAAATAGTAATATTACAGTAAATAAAAATAAAAATTTGTTGTGCAGATAAATGGGGAACGAAATCCGAGTGAAGTCTATGTTAGTTTTCGAGATGCCGTCCTTAGGATTCTCGGAATGCCAAGCGGTAGCATTCAAGATCAAGATGTACCTCAATCTTTAGAAGCCGAGGTAAGATTAAAATAAAAATTTTATTTCTCTAATAATATATTATTGTATTGCATCATATCATATTTTAGGTCGAAGTGGAAAGGAGAAAAGAATCGACGGGTTCGGCATTATCGCAACAAGTTGTAGGAACTGACAGAATACCAGCTCCAGTAGCATTAAATACACCAAAAACATCTGATAAACCGAGAAAAGGATTACCAGCATTTATTTGGGTGATAGGTATATATATTTTCTTTCGATACGTACACATGTGATGCGCACGCACAATACACATTGAAAAGAAAGTTTTCACAATATTTTAAAGAATTGTTCATATTTTAATTATATGAAGATTTCTGCAAAACATCTTAAATACCTTCTTCAGATTTTATAAGTTATATATATATATATATATATATATATATATATTACAAAATTTTAGTATAATAATTGAAATACTTTAATTTAAAAAATTAAACTATTAAATTGTTTCAATTTTTTTTGTATTTCTTTTAGTTTTGTTAGCTAAAAAAGAGAAATTGCTCATTTATGTTGTATGGCATTTTATGTAAAATAATAAATTCAATATTGCATATATTAGGTGGACCAGGAAGTAATAAGGCGACTCTTTGCGCCCAAGCTGTTCGTAATATGCCAGGTTGGCAGCATATAAGTGTTGGTGAATTGTTAAGAATAATGGCATCGTCTAATATGATTGTGAATGACGCAATTGTTTCGGGTGAAATGGTCCCTCACGATATTGTAATGAAACTTATAGAGCAACAAATTCTTTTGAATCGAGATTCGGACGGTATCGTCATAGATGGATACCCCAGGGACTTGAATCAAGTGCAGGAATTTGAAAATAAAGTAAGTGAAATGCTTGCATTGCACTATATCTTGAAATTGCAAAATTACGCTTACTAATAATTTTACTGGTTGATTTTATAATTAGCCGCCTATTTGATAAATATCACTTATTAATAAATTATTAATTATTAACAGTTTGGACAAGAACCATCATTAGTGCTACTTGATTGTTCTAAACTGCAACTCGGGAGAGGAAGACTGGACGACAGTGTTTCAGCATTTAGGAAAAGATTAGAGCTCTTTCGCGAAGTGTCTCTTCCCATGTTGAAAACACTGGACAACGATAATCGCTTAACAATTGTACGTATATAAATGATCCAAATTGGGACGAAATATAGTCCAATGTTAATTCTTGACCACACTGATGGGTCGTGGTACGTTTGTACCCTAAAAGATGGCAACCTACTTTATTTTCTCTAAATTATTTTTCTTTTAATATTTGAACCTATCCCCTACTACTCCTACTTCCTT
Organism: Solenopsis invicta; assembly: GCF_016802725.1. NCBI lineage: Eukaryota > Metazoa > Arthropoda > Insecta > Hymenoptera > Formicidae > Solenopsis > Solenopsis invicta. Next base: position 7,851,966 of record NC_052669.1, on the reverse strand, counting down.
ATATCTGTTATTAGATAAAGTTCTACAATGGTGAACCCTCTGATTTGGCTGCAAATTGGTATACTATTGTATTTTTATGTGCTCATTACGAATATGATTTTTTATGCTTTTATTTTATTTTTTAATGATTACGCATATACCGTTGCGATTACGAAAATTGTGCATAGAAGCTTTATTGTAGACAATTTCAAGAGCTTTATTTTTTATTCGACATTTTTTTCTAGGAAATCAATATTTTTCGAGATATATGTAAAAGTATAAAAAAACCTGGTTTTTACCTTGATTTGTTACCTTGAAAAGACTTTGTCAATGACTTCATTATCATATTCGTAATCAACGCACCAAAATACAGTAGTATACCAATTTGCAACCAAATCGGAGAATTCACCTTTTTGGAACTGCACCCCTTTTATTTTATAAGCCACATCGCCACTAAAATTCTATCGTCTTCTCGTTATATATATATATATATATATATAGTTCCATTTTATGATATAATTTATTTTTTTCTTTGACAGATATTAATTAATTGTTATTTTTTTCAAATAGGTGGACGGCGATACAGATGTACCTAGTGTCCAGCAGGATTTTGCTGCTGCGTTATATCAATTAATGCGTCGGGCACGTCGCAAAGAAGAGGAAAGTCTACATGGTCCGGATTCGTCTGTGAATACGAGACACCCAAACGGGATACATGCCTCGAATAAATATCAAAATGAACGTGCCATACCTAATGGCGATGCCAAACCAGTAGTTAACGGCGTATCCAATCATATTGGAAAGACAGCCAATGTGACAAAAAATGGATTTATTGCTCAAGGTAAATAATCTTAGAGCACTTATTTAAAATATAAAATCAATTTTCTTTGTTCAAAGATTCTTAATACTGGACTTTTGTCAAGTCAATTTTACTTCTTTATCGCTCGCATTTTAACAAGGAATCATCAGATACACGTAATTACGTGCAACATATTATTCCTATTACAGAGCAGTATATGACATTTCAGCAATATTACAAAAATGCAAAGTTGCTGTAGTATTGTTGGAATGTTTTATGCTACATGGATTGTTTCAAAAATAAAAATCCAGCTAAAAGTTGCTTTTAAATTTGGCCATTATAAAAACACGATTTGTACATATTACTTTTCACGACAAAAGCATTTCCCAACTTAGCGATAATTTGCCAGTATTAATCTGATAACAATAATTTATTGAACTATATAATTAAGAAGTGATCGCATCTTTTTATTGTTAGTAATGTATTTTTTGATATTGATTCTCTTCTTAGGAGTAGGTACCATCACTAATGGTGTATTGAACAATATGAAGCACATTCAACAACAGAATGGTCATATTCATCAAAATGGCATCGCGAATGGAACGGCACATATGCTGCAGAATGGTGTGGCGCATTTAGCCAACGGCATTGTATCCGGCAACAATAAAGTCGCACCAGCGATGCACAACTATTTGCCAAAAGATCCGATCAGGAAAATGTATAATGAAGTCGAAGGTTATCAGCAGAATCTTCATATGTAATGTCCGCTAATCTTTTTTAATATTGTTGAACAGTTTGTTAACATTTTGCATGAAAGGTTCCACACTACTGTACGGAACTCTTTCAACTGTATCGACAACTTTGATAATTTACTATCGTCTTTCGATAAATCCGTGCCTTAAAAAAATACGACTTATATAAATAGTATAGTTAATTCGTAATCACATTTGCTATAAACAGCCAAAAAATAAAGTCGTAAGTATTGGAAATGTATCGCGGATAACATATCATATATATACATTTCTCATAAATATTAAGAATATGAAACACACAACTTGTCTATTTTTATCAAAATTTTTGTTTCTGTCGTCCCTAGATATTACATGATATGTTATGTACTTATTCCAAATTTGTTATTTTATTTATGTGCACAGGTATATAATTTTTCTCAAAGTTTTTTCTTAATACTTAATTTGTAAAACTAAGTAATATCTTTTTTTCTCTAGTCGCTTTGCATATCTTTTTAAACTTGTAAATATTTTTATTTCGTCTGATAAATATATGTTTATACATATGTTTTATTATGATTACTATGAATAATATTTCAATAGCGTATGAAAATATAGATTCGAAAATTGTAATACAAAAATGTCAAAGTCACGATAGTTTTGCGTTACAAGCTATCAAGGTTGGCTAATAATATCACATAGAGTTCACATGCGCAGGCTCGCAATTGTATTTATATGCATATTATACTTATATTGTATTTATATTACTTATAATTGTATTTATATGCGATGTGTTAACATAATTTGAAATGATATATATGATCGTTGATCGCATGTTATATTGAACAAATCAAATTTTTATCAATTTGAGATAAAATAACACAAAATTTCATTCAATATATGTATCACGCGGTTAATGACGACATCCCATGACAACACAAAATTTAAAATCATCTTCGATTTTAGACTTTGAGTTGTTTAGGATATTTCTTCATCTTAGTTTATGTTAACAGATTAATATGAATTTTAAGAGACATAGTATTGTGTCTCGCGCCAAGTTATGCGCAACAAATAGCAGGACATACTCTGTATTTATACGCGGTTTAATTAAAAATACCATATTACTGAATCTCGATAAGGATTCGACTAATTAATTTTGCAATAGATTTAAAGGAGAAAGTACAGTGGCGAAATCATATAATAAAATTATTTACCTTTATGTTCTTTGCTCTTATCACTGAGTCAATGTATTTAAATCATTCTCTTTTATTACTTTTCTTATATGTTTGACTGTATATTTTAATGTTTTTTTTTTTAAACAAGTTTTTCCTAAATTTTCATTATGATTTGAAAAAATCTTTTTGTAACTTTTGATAAATGATTTTAAATCTTCATAACCAAAAGTTTAAATGATATCCATCCATTTGTAAAGAGATTCAAAAATATTATAAAAATGGATTAGATTTTTTCCACGAGTAAGATACATAAAGAGGCACAATGGATTGTAGTCTGCGTGCCACAGGCGGATCTTCAGCGAGGACCGCTCCCTCAGTTTATTATTAAAGTACATAAAGATTAAAAGACAATTTTATAAGAGAATGTTTTAAAGTTTAAAGATTTTACCTATTTGGTATTAGATTTCTTGCAATATCTTTTTATTTATTCTCCTTTCTCTATTGCAAATAATCCCTACAAGTAGTAGATTGACATCAATATATCAGTACATCTAAATATACTGAAACATTGTACAAAAGATTATTTTGAAAAATAAAATAATAGTAAAATATTTTTCTTCATTTTTCATTGAGTTTATACGATCCTCTCTTTCTAAGTCGATTTTAACTGATACTTTTATCTTTTGATAAGCTTTTTATTTTGAATGACAATTAACAATTATTAATATTTTGTAGTTATAATGTGGAGTAGATCATAAAAGTAGCCAAGAGATTAATTCCGCATTATAAGATAGATGAAGAGAGAATTCAGTTTGCAGTCGTTCCGAGAAGAAATCCAGGATTTCAGACTCGAGAAATCGCTCAAAAAATATTTTTTTTAAACATGTGATCTAATATATATAAGTCTTATATATCATAATTTTACACACACACAAATATATATTATAAATAAGCTGGAAGCATTGATGAAAAACTACTGTCAGATTTACAGCGGATACGTTCAAGTTTCTTGCAAGAATTCACCAACAAAATCTTACATCAATTTGCTGCAAATATGCTAAGCAAATATGTTTCTGCTGCAAGGTTTACAGAATTCTTTCATCAGAATATTAGTATAGTCTGAAGATACTTGCTACATATTTGCAGGAAATTGATGCAAGCTTTAGTTGACGAATTCTTGCAAGAAACTTGCACGTATCTGTTGTAAATCTGGCAAGAACGTACGTGCAATTCTTACTTACCTCCTAATTTCAGCAATTTTCTCCATCTTAAAAATCACAAAATTTACTAACAGAATATAATCCGTTTGTTTTCTGTTCCTGAACTCCCTGAATTTGTACACTTAAAATGAAATAGGTAGATGTTTGAAAGTTAGCAAAAGCAAGAAGGAACGTTTCAGTGCAATCTAGAATAGTACAGGAATAGAAAACAAGCCTAATGTATTAATTGTATATCACAGAGTAAGAATCACAACCAAAGGAACACAACAAATTTAGGACAATAATGACATCAAAGCTTTATATATATATATGTTCTGTGATTCAAATTTAAACGGCGATTACCGTAGTGCATGGTGGGGGTAGACACCAGAGGTTTGTTCGTGTCATAAGCTCCAAAAGCATTTGGATCATTTTTATAACCAATCACAGCATTATTTCTAACGTATTAGGGTGCACTCACATGGGAAGCGGAATGGCGGAACTGCGGAACGACTGTTGGCACACCTGGCGAAGAAAGCGCGCAGTGCACGTACACGAACTTCAAATCGTTCCTATTTATTCCTGTTCTAACTGCTTTCGCGAGATTGACTGGTTCGTTGTACCAATGATAATTACGCGAACGCAATGAGAACGAGGCACGAATACCGAACTGTAGGGACAATGAACAGTAGATACGAGTGTAAATTGACTCACCACTCGTCACTAGTCGCTTCGTCCAACTCCGTTTCGGCTGCAGCTCTCGAACGTTCGAGATTCAAGATCCTCCTCACGACGATCCGTCTTGATTCACACTTGGTACAAACGCGCGACCCTTCGTTTTCGATACTTTCTTGTACTCACGAACGTCGGAAACTCAAAATACGCAACGGAGAAGATGCAAAACGTGATTGAACGCGACACGACTTCGCACCATGCATCGTATCCGACACGACGACGACGACGACGATTGTTGACACGAACGCCCGACATTTCACTTCACTTTCGGTTCTCTCAAAACATTCACTCGCGTCAAAAACTCGTACGGGACGACGAGGATGCGAATTGAAATGCGCAGCGACGCGCCGTAACCTTCCGCTGTCCCGCCTAACCGACCGACCACGATTGCTAGTGCTGCCACTGCGTAGCGGCGTGACGTAACTCACGTGACTGGCGCCTGCGCGTCGCTGCGCCACTACCGGCGCCGCTACGCAGTAGCACTTAGCAGCAGTGCCAGCAGTCGGTCGATTAGGGATCATGGCGGAAGGTTACTGCGCATCGCGGCGCATTCAACCAATTTCAACTCGCATCCTCGTCGTCTTGTACGAGTTTTTGACGCAGCAGATCAATTAAAATAATTTAATATAAATTGAGAATTTGGTATGCAGTGTGAACAGCATTTCGCACGGCTTCGTATCGTAGGATGACGGACGACGCACGTCGGTTGCAGTGTGAATTCAGCAAGTCGGTAATGGTTGCTCGGTCCAGGTCGGTCGTGGTGAAGTGTGTGGACGTCGGTGAACGTTGTGATGGATGTCTGACCTCGGTGAGGGCTCAGCAGGGCTCAGTCTCAGTTGGTCTGAGTTGGTCTCAGTCTGGCTGAGCGAACGTGAACGAGAAACGTGAGTTGAGTGAACAAGGAGGGTGAACGTCTCGCGGCGACGAACAGAAGGGTGAGATTCGCGTCCGTTGCGTCTTTCGATAAAAACTGTGCGATGCAGAGGGAGGAGAAGCAACTGGACTCCGCCTTAGAGGCTATAATAATGCGGGTAAACGACGTGAAGAACGCGATTGCCGCAATGATATTCAAGGTAGAGCACGAATACGAGACCTTGAACTGGCCGAATTTTCTCGACAACTTCGCTCTTATTTCCAGCCACGTGAGTATTTTGATTGATTAACACTGACGTGCCAATTAACTATTACTGAAATCGTAGAGCGTCACTTATATTTTGAATGCTTCGTCCATACGTTGTATGTACATTCAAATTATGATCAAGGTGTCGTTTGTACAGCTGACTAGCCTCTCGAAGATTCTTGGTCACGACAAAGCGCCGAATCTCAAGAATTTGACGGTTCTACCACTACGCTTGAGTCCAGAGAAGGATGAGGAGCTGTTGCGTCTGACCGAGAATCGTATCCCCACGTTCGCGCACGACCTGGTCCCGGATTACTTGAGAACGAAGCTGGAGCCCCAAGTCGAACAGAAGATGATGCAGTTGGAGACCAAGGCTGCGGCTGTCAATATTGATGCGACACACGTAAGACACCATTCTTTACACTCTGCGTTTGATATTTCTCATTTAATTTATTACCAAACTCTTCCTTCAGTCAGAACAAAAATTATCATTGGATTCAGTACTTGAATATCAGATACTTAACTATGAAAAAAATTATAACGTTTTAAGGTCACAATTAAGTATATATGTATGATACCTGTTAAGATAGACACATTGAAGCTAACTGAAGATGTTTTATTTTTCTGTTAACGTGCTAACTAAACGACAACTAGGACTACAATGTAAGCCGCTAAATCAGATAGCTTCAGCTTTGTCGGTTCCATTCGCTTTGGGCTGAGATGTTGTGTATGCAAGCCTAGCTTGATAGCTACGTAAATTGCCATAGATGTTTGATGTCCCAGATAAACGTTCGCTACGCAGAGATTTCCGAGCGGTCCATTTAGCGAGTGGAACACTCGAGTCCTGCCCGACTTAATAAGTACCTCGCGTGCTTCTGTTCGGTTTCAGAAACAAGTGGCGCAGTATAATAAAGTAGTTAGCCACGTGTGGGACATAGCAAACAAGGCGCGAGAAGATTGGGAGGGCGAGGTTAGCACCAGAGCGACACAGGCGCAGACCAGCAGTGCTGCAGACACCAATGCTCTTTTAGCTGCTGTGGGAGTAGGTAAAGGTTTGAAGGTAAGTTACAATCGGAGGAAAAAGGTGTAGCTGATTTTTTTAAAAGAGTCGTTATACATTATTGCATCCTAATACCCTTCTACTTATGATTATATTGACTTCCAAATTTTTGAACTTATGTTCTAATATTCATTAGAAATGAATTAGTAGATTATAATAAAACTGATTAAGCACTCGTTAATTTGTAATCTAAATTAAATAGTTTTATAATATTAAATATTATATTAAAAGTTATAAATATATTTGCAAATATTATTAAGAATATTTTTAAAAAAATTTTGTTTACTCATTTTTAAATAGAGGTCTATAATTATTTAGTAATAAAATAAGTATTTTGCATGATTATACATAAGAGTTTTACCATATTTTTGCATTTAATATTATTTGATTTATGACTGAAATCTCAGAGCATAACTTTATTGTAAGTAGAGATACCTGTATGTACATCTTTTAGATTAATATATTGTTTTTATTTCATGTTTGTGCAGTCTGATTCGATACAAATGGTTCAATCTGGCGTAAATCCAGTAGCTAACAGCATGATGGTGGGCAGACCTGGCAATCAGCAGCAAACGACAGGGCAAGGGCCAATGGGTAATCCACCGAGTGAGTATTTCTCCAAGGATTTTAATTTTTTTCCTTCAAATGATTACGTGCTCGTAATAATTTAAATTAATACTTTACAGTGGGACAAATGAATAAGGCGCCAAGTGCAATTAAAACGAATATCAAAGCGGCGTCACAAATCCATCCTTATAGATAAGATTGTAGCACCTCTGTCATTCAAAAGTATTGTACAATGACTGATAACTTAAACATTGGTATGTTCCTAACTTTCTAATTTTAATGTAAAATAATTTTAATGTAATCTGGTTATCTATTATTATGTATTATATATTAAATTAATATCTGGTATTAATATTATCTGAGATTATATGGATAATTTATAATTTTAATATAAGGCATAATAAAAATTGTACACAATTGTCAAGAATAGCATTTCTTATCAAATGAGTGTTTTAAATATTTTCTTGATTTTCACATTATTAGTTAAAAATTCCACGGTTTTGAAACTTGATATAAATACTCTTTAAATCTCTAATACTAATTTTTCTTTAGCGTTTGTGAGACACGATCGCGTACGAACGAGGAGAAACACATTTGTTCATTACAGGCACAGTGGCAGCCTCTAAATCCTGTTCGTATAACCAGTATAATCTGTCTTGTAGGATCAGTGACTCCGCCGGCAGTTGTAGCATCATTTGCAATCCAGTGAAGATTTCTACAGCTTTCAATTTTGCACTCTGTTCCTCCCATACTCGCGTCATGTCCTTCTCCATTTCATCACGCGTAATTACACTGTCTTTATATATAAAAATGTTGCATTATGTAAATTGTTACTCATGTAAATATTGATTTATCAGTTACCTGCTTTGTTCGTATCTGGTACCAAATCATATCTCAGTAATGAGTCTTTGACGTAAGTTTGAAAATTTGAACATTGCGACTTTCTCGTGCCTTTTCGAACTTTTTTATTGAGAATACAATTATCTAAAACATTTCTTCCAAATTAGTTATATATAATTCACAGAATGTACACATATGTCATGTAATACCTACTTTGTCGTGAATACAATTCAAGAACAGCTCTAGCAAGAACGTGAAAGGAATGTTCGTCGTGCTTTTCTTTGGACATTCCATTCCACTTGTCCGCCGATTCTTGACACGCTAATCGCAAAAATGGTATTCTTAAGAATTCTCCTACATCAAAGTTATACGCCGCGATTATTTCTCGCAAACAATTAGATGTGGGAAAATTATGAAAGTACTGTTTTTCTTGCAACGGAATCTGTACACTTTTAGAGATCGAAAGCTTGTGGTAACAACAGGAAATCAGAATGAAGAGCTTAGCGGATTTCATTCTGCAGAAGATTCTTGATGCGCTTATACTGAGATCTCCGCAGGCATGCAGGCCAATCAAGCATACGTCTGTAACATCAGGAAATTCCCGTCGCAGAATGGTTTCTATCGCGTCGGCCGAATCACACGTTACGTCGCAATGAACGTATTTAACATTAGTCAAAGAATCGGGATACAATTTTTTCTGCCTAGTGAAAGCTCTGTTAACATTTTCTTTGTCTCTTTCCAATCCTAAGACTCGATAACCGTGCAAGTAATGCAACATTTGACATATGTATCCCTGGAAAAAAATATGCTATAGCATCTGAGACTACTACATTTATCTTTTCTTTTTTAGTGTTATTTTCTTACCAAACCTGCGCCTAGATCGATGATCGTTTGTATATCATGCTGCTTACATTGTACGTCCACTAAATGAGCCAAGTGCATTATTTCATGTTGTTTCTTTTGACTGAGACCTATTTTAAAATCTTTCGGCAGCTCTATAGAGGATAATGCAGGTACGGGTGGCAGTCTATTTATTTTCTTGCATTTGGCGACATACGTTTTTAAGGAATTGGGCCAATTGGACTAAAACAATAATTAAATTATTTAATAATTTTAATAATTTGCACGGTATTTCCTAAATTTCTTGATTAACCTTTATTGTCTTTTCCACTACGAAATTATTAAGTTCCTCATTTTCCAAATCTTGTAGATGTTCCATCCATTCTTCGGGAATCGCATCTAAAGATGCTTTAGTTAATATTTCGGTTACTGGTACATTATGAAGCCATTGCGTCTCGTAAAAGAAGCGTAACGCTTCCAAAAAATAACTTCTTTCAGCACTGATGTCCATATATTATTTGACTAAAAAAGGTAAAACTCATTATATTTTTGTGCTCGTAGAAAATAATATGATTTGATACATGTGTATATACGTGAGAAAGAATGAAAAGAAATAAATTAAACAAAATATTTATTTTTTTTTATTCCTTAACTGAAATACATTTAATATATAAAAATACTATAAATTATAATATTTAACATGTACTAAGTATGTATTTAACATACGTTATTTTTTTCAATTTCTAATATTTATGTCACAGGAAACAACAGTTCATGTCATTGACATGTTTGCGGTCTAACGTAAAACGAAACGCTCGTCGTTATAAAATTAACAAAAATAACATTTTTGAAATTTATTTAGTCTGTGGCTCGTGCTCGATCTGTTTCTTCCTGATTGAACACCAGCCAATTTTCTTTATGTCTATTTGAAATATCTGTGTTTGTAGGTCCAATAAGCGAACGGCCCACTTTGACATCGTTTTGGTCGGGTTTCAGATACTTTTCTGCTACATGCAAGAGCTGTTCCCTAGTCACGGCTTTCAGCTGCTGCCTTTGCCTCTGTAGATCATCGTCCGTAATACTACTTATGAATTTAGTTAGACCTCGATTACTGGGAGGAATAGGAGCGTCGATTTGTTGAAAGACTCCCAGCTTCGCCTCGTCTATGTCGCTCTGAGGCAACGAGTATTGGACTAGAAAATCATACGTCTTGTCGAACAAATCGAAGGTGCGAGTGGAATTCGGATCTCTGTAGGAGTAAAAAGTAAAGATTCCCTCTGACGTTAACTTCGCACCTCCGCCGTAAGCTCCGCCTTTCTCTCGAATCTCCGGATGCAGGTACACCGAAGTAATTAACTTGGATAGCACACGTAACGCTGCATAATCCGGATTCGTATAAGGAACGGTCAGAATGGCCTTGGAGCAATAATTGACTGTATACGGCAGCACGTGGTGATTGCCGCACTCTTTCGTGTCGACGCTCTGATCGGTGGTGATGACATGCGGATTCTCCGAGCGACCCTTCAGCGAATCGTAGAATGCGTGAATACCGTGGAAGACGTCATCCTGGTGTTCCTCGGACAAGTTAATGGCCGATCGCAGGTGTTTCTTGTTCAAGACGTGATCGGCTATTTCCTGCATGTTGTGCAGCAGGGGAGTCAAGTCGCGTATCTGTGCCACTTTCTTCATTCTCGCGATGTACTGCAGTCCCGAGAGACTCTCCTTGGCCCGGGCTGTTGGAGAGACCAGACTAGCGGCGCTGCTCATCGCGTACAAGTGACCGGCGTGTGAGATACCGTTGATCAAGTCGGCCGCATTCATCTTCACAAGCGTCTCGAATCTCTGAAGGTCGGTCAGTTTAACGTTGTTGAACAGTTCAGTCCACAGTTTCCACATATCGTTCGAATTGCGATCCAGGCAGTACGAGCTTATGAGAATTCCCTCCTCGTACTTTAATTCATTATCCTTGTGATCGGCGATGTGATTCATGAAGCTCAGACCGCCGGTCTTCAGCTGCATCATCTGGTCGAAACTCCTGTAGTCATAATTCTGCGTGCCCATCTTCGCGACCACGTAGTTGAACAGCGGTATCAGCTGCTTCAATTCGGTCGGCAGCGCCTGCGTGTTGAGTATTCCTCGGTAATAAGAAATTCCGTTCGTCGGTTGTACGGACAGCTGCAGAGGCACTCCGGATACTTCCAAATCGGAGGTCTTATATCTCTCCACGTCGGCCTTCAAATCTTCTATCTTCAATGTCGGTAAGACACCAACGTCCTCTTTCTTCTGTTGCTCCGCGAGCAAGATCTTCCCGTTCTTGTATATCTGTTCCCTTTCCTCCGCGGAAAGTTTCTCTAGCTTTGTCTTCAGCAGCTCCTGCTCGGCGAGCGCTTTATTCTGCTCGTACTTTTCATCAGGCGACATCGTTAACATCAATCTATGATTATTGTCCTTCAGATAAGTTTTGATTAGATTTTGCAGATACTTGGGATTTTCTTTCATTCGCGACGTGAATTTCTTTATCGCATCGTTGATTCGCAATGACTGTATCAAGTCGCCGTTGTGATTCCACAACGGCGTCAGATTGAAGAGTAGGTTCAACCCGAAGTTCGACGTTTGATGCTTCACCTGGAGCTCGATACCATGCAGAACAGCTTCGACGTGATCCTTCTCAAATCCTTCCTCGATGACTTTCTGCACAGTCTCGTCGAAAATACTCTCGACTTTCTCAAAGTCTTCCGGCTTCACTCCCTGCAGACTCACGACGAACATCGAGTCTCTGCACTGCGTATCGAAGCCTGTGAACGGCCCGAAGCCGGTGCTTATATTTGATTCAACTAGTGACTTGTAAAATGCTGAATTCGGACCTTTCAGCAACAGTTGCGACAACACGTACATCTCCAAAGTTGTCTGTATGTCGGCTATGTCGTTGCACAAGTATGCGATGGCGATAGTGCCGTGTCTGCTTGGATCCGCGAGCAGCGGGTCGGGCTTGCACGTGATGTGCTCCTTCCTAGCTACGCTCCACCGCTTTTCCGCTGGTACTTCCGACATGGAAGCGTCTATCCTGTCAGATAAGAAGAGATACCGATCGTTGATGAATTTCAGATGGTCCTCCAGCGGGAAATTTCCATAGGAATAAAAGCGTGAATTGGAGGGATGATAGTACTTCATGTGGAAGTTAAGAAGATCGACGTATTGCAAATTGGGTATGACAAGAGGGTCGCCGCCGGAAATCACGGAATATGTATGGCTCGGTAGAATAGAATTCAACAGGCGTTCTGCCATAATAGCTTGGTTGTCGTTAAAAACGCCTTTCATCTCATTGAAAACCACTCCCTTGAATATAATGGGAGAATCCTTGTTGTTGACGTCTGTGTGCTCCAGTCTCCATCCTTCCTGTCGAAAGTCCAGCTCTCGCAGATTCGGCTTAAAGACCGAGTCCAAGTAGACTGACTGCAGATTGCGGAAGTCCTTTAAGTTCTGCGTCGAGAACGGATATATAGTGTAGTCCGGCCCGGTCATGGCGTTCATGAATGTGGCCAGGGATCTCCTCAACATCTTGAAGAACGGATCCCTGCAGGGATATCGTTCGCTGCCGCACAGAGTGGTATGCTCCAGGATGTGAGGCAGTCCTGTAGAATCCATGGGGGTTGTGCGAAATCCGATGGAAAACACATTGTTGGTGTCGTCCCTGGCCAAGTGCAGATATTGTGCACCTGTGCTCAAATGCGTCAGCCTCACCGCGGTGAGGAACAGCTCGTCTATGTTCGCAACCTCGTCGACTATAAATCCGTGAAGAACCTCGCCCTTCTTGAACTTGGCCAGTTCATCCTGCGTCTGCTCCTTTCTTGAATGCAACGCACTTGACGCGACGTTGGTCGATGAATGGAAGGTACGATATGCGACGTGCTGCTGTAAAGCTGTGCCTCTCAAAAGGGAATTCCTTGATAACTTTAATAATCTCAGCATCTTGAAGGGATTTTGTGTTTGAAACTACAGGAAAATCAAGCTGCACCTGAAAATAGTACAAGGCAGCATGTCAATTGTATAATTTAGATTGCTAAATCTCGTGCTATAGGCAACAACAATTGCTATGTTCTATAAATGTTATTTTAGATATGATGATACTTACTGATCTTCTCTTGAAGAATCACAGATGGATTTAAATTATATGTAAAGCTTAATTGCAACAGACACTATCACTGACAGACATTCCACTTTAAAGTATCGTACAATATCGATCCAAGAAGAGGAGGAGTCTGTATTACATGAAAGAGAAATAATAATAAATTTCAGATAGGCAAATATAGATTAGGAATGCCAGTTCGTGAAGTGGTTACAAGGGGATCTTTGGGGTGACTTCAACCAAACTCCAATTAACGTAATCAATGATTAATTTGCAGCAGAAACATTGCAAAATGTCTCATAACATCGTTCCTTCATCATTCCTTCTATATATTCAAGAAGATAAAAAAATTAATTACCTAAAATACAGATAACATAAAATACAGATTAACAAATTAATCATCGATCAAGTTAATTGGAGTTTAATCGAAGTCATCTTTAATGCGTGATGCAATACTCGCGGTAATGAGCGAAACACCGGTTTTGCTCTGGAACGAAGACCTAGCCAATAAATCAAAGCCGATAAATAAACTCACCTATCGCGATTCGCCTTAGTTTATTAAGATAACTTGAAATGGTTTCTTGTCTGTTGCAAGACCGTCTGTTGGGTATCTTCTGCATTCACAAGATTTGTAGAAAAAAATCAAATTACACTGAGATCCCCGTTCAGCAGCTAACGTGTTCTTAAAGGTTAGGATGAACCTATGATTAACTTAACCTTGCTTAATCTATATTTCATATCTGTGGCTGTTGTTGAACATTTTTTTTTTGTTATCCTAATTTTTTCCTAGGAAACGACAAATGATCGAAATTTATGGAATAAATGTATTGATAACTTTACACACGTGATTTTTTTTAAGCGCCCATCGTGGTGTAAGCTATTCTACGTGTCGTCCAATTTTTTAAACCCACAAGTATCTTCTATGCCTATTTCCACCAATGCAGATTAACTTTGATCTCAGTTTAACTTACTCTTTATCTTTCTTTAGTTCTAAAAATTGAAAAAAAACAAAGAGTAAATTAAACTAAAATCAAAGTTTATCTACATTGGTGGAAATGAGCACTAGTGTATTAGCTCTGAAACTTTCTGGGTTATATTTCTTCATTTTTTAATTTATTTGTATTTCTATTATACATTTTCTCAATATTGTGTTTAAATTCCGCGCTAATTTTGGGACACAATTTCTTATTATTTAATAAATTATTTGATAATAATTGTTTAAACTATGCAATTTGCAAGACAACTCATGCAAATTTTATTCTGGCTTTTTAAGCATTTATTTTTAGCAGATTTTGAACTGATCAATTTTTGATATTAAAAAATATTAGAAGTACAGGCATTTTAAAACATTTATTTCATAAAACAATTGTATAAAATATATGACTAATGAAATAAATGAATTTTATATTAATCAATCAATTATTTTTATAAAACATCTTTATTTTAGCTCAATTCTTTACACTTCTATCACTCCTCACGACATAGCCGACATACAACATACAATATTTATGATAAATATTAATAAATATTTATTATAAATATTTTTCATAAATGTTATAAAAATATTTTATACATATTTTATGTACATGACAAAAATAATTATAAAAATCTTTATCCAAAATGTTATTAAAATATAGTATTATTTAAAAATAATATATAATTTAAATGACTAGATAATGAAATGTTTTAAATTCGATTTAATTTACTTTTGCGCAATGTAGTTTGATTAAGAAAAGTGTTGACACACAATGTATGTGAATGGAAAAAAAAATATATGTATTGCTTCTTAGAAATTAATAGGATAAAGAATCTTAAAATATTTTAGAATTCATTATATATGGAAAATTCAAAGATTTAAATTAAAAAAAAATTGTTTCAATTTGTATATTAAAAATTCTGAGAAAATTTTCATCAGGGTACACATTAAAAAAACCAATATATTTTATATTAATATACTTTAAAAATTTATTTTTGTATATTTTCACACATTTACTTTGTACATTTTCCTCACTTTTCTCTCTCTCTTTTTCTCTTTTTTCAGGAGATCTAAATTTTATAAATAAAATCACAAATAGTATGAATACATTTCCATCTATATTTTAATTCATATAAAACAAAAGGTATATTGTTTCAAATATATATTTTTAGTTCTTCTGATTATATATAAAATATATAAAACTATTTGTGATCTGACTTGACAATATATTGCACTCTTTATCTCACTTATTTATTATTTAATAATCTCACTTATTTAATATTTGTTAATCTCACTAGCATTGCTCAGTATGGTGTGGCCATTTGTGCAATTTATGCAAACGATTCTAAAAGAAAAATCTCGTTCAGGTCGAAAAAAAAGTATCAAGACTCGCATGAAAGATTTAACTTTAGAATCGCAAGGACGTGCGACGTTAGATATAACGTTTAGACCAGAGTTAAGTCACACTCGGAAGTTAGAATTATGCTAGAAGATACTGCTAACCATATCCATGAGGTACTTTATGATAAAAAGATAGAAACAGAATTGCTCATAGAATAAAAATTAATCATCGTCCTTCTGTGCAGAGATTTGACTTGGTACAGTCTTCAATATTGTAAGCACGAGAAATGGACGTTTTTTCATTTATCCACTGCAATGGCGTATCAGATGAAGAAGATGAGTATTACGTTGAAAGCTATTTCTAGGAAAACTTTTGTTGACTAAATCTATGAGGTAAGTAGATAAGACATACAAAAGACATAGAAAAATGGGATAGAGTTAAAGACATAAAAAAAAGTTGACCGAGTCAATTATCGGCCGGCTGTGCCGAGTTTTGTTTCAGAATCTTCAGTATGCCTGCGCGATTTGCGGAGAAAGCGATAGATAGCTTCTCCTCCGCCTGCTGCAGCGGAGTCTTGTTCTGCAAATTGCGCACGCCGGTGCACGCACCGTATCTGACTAGCAGGCCGACGGATTTGATGTTGCCGGCTACAGTCGCCAGGTGCAACGGCGTATTGCCGTCGCGATCCTTGGCATCTACGTCGCAAGTTGCGCAATTCAGCAGCAGCCTCGCCGAGTCGACGCGGTCATTGAGGCATGCTAAATGCAACGGGGTGCGACTCTCCAATTTGGTCACTACGTTTACGTTCGCGCCGGCGTCCAGCAGCAGCTGCACCATCTTGGTGCGATCGGTTGCGCTCGCCACGTGCAATGCCGTCTCGCCAAGGTTGTTACTAGCGTTGATTGCGAGTACCCGTTGTCTCTGCTTGCACTCCAGCTTATTCTCACTGATTGCCGAGCACCGCTCGCAGTCACAGAGCGGATGATGGCACAGACTCGCACGGGCGCCCGGCGGCCGCTCGCGATAAACCTCCAGCCCCAGGTAGTAACACGCCAGGCATATGTCACCATCGACGATGGCGACGAGCAATTTGTCCATCATACGATGCTGCATCGCGTTGGTGTAGCTCTTAGAGTGCGACGGGCTTTTGTTCTCCAACGTGGACCAATGACGCTGTTGCTGCTGCTGCTGTTGCTGAAAAGGCGCCGATTGCCGAGGTTGCTGCACGAAGGTATGTCGCTTGGACAGAGCTGGGACGTCGTTGCAGACGTCCGACGCTGCATTACATCTCAGCAGCTCGGCGATGGTCTCGCTGTACGTCACCGTTGACGGCGTTTGACCCTTCTTGTTGGTCGTCCTGCTGTTCACACCGTACTCCAGAAGGATGCTGACGATCGCACAGTATCCCCACCTGGCTGCGAGATGCAACGGCGTGTCGCCGTTGTCGTTCGCAACGTTCGCGCCGACTGGTATCCTCATGTGCTCCGACAGATACAGTAATGCTTTCACGCAGTTCTCGTGATCGCGATCCACCGCCAAGTGCAACGGCGTGTTTCCCCGTGCGTCCGTCACCGCTGAGTCCGCGTTTGCGTGCAGCATCAGCAGCAGAATGTTCTGGTGGCCCTTGACGCAGGCATAGTGAAGGGCCGTCATGCCATCTGAGTCGACGGCGTTTATATCCGTGTCGCGGTCGAGAAGAAAGTCCACGATCACCAGCTGATCGTGCAACACGGCAACATGCAACGGCGTCATACCCTTGTCATCTTTAGGACACATGTTCAGGTCGCGCTGCTTCGTCCAGTTTCGCTCGCAGGACGCGCAAGTGCACAAGGGATGGCAAAGCGTGACGTCGTCGACTTGTTTGGAACCGTCGTAGGCTAAAATCCTTTTCACCTCGGACAGATTACCGTTCTTGACGCAGGTGAATAAGTAACTGTCGGACGAATGTTTCGAATGGCTCATTAATGGATTGTATTTGTCAGGATTATTTGCGCATTTGTCCTCGTCGTAGATGACTCCGGACTTAATGTGCACGATCGCAGCTTCGAGCGAAGTTATCAGGAAGCCAGTCTCGTCGGACTCGTGAGCGGAGCTCGCGGAAAGACGAAATTGTCTCATGAAATATAACTGCGCCATCCAGTTTGGCAGGCCGGCGTTGACGACGAGGTACACGAGCACCGGCAGAAGATCGTCCGACGTGACGGACGACGACGTTCCGTGGGATACGTAGTTCACGGTCCTCCTAAGACATTCGATCTTGCCCAAGACAGTCACAAAACAGTCCAGTCGCGACAGCTCTATCTTTCCCCCATGGATGCGAGATTGCAGATCTGGTCGCACTCGGAGATCGCTCAGTTCGATCCCGTCCAAGTTCCTGATAATTTTGTTAAATTTTGCATCTTCAACAGCGGTACAGGCAGATAATGATTTTAGTAGCACGTCTTTTAGAGTATACAGAATGTATGTTTCCAACGACATTCTAATGTTCCATTGATACTGCTTGTTGTTCGAGGCTGCACTCTCCCTCGATGTCGCGTTCTCCAGCATCTCGAGACAATCCGCATACAGCTCGTGCACCAGATCCCTATGCTCCTGCATCGATTTGCGCTCCAGATTCTTATTAATGTACAAAAAGTCTTTAATTTTGGTTTCAAAGTCGTCACGCAGCTGCTTATCGAACAATTCCGCTTGAAGAAAATTCATGGCTTCTTGGAGATTCGTGACCACGCTGACACAGTTGTCGCAAACATACATGCTAGCCTCCAAGGGTCGTTCAATGCACCTACAGCAGGATAGATACATTAAAAATTGCATCTAAATACAAGATACAAAATACTTTGTTCTAATTTTATTTAAAATTATCTATTAATCTTTTTATATTCTTTATTTTTTCTAGATTTTTACCGCCCACCCCTATCTGCGGAGCGCAGTAATGTCAAGCGGGTGTTCGGAACTGTAACATTCAGCAAGCGTTAGCTTACCATACACAACATTTACGGAAATCATCGCTGTAGAAGATCTCCTCGAAGAGCAGGCGCGAGGAATATCGCTCCGCGTCGTCGTGTTCAATATGCAAGACTCGGTCCTTGAGCAGAATCTCTTTGCCGCTCAGGCTATTGAAGCGAGCGACGGAGAGGTCCCGCCCGGGGACCAGGATGTGGGCGTTGATCTCGTCCTCCCGCAACCTGCGACTGGCGAAACTGCCGCTGCGCGGAACACAGACGATCCAGCTCTCCTCAACAGCGCGCTTAAACGTGGCCCCGTGTTCGTCCCGGAGCTCCCGCAGGAACCGATTCTCCGACAGATCCTCATCGTATCCCGCGTTCATGGTCAGCGACCGGCAATCGGGGTGAGCGTCACGTGGAAGACAATGAAGTGAAACGGCACAGGGATCGTCAGCGAGATACCTAGCATCGTGCACGATGCGACTTGACGTGAGTTCAAGCACGACGGGTCACAACTGCATGAAACTGAATTGAGGTTAGAATAAGGTTATGTTAGATTAGGTTAGAAATGCGGAGACTCGTCTTTCAAGACGCCATCTCTATACCATAAAGTAATCGATTACTTTTGATTACTCGATACTCGATATGTTGGTCGTCATGTGGGGGATCAATTTAACTCGGATTTTAATTTATTTTTACTTTTTATTGTTATTTTAAAAGTAATTGTAAGATCTGAGACACGTTTTGAACGTAAAATAATAATAATTAACATCGTAATGCAAAAAGTACATGAAAGCGAATTTAAAGAGCGGAATATGTAATATCGATCTTGGCGCGTGAAGTTGACCGCGTGAGAGACGAAGCTTCTCGCCATCCTAAACTACATTCACGTTTCTTTTACAGAACATGGGGGACACGGGGCGGATCGGCTCTAGAGCGGATGCGTTAACGCTGCTCGTTTAACAGGTAAACGAGACTCATCGCATTAATATTTACTGCAAATTCAATCATCGCGTAATGTGGATTCGATGCTCGCGTGCAGCGCAGCCGCGGCGCGAGCGCGTCGTCGATCTCGACGTGTAAAGTTAACCGCGCGCGCGGAAACAAAGCCGGCTCGCCATCTGTACGTTTTCGTTTGTTTTAGAGAGAACACGGGGAACGCGATACGGATCGGAGCGCGAGAACGAGTGGCGTCGCAAACCGACTAAACAGGTGAACGAAATCTATGTTAATCTCGCAATAATATTTACCGCCGAATTAATCGCGGCATAATAAAGATCCGGTGCTTATATGCCGATAATCCGGGAAAATAATGTGCATGCGTAATAAGTAATGCCGGAGAAACGTATCATGCGAATAATTGACAAAACGACGAGCATATAATTATCGTGTATTACAATTTAAGTATCGCACGCGGTTATCTTCTTATAAAATTAACACGCTTACTCTCGCGAATACGAAATAACCGTCATAAAAGACAGCGTATTTATTCGTTAACTCGACGATGTTGCTGAAAATGCATGAACGAGAAATTAACAGCGGGATACGTAGCGTCGCCACGGCAAGGTATATCGCGATGGCGCGGCGTCGATCCTATCACATGAAGTTAACCGCGCGAGAGACGATGCACTTCTCGCCGTTTTCTCCGTTACTACATTCACGTTTTATTTGCAGAACGCAGCGGACGCGGGACGGACCGACTCCAGAACGGAGGTGTCGTCGCTGCTCGTTTAACAGGTGAGCGAGACTTACATCAATCTTGCATTAATATATTTACTGCCAATACAATCATCACGTAATGTAGATTCGATGCTCGTGTGCAGCGCGGCGTCGATCTTGACGCGTAAAGTTGACCGCGCGCGCGGAAACGAAGCCGGTTCGCCATCTTGATTCCCATTTACGTGTTTGATTGCAGAATGCCACGGACGCAGAACGAATCGGAACCCCGGCGAGCGGCGTCGCGACTCGTTTAACAGGTAAACGAAATCAATCGCAATTTCGATCGCGTCAATATTATTAGTTTAACCGTCGCGTAATACAATTTCTGTACTCATACAGGTGATAGGTACAAACGAGTATTTTACGATAATTACTCCGTTGAAGGTATATATTATTGGATTGCAAGTAACGCGCGCGGATGTCGAGCTTATAATATTAATATGCTTCTAATGTATAATACGAAATAATAATCGTCATAAATGAAGACAACGTATATTTGTTGCTTGAGACGCGGACCAGTGCATTAATGTGAAGTTGGGAACGGGATGTGTAGCGTCATTACGTCACGAGTGCGGCGTCGCTACGAAGTTGTCCGCGCGGGAAATGAAACCATTTTTTCTTCTTAATTGCTCATTTTAAATAACAATACTCGTAATATTAAAAATTTATTTTCTTTGTTTTATTTGAAACTTATGTTAGTGAATATATAAATTGTCCACAAAAAGAATTATGCTATGCAATATAATTAATATATAATTCTAACCAGACAGGTTATTTAAATTTTTTATTAGAACGCATTAGAATCCAAGCAGAAATGTATAATTAATATTAAATTTTTGTAAAAGACTATAATGGACCTGAATATAGAATTTTTGAACCTGAATAAGATATTTTTTACACTTCAATAAACATAGCAATAAATTGTATTAATTGATACAGACAAAATAGATAAAATTCTAATAAGTCTAATATATAGAAATAATTCCATAATCAAAATGAACAAAACAAAAGCAGAAATTCTGCTCCTGGGTTTACCAAAAACTATCAATCATACAAAATTTGTTAATACATCATTTTTTTCAATATAAGCAAGAATATAAAATTTTATTGAAAAATTTTATAATTTTAAACAGACAAAATTTGCTTAAATAAAGAATATTTTTTTTTTATATAAGCAAATTATGCCTGTTTATAAATTCTTCCAAAAAGATATTATACTTTCGCCTTGTGTAAGAAAAAATGAATGGTTGATTTAACACTAATTTTTTCTGTGTGTTTTGGTGAAACTAGCAGAATTTCTGTTTATTATAATAGATATCTCGATATCTTATAATCAAAACGTTTGATAGATTTTATTATAAACTAGTAATTTCTACAATATTTCTGATTCATCCATTTTTGAACAGATTGGTTGACTCATTCACATTGTAAAACGTCGCAATAAGACTTTATTTTCTCAATGCATTCATATTTCTATTTCATCATTTTCGTGGTATGCGCACAAGACAATTGCGACTCATCGAAAATAATTTTCGCGTTTGATTGAGCACATGTGCAATTACGAGATACGATTCGGTATCGGAGACCGTTGCAATGTGCACTCTGACTTCTCGTCACGCTATCGGTTCAATGAGACCATGTCTCGTTGAACTTAACGTCTAACCGGCCGATCAGCTGAATTAACCACGATTTGTGAGCATGTCGCGGGTTGACAAAAGCACCCCAGAAAGTGCGTCTCCTTTAAGTGACTTGCTGCCTGCGACTATGGCTTGTAACAAATACAAGTGTCGTATGAATCGTGGTTGAGAAAGCTTAGTCGATGTTAGACGTGCGTTAAACGTAATACCAAAGGCAGAACGCATTCGCAACGACCTCACTATCGATTCCGTATCCATCGCGTCCGAATTGCTAATTCGTTATTTCGTTAATCGCGTGATAAGCAATGTCTTTTGCATGTACCACGAGAAGATGCTTGCAGCGCTACAAAATGTTTTTTTTTAATGCAGAAATTTTTTTATCTTTGTGTATAATTTTTATTTCCATTTCGAGTTTTTATGATGAATGCACTAGACATTGTGATTCGTCCAGAAATTAATTTTCGCGTTTGGTTGAACACATCTGAAATTATGGGGTACGATTCGGTATCGGAGATCGATGCAATGTCCACTCTGACTTTTCGTTACGTTGTCGGTTCAGTGAGACTATGTTTCATTGGACTTAGCGTCTAACCGGCCGATCAGCTGAATTAACCACGATTTGTGAGCATGTCGCGGGTTGACAGAAGCACCCCAGAAAGTGCGTCTCCTTTAAGTGACTTGCTGCCTGCGACTATGGCTTGTAACAAATACAAGTGTCGTATGAATTGTGGTTGAGAAAGCTTAGTCGACGTTAGACGTGCGTTAAACATGACACAAAAGGGAGAACTCATTTGCAGCGAGCTCATTACTGATCCCGTATCTAACGCGTTCGAATTATTAAATTGTTCTTTCGCGAATCGCGTATAAGCAATGTCTCTTGCACGTGCCACGAAGTAGATGCTCGCAGAAATATGAAATAATTTGTTAAAAGTAAAAATTCTTTGATTTTTGGTGCATAATTTTCTATTTAGCTTTTCGTGTACTGAGAGAAAAATTACTAAATTTTAATAAATATTCAGTAAAGTTTAGAATTTTTTTCCATCAGCGTGGTAAGTGCATTAGACATTGTGATTCGTCCAAAAATTAATTTTTGCGTTCGATTGGGCACATGTATTATTAAGGGGTACGATTCGGTATCGAAGATCGTTGAAATGTACACTCTCTCTTCTCGTCACGTTATCGGTTCAATGAGACCATGTCTCATTGAACTTAGCGTCTAACCGGCCGATCAGCTGGATCAACCACGATTTGTGAGCATGTCGCGGGTTGACAAAAGCACCCCAGAAAGTGCGTCTCCTTTAAGTGACTTGCTGCCTGCGACTATGGCTTGTAACAAATACAAGTGTTGTATGAATCGTGGTTGAGAAAGCTTAGTCGACGTTAGACGTGCGTTAAACGTGACACAAAAGGGAGAACTCATTTGCAGCGAGCTCATTACTGATCCGTATCTAACGCGTTTGAATTATTAAATTGTTCTTTCGCGAATCGCGTATAAGCAATGTCTCTTGCACGTGCCACGAAGTAGATGCTCGCGGAAATATGAAATAATTTATTAAAAGTAAAAATTCTTTGATTTTCGGTGTATAATTTTTTTTTTTTTTTAGTTTTTTATGCATTGAGAGAAAAAATTATAGTGGCGGCAACTATAAGGGGACAACCACACCAATTTAGTTAATAGAATTATAATTTATAGTTAAGCGAATTATATTATAGTTACTGCAACTAAGTTAGTGATTAAGAGAACTAATAAAAAATAGTTGCAATATACTATTTAATATATTAATTATAACTATTTTTTATTAGTTTTCTTAATCACTAACTTAGTTGCAGTAACTATACTATAGTTCGCTCAACTATAAACTATAATTCTATTAACTAAATTGATATGGTTGTCCCCTTATAGTTGCCACTACAATTTTTTCTCTCTGTGTGTACTGAGAAAAAAATTACTAAATTTTAATAAATATTCAGTAAAATTTAGGAATTTTTTCCAGCGTGGTAAGTGCATTAGACATTGTGATTCGTCCAAAAATTAATTTTTGCGTTTGATTGGGTGTATGTATTATTAAGGGGTACGATTCGGTATCGGAGATCGCTGCAATGTGCACTCTGTCTTCTCGCCACGTTATCGGTTCAATGAGACCACGTCTCATAGGACTTAGCGTCTAACCGGCCGATCAGATGGATTAATCATGATTTTTGAGCTTGTCGCGGGTTGACATAAGCACCCCAGAAAGTGCGTCTCCTTTAAGTGACTTGCTACCCTGCGACTATGGCTTGTATTATACAAGTGTCGTACGAATCATAATTGAAAGAGCTTAGTCGACGTTAGACGTGCATTAAACGTGACACAAAAGGCAAAACTCATTTGCAACGAGCTTATTGTTGATCCCGTATCCATTGCGTTCAAATTGCTAAGTCATTATTTCGCTAATCGTATAGAAGCAATGTCTCTTGCACATGTCACAATGAAGATACTTGCAAAGATCTAGAAATAAAATAATTTTTTTTAAAGTTGAACTTTATCATTGGAAAAAGGGTTTTGTTACATCATTCAGGAATTGGTAGATTCAACCAATATATGTCTGTTCAAAAACGGATGCATCAAAAATTTTGTGGTAATTACTAAATTATAATTAAATTTATTAAACGTTCAAATTATGATGATCAGAGTCCTATTATAATAATCAGAAATTCTGCTTTTGATGAAAAAAATATTTTTCATGTAATCAAATTATGTCTGTTTAAGATTGTATAAATTCTTTCATAAAGATTTTATATTTTTGCTTATATATGAAATAATTAATTATTGATTTGATAGTATAATAATTTTTTTTTGTGAATGCGTTTTAATAAAATTGGTACAATTTCTGAATTTTATAATAGAATTTGGTATCTTATAATCAAAATGTTTGATAGACTAATCTGGTAGTTTCTACAATATTTTTTATTCATCCATTTTTAAACAGACGAATTTAATTCAATATAATGAATTTTATACATTATCATTATAGAAACAGATCTTTTTGATAAATATATTATTAATTGTTTATTTTTTTTAATTTAATTGTAATTGATTTGTTATTGAATTATTTGTTTGATATGTAGCCAGAATAGATTTGACTGTGATTAATGATAAATAAGACTAACTTAGCCGGGAAGGGAAGGAGAGAAAGAAAAAATTTATTAAATGTATATAGTGATGCCGACTGAATGATAATGATTATCGATTTCAATAAATAGAATTATAGGTTGCCATTTAAGAATCACATTCATTCAGGCAGTTAAGTTAGATGCACATTAAATAAACAATTTTAATACGTGAACATAATAAAATAATATTTTAATCAAATTGCATTTTTACGAAGAAAACTCATACTCTCAATTATTTGAATTTAGAAAATATAAATTGTTTCACACATACACACACACACAACGTACAATTATTTATGAAGTTTATAATATGTATCTGTAAATCTATTGATTGCTTGTAATGAGATTGTTTAATAACTTAGTAAATTTATACTAAATGTATTCTGAAGTCAAGTAATTTAATATCTCAAGCAAGGCAAGTTTTAAAACGAAATTTTAATTATTTGTTTATTAATTTGACTTACCTTTGAGAAAGGTTTATAATTTTTATTATATTTTAAACCAAAGAATATAAATATCTTTTTCTGTAGATATGATAAAGAGTTTTCCTAAAATTTGTAATAAGTATATTTTAAGATAATATACTATGATAAACGTTACTGTTATCTACGGAAAAAGAAAAATAAAATAAATAATCAATAATGTACAAATTATTATGTTTTTATTATAATTATTTTGATTTCATGCACATCTATTTTCAAATACATACCCTTAATTAATTTTTTATTTGCTTCAGTGAACTTATTCTTTCT
The DNA here is from genome assembly GCF_016802725.1 of Solenopsis invicta. Lineage (NCBI taxonomy): Eukaryota > Metazoa > Arthropoda > Insecta > Hymenoptera > Formicidae > Solenopsis > Solenopsis invicta. The sequence goes on along the minus strand of NC_052669.1, from coordinate 7,826,274 downwards.
ATATATAAAGCCTAACATACACTCGTCGACTATTTGCATGAAAATAAACGAATCGTAACCGGTTCGTCGCGTCGCGCGTTTGTTCCGGGAGTGTCGTTTGATAAAGTAATAGGACTTGAATAGTCCACGGGCGCAATTAGTGTATTTAACGTGAGTGCAACAGGACGAGAAAACTCGACAATCCGGATCTGAGAGGAGGAGGAGGTTTGGGACAGGCATTGGGCCCAACCGAAGGAACTTTGAGGTAAATCTAATTTTTTATTTATATAAAATTTATAGTTTTTTTTCTTTCTAAAACTATTTTATCCTAATAAATTAACAAAAAAACTTAAAGAAAGAATTCATATAAAATTTAATTTTGAAATATTGATTATTTTGAGCACAGTTTTATTTGTTTCTTATATACATATTTGTGTGTTATAGTATCATCGCAGCTTCGTAGCTATCATTAACTCCGCTCGTTGCACATCGGATCGGTGAGTAAAAAATCATTTTTTTTATTTCTGCTTTCAATGTTGTGCAAACGTTTTTGTGAAGAATCGAAGAGAGGGACACTGAAAAAAGAGTTTGGTAATAGCTACCCAATGATGGGTGAATTAAAATAATTAAAAATTAATAATATTTAAAAATTGTGTAATCTAATGATATTCAACCTAAATGATATGTATTAAAAAAAAATAAACGTATGAAACTTTGAAATTGCTTCAATTATAAAGGAAATATGTTGCTCTTAGAAATAACTGCATTGGCCGGGGCATTGCAATAATTCTAGGGGCATTACAATAATTCGCGTATCATTGCAGAAATTCGGAAATTTTTAAAGTACAAAGATTTGACGTTGCTAGATGTCTAAGTACGACAATATATAAATATAAATTTTATTATAAAACTTCAGGGGCATTATATTTTTATTCTTATTGAAAAATCTTATTTTATCACAAGATATTTAAAAATAAGAGAGTTGAAGTTTGGAACGTTCGTAAACATAAATAATATTTGAAAATTGTGTAATCTATTCAACTTAAATGATGTATTTAAAAAAAAATGTATGAAACCTTTAACTTGCTCCAATTATAAAGGAAATATGTTGCTCTTAGAAATAACTGCATTGGCTGGGGCATTGCAATAATTCTAGGGGCATTGCAATAATTCTAGGGGCATTGCAATAATTCAAGTGTCCTCTTTTCCTCTCTGGTATTAACCGATTGTACATTGGCATCGTAGTGTATGTCCACGTTGTAGAGATGGCGACTCGAAAAATTATATTGGTTAAAAACTAAATTGTAGGCATGGCCATTCTCAGACTTCTTTTCTTCTTTTTTTTTCTTCTAAAATCTACCCAAGTTTTTTTGTGCGTACTTTTATTCTACAAAAAGTAGAATTGTGATCTGTTAAATCAATGTGAAAATTAATTTATCCTGCAATCGGTAGTTAGGATCTTCTTAAAATTTTTTTAGATTTTGTAACACTTTATCAGAAATTATAAAACAAAAATTTTAGAAATCTTAGGATATTTTATAAGTAACATATATAAAAAATTCTGAGAAAAGAAGTAGACTTTTTCAATATTTCTGAAAAGAGAATGTTCCAATTCATATAAAACAATCTGAAAAAATCATACAATTGTATTACATAAAAATTTTTAAAAATTTTTAAAAATTGTGTGAATAATTTTGAGAAAAATTTTTACCAAGGTATATATATATATATATATATATATTGATGTCATCTTGCATATTTATTTGTTTGTACATTTAAATTCTTTTTTATATGTTTATATTTTATTTTACTTAATAACAACTCAACAACTTAACAACTTTTCCATGCAGCGCTGCTCGCAAATCTAATGATATTCTAATAATTTCGAGCCACGACCGTGCAGATCAGAATTTAATTAAAACCGCATCATTTTTCCCTCATCATTATTCTCTCTTTATTAATTCCGACAGATGTTTCCAACAGATTTATACGCAACTTACGTCACTTGAAATATTTGCGCGTAAACATTGTTATCACTTTGTAGCAATTTCTTAGCGCATTACAATATCTGGTTTGAATTTAATGTAACAATTGAGCGTAATTGTGAATTATTTTAAATGTATCAAATGCATTTAAAATAATTTACAATTGTGTGTATATTATGCGTATGTATTTTTTACTAATAGAACAATGTGTTATTATGTGTATTCATAAAGACGGAGAATTATGCTATTAAATTATATAAATTATTTAAATTATACATAATTATATATAAATTAAATTATATGTAATTTAATTTAAATATATGTAATATATACATATAATATTAAATATATATTATATTTATTATTAAATTATATAAATTATATGTTTTATTTAATTTTTATATATATTATTTGTTTATTTGATAGTTGTTATATATAAAAAATGAAACAGAATAATTATAACAATCAAGTATATTTTTATTATTTCTTAACATTACATTTTAATTAACAAAATAAGATATTTCAATATGCAAACACGTATATGTATTATGTATATATACAATAGACGAAGTGTAGGAATTTATTAATAACATTGATAAAAAAATTACGATCTGATTCACGATAGACAATTATCGACTGCGATTATTAGAAGCATCGTAGAATTCCTGCATGACATGAATATAAAATCGGAAGACCGTCATCCGTCTCCTTGCACCGCCTCCGTCACCTCGTAGCGTGAGAATTGCAATGCATATACCTTTTTTTCTTACTTATTACCGAACGATAATGATACGTATGCGGTAACTCAGAGATGTAAGGTATAATTCCATTGCATTCCCATGAATATCACATTGCAGTTTGCATATTTACGGAATGTATTCATTCACATTACGCATGTATATAGAGTCTACGTTCGAAGCTCTATCTCCTATGCGGCTGAAAGCAAACATAAAAATATATCTCGTTGATTTTTCTCGTTTTATAATATAAACGAAGAATTTTTTTAAAAACCAAACAAGTCTATTTAAAAAAAAAATCTGGGTTATGACATTAATTTATTCTCTGTCAGTAATGTGAACAATTCTGATTCAAGAATCAAACAGGAAACGGGAAATTTAAATATAAATAAATAGTAAATAACTTTCCGGCCGAACAAGTCCAGAAATTTATCAGTATTTTTTTAATAAATTCCAAATATTCCTAAAGCTTTGATTTTTGTTCGTAATGTACTTATTTTATATTCGGAGAAAAATTATCATATTTTTACCAAGAGGATAGAATATTTTAGTTAAGAGCAACTTGTAAAATTTTGTAAATGAAGAGTAAAGAAATTATTGCTATATATTCTAAATAATATATTTTCTTCTTTACCTTTAATGTTATAAAAAAAGTTAAATGTACAATATTTTTAGGTTAATAAATGTGTAATAAATATAAGAATTTTGCAAGGACTACAAATAAGTCTAACTGTGTTGTATGTGAATTTTTTATGAACTTTCAAAATAATTAATTAAAGCCTAAAGCTTTGTTTTTATAAATCCAGAGAAACATTACTATATTTGTACAATAAACGGTTTAAAAAGAGAAATTTGTTTCCCGAAAATTTAACTTTTTGGACTTGTTCGATTTTTTTTTTTAAGAGAACCCTTCAAATACATTATTGTTCGGAAAAAGGCGGGGAGAGATGTGCTTGAACGCAGCCTCCGAAACGGCCTGGCCTTCCACGCTCGAGGAAAATTGAAATACATTCTAATATAGAAATAGAATTGTCGCTATCATTCGTTTCACTTTTTTCTCCTGCGTTTTTGTAATGAACCTTTAGTATGTCAGCGTCTGCGTGTATATATGTATACAAGGCGATTATTTTAATTCATCGATTGATCGAGTGCATTCTGCGCGAATGCAACTTCGCTCTGTAAAAGCTGCCTATGCGCATAATGCGATTAATCAATCGGCGAATTGAAAAATTTTAAATAATTATCCACGGAATGTACGCGTTCGGATTTCGAGGTGAGGAGGAGGGGAGGAGAGTGAGAGAGCGTGGTTGCATAGAATGCAACTAAAGCGAGGCAGGCCTCTAAACATTATGAAACGGCGCGGAACCTTTTCGCGAGATCGCGTCTGCACGCAATCCTAGCAAAAAGTTGCGTCTTCGGGAGATTTAAAAATTTTCAGTATTAAAAATTTTGGCGTTTTCACGAGAAATTTAATCGTCCGTGTAATCATATCCGCGACGTACGCCTCTCTCTCTATCCAGGGAAAAACACTTGCACCGGCTAATTAACGTTTACTTTGAAAAAATAAAAGAGAAATACACCGGTCGCTCGTGGGACTCATTAAAAATCGAGTAACGCGTGTAATAGCGGTCGAGTGGTCACATAATCATTAATGTGACTCGAGTCCACGCAGTTACCATGCAGCAACACGCTTATTCCGCAATTTGGTTTGCAAAAAAAAAAGACGCCACGGAATTGAACGACTCAAGCGAGCGAGAAATGAGCATAAATTTAAATTGCGTGCTGTGAGAATTTTTTCAATTTTATGTACACTTTTTTTAAAATTACATTATATATTATTTACATGTTTAATTATATATTTAATAATGTTATATGTAATTTTGTAACGAGAGAAGCGAGACGTGTCCACTCGTTTAGAATTATCGTGTGCATTCGACTCTTATCGCGCGTGTGACTCTAGATTTGTATCTCACCACTCAACAATAAGAGACAAGAAATGTAAGAGAAGTCAACCGATCCAGACAGCACACAATATTTATGATAAATATTTTTAAATATTTACTACTACTTATTTTTTTATATGTTGTATAAATATTTTATAGATATTTTGTACACACGAAGGAAAGAAATCATAAAATCTTTATTCAAAATGTAATTAAAATATAGACTACAATTTTACATAACATTTACGCCAAGTAAAAAAATTAATATTTATGTTACATAATATTTTATACATATTTTATAAATATTTCTACCTGATATTTATGATAAATCTTTATGATTTGCTCAATCTATGATCACAAAAATGTTTATGAAATATTTTCGTAAATGTTTATAAAATATTCAAATAATTATTACAAGCATTTTGTAAATCTTTTACAAATATTATGTGCTGTCTGGGCAATTGTATCCGATTCTTTATTGTTTGTCGACAAACAATCGGACAATGCTTATCTCGTGCTTATCAGGACGAGCGAGCAATTGATTCTTCCAGTCTTGCACCTGTATGTTAAGAACCACGAAAAAATCCGGGTTGACTTTCTTTGTAATATTACTTGTCGTTACGTCGTTTATCGTCTTTTACAATTCCGCTCTGAATTACGTAAAACATCAGACGCAAAACGGCTGCTTGAAAGAACAATTTTGAACCCTGGACATCTCATTCGTGATCGTAATGTTATCGATAGCCTGTTGCTCTCTTATCTGCATCTTTACTTTTTATCAAAACAATTTAATTAAAAGATCCTTTCGGATCATCCAGAAAAAAAATTGATAGAATTACCCAGTAAACAAAAATAATTACTGCCATGTTATTGTAACGATATTCAATAGCATTTAACGTTTCAAGTATGTCGTATTTATATATAACATTTACATAAACAAACTCGGAGATGTTTTTAAAACATTTTAACAATATTTCGAAAAAAATTGTGGTGTTTAATAATGTTTTTGAAATACTTATATAATATTATTTTAAAACATTTCAAAAAGACACATAAAATCAATATTACTGAATATTACCTTAATGTTTCTTGTTTACTGGGTACGATAATACAGAGTTAATTATTTTGAATTTTATAACAAAGTTAATTCATTTTTTCTTCTATTATACAGGGCAAGTCATAAGTGTTTCGAAATTTCATGAGAAAAAAAAAGATTATATGTTCCTACGAACATTCGGCCGAAAAAACTTTGTTATTGAAATAATTGATAGATTTCAAACAACTGGTATCAAATCTGATTCTTTATCACTCGTTTTGAAGATCTTTGTCTATAAATCAGTTAACATTGAAGCACCTGTGGGAACGTCATCATTTAAGATCATTACATGATATTGTGTTTATTACTTCGAAGCATTTTCAGCTTAATGTTCACAAAACTATTTGTCCTCCCCTTTTATCCAGCGATACACTCATAAAATTTTCAAACACTTGTGAGTCATCTTGTATGAGTATACAATATTCTCGACTTTGTCTTCTTCGGGATTCGTAGAGCTTAGGATATCTGTTATCTTTGATCTATTCTTTACGGAGGAAAAGTTTGTCGACCCCTGCTTATGCAAAACAGTGAAAGGGTGAGATGGCGGAGGAATAGTTGAATCGATACGGATTTCGCGAAACAGGTTCTTTAAACGTGGATCATGAATTAGTAGACCGGCATGACGCGACAAAAAACCATATTAATTCATAAATTGCGTATCGCCGCGTTGCGTATCTATCGATATTTTCAAGATACACGCTCATTACTTTTGCAAATAAAGCGCGATAAGAGTCATATAAGAATTCGATGAGCAAAGCTCATAAAATATTTCCGCGATATCCGCGATGTGTGCGCACACGTTTTGCGGATTGCGTTAAGCGGCGAGGAAGATCTCGCGTCTCAAAATTTCGTTGGAGAACACGTCAATTATCCGTTCCTCAATTTCCATTACGTTCGTCGATAAGGCACGCAATTGAATCCAGCGTTTACGAATAGAGAGACGGGCGGAGACTCGCGGATATTTGTACGATTCGATAATTTTAACATTTTTATGTGATGGCGATTTAAAAAATAGCAATATCATAAAATAGCGATATTACGCGGCGAACGGAATTCGAACACGTATAATTAAACGCGGCTGATGCGCAGAGAGATTACGTAAAATCCGCGATTTCCACGGCGGCGTGCCACCGACGATTTGACCGAAACCGTTGCTTGTCATTGTTTCATCCGATGACGCGGAATATTTTACGCGTTCCGCATGATCGTAAGAAATTTTTAAACGGCATATATCGTGCACGTAATATTTATCTTATACATATCGAACGAAATTTATGAAGTACCACTGAAAGATTGATTAAGCGCTCTTTGAAGCTCCTCATTTGTATTCCGGATGATAAGTTTAATGATTCGATAACTCGCCAATATAACTTTTTCGCAAGTACATCCAGCAAACGAAAATAATTTCAAATAAATTGAAAATTGCAATTTATTTTAATTTATTCGAGTTCGCGCTTTAGAGTCCCGAAGTATTTTTTGGATTCAAACGGATTCAAATAAACTGAAATACGAAATGCTCATCATTTTGAATTTGGATATATTCATATCCGAGTTATATTATTTTTGGATTTAAATGAATTCGGAAAATCTGAAGCGCGAATACGAAAATGTCAAAATGAATTAATTTCTATCTATTTCAATTCGTCTTCGTTTGCTGAGCAGATTCGTCAAACCGGATTTCCGGAGAGAGCCCGATTACTTCGAGTGTTGGAAGTAATCGGGTCCCCTATCGGAAATGACGGCACGCGCACAATTTATTGCGTTTTATTCGATTAAATTAAATTTATATTATACGTTTACTTAATCCCTACGCAGTATGTACAATCGCTGTTGGTCTGTCGGCTTTAATTTACAGTTTCTCCTTTCACGACGAATAGATCGACTCGCAATTGCGCATACCATCAGTGTACTGGGCGCACGCGATACGGCGTGAACTCGAGATGCATTTCCGACCTCACACGGAATAATTTATTATTCAAGGATTATCATGCGTGAGAGGTGTCGAAGACCGCGTCTTTTTCTCGGGCATCTCTTTTTCACGCGGATGTGAGATCTTTATTGAAATTCGTGATCACGCGGCAGGCGGACCTTGAGAGCGCGAGGAAGAATCGTCTCGGGATAATCGTGAGATTGTCGACGAGTCCCGGCTGCTTCCGTTTCTTAAGAGCCCGACACTCTCCGCGGCACCACGGGGGAAAGTAATTCGCGGTCAATTTCATAACTTTTCCACTATCGACTCCATTCTAGCCTCCGCCATTTTGTCCTTCTTCTGGAGTCGTCTCTCATCCCGATCTCGTATGACGAAATCGGGATCGTTCCAGTATTGAACCTCGCCGCTGGCGAACATGACGAAGATCAGGTTGGACAGGATGAAGACGCCCAGCACGATCCAGAAGACGGTTCGCCACTGGGAGAGCGTTTGCTCGGGCGCTATCTCGCCGACGATGTACGGTGTGATGATGCCGGTGAAGGCGCCCATTCCGTTTACCAGCGCCATCAAGGTGCCAGAATAATTGGGACTGAGATCCAGCCCGTTGACTTTCATCCCAGGATAAAAAGTACCTTTAGAGAGTCAAGAAAAGACGAATGATAAACGAAACTTCAGGCAAAGCTATTCTTTCTATGTATAAATATTAAGCTTGTCTAACAAGCTATAACTTTGTTGTATCAATCAATCCCAATTTGCGTATACGTACCCATCAGAGCCATACCGATGGTAAACATGGCCACCACTAGCGTTCGGTCGCACTTGGAGTACGAGGCAGCGATGATGAAGACGCCCGGGCCTATGGAGGCGATCGTAGTGCCGAGTTTCCTTACGTTGGTGCGCGACATGACGCCCTTGACGATCATCCAGTCGGCCAGCCAGGACGTTCCTATGCTGCTGAACCACATGACGAGATAGGGCAACGCTGAGACATAGCCATTGTTCTTGATGCTGTATCTAAGCACGCTGCTCATGTACTTGGGCAAATCGGTGACCAGAGTGAAGAAGCCCCAATCGTGGCCGACCTGGGCGGCAATCAGGGCCCAGATGGGCGCCGAGGTCAGCATGTGCCGCCAGGGCACGGACGGTGGTGTCTTATGAGTGTGCTCGTTCATACGATCGTGCAGGAACTTTTTCTCGCGATCGGAGATGAACGGATGCTCGTCCGGGTTGTTGTAGCAGATCAGAACGAACACGATGAACCACACCACACCGATGCTGCCGAACACATAGAAGACCGCGGGCCAGTCGTAGCTATGCAGAATCAGGCCGGATATCGCATTGGCGAACACCGTACCGAGCTGAGCGCCGGCGAACACCAGTGAGCCGATTACCGACCTCTCCTCCGGCGGTGTCCACTGCGCTAGCATGGCATTTAACGCCGGGAAGGTTGTGCCCTCGCCGAGGCCCATGAGAATCCGTAGCACGATCAGACCGGTTGCCTGGCCCCAGTCGACCACCAGCGGCGTCAGCAAGGTGAATACCGCCGTTGAGAGAATGCCGAGACTAAGGGTATACTTTCCGCCGAATTTTTCAGCTAGTATCCCGCCCGGCAGATGCGTGATGACGTAACCCCAGTAGAAGGACGAGAGGATAAGGCCCTGGAGAAATGAGAAAAAATATGAAGGTAAAGATCAATGAGTAAAGAGCAGCGAAACATAAAGGCGAAGATAAAAGTGAAGATGATAAAGATACAGAAAAATAAGCGCTACAAAAAACGATTACTGAATTTTAGTTTCCCTTTTTATTTCGTATGAAGTATCTCTTACCTGCGTATGTTCATCCCAGTCGTATCGATTAGTGATATCTATTTCCTGTTTTTCATCTACATCTATTTTTGGACATCTTTCCGTATCGTTTGAGTAATTGTGATGTATTGGAATCGTCATCTCCGTAATAGTGATCGAGAGGCAAATCCTCATGGTGTAGGCATTTAAGATCGCCAAAAATCCCATAATAGCGAATATCCATCGTTGCGACAGTCGGCCGCCTACAATCAATAATTTCGCGAATTCTAAGTCATTAATTCCGTCATTTTGAGAAACCTAATCTTATAGAGGCGAGCTCTAATCACCGTGACTCGTAATTTTTAACGTGAGCAGCGATCGTTGCGCAAGAGTCTAGAGACAATGAGAAATATCGTAAAATGCGGACGTAAAGAATAGTTTTGCTGAAATATCTAACAATTTAACTACAAGCAAAACGTGCTAATGTCTTTGTAAGCGCGTTTTGCATACAAGTCGTTATAATATTTTAATGAAATAATGCATTACAACATTTCGAAAGGCGGACTACATTGCTGTAATATTGTAACGTTTTTGCAACCAACGCAATCCACGATGAAATATTCTTGCAAAATGTTTTGCAATCTTTTTATGTTATATGGATAGATACAGATTAGAGAATAATTTTGTTGGAACATCCAAAATAATTAGGACGCTCAAACACGGTAAACAATGTTATAAAAAGTTTCGACATTCTAGTAATTAGTTAGAGCGTCCTACATAATTATTTTGATGGGCTGACACAATTATTTTTAGATTTGTATCTAGTTAAATTTTTTAAGTATTTCAGCAAGAAACAGCTTTTTCATTTGTTGAATTGCGTAAAATATGTGTTAAATTTTGTTATTAAAAAATTCCTTTGTTTTTTCGTTAATATTATTTAATTATAATCAGGAGGCAGCTCAGTGCGCGACGAGAAAATCTTAGAGTATGATGAGTTAATCCATTATTATCATTAAATCTTTCTTTTGCACATGCAGAAGTTATTCCCGTACCTCCCGAAGATTTATTGCGCTTGGACTGATAGGTATTACCGTGTATTTATCTGGGCTGATTTCGTTATCCGATTACTTGTCGCTCGTTTTGTCATCGTCGATATACATCTTTTTTTTATTTTTTTGTCCAATAAATTGCTCGTACAACAAAGTTTTTGCGGAACTTTACTTTCTCTGTTTTACTAATCGCTCGTGACTCAGGCAAAACGTTACGATAACGGCATCTCGGAAAACGAGACACCGAGTGATCTATCTCGGCCTTAATAAAAAATACTATTTTTTGATCTATACTTTTTTTTCTAATTGACTGCTGACAGAGATATTTTGCGCGTGTCACGAAAGAAATAGAGAAAATTATAAACTGAATGAGAAATGAATCATAATAGATAAAAATTTAAATTTTAGATTACATCTCTTGTTTTGTACTTTAAATACTTAAAAAAATTAGGTAGAATTGATGTTAATTGTTACTTAATTTTTGTAGTTAATAATAATTTTATCATACAATTTTATAAAATTTTTATATTTTTATAGAAGAAAGTTTTTTTATAGAATATTTTGTATTTATTGTATATACATATTTGCAATTAATATAAAATTAATATAAAATTAATTAAATCAATAATTTAAAATCTATCAAGTTTTTTATATTATATCATCTAAAATTTTATTATATTAAATAATATTAGTACAAAACTGATAAACGATAACAGTAAAATTAATAATTGATATGAATAAAATAAGTCAATTGTGCGAAAGTACATTTAAATCAGTTTTATGCTGCTCTTATCTTTTCATTATTATTATTTGTTAATTATTACATATTTAATTTTTTTTCGATAAATTGTTAATAAAATAAGTATTTATAATTAATGATTTTTTACAAAGAAAAAAAATGCTATTGAATCAAGTTCAGTTGGAGATATTTTGTCAATTCAATAGCAGCATCAATGAAACAATAAGATTAAAAGACAATAATAAATATAGTTGAATGAATAAAATTTAGTTGAATCAACTACATATGCTGGTGATTCAATATTTAATTAAATCAAACTACGTTTCAATTCTTATTACAACATTTTTCAATGTATATACTTTTAATTACTTTAATTCGTACATTTGATACTTTCAAATGCGATACGATTTATGAGACTCACAGGTACGATTAAAGTAACTGGTATTACAATTTTTAATGTTTATTTGCATATGTATCAGTACCGAAAGAGAAATAATGATAAAAAAATGTCTTAAGTGGGGTAAGCATTCGGCAGCTTTCTCCTATAAATTTTTCTGATTTCGATGATAAGACGATGTGAGAACGACGAGGACTCTTCGTAAGTGACGGTATCGTCCGTTCAACCTTCGTGCCACGGTTTCCTTCCCCGATTTGGTGAATGAACCTTCGGCCGTGCGTTTTCTATTCCGCTGCTGTCCGGCCGCGGTGCGTCGGCGTGCGATCACGCACGCACGTACCTACGTACGTGCATCGACATACGCAATGACGCCTTTGGTGAGGAAGTATGCTTCGCATTCTCGGCACCCGGTTGCGACAGAGAGAAACGAGCGCATTTTCCGCTTCCGTGTACTCTGAGTCTCAGCTTCCCTAAGGGGAGGATTCGCGTCCAGGGTTGTGCGTTACGACGCGACCTGCCAAGACCGAGCGGAGTCGCGACAGAAGCGCAGATTTTTTTCGCCCTGGCCTTTGCCTACAAAGCGTCGACAGCTCGACAACTCGATCAGTCGTCGGTGCTGATCGACATTCCTTCCTCGTACGCGGCTTCAAACTTTCCTCCTTGGTGCCCTCGACGGTGCCTTATCTTCGAGGATGCACGCGTCGCAGCGGCACGTAAAAATTCTTTCCGGATCCCGTTAGCCGCGTTATTTACATATAGAGAACGCACAAAGTGCGTGCTTGCACGTTTTGTAGGTAAAAGTGAGATCGCGGGAATTGACTGCTCAACATTTCTAACAAGCTGCGTACACCCCGTGGTGAAAATTTGTCTCAGAATTTTTACCACGGGGTGTACGCAGCTTGTTAGAAATGTTGAGCAGTCAATTAATTTTATATTAATTTTATATTAATTGCAAATATGTATATACAATAAATACAAAATATTCTATAAAAAAACTTTCTTCTATAAAAATATAAAAATTTTATAAAATTGTATGATAAAATTATTATTAACTACAAAAATTAAGTAACAATTAACATCTATTCTACCTAATTTTTTTAAGTGTTTAAAGCACAAAACAAGAGATGTAATCTAAAATTTAAATTTTTATCTATTATAATTCATTTCTCATTCAGTTTATAATTTTCTCTATTTCTTTCGCGAGACGCGCAAAATATCTCTGTCAGAAGTCAATTTTTATACGAATTGGAGCACTTTTCAGGAATGTTAAGAAAGTCTACGTCTCTTGGTAGAACTTTTTATATGTGTAAAATCCGAAGATTTCTACACGGAAAGAACAATTTTATTGCAGCATTTAAAATTTCCTCACAAATTATACAATAAGAAATGTTTGGATATTTCAGAATTTACATATATGAAAAATTCTTCGAGAGGAAAACTTTCTCAGCATTTTCGAAGTGTTCCAATTCATATAAAAAGATGTAAGAAATTATCTAAAAAGTTGTACAATTATAGCAGTTCCGAAGAAATCTAAAATTTACATAAAAATTTGGAGATAAATTTTTTTCTAGGAATCAGGGAAATATCACGTATAAGGAAGTCTTTTAAAAAAGCAACAAGTCATTATTGTTAAAACTAAGTGCCAAGCTTCTAATTGTTATATTCTGTCGAGGCTCCACTCGATATCAGTTAAAAACAAAGCTTTGTTATCTGTTTACTTCCTACATGTGATGCTTCTCGGAAACGTCCCTTACATTTTTTATCTAGTTTGGTGCATATAAATTCTTATCTGCGTATTTGTGAATTTTCTTACGTAATTTATTGATAAATCAATCGCGTAGATCTGCGACCATACGTCTGATTATATTATTAACAATCTCTTGCTGTAAGAGTGGAATAATCCCACTAGCCAGTAATTGATTTCTAATTTGCGGACGGAAATCTACTTTTTATGACACGAAAATCGCGAAGCTGTACGCGTGAAATCAAGCGAGGGATAACGTGAATTCGAAGCGAGTTACCTCGAGCACTGTTCGTCATTGTTAAATAAAGAAGAATTCCGAGTATTCGCGTACTGAGATTATTCCGTTCGTGATCTCATTAGCACTAAAAGTGCCAATAGTTTTACTTACTAATGTCTATTTCTACTAATGTAAATTAACTTTAATCTCGACTTTAACTTACACTTTGTGTTTTTTTGTAATTCGTAGAACTGAAAAAGACGACAAGTAGGTTAAACCGAGACTAGAATTACTTCACATTAATAAAAGAAGATATAAAAGGACCAAGCATTAAATTATTATTATCGCGAGAATAAAGTAATAAATTTGTCTCAAAATTTTTATGTAAATCTTAGAATTGTATAACTTTTTTATAAAACTTTTCAAACATTTTTATACGAATTGAAACACTTTTCAGAAATACTGAGAAAGTTTACATCTTTTTATAGAATTTTTGGTATATGTAAATTCTAAAATATTTCACAATTTCTAACATTTTTCATTCTATAATTTCTAAGGAATCTTATAAAATCTAAAAAAAAATATAAGGCTACAAATATTTTATCAGAATAAAGGAAATAATTGATAAAAAGTAAACAAATTTTAGAATCCTGTTTCTCAGCATAGAGAAACATAGAGTTAATCTAAAAAATAGAAGTCGATTACTAATCTAAAAAGATAGAAATAATCACTAGAAAGATAGAAAGAATGACTAGTTGATAGTGTTAAACTTGTGACCCAGCTCGCACTTTCCTCGTGGCGAGCCGCAAACGCACGAGGAAAAACCCCACGAGTGTCTCTCTTTCTTTCGCTTTGGGAAAAGTAAACGGAAATATCTCGTGTCTTGCGAAAATCTCGCCGCATGCCTTGCAAAAACCGTCGAACTATCAATAATAATTATCGCAAACGCGGCGTGCGGGAGATTTCTTATTTTCGCGAAAGGTCTGGCGATCCACACGGAAAAAACCATTTTGTACAATAGTATCGAAAAATGTAGCTATAAATATAGATCGGAAAGTAATTTTACGTTGGACGATCAAAATTATTATGTAAGACATTCCAGCATGACGATACTGCTGCACAAAGTTTTGACATTCCAACAGCTAGCTTAAAACGTCCACTATGAATTTTTTAATGGTTCAACATAATTATTTTCAGGTCTGTATTTCAACAAAATTGTTCTTTCCGCGTATTAGCCAATCCGAGAGGGCACATTCGGTAACAGGAAAAATTCCTGAAGTCGGGGAGGTTCGCCTTCACCCGCGGAAAAGAAAGGAAAAGGGAGAAAAAAGGAGAGGCGTCCCGATCGATAATCAGCAGGAGGAGGAGGAGGAGGAGGAGGTTATCGCGACGCTAGATCGAGATAGCGATCTCGCTGTTTGCTCCATATTACAAGACTGTAATTAAACTTATTACTGCGTTAAACGTTCGCCGATTATCGATATTAAGCATTATATAATTGACCCGCTCTCGTTCGTCGCAATTAATTGTGACGCAATCCGGCAATCTTTTAATATCATAATCGCGCTATCGTTTTCACGCGCACACACGCAGGCACCTCGTAAAGTTCTCGTACGACACTTTCTCCTTTTTCTTTCCCATTTTCGTCGATGAATCGTGTCCCGTTGCTTGTGTTTCGTTATACGCGCTGCGTTCGCTCACGTGAAAACGTGAAAGGGGCAAACGCGCGATCGAGAGAGCCCGATGGACAGATAGGGCGACGCCCAAAAGGGGGTCGCCTTATCTATTATTGTAGAACCTGGGAGATATGCACTTAACCTGATGCTGATACACTTAACTTTATTAGTGCACGTCAACAAGCGATAAATCGATGACACCATCGTTTTTACCGCGTACTCATAAGATTTGTTGCCGTTTTTATAATTACCCGTGCACTTTAATTATCCGAGGCATGAGCACACGGTTAGATAAGCGAAGATTGTTTTTGTGCAATGCGATAATATCGTTGATAGATTTCCGGGGATCGGAGCGAATTCTCTTCTCGCTTTTTTTTTCCTTCCTTCCCGCGCACGAATCAAAGCGCGCGGCTAAAAAAAAAAAAATTTAGATTTATTATCGAATCTGCGACATATCTGCGCGATATCTCCGTCTCTCCGGTGTGAATCGGCGGAAAATAAATCCGCGACAACAGCGTTGATTTACAACGTGTTGTCGTAATGATCCCGAAGATTTCAGCGATCACGCGAATCATGAAACGCGCAAATCCGTTAAAACGGGGCCACGTTTAACGGGGGAAAATCGCGAGATGTATGTAGACGCCTACATTTCGTCGTTCCGACAAAAACTGAGATTCAAATCTGTTTCTTGATTACTCACACTGGCTTCTACTCCGACAGGACAATATTAAATTATATGACGAAATTTTGCATAAAAATTAGTTTGCAGTTATGTATATTTACAAAAATAAATGTGTATTTAACTTAACATTTCCAAAAATAGATTTATAACTTAAACTTAGATTTGTCTAATTTTTGACAAATATTATTTAAAAAATTTTGTTTTGATAAAACTTCTGCGTTAAGACGTATCACCTTAGCGCAATTGTTCGCCTATCGGAGTAAATGTCAGCCATTTCTAAATATTATTTCCACTGGACTTTTATCCCGGAATCTCTCTCCTATTTTTAATAAGACATATTGTATATTACATTATCAGTTTTTATTGATGCAAATTGAATCATTGGGAATTTGTTCAACGATAACGCTCGAATTATCGGCGTTCTTAATCTATGCGCTGTTAAATATTAAAACAAATTCAAATCATTCCCTTAAATAACATTTTATTATTTCTAACTTTTCGTGTGTGCGCCGAAATTTATTATTTTAACACAAAATACGTAATTAAGAAAAAAAAACAATCTAATCTAATCAACCTTCATTTTTGTTTGCTTAATTTCAAAATCTCGCTGTCATCGATACACGGATAGAACAATTCTGCTGAAATACAGATCTGAAAATAATTATGTTGGACCATTAAAAAAAAATTATATCGGATATTTAACTTGGTTGCCAGAATGTCAAAACTGTTTACAGCAACATTATCATGTTTGGGCGTCCTACATAATTATTTTGATGGCTCAACGTAAAATCATTTTCTCATTTGTATTTAGCTAAAGTTTTAGTGCTGCAGTAAAATTATTCTTTCCATGTAGATGATAAAAAAAAGGAATGGACGTCGAAAATGTCGGTTGTACGCGGAAAGAAGAGTTTTGTTAAAGTATCTAGATGCTTAGCTAGATAGAGATCTGAAAATAATTTTGTTAGACCATCAAAATAATTATGTGGAACGTCTAAGCCGATAGCTAGAGTGTCAAAATATTTTACAGCATTGCCTATTATTACCTGAGTGTCGTGTATAATTATTTTGATGGTTCATAAAATTATTTTCAGTTCTTTATCTAGTTAATTTTTTTGACACTTCTGTAAAACCGTTCTTTCCGTGTAAGAACTCACTTCTCGTGCATCGAGCGATCCGTCTTGCATAGGCTACACTTCTAATTTTCGATCTACTTCGTATGCCCTGCGCTTATCTTTTGTTTACTTATCAATCAGACGTCGATATGGAATTCCATGATAAAAATGCGTTCTAAAAAGATAGGACGCGCTTGTCATTCAATCGTGTTGATTACTTAATTTATACTGTGAGATACGTCGTGTAGGAACATCGACGAGTGAGAATGAGTATGCATTTATTGATCTCCGTTGAGATTGCGTAGAAAAAGGGACATAGAGCAACGATTCTTTTGTAACTTTTATCAAAATCATATGATGTAAATGCGCAATCGAAATCTTTGGTGTTTTAAGCCTGGAAAAATTCTTGGAAATTTTGGGGAAAACAAGGTTTTTTCTTGCTATATTTTTTTTTATTTTTCTTTTTGAGATAATGTCTTTATCGTCCTCTATATTAATGATTTTTAAGATTTTATATTTTAGAATTCTGATAAGTAAGTAATTCATCAAAATAAAATTGTCATTTTCATAATTATATTTTCCGTATTTTTGAGAAAAAGAGTAGAAAAAAAAATCTATTTTATTTCTTTAAAAAAAATAAAAAACGCTATCACTTCATTATTAAAATTATTTTTTTCTGTGTTTTCGAAAAGAAAACGAAAAAAAAACGTGATAATTTTTCTGAAAAATTAAAAATATCAGTGACTGTTTTTCGCAGCCATTTCTTTCTATCTTTTCTTTAAAAAAAAATGCAAGAAAATTAGTTTTTTTTAAATTTTATTTTCTGGAGAATTAAGAAAGTAGAACATTATACGGAAGAAAAGATTTGTTAAAGCTAAAAAGAACTTCACTGATTCAACAGATTTATAACTATAATGTACGGACAGTCAGTTTTCTATGCAAAGTTTTGCGTTTTCAAATAAAAATAGCACAGCAAATTTATTAATACAGTTTTCTGCAAAAATTAATTAAATATATGAATTAAAATTTTTAACGAAACATAAACAATTAAAATGACGCACATTTTTACTGCTGTAACAAAGAAAACTTGTTAATTTTTATTGTAATAAAGAGGCTGCTCTAATAATTCATTTATTACTCTCAAACATAATTTCTTTGTTGAACTATCAAATCTCCTTAGTTACAGATGTTGAACTCGCGCAGCAAACTATAGCTTTGCTGAATCATCCAATCTATTTTTTTTTTTTTTTCATGTATAATAGTTGCAAAGAGTTTAAACGAACGAGCGAGAAGGTGGTCCCACATAGATCTACTCTCCGATATCCGTTACATATCATTTCACACGCAATATCGTGCTCGAACTTCATTCGCGACGGACGCGCCGCGCGCTGCCGCGAAATAGAAGTCGCGCGGCGGCGAATACGAGCGCACGAGCACTATCAGAAATAATGTGACATGTGTATTGTGCTTCGCATCACCGTCACGCAATCTCTCTTAATTTACAAAAACGCCGGGACGCGCGAGCGTGATCGAATTTCGCGGCACACGCTCGCGCCGCATGACTTATTGCTCGTCCATGCGTGAAGTTTATGCAAACGCGCTGCATATACACACGCGAAAGATCGCGTACGTCCCCAGGAAGGATAAATGCATTTGCGTCACTCGAACGATAATCTTGGAAGTAAATCAGGGTTGCGCGCATTTATGCGTAAAATATAAAAAAAATTTACATTGTATACGATGTATACAATGTAAATTATGTTTTACGTGCGCTGAAAGAAGGAATATCTTAAAACAAAAAAAGTTAACACAAAAGAATTATTTACTCGATAAATCCTAATAGCTTATTTACTTGCAATCACGATAAAAATTTCTTATGTGTCTAAATAGAATGAAGAAATAATTTTTAATCAAGCATTTTTCTTGCAGTTTTATAAAATTTTCATTTAAAAAAATTTTGTCTTAATGTGCGTAAATAATAAACTGTAGATCATCAAAGATTCAGAGATTTTATCAGAAATAGTGGAAATTATATTCCGTTTTTAATTTTTAATAATTACTTTTTAATTATATATCTTTTTATATTAATATTAAAGTCAGATTTATTAACAATCTTATAACTAAGTTAAATAACTTTTTCCTGTATTGTTATCCAGTATACAATAATAAACAGTACAATAGTGTCTACGTGAAAAAGATTTGTGTAATTAAACAATAACAATATTATTGTAATAATATTATTATAATAATATTATTTGTGTAACGTAAACAATCGTAATCTTGGACGTAATCTTGAAATTTATAGATTAAACGTTATTTAACATAAAAATCTATATCTTAACAATCGATTATCTTTTGAAAAGCTTCTCAGAGATACGTTGCTAAGGTAATACAAGACCGCAATATCGTTGTCTGCTAATGACTGATTTCGACATACAAAGAAAGAAATCACTTATCTCCCTGAGAGGAAAGATACGTCACACGAAAATAATACTAGTAATAAAATAATAATAATAATAACAATAATACAATAACGGGAACTGTCGACATTCTGGGAACGTCATATCGAAAGACGTAAGATTGTAAAAGAGAAAAATCTTAAAAAAAGAATTGTGCTTAATACAAATAATTATTTACTCAAACGGTATTAATAGCTTATTTACTTGTTGTCAAGTTAAACATTTTTTAATTGATTTTTATTAAAGCAATTTTTTCTTACAGTTCTCGGAAATATTTACTGTTAAACTATTTTCTAGATTCAAGGTAATCGGAATTTTTAATCTAAGAAAACAATTTAATTAAGTTTAATAACGCTAATTGATTTCTTTGTATGCTGAAATCTGTTATAAGCAGACGGACCTAGCAGACGGCCGCCACGCGACACGCTTGACGAAGCGGTTCTCAAGGTTTTCGCTCACAGTATCTGCTGCGTTCAAAAATTGATCTAAGAAAATAAGTTTACAGCATACATTACATACTACTACAGAACAATCGTATAAAGTGACATTTTAGGTTCAACAAAAAAAACATGCTAAAAATATATATGATGTTCTGAGACCTACTGAGGTTGCATTCAGAAATAAATTTCCGGAAATACGTTTGTATCTCTGCTTCTAAGTGGTCTTTTTTTTTAAATTTTGCCCACATCTTTGAGAGTTCTCTAACATTAGAGAGTTACCAGTAGAATTTTAAGAAAAGGGTTCTCTTAGAAGCTAAAGTAATAAATAAATTAACTTTTAAAATAGACGATAAAAAGTCGCTCAATTTGACAATAATTTATTTATATTTATCTTGACTTCTAAGAGGACCCTTTTCTTAACATTTTACTGGTAACTCTTTCATGTTATCCCAAAGATGTGGACAAAGTTTTAAAAAAAGGACCCTCTTAGAAGTCGAGATATAAAATAAATTATTATCAAATTGACTTTTTGTCGTCTATCTTCAAAATTAATTTATTTATATCTTGGCTTCTGAGAGGGCCTTTTCTTAAAATTTACTAGTAATAATTTTTGAACGCAGCAGACTGTGGCGAAAACTGAGTTGAAAACCGCTGCGTCGAGCGTGTCGCGCGACGGTCGTCTGCTAGGTCTGTCTGCTAATTTCAGCATCATAGTTTAATAATATTATTAGCTTATTTGTAAAAATTAAAATCATTATTTAAACGTTATATTTAAAAAATATTGAAAATGTAATAATACAAATACTTAAGGTAATATGTCTATTTACTTAAAAGTAATCTCAAAATTTTTTGGTGTGAAATTTTATCTAAAAGAGTGGAATTCCACTCTAAAGAATTTAAAGAGAAAATATTTTTACTTAAACAAAACAAACAAATACTTGCATCAAAGTATATAGTTTTAAAAAATTGTATTTCTTTTTATAAAAAAATTTCTTTTGTTATTGTTAGTATAGCCGTCTCGAAAGTGTTTGTAACTTCAACAACAAACATTAAAAATCGTGACTCGATAAGGGCATCGAGGATTAACTTGATGGATCAAGTGTGTAATGTACGAGAGCCAGGTTTATCGGTTAAATAACGTTTTTTTTTTTTTTTATTGTTGTTATTAAGTGATAATCAAGTCGATGGAATGGGGCATTCAATAGTTTTGCACAGAAAAAAATTAATATCAAATCAGCATTTTATCTCATAAGCAAGAATGTAAAATCTTCGTGGAACAATTTATAATCATAAACAGACATAATTTGCTTACATTGGGAAAATTTTTTTTTTCATGTAAGCAAATTATGTCTGCTTAAGATTACAAATTCTTCCAAAAAGATTTCATATTCTTGATTATATATGGAACAACGAATTGTTGATCTGATACTAAATTTTTTTTCTGTGTGCAAAAGTTTCCTTATCGACCCGTTTAGAGTGCTTTTCTGCGGCGGATTTAGCGACTAATCGGCACGAAATAAAACGCAATAAAATACAATAAATCGCGTATCTTGCCACCTTTTTCCCGCGATCCGATCGTTTTTCCGACCGAAACCTTGAACGGTTCGTTCAATGGGCAAGGCGGGTGTTCTCGACATCAACGGCCTCGTTGCCATTAATAAGTCGGAATTCTACGGTGCGGTGGTGCGCAATGTAGCGTGGAGAAACGATTCGACTTGTCACTTTACCTGCGCCGATTGACAACGCCGTGCGACAATCGCTTTTCGTTTACCATTGTTGAAGAATGCCGATCGCTCACCGCCGAGCGGCACTATCTTATCTATGCGATACGCTGGAAGTACCCGCGCTCAGAGAGCTTAACGAAGGCTCGCCGATAATACTCTTACTCACCCCCTTTTTCCCCCGCGCACTTTCTCACTACCGTGCTCGCCGTAATTTACTAACTGTTTCGACATTTATTCCTCGAGCGGATGATAACGAGACGGCCGTTTTCCGTCGTGGCGGCGCGCGGGCCGACACGCGCGCTCGCGACTTAATTTCTGTAATCAGCTATTCCCGGAGGCTATTTTCAAACGAACGACGGTAATTAAACGCCCGGCAAATTAACGTGGACGTGGGGGGAAACAAACAAACGCGCGGCGCGGAAACTATCGAATTTGCGTCGGGTACCATTAAAAACGGGAAGCGCGAAACTTGATTGTCGATGGTTTGCGCGGATGATCGATAGTGCGATTTTTTTTTCCGCTCAGAAGGAAAAAAAAACGAAGAGACGGAGATCTCCGCATGAGTTTACCGAAACTCACTTGACACTTGATTTATCTATGGTTGTCAAATTGCTCCGTAATTTCTGAGACAAAAGAGAATATTCCCTACAAGTGCTACAATATTCCCAGAATATTATACGAATGTTATTAAAAATTAAAATAATATTAAAATAATTCCGAGACTATAGTATTTTAGTAATATTACAGGAATGTAGTATTAATATTACATGTCCGTTTATACGTATAATATTCGTGGTATATTATTTCAATTATCTGCAGACTATTGTAAAAATTTTCTACAAATGTTATTTTTGTCCAAAAATTAATATGAGTTATTATGCATAAAACATTCATAAGCTTTATAGTTATTACATTTAAAAATTGTAATATTCCCGATAGTTTAAAATATATTGAAGTAAATAATATATTATTTACTTCGTATAATATTTCAGGAATATTATTGTAATGCTTATAGGGTTTTAAAGACATTGAAGAAGGTGTTAAAGTGAAAAGTATTGGACTACAGTCCTCTCATTGACGTTCAAAGTAATTTAAAATCAAGTTCACGCTTTGCGTTAAATCAAAGTTACTAAATGAGATAACGAACGTTTGCCCGACTATTATCTTTCGGGTACACGGAAAAAAATGACTTAGAAGTGGTAACTAAATATCAGTAGCTAGTTTGATATTTTCTATCAGTGCTAAAAATTGACTATTAAAGATAAAATATATTTGCTACAAAATACAGTTTTATTAGCTAAAATAAAATGTGTGTTTTAACACGTGTAGCTAAAAAAGTGGCAGCTATTACTCAATATCTTAGTCCCGGGCTACAATTAATGTTGCAAGCCTTAAATCGTAAAAATTGGCCATAGTCGATTATTCTCCTCATATTCAACTATGATTGGTCAATTTCTTACGGCTTAAGGCTTACTACACTTGTAGACCGGGACATAGGAGCGTGAAACTATATACGCATTTGCTAAACATTATTTGACTCTAGCAGCGAATATTTCTTGCTGTAACTGCTAATTTTAATAACTAATAAATTTAGCTCCGGCAGCAACGATATTAGCTGTCCCTATTTTAAAGACACATCTTAGTTGCTACAACTAAATTTTAGCTTTGTTGGCTAATCTTTTCTCTGCGTGTAGTCTCATCAATCCGTCCTCATTGAGTACATAATCGCGTTACGCTCGACAAAAGCCAGTTATATGTGAAGAAAAAAAAAGGAACGAGAAGACTTTTTGCCCGGCTTAATTTATACGGCGATTCCACGAGAGATCTGTAATCGCGCCTCTGTTTCACCGAAGTCTCGTAACGTATGACATGATTCACGGATGCCACATAATAAGCAAGAGTAGTCGCTCGGTCGCTCGTACCTCACGTGCCTTCGCTATGCGAGGAATGTGAACAAAAAAAAAAAAAAAAAAATGATCTCCGCGCGATGAGATGTGATACGAGTAACGATTTCCGATTATTACGCGGCGCGCCCAGCCAAGGTTCGCGAGAGGGAGAGAAGGAGAGAGATAAATCGGGTGCACAGTGTAGAAATCGCAAAGAAATCTGGTAGAAAATTAAATTTTAACAGAGTTGGGTAGTGACTAGTTAAAAAGTTAAATAATAAAGTTAAAAGTTGATAACTTTCAACTTAACTTAGCTAATTTTAAATGATTCAATGTTTAACTTTAACCGGTTATTTTTAAAGCACGTAAACTTTAATTTACTTTTTCCGAAGTTAAAAGTTTATCCATGTGAAAGAAAGAGAAGTTATAAAAGAAAAATACATTCCCGCATAAAAAACAATTCATTTCTTTGTTATTTTATGTACATTTAATTTAAAAAAGAATATTAAATTTGTTTGACATTTCATATAAATAAATTGTTTTGAGTATTGTTATAAATATATGGTTTTGAGTAATTTGAAAGCTTACGAATTTCTAATTTAACATGAATAATGCTTTTTAAAATTAACTCAAGTTAATTTGATCTTAACGTAACCTTTAACGAGTTAGTTTTTTGTTAACTATAACTTTTAACGTAACTAAATTAATTTTGTAAGCCATTAAGTTGAACTTAATTTAGTTAAAAACATATGTTAACTTACTCAACTCTAAAGTTTAAATAATTGACTTTGCTATTTATATTGAAAGATCATTAAATACAGTATCTCAAATAGTAATGATCAGTACAATTTTTGCTGGGCAAACGATATAAATGCAAAATGTTAATGTTTCTCGTTTGTTGCAAGAGACACATTACATACGTATATTTTAGCATATTTCACTGTTTAAGATTGTACAAACGATATTGTTTTTACATATAAATAACACGGAACACTAGATAGTAGCAAGAACTTTTTTACGCTACTCGTTATACACAAAACAAAATTAGTATCAACAGTTGTTTCATATATAAGCAAGAATATAAAATCTTCTTGAAAGAATTTGATAATCTCAAAGATAATCTTAAATAATTTGCTAACGTAAAAAAACAAAATTTTTATCAAATGACATCTGTTTAAGGTTAATCAATTCTCTCAAGATTTTATATTCTTGCTTATATGTGAAACAATGAATTGTTCATTTGATACTAATTTTTTCCCTGTATTAATTGAGCTTATTTATAATGGATTGTTTTTTTTATTATGTGTCATAATGTTACTATTAATATTTACTATACATCCGGTTATTTCCCAGAAATCTTTTAAACTTGTATCTAAAGATTTTTTAATGTAGTTTAATTTGCACAAGTTTTTACAACTTAGAATAGTTTCAAAAACTTATGGATTTTATGTGAAAATCAACAATATTTAATCAGTATTTTTTATTACTGCTCCATTCTTACATTTTTCTTATAATTTATAATGTGGCAATTTTCTTGATGATAATTCTATGTTTGATTATTCAACGTTTTCATTAATTACTCATGCGTGTATGTTATTATGTTATAGTTTTTTTTTCTAGTTGATAATTATGCTATCATAGAAAAATTCTCATGTAGAATGATCATATAAGTATTTACATAATTACACCTTTTAAATATCATAAAATTTAATTTTAAACATTAATCAGAAATATTTTAAAATTTTACATTGTGCAGTGGTCGACAAATAGAAGCAATGATTGATGCTGCTGGGATTGTTTTCACTTTTCGCGGTGGTTTTGCACTTCTGATTTTTGCCAAAAGATCGATCGGTTTTAACACGGTTCCCCGTTCCAGCTAAAGGGAACGATTCATTAATTACTGACTAGGAGGCCGTGACACCCTCACGCATTCTGCCGTTGCGTGAACGTCAGGAAGTGATCTGGGCAAACGAACGGGTTGCAATTAATGTCAAGGCACTTCCCGCGGTCGGGCGAACGTGAAAGCTTCGGCGGATCGCGACTGCAGCATTAGCAAATTGGGATTTATAGTAATCGATGATCTTTGCCGCGAACTCGCGCGTTTTCGACAAACTTTGCATTTCTTTCGCCTCGTTTTTTTTTTTATGTATCGACTCTTGTACACTGAGAAAAAAAATTGTTAACTTGACGAAATTGATCGTTGATTTTACCGAATTGTTCAAGGCGATTAAATTTTTTTGATTCAAGCATTCGTGTATTTAATTTAAATTAAATTTCATACCAAAGAAATGTAATCAGTTTAAACAGAGTTTAGTCAAGTTAACAGTTTTTTTTTTTTCGGCGCAGTAACTTATTGATTTTACACACTAGCAACGAAGATTATTACTATTGTTACATTTTCATTATTACCATTTACTTGCCTTTGTGAAATGAAAACAAAATGCGGAGATATTGAGAACTGTGTCTGCTAATTGCGATTGTAATTTCCGTCGAAAAGATAAGTATGTACAATTTCGCAAACATACGAAACCGCGCAATTCTGGTCTCGCATGTTTGCATTTGTCTTTCCGCTTCGCACACATCGACATTTAATTAAATGACTGCGTTTAGATCAATCGTAGTCTTCAACGCTAATTTTATATCAGCATGCAACATTTTATTTTACGCTGCCCGATTACATTCATTCTAAAAATACTTAATAATAGAATTTTTTTTTTTTTGCGAAAAATCGAATTGGCGAACAAGCTGGCGTCTGCAGATCGCCCATGACGATTGCGATGCTTGTAATCGGTAATCAGCGCAATTGGATTTTTCAGATCATCGCGATAGCTTCGCGATCGTCATCACCCACTCGAGAAATTGCGAAACGATCGGCCACGTTTAACAGTGTCGTTATTCTCTTCTTTTAAATTTTAAATATCGACGTTTCTCTCCGACATACGATCGACGATGCTCGCGGCAGTCATCCGCTTCTGGTATCGGCAAAAAAAAAAGGATTATGCGCGCGCGCTTTAATTACAATTAAAGATTCATCGCGATCGATGTAATCCTTGCTCCGAGCGAATCGCTCGGAATCCGCGAATCGATGAATAAGAGATCGATCGTACTTACAGCACCCTTTCCACGCGGAGATCATGATTAATCCTTGGGGAGCAGACGCGACGTGTCGACGCGATGCCTCCTGCGATCGCTGAAAGAGATCCGGAGATGAGAGCGACGAGAGACGGCGGCTCTTTTCGCGGCTCTCGGCTCCCGATGGCTCTCGCTCCCGGAGTCGCCCTTTCGCCTTAGTGCGAGGGCCGCGAAGAGGGCTCCGCGATTTCGGTGATGCAAAGCCGCCGCGCCGCGCGAAGGATGGACCCTCTTCTTTTGCACCTCGTCTCTCCCTGCCAAAGTCGTGTCACACGTGTGTCGCGAGCGACTGGATCCGACACCCCCGATAAGTTCGCTTTTATATCAGCATGTGTGCTACTCGTCGCCCATTTATCCAGGGTGGGGAACGCGAGAGAGGAGCGCGAGGTAAGAGCGATGGCGAGAAGGCGATAAGGTCTCGGCCGTGAATCGGACGCGTGTGTACGCGCTCCCGCGACGTTTTCGAGAGGAATAGTTAGGAAATAGCTAGTCAGCGCGGCCGTCCCTCCATGAACCGTTTTTCCTCCCGGGCAGCCGTTGAACCTTTACGTCGCCACGCGACGATGACGCGTCGCGCCCGACGACGGAGGGGCCGCGCTGGTCTCCGCGTTTTCCGCGGCGGGGAAGCGTGCTGCAAACCATGAAAAAAGAATTTGGTAATAGCTAAAATAATGCCAATTGAATGTTTGATTAATATAATCAAAACAATTTTCTTTTTCTATTTAATAAGTAAAATTTCATTTAATTCTATATATTTAATAATTTTCTATGTAATAATGTTTAATAATTATGACTATAGTACCCTGAAAGAACAGTTTTGCTAAAGTATTTAAAAATTTAGTTGGATAGTTGGATAGATCTGAAAATAATGTTTGACCATCAAAATAATTATGTAAGACGCTCAAACTAATTGCCAGAATGTCAAAACGTTTTGCAGCATTGCTCATTATATTTGATTGTTCTTCATAATTATTTTGATGGTCCGATCAAATTATTTTCAGATCTGTATGAACTAAGTTTTTACATTAAAAAAGTTTTTTTTATATTTAAATTAATATATTTATTTTAACATCATTTCCTTGATTTAAAAAAGTATTTCTTAAATTTAAAAATACATTATTTTATACTAATATTTATTCAAATCAAGAAAATGACATTAAAATAAATATATTTGCTTATACATAAAAAACTTTTTATTCGCAAAATCGTTCTTTCTGTATATAATGCTTACAAAACTTTTTTTTCGATGTATACTTGGTAGAGTGATAAATCTTCACTAGAAAAAATGTATTTTTTTATAACAATAAATAATTCGGTTAAAATATACTCCACAAAGTTATTTAGTAAGTATAAAATGAATATTTCTTTATTTAGATGTACTTCGCAAAAGCCACTAAATTTTGTGTTATATAACAAAATAAAAAAAATTATTGTCTTCGGCAAAAGATGTTTATAATAGTTGAATTTTTTAGCATTAATCAAATATTTTGTTTTATATGATAAAAAATTCATTTCTTTTATTCTGCAAACAATGATAAATCTGAAGAAGTCACTCCGAAAATTGGAAAGAAATAAAATCTTTTTATTTCACGGAACTCTCTCTCTCTCTCTCTCTCTCTCTCTCTCTCTCTCTCTCCTTTCAAAGGGAAAACTCTTTCCTCTTGCGCGCCGGAAGCAGTCAGCTTCGTGTCATCTTCGCGTTCGAAATGAGACATTCACCTTCATATTTTGCCTTCGGTACGGAGACAACTCATCCTCCGTAATTTGTCGATTTGACGAATTCTCTGCACGTACAATCTTATGGCGGACACGCCAGGTCTCCAATGTTTGTAACTCATGCAATACTTTTTTTCTATGTGCATGCGATACACTGATCGCAATACCGATATTGCCTCGTTTCGAGATTGATGCAAAATCGTTGAATCCGACATAATGTGATGCACTTTGCAGTTGCAACGAAAATGAAAATGGAGCCGAAGATTCGCAAAGTTCTCTAAACAATGTAATTTTTATCTTTAGAATTCCTGCTCTAAAACTCTTTAATTCTCTTAAGATATATTTTTGTTTATTTTCTATAGATGTTGCAAAAAATATAGATAATAATATTAAATAAAGAAATATGAATAATATGCCGTATCGTTGTATTCAAAGGCATAAAAATAAGAAATATGCGCTGTCGTTAAATTTTTCGAGATTAATGAGGTAAATTTTTATCTCATTATCTCTTGATTTTAATCGAATTACTTAATTCAAGATTAATTAAGTGTTTACAACGATATTAATTCATATATTGGGAATGTGCATACGTTTGAAAAAATCGTGTGCTAACGCCCCCTCCGATATTGTGATCGAAATAAAAAGTAGAAAACCAGGTTACCGAGAACTATAATGCCGATAATCGAAAATATAGTTTCATAAATATACGCTATAATAAATTAAAATATTTAAATATTTAATAGATTTTATAAAATTGAAAAACATTATGAATAATAAGTTATAAATATTGCTTTAATGTTTTTAAATATTTTCTATTTATACAGTTACACTGTTTTTAAACTTTCTGATACGTTACAAAAAAAAAACATTGTTTTAGGCAATAATTTTTTTGTGTTTAATTAAACTGTTTGGCATTTTTTCTTAAAAAAAAAATAAAATAAAATTAGATTCTGACGAAATATACGATTGCAAGAGGTTGACGAGGGTGCATAAGGGTGCGTAAACAATCAATTTATCACCACGGTGACGCTGTTTACGTTGTCTTCAATTACACGGCCTCTAGTATTTCCAGTAATACATTTTATCATAAAGTTGATGAACGAGTTGCGATATGGAGCCCCGGGACCTCGAAACGATCGGAATAATCACGTTTGACGGTTCGTATAGGAGGCAGTATTTTTCATTTCCTCCTTCGTGATTTATTTCAAATGTAGGATTTGATTTTTATGGCATTTGAAACGAATTAATTTAATCAAATAATTAAGTGAATTTAATTTAAAATGGATTAATAAAAAATATAAGATAAGATCAACAAACAAGGTGACATCAAATGACATTTCACTGACATTAACACGTTATTAAAACTTGTTTTTTTTGGAAAGATTAATAAATTTGATCGAGTGAGAGCAGTCAGGTTTAAAGTCGAGAAATGCGAATTTTAAATAATATTTGAATTTCTGAAAAATTTGAAAATAATTATCTGATAAACCGAAAATTTACACATAGTTTATACTTCAAATCTAATTCTTAATGCAATTATTTAATAATCACTTCGTATTTTTTTCGAATACTTTGATGACAATTTCTCTTACAGTATTTCATATAATTTTCCAGAATTTCTAAATTTTTTAGAATTTCTCTGTATAATTTATAATTTTGTCATTTTTTAAATATTTTTTATACGAATTAGAATCCTTTTCGGAAATACCTATAAGTATCTACAATTTCTGATAAAATCTGAAAAGTTCAAGACTCTTTTTTAGATGTTACAAAATGAGAAATCTTAGAATATTTCAAAATTCACACGTATGAAAAATTCCAAGAGAAGATGTAGACTTCTTGATATTTCTGAAAAATGTTCCAATTCGTATAAAAATTCTGTGCAAAATTTTCACTAAGGTATTTTTACACATTTTTGCATTTCTTCAAGGCATAACGAAGAACAGTCTGCGACTGCATCCGGATGAGAAGCATCTTCTCTATCCGATGGGCTACAAGGTTGCCATAAGGAACATCGAAACCGGCGAGCAACGATTCCTCAGCGGACACACGAACAATGTCTCGACACTGTGCGTTTCTCCGTGCGGCGAATACGTCGCTTCTGGTCAAAACAATCATCTCGGTTTCAAGGTGCGTCCTTAATATTCCCGTACGCGATTCAATTACATTCGATTTCATCGATCGCGTCTTCGCAGGCCATGGTAATCGTGTGGAATTATAAGGAGGGCACGATAAAAGGCAGCTACGAGACGCACAAGGTCGGCATCGTGGACCTGTGCTTCACCCGCAACAGCGACTTCCTCGTGAGCCTCGGCGGCAGGGATGATGGCAACGTGGTCATCTGGGACGTTCAGAAGAATTCTCTTATATGCGGTATATTTTTTTCTTAGTCCTTTTAGCGATACTTCGCACAAATCTGCGCGAAGAATTTCAGTACAGGGAAAAGAAGAATATTTTCCCGATAAAAATTTATCTCAGAATTTTTATTAAAACATGGAACTTTTCAGAAACAAATGTGAATTCTGAAATAGTCCAAGAATTCCCATACTATGAAAAATATTTTACAATTTTCAGATTTTATAAAAGTCCATCAAAAATTGCAGAATTTTAGAAATTTTAGAAAAATTAAAAATTTATATAAAGAAGTCTAGAAAAGATGTAAACTTTCACAAATTGTCTAATTCGTATAAAAAAAGTTCAGAAATTTTCTAAAAGTAATAACAAGATTTCCAAAAATTATGAAATTTAGATAAAAATTGTAAAACATTCTGAAATAAATTTGCATCAGGATTTTGTTTTGAGAGATATTTTTGTTTTCGAAATGTAACAAAATGTAAATATTGAAATAAGATAATTATGACATTAATCATAACTTGCATAAAGAAATTTCATATAGTTTTATTGAAAAAAATGTATTAAAATTGTTCAATAATAATTTTCATTGAGTCAACCTGTAAATATACACCAAATACTGATAAACCTCTGCAGGATCGTTCGCCAGCAATGACACGAGTGGCAACGCGTATAACGTTACGAGGACACATCTTCACGGCGAGTGTTTCATTACCTCTGGCGACAGGACGTTGAAGATCTGGCGAATCGAGGCAGAGAAGCGTCGGATCCACGGTCTCGACGTAGAGGTGGGCAAGCTGAAGCGTCTCATCAACTGCGTCGCCGTGGACGAGATGGACGAGATCATCTACTGCGGCACTTCTTCCGGTGATATCATTAAAGCAAGGTCACATAGAGACACCTGTGAAAAAAAATGCATTCGCTACATCTATTACTCAATTAATATCTGCACAGAAGAAGGACATTCTTTTCTGTGCAGATTGTAAAAATATCTTTATTTTCGAAATAGTAAAAAACTTGGAATAAAATTATATAGTGTTAAATTGACATAATTTACTTATACGAAGACATTTTGTTTAGTTTTATTACAAGAAAAATAAAATATCGAAAATATAGAAAATATGATGTCTTAAAATCAAGAATTACAACGTTTAATACTATCATTATCAAAATAATCGTTTTATGCTTTTTAGATGACTATTATAATATTGAAATAAAAATATGAAATATTTTTTGATAAAATTAAGATTATCAAATTCTTAAAAAAAAAATCAAGTTACATATAAGCAAGAATATAATTAAATAGAACAGATATTAATTTCAATTTCATACTCCTTTGTCTTTAATTGCCGTAGCTTTATGCAGTATTTATGATATTTCACATTAATGATATTTCATTCGCCATCTGTCCTCGTTCTTGTTCAATTGTTCCTCTTCTTTCACAGATTGAATCTGCGCGACGATCTGCAGTGCGGAGAGCCAATGCGCTTGCCGGTGATGATCGGCTGCTATTCGAAGATAACGCGCGATCCGAGGAAAATGAAGGTTGGTGAGGGTGATCTATACGCGGGCGGGGTGAGGTGCTTACTGCTTCTGAAGGACGAGAAGTTGGTGGTTGGCACTGGCGACGGTACCATCGAATTGATACAAATAATTATATGTAAAAAGGAGAATCGATCTCACAAGCCATCTAAGTTCCCTAATACGCCTCAAATACTCACGGTAAGTTATTTAACTTACTTTACCCTGGTGAACATTTTTCTCAGAATTTTCATGTGAAACACTTTAGAAATGCTGAGAAAGTCTGTATCTTTTCTTAGAATCTTTCAGAATTTCTATATAATTTTACAATTTTATAGAAAATGTCTGAGATTTTTAATACGAATTCAGAATTCACATATAAATTCACATAAAAATTCTAAGATGTAAATTTTCTCAATATTTCTAAAAAGTGTTCCAATATAAAAAATTCTAAGAGTAATTTTCATCAAGACATAAGCCAATACATTACAAGAAAAAAAGAGAAAACGACTTCGTAATCAACAAAGGAGAAAGAAAAAATAGATATAAAGTTATTGCGATGTAAAGTTACAAAACAAAAATTAATGACGAAAATTAAAGACACAAATGATTTACTGACTGAGATGATTTATGACTGAGATCTAAATTATTTGTTTTATCAGCATCAAAAGGAAACCGTGTGCAGCGCTGTTACGTCCATGGTTCTGCATCTGAACGAATTCTTGCTGGTCGGGACATCCTGGTGCGAAATTTATCAGATTCAACTATCAAATTTTCATATGCGCTTACTCGTTACGTGTCACACCAACTGCATATATAGTATCGCATTCCCACGGTAAGGATATCGAATTTTGCAATATCTATTCCCCGGTTAACCGAATCGATTAACGTCATTCTAATGTCGCAGCAATCATTCAGAGATATTCGCAACAGGCAGTAAAAACGACGTCAGGCTATGGAAACTAGAAAAGCAGAAGGAAATAGTTCGTATCACTGTGGCGAATTTCATTTGCTCCAGTCTACAATTCGCGCGTAATGATCAAATGCTGCTTTCTGGTACGTACAGTTGTAATTATGCAGAATGGTAACAGGTGGGAAAAGAATTTAAGGAATGATTCTAGATAGTAAATTAAGATGCAAATCAAGAATAACAAAATTGTAATTATAGCTTCGTTTTTAATCTTAGGTGTTTAAATATTTATATAAAAAGAGTCCAAAGCAGTGTACATTTACATATTTACAATTAAAAAACAAAACCTTAATCGCAATTTTATTAATCTGTTTTATTTTATTATCTCAGATCATTCCTAAAATTTTCTTTTACCTGTTAACAAAAACCCTATCGAGAATTGTAATAATTTAAACAAACTGTAACTTCTTTATGTCATTCTTCGTGCAATAGTGTGAAATAATTATTAATCTTAATACATTATAATCTTTCATTCATCATAAAAGCTTCCCACTTATATTTCAAAGATTCAACAGTTGCAATTTATTATAATTTTTGTAAAATAATGTACGCTATATCATATCTAAACTGCAGTAAACATTTTTGTTTTGTTTACACGTTTCAGCTTGGAACGACGGCATAATAAGAGCTTTTTCGCCGCATAACGGGGAGTTTTATTTTTCCATTTATAACGCTCACACAAAAGCCGTGTCGACGATTACCGTCACGAGCGACGATTCTACGATGATTAGCGGTGGCTGTGATGGCCAGGTGATTTCCTTCGTTTTCTAAATAGTATTCTTTAACGTCGATTACACGATCGAATCGGATTGACCAATTCTATTCCCGTGGAAAAATTAATATCTCTTTACAATGTATGCGTTACGCTCCAATAAATTTTACCGTGTAACGTGGAATCTATCCAACTTCCAGGTACGTGTATGGGACATAAAAACTGACGTGCGGCGATTGATTAGTGTACTGAAGGAACATCGGAGTCCGATAACGTCTTTGCATATCTCGAGCAACAACGAGGACTTGATCAGTTCGAGTACGGATGGCACGTGCGTTATCTGGGACATAATGTAAGTTTCGCTTTTTTTTTATAAAATATTAAATTAGTATTGTCACCAATCAATTAACAAGTAAAAAATTGAATCAGTCAATGAACAAATAAACACAACTTAATATAATTACATTTTCAAATAAAAAATATTTTAATTAATACAAATTGAACAAGAATGCCTTTTACGGTTGCAGCTTTTAGGCCTTCGTGCTTGTATTGTTTGTGTAATTTTATATACTTTCCTCAAGTTCAATGAACTGCGCGCCGAATTAATTTTCAGTCATAACATAATTCTAAATTGAACAAGATTAAGTAATATCACGTATTATTAAATATTAACCCCTTTCCCCCTGAAAAAACTGTAAAGAAACTTGAGGAAAGTATATAAAATCACACAAACAATACAAGCACGAAGACCTAGCTGCAACCGTAAAAGGCATTCTTGTTCAATTTGCATTGATACAGCAACGATCAAAATATCTCTCTCTACTGTTTTAATTAAATTAGTATAAAAATTAGGTCTAAAAATATCAATTTATTTATAATTTATGATTTTAAAGTTTTATTATTTTAATATTTTTCTTGAACAATCACTTACAATTAATTGTTCAGTGACTGGTGCAATGTACCCTGTAAGAGTAGGCTTTATAATGTGAGAATTTTACCGGGTTTTTTCGTAACAGACGTTGCACCAGGAAACACATTCTCATGGGAAACACTATGTTTATGATGGCGCAATTCACCCCTGACGGTATTCAGATCTTGACATGCGGCACGGATCGGAAGATCGCTTACTGGGAAACTCTGGACGGTTCGTTGGTGCGGGAGATTGAGGGTTCCAGCGCCGGCACGATGAACTGTTTGGACATCAGTCCGGACGGTCGACGCTTTATAACCGGATCCAACGACTGTACCGTCAAGAGCTGGGAGTACGACAGCGCGGATGTCACCCACATTAGCACTTTCCATGCCGCAATAATCACCGCGTGTAAGTTCAGTACGGACGGCAAGCACATAGTGACAGCTAGCGCCGATGGAACAATTATGATTTGGAAATATCCATCTGAGACTTTGGAAGATTCAAAAAGTGTGGATCGGTCAGGAAGAGCAGCTAACTCTATACGTAGCATGCCCGACGAGGATGTGGATAAATTGTTTCAGCAAAAAGCAGAGGATGATGGAAAAAATGTCGTGGCAGAAGATCAGACTGTGAGATCTTCCAAAAAATCTACTTCATCATGTACAAGTAAATATATTATATTCTTAAATGTATTCTTAAGTGTGTAACAAAGTAAAATAGACTTATTAGGCAACATAAACCTTTCGTAATCTTATTGCAACTCACGTTTGTTTATTTAATGGCGATACTTGACAGGTGATCAGAAACCGCTATCAGTTGCGTCTGATCGGAGTAAAGGTTCTAAAAAAGAAACCCGTAAAGAAGAAAGAACGCCCGTTTGCAAATGTGCATCGCGGAGCTCGGTAAGTTCCAAGTCAAGCGCAGGTACACCGAACCGATGCCGATGCAAGGACACAAAGAGCGATAGATCCAGTAAAGCAAGAACAATGGAAAAACTAAAGGAGTCTTCAAATTCAAGTAGCAGAAGATCAATTACGTCAAAGACATAACGCACAATGCTTAGACTGAGACACGAATACATAATTTTAACAAGGATTCTCCTGCAAAATAATGATAAAGTAAAAACCAGGTATCACAATTACATTTCACTAGGTATCAAAATTTATATATATCGTAAATATGAGGTAGAAATTAAAATTATTTCATAATTTATATATTATTCTTTGTTGGGAAAAATTAACTTTGATAAGTTAACCTCAGCGAATCTCAGCCCCATGCTTGACTTTTACAGTAATGTATGACCAACTTTCCGTCGGCACCGTAACAGTCGTACAAGTTCTTGACCGTTTGATCGGGGGCAGGCGCAAACGTCTGATTCACATAGAGAAACTGAAAGGCAAGTATGAATTATTATCACGTTCCCCGATTGTGCTGAAGAGATTGGAAAGAATAATTATGACGTACCAGTCTCTCGTTGGGGTCCAATTTGAGGTACTTCTTTATGAATTCGGAGATCTTTCCGATGGGATTGTCTTGATAGACCGACCACTTCTTCTGCTTCATGATTGGAGCATTAGCAGTAGCTTTCAGCAGTATATCAACTATAAAATTTAAATGTAAACTTTATTTAAATATATACTTTGATATATGTGATGTAAAATTGTATGTGAACAAAGGTGAGAGTGTACTTTTTGCTTTGTCCTTTGGCGCTGTTTGAAGCCCGTTTCGTGCCGCATTTCCCTCAGGAATGGTTTCTAGGCTGGCCGGCGCATCTTCCGTTGTCGAATTTTCTGGCGTTTCTTCAGTCTTTGTATCCATTGTTGTATTGCTTACCTCTTCCTTGGCTGCCATAGCGAATCTTGTATCTGTATAGTAAGAGCAAATTCAATGAAATTGTACATTGACTAGTAAATACATATACAGTCATGATTTCAAGAAAACTTAAATAAAAATCTTTAACCCACATTCTCAATTCACTTGTATCGATAAATGCACATATTTATTTCTAAAATTCTATAGTAGACGTAAACTAAAGTACTTTTATCAATAAAAAGTGAATTGAGAATATGGATCAACATATTACTATTTCTAATAAACAATACATTTATATTTTTAATTAAAGTTTATAGATATAAATTCTTTGTGAATTCCCTGTCACGTTGACGAGCAATTTATTAGTTAAACGCATGTAATTTGCCTTCTTTTTATTGATTTTATTAAGAAAAAAAAAGTATAGGTTATAATGTAATCTCTGGTTACACGATACCCAAAATAATTATCCATTACAAAACCAAACGGAGAATTTTTGCAAAAATGAACAAGTTATACAATAAACCTTCTTATTTCATAAATAACATAGCTTTTTGTTTAATTGCAACTATATTTACGAATTAGAATGACGTTTGTGATTGTACAATACGTCGCCCGCATACACTTCTGTTGAATTAAAATAAGTGCGTATATTCGCGAGTAAAAATAACTATTGTTCTTTTTCTTATTTACCTGATTTTCTTATTTACCTAA
Organism: Solenopsis invicta; assembly: GCF_016802725.1. Lineage (NCBI taxonomy): Eukaryota > Metazoa > Arthropoda > Insecta > Hymenoptera > Formicidae > Solenopsis > Solenopsis invicta. The sequence goes on along the minus strand of NC_052669.1, from coordinate 7,788,856 downwards.
AATTATAATAATCTTCCTAATAAGTGCACGCTGCTACTACACACTTTTATCGCAACGTTTTCAACACTCTGCGATATTCCGCGATGCGCAACGCTGTACGCGATCAGCTGATTGCTCCGATCAGCTCCGAGGTTCCGATGCACCGAACAGTCAAAACTTTAAATGCGAAAGCACATGAGTTGCCGAATCACATTTAAAGTTGGATGCGCCTTCATCGTAGATACGTATTCCATCTTCTATCTAGACATTCGTGTATCGTGATTCAAAAGTGACAGTTCCACGACTGCAGGTGAGGTTAATGCGTGCAAGAGGCGAACAGTATGTAAACAATAATAAAGGTTAACACGATATAATCAAATATATATTTAAATATATGTAGTCTTCGATTTCTTCATCAACAGCTCCAATAGAACGTCTAGACCGTAATTGGAAAGCGTGATAATGCAAAGTGTCATTATCAATTGCATTAACGTCGACACATTGCACTGACTGATAAAAATATCATAATCAAGCAAAGCGATTAATCCAGGACATTTAGGTAAATTATTTTATCCTTGACTTGATTGCATTACCTGAAATATAAGACAAAATATATTATTGTAACGCCCACAAGCACAAGTTTCTATTAGAAAAATGAAAACTATTGAATATTTGTCTATTAATAAGGTTAAAAAATGAGTAGTAATAAAATGATAAAAATGAAATAATTATCCTAATCACTCAGCGATTCTTCCAGATACTGCAAGCTTCTCGTCAACATGGTGGAGGAAGCTGGGTGCGGCGAATTGCAGCAGTTGGTTCAAGAGGAGGAATGCGAAGAGCCGCTCGGCCACGGCGGGGAGGCTACGCCTCCGTCGACACCAGCGAGATCTCAACGTCCAAGCAAAGTTGAAGTGCATAATTCCAATGTATCGGTACAATGTCTCACAGTATACAATTGTCTATCCTCATGCTATTACATTGGCGATAATAATTATAACATAATTGTTCTCCTAAATAATATTTTTACAGCAACAAGTATTATGGGAAAATAACGCGCAAACGTCGCCGATTATTAGTAAAGGAAGCTCTGGCCAAGGAACGAGTCAAGGTTCCATGGTATCCAGTCGAGCTGCCAATGCTTCGAGTTATACTGGAAATCAATCTCGATTGACATATCTCAATGAGAAGGAGAAGCAAAGGCCGAATCGGCCGGATCCACCGAGAATTGTAAGACAGCACAAAGGTAATTGCAGCTCCAAAGATACAGAGAATTGTCTTTAATACAATCATTTTTCATCTTTTTTTATCTTAGGTTCTTTTAATCCTATTTCGCTTACTTTCTATTTTACAAATGTATTTATGCTTATATTTTATAAATATATGCATTTTTTTATGTTATAATTATTATGTTATAATTTGTCAATTTTGTTGTGTATGATGATTGTGCCTTATATTTCAGTTCTTTAAGTTTTATATCTTTTGATTTTGTTTTGGCGTTATTATATACAGCCGTGGTGCCATGCAAACACCATTGCTTTCTGTCAGAGGTTCCCGATGTTCGCCATATGGAGCAAGCTTTGCTGCAATTGCTAGAAGACTTTCACAGCGGCAATTTACGAGCATTTGGTTGGTATAGAGCATTTGGTTGGTATAGCGAGCCACGTGTGTGTCAATAAAAAAAAATACTTAACAAGACTGTCAATTATTTGTAGGAAAAGACTGCAGTATGGAACAGATGACGGAAATACGGGAGCAGCAAGAACGTTTGGCCAGACTGCACTTTGAGCTGGGCCAACGACAGGAAGTGGGTAGCGAGCAGTCAGGTCTTCGGCAATCAAGCGCGAATATGCGACATCTGCTTCACCGTCTTCAACAGTTAAGTGTCTGCATAGAAAAGTTGCATAGCAAATGATTACATTATGTTTATTATTACATATACTGTTATAAATTCTTGTAATGATATTCGGAGGGATGTATACCATTATATTGTCATATACAATTTTTATAAAAAATACATGGGTAAATATATATATATATATATATATATATAATATATAGTATAAATATAATCTGTATATAATATAAAGTATTTTATGTTGATCAGCCAGAAGAAAAAGTTGTAATCTTAGGTATATGATTGTTGTATGAACGTATCATGCATACATGAAAAGAAAATGTGAATAATGAAAAAGTAAGGGTTATTATTGAGAAGATATATTACAAATTTGAAACTTTTTTACATAGCTGTGTTCTGCTAATTTACATATCACCACATTTATTATGTACATACTTATAGCGTTTTCGATTGGGATGCACTGGCTGCACTCAATGTCAGGCGCGTGTTCGATTGGCAGTGCCAATGCGCACTTGGCTAGTGTCACGTGTTCGTTTGAACGCACGACACTCGCATAGTGCGCACTAAAGCTGAGTTCGGGAAGCGCGCTATCGGCGCTATTCCGTCATTCTATCTTTATCGATCATTAGACGTAGAATAAGGATAAAACGACACGATAGCGCTGATAGCATGCTACGCGAACACAGCCTAAGTGGCACGAGATATTTTGACCGTGCCAGTTCAGTGCACTGGATGCGTGCAAGCATCAGTGCATTATTGTAAGCAATAACGAACGAAGTTTCAAATTTGAAAAAATGAACAATCCGGATTTAGATCTTTTTAATATTTTGGAGACATTTTTGGAATCTTCTTCTAGTTCAAGCGAGGAAGAAGAAATAATTGCAATCTTCCGAACTAGAAGAATGATTCCAAAAACTGTAAATTATGTAGCATGTGTGAAAATAATGGATAATGACACCGTAAGTGTTATATCTTTTATACAAGTACATCGATTTTATACCTTTTTTAAAATATAATTAATTACTTGATGTAATAAAATAGCATTTTTTTAATGATTATATACTATTTAATTACATAGTAAAAATCATTACTTACTGAGCACGAGATTACTTTTTCGAGGTTACTTTTTTCTTTTTCGCGTGATCTATTATAATTAACTCAACTTGACACTTGCACTGAAAATTTGGGCGTGTTCTTTTGCATTTGCATTATTCAGTGCAACTCATGGAACTTGTCCAGTATTGGCGTGAACTGAGTGCGCACTTTTTTTCAATCGAAAACGCTATTAGTATAAATTAGTTCGGTCCGTTTTCAAATGATGGCTCTGGATTCCGGTGGTTTCAGAGAGGTTAGACATCTGTTAATAATATTCAGTACATATCGCTTTGAGTTTCGTACAAAACCCCTGTTTTTTACTGTGTTGAATATGTCAACTTTTGTATTAACTAAGCAGCATTTGCGGGAGGTTTTAGTTTTCTGTTTTAATTGGAAGAAAAGCGCAGCTGAAGCGCATCGAATGCTGGTAGAAGTTTATGGTGACAATGCTCCAACTGATAAATCATGTAGGGAATGGTTTCGACGTTTCAAGAATGGTGATTTCAGCGTTGAAGACAAGCCTCGCTCTGGACAGCCAAAAAAATTCGAAGACAAAGAATTGGAGGCATTACTCGATGAAGATCCGAGTCAAACGCAGGAAGAGCTTGCAGAATCATTGGGGGTTACGCAACCAACAGTTTCCGTACGATTGAAATCCATGGGAATGATTTTCAAGCAAGGCAATTGGGTGCCTCATGAATTGAAACAGAGAGACATTGAAAGGCGATTTTTCACTTGCGAGCAGCTGATTCAAAGGCAACGTAGAAAGGATTTTTTATATCGGATTGTGGCGGGGGGTGAGAAATGGATATTCTACGATAACCCCAAGAAGAAAAAATACTACACTAGATGCGGTCAATCGTTGTCATCGACCTCAACATCAACACCAAAGCCGAATATTCATGGTTCGAAAGTGATGCTGTGTATCTGGTGGGACCAAAGGGGTGTTGTATACTACGAGTTGCTACAACCTGGCGAATCCAGTACGGATGATCGGTATAGGCGACAATTGATTCGTTTGAGCCGTGCATTACGAGAAAAACGGCTGGAATACGAGGAACGACATGACAAAGTTATTCTGCTACATGATAACGCTCGGCCTCATGTCGCAAAAGTCGTCAAAACTTATTTGGAAACACTCAAGTGGGATATTTTACCGCACCCGCCGTATTCGCCGGACATCGCTCCATCTAATTACTGGTTATTCCGACGGATGCAGCACGATTTGGCAGGACACCGGTTTACTTCTTTCGCAGAAATCGAAAATTGGTTCCTAACTTGGATCGCTTCAAAAGACAAAACATTTTTTCGAGATGGAATTCGAAAATTGCCTGAGAGGTGGGGCAAAGTAGTAGCCAGTGATGGACAATACTTTGATTAATCTGTTCATTCAATTTGTTCTGAAATAAATGCATTTTTGACCACAAAAAACGGACCGAATTAATTTATACTCCCAATATTATTATTCTATAAAAGTTTATATATGTCAATCATGTCAATTCAGCGTTTGCCAAACGCTAAAACAGTTACCGTTTTCACAGCAATGTAGACTATGTTCTGTGTATAACCGACGTTTTATATTTTAAATCTTTCATTCGCCGACCATGCAACCCAGATATTTTTCGTTTATATAACAAATCAACTTTAAAAGCCTCGTTTCTATATCCTAGGTGTTTAATATTTCAATAGTTTGCAACAATTTTGCTTTTGCAAAAATGAAGTCGGTAACATCATTGCAACCGCAACGCACGATTACAGTTCATGATACCTTGGAACGACTGAACTATGCAAAACGTCCCACATTCGATGCATTGTAGGAACCGAAGAATACGATTGGTATCAGTGTAAAAGCGACAGAGAAGAGATATATTTTGGGAGACAAATATCTGGAGAGCACGATCAAGTGATAATTTGCGATAAAACTATTGATTACTATATGTAATCGATTCTATGTATATACATTTGTAATATATAAATTTTTAAAGTTTTAAACTTGATTCAGAGAAAGGCCAAGAAAGCATATGGTACCAAGCGTAAGTTTATACGATGTGCAGGATAAGGATGAAAGAAAATTGATGATCAATTTTATATATAAAACAACGACGAATCAAGCGGCAAAGAAAGTTTGGGGCGACTTTAAAATACAACGTTCTTGCTTATCGAAGAAAGACATGCAGCAAGAGGGACCAGTATTATTCTATCATAATATGAAATTTTCACAAGCTTCGTAGTAGTTAAACAAATCGACGTAATTTACAGTTATCTAATCAACAAGTAGTATCGCGTTTGCAAGATTTCAAGGAGCTGCTAAGAAATGGGATAGCATGCAAAGTCGTTCTTTTCTCGTGGATGATACTTGTTATGATAAAAAAAATAAAGCTCAAAAAGAGAAAATTATGTATATAAAATCATAATTTATCATCGCTATTTTTCATTTTTTTGTAAGGCTAAATGATTTGAAAACTTTTTTATAGCGAGGCAGAAATACATGCATGCGAAGAGATATCGGAAAAAGAGCGCACAATAAGGAAATTAATTAATGAAGATAAATTAAGTATTATTTATGACAAATTGTCTTCATCGTATACAGGATATAGGCCGTACATTGCGTGCGGAATGCCAATAGAGAAGAAAGAAACCTATCAATCGGCCAATTAAAAGTAACTGTATATCAGTTTATTTACAAGTCTTTCCACATAATCGTAATAAATCAAATGTATCTCAATTTTCATTCTACCTAATAAATCAATATTAAAATTATAATAATCATTATTAAAATTATAATGATTACAATAAAACATTTCTTATTTTACATTATAATGTATATGGCCTGTAAAATAAATTGACTTTGACCCATAATATCACAAGAATAAAAATATAGCTTTAAAAGTTTAGACATCTTGAAATTTTCGAACTACTGAAACACTATCTATGCTAAAGTGTAAAGCAAAATGAAAGGGCTTGCGAAGCGCGCATTCTCACAATACTTTCTTTATCACGTAAGAGTTGCAACAGTCTTTGTATATCTTCAGGTCTCGGGGAATCGAATAATCCTAAGAGCAGCGCCGACGTAGCTCTGATATGATAATTCTCCGATCTGGAATAACCGCGGACGACGGCGTTTCTAACGAAAAAAAAAAAATAAAACTTAGAGTACGCATTTCTATTTAAATATTACATTAAAAAATATACAATATTGTATATCTACCTTAGTTCTTCTGCTCTATGTGGAAATTCCTCTTTCAAACAGTTTATCAAGTCCTTGGAAAAATTCTCGAAATTGAACTTCGCTTGTGGTCCCAAATTATTGTGTATCACATGCGATAATTTCTCGCTTTGCACGATACTTGTAGTTTTACATAAGGTTTCCTGTGCAGTCTGTTGCATAAGTAAACATCCGCATAAATAAACATCTGAACATGTAATTGAATAATACATAATAACTCTACATTGATGTGATGTAGACGCACCTTAACTACTGTTATATTCGAGTCTTCCAGTCTTATTATCAGAGACGGCAAACAGCCCATAAGATGATCGATCAAATCGTCATTCGGCGATGCAAGTGATCTGTGCCAATTGGTAGCTATCGCGCCTAGAGCGCCTATGGCTGCGAGTTTCATCTCCCAGTTTTCTTTCTCGAAGAATGGTTTCAAGGCTAGTACCACTCGCGGACTGATGGGTCTCTTATATTGAACAGACAGCAGTACCGAGAGACCGCGTAATGATTCGAGTACTACTTCCGCACCCCCTTCTCCACCAGCAGTCTCCTCCAATCCATCGAGTAAGGCATCCATACAATTGTCGAAATATTCATCGACCTAAAAGACAATTGTTAATCAGTATATAAGAATACCCATTGAAAAGGAATACTTTACCTGTCTGTGATCTAAATAGGCTATTCTAGCAAGTCCAATGGTAGCGAGCTTTCGTACTAAGGACGATGAATCGGTCTTAGCATCGTGCAACGTATTAATTATAGCATCAAGCCATATAGCTCCGCAATCTATTTTGCCAATTAATTCTGAATAAAAGGTGGCGGCAATCGCTCGTTGTATGGCTATCGTGCTAGTCATCAGTTTACCCAAATGTTGCGTCATGTTTAACAGGACTTCGTTTTTACTCGATATACATTTCATTAATGTTCGCACTGTCGATATTAGGCTCTCCTCGGCTTGCATTTCGGAAGCAAATGTCTAAATATAAAAGATTCACATTGACTTGAATAATCATAAAACAATCGTAAAATGCTTTGATACGTACACTCTCCATTGGCAAGTTGGCTGCAGCATTAGGCTCGATGGTTACTAATATGTGGGTTAATATAGAATATACTTCCGTGTGCGGATTTAACTTTTGCGCCGCCCGATTCGGTACGTATCCGTACTTCGTATTTATCAACGATGTGGGAGCATCAATGTGCAGCCAGCCCGAGAGATATTTGAGGAGAACTGATAATAATCCCGCTAATTGCTTGCTCTCGGCAATCAAGGTTTCCACATGCGGCGATTCAAGAAGATACTTCAAGCCCACGATAGCCGCCAAGGACGGGAGAGATGCGGTATTATTCCGTCCGGTATGCACAGACGGATTAGTAGCATCAGAAAATAAATTACTGGATTCAAGTTTTATTAGCAACATATCCAAAGCCTAAAAGAACATGAGATTATGATAATGTATATATCTGTAAAAATAATACGTGTAGTCGTGTATAAGTAGACCTACTCGGGGCCCAAGAAAATCATTATTGCCAATTTCTTTCCAGCACAATGCGGTACCCGGGTCCAACGGTAACGGCTGATACAAAAGATGCTCGATCACTTCTTCTGGATGATGCTTCATCAGTGAAACTATAGCCACCGTTGTGATATACTTGCAGCTCGCGTTTTCCATTTGTCTCATTTGCGTAATAATATTATCTACAACGTAAATAGTAAATATTTAAAGCAATATATTAGAAAATTGGATAAAGATTGCTCTCAAATGACACTAGTAACAAAATAATTTAAATTTTACATACCGACTAAGCAAACATCAGTCCTGGATATTTCTGATCCTCTAATTTGAAAATGTTGCGAGAGAGCTATGCCCGCTACCAAGCCTGCTTCTCCATAAAACAGCAAACCTTCAATCAAGCCCTCCGCTAAGCTAACTATCTCACCGTTGGGAATTTTTTGCGATACCGCATTAGCCAGTCTCTGTTTACAAGAAATTGTATCTTGTAGTTTCTTCTCTCATTAGAGATATTACTTCATCATTCATTGAAATATTATCACGGTAAGATAAATCATAACTATTGTAATATATTCAATTGTATGAACTAACTTGTACGGCTCCGTAGGATACTGATGAGTCTTCAATCATAAGTTCCTTTTTTATTTGTTGTATGTCTTCACTCAAGGTATTATCAGGTAACACGCAACGATGACGGGTTGCAATGTCCAGAGAGAGAAGCATGCAATCTATCGCTAGTGGTCTCAACGAAAATTCGGTGTCCGTACACCAACATAAAGTTCTTCCTACTAGTTTTCCGGCATCCAACTTGCCGCCTGGATAAGTATACTTCAAAGAATTATAATAAGACCTATAAAAGAGAGCACATTACGATTTTATGGTATACAGCATATATGTATATATAATAAAACAAGGATATATATTCAAGGTGATTGTAATAATTACTGGAGCCCTCTTTGTAGCACCAACAAAGTGATTTTTCTCTCTACATTCGACTTGGACTGCATCCAGGGTAACAATATGTCAACCAGCTCAGCTAATGCATCCGCTGAATCGGATACAATTTCGCTGGACACGGTTCCCAGTTCGTCTACGACTTGTCGCATTATTTCTGGATGTAATTGCAGAGCAATCTAAAATAGTGATGTTAATTATGAACAATAATCGATAAGAATGATACTGTAATCTCAATTACCTCCGAACTGGCACTAATCGTCTTATCCAATACTGCACTGAGAAAAATCTCTCTTTCTTCATTATTTAATGTTGGCGATATACGTCTGTAAAAATATAGAATCATAAAATTCATATATTCAACAAATTGTTAAGCAAAACATACATTAGAGAGTTTGCTGCTTTTAATACTGCCGGATAGAGTTGCAATGGTCTATATCCGGTCGACGACTGTAAAATTCCCAATAGAGTGGCCAGAGCAGTAGCCTTTGCGCGCAGGCCCTTAGATTCGGGCAAATTAGTGGGATGAACAGCATTAGCCACCTACAAATCAATAAGTGAAGAATATTTTACCTTAAATATATAGATTTTCAATTAAAAATTTATTTAATCGTTTATTATGATTGAGCTACATGATGTGTAACTCGTTATAAAAGCGACCGACTAATAGCGAGTTTCAAGTTCGAAGAAGATTAATTAACTTACTTGTTCCAAGACCGACAATCCTGCTTCCTTCGTAGACAGCTCCTTACAGTCGTGCAACTGTTTAATAGTCCATGGTAATACATGCTTCTCGAATACAGGGAAAAGTTCCTGCGGATCCCCTTTCTGAGCAATCTCGGCGTAGGACTGTAGTAAACCTGCTTTCGCGGCCTCGGCGGTAGCGGCGGCCTTCGTGTCCTTTACGAAACCCAGCAATCTTACGGGGGCCTTTCTGCTATCCTCGGCAGTGCAAAATTCCTCCATCAATTTCAACACGATGCTCAGATGCCGTTTTGCGCAGATGCCAACTGCTCGCGCAAATTCCTTGTTAGTACCGTGAGAACGCGCGAGTTCGACGAGCAAGGTGATGTGAGCATTGTTGCTGCACGTGGCTGCTAACAACGGCGCTATACTCGGCATGTTTGCCTTCAAAGCGAGCTCGTCAGCGAGCTTTGCGCCCCATGACTCTCCTTCCAGTTTCATACTCTCTTCTAACCATTCTACTATTTTTCTTTCCCAGATTAAATTCTGCTGCATGATATGTGGTTTCTCAAGAATTTCTTCAAGTTCATCTTGCAAACATTCTCGTAAAAGTTCCTGCAGCTTCTCGTCCCAATAAGGTTTCACTTGATGTCCTACTAAGGGTGCTGCTGACTTTAAAAAGGACACCACCGCGTATCGATTAGCCGGATTGCTCAACAATTCCAGACATCTACCCAAAACTTTCGTACCAGGAAAATCCCTCTCATTTCTTGAAGAGTTTTCATCACGTATTATTTTTAGCGCTAATGGGGATAATGAACGCAGCACTGATGTGACAGATGCTACGCAAGCCGGGTCCAGCAATGCGCTTATCAAACACGGCCACAGCCAAGATTCGACACCGTCAACAGTCGTTGCAAGCAGATATAAAGCTTCGGAACATGCTTCCGTATCGTCACTCTTCGTTTCACAGTGTGACACCATATAGCGTACAAATCTAGCTCTCTGCGATGGTAAAAGGGGAAACGTTGGTCGTGCCGCGAGTGCTACTATAGCACCGACCATTTGGAGCGCACCATTCTCTCCAAGAGACTCCTGAAGGCTAAGTGCGATTCTCTGCAAGGATCCGTCATCTTCTGGGGGAAGAGTGTTTATGAGGTGCCTGAGGACTACCAAAGCACGAGCACGTTGATTAGCAATTGGTGACTTTAGCTGCTGCAAAATTCTGCAAGAAAACAAAAAATAAGAATTAAAACTCTCACAATCTTCTTTTAATTTAATTCAGTATAAAAACATCAGTTACCTATCAAGACCTTCTTCAGGGTACAAAACAACCAATGATCTGGAGCACTGCAGCACTTCGTAATGTGTAAGAACCGCATCTCGAGCTGCTTCAAAGGGATAAATAGTGACAAAGTCGGACAAAGTTTGATGGATATTCTCCATGAATGGGCGGATTGCCTCTTTGTTATTTTCAGTCTCAACAGAACTTAAAATCACAGCTAAAACTCTGATAATAATATTAGTTAAATTTAAAAAAAATGAACTTTTTCATTAGACTTGATAAAGCATTCAAAGAAGATATCCTTGACTTAAAAAATTCGATGTTAAAATGCTAGAATTGGAACACTTTTATTAATTTTAGTAGTTAAATACATAATCTAAAAAAAAAAATTAATATTTTTACAAAAAAGTAAATATTTCAATAAAAAAATTTCTACAAATAATTTTAGTAAAAGTTTGTAATTATTTATAGAAATTTTTTTCGTCAGAATAAGTTACTTAGAAATGTATAAAATGTTGTAGTTTATTGTAGTTTGATGTAGTTTTACTGAGAAATTTATAAAAATCACACAAGAATATAAAAATTTACAAAAATTAGGAAAGTTTTCCAATTCTAGCTTTTTTTATATAGATTTTGTAACATTTCTTAAATTTATGTAAAATTTTGTAAAATTTTTTCCGCCAAAGATGATCCAGTATACAGTGGATAAATAATTAAGTTGTTGCAGATTATGAAACTCACCTTACAGCAGCTAAACGTACATTTTGCTTTCTACAAAAACTTAAGCATACAGGTACCAATTTTACAATTCTTTCGCTATCCTCCTGCACAGGCAGCAAAGGTACCATAGGAACGAAAGTCGTTAAAATAGCTTCTGTCGATGTGGAATCGCGTGACGTCTTCAACCAATTGTGCGTCAGAAAATCGAAGACTGAACAAATTTCATCAACAAATGTCTGTTTATTAATTCCAAGAGAAGAGTCTTCTCCGTTCATTATATAATCGTTTATAGCTTCGCAAAACTTCGAAATCACTGGAAATGAAGAGAAAATCAGTTTTATCAAAGTTTCATTAATTTCATCGAGAACATTATACAAGATGTGTATACTTACTGAAGCAAATTGCTTGTTTGAGAACTTCCTCACGTATCTGATTCAACATTGGTAGCATGATAGTCAATGTTATTTTGACAAAAGACAGCATTCCATAAGGATTAGCTGTTGCAAGTTTTCCTATCGTGAAAACTATTGCTGGATTAGGAATTACCCCGGGTTCTAATCTACAAAAATACATCTATCATAGCAAATTTCCTAGACCCCAATTTATTACATCCCACTTTTATGTGTTTGTTGTAAATAAATTGTAAATAATTTATAGCTGCAAAAGGAATGATAATATGCATACTTAGTTAAAAGTCCACCCGTAGCTTGCATGCAATGTATCTTGCAAAGCTCAATCAACAATTCAGCTGCCTCATTCTCAGTTTCTCCTATTAACTCGTTCACTGCTATCTCAGCAAGAGATGTCACCAGATCCACACTTAAACTCTTAGCCGAACGTCTGCTTATACCTGTTATTATGTTCAACAGGGATCCCATATGGTCTGTGGATATCTTTGAACAGTAGCAATCACATAACAATTACAATGCAATAAACAGCAACAATCTCTAATATAAATTACATAAAAATATCAACCTTTTTGTGCATCTCCCAGAAATATATGGCAGCATGAATGACAATCTCAGGATTCTTCTTGCTTATCCTTTCAATTGACTCGATCACAGATCGCTTTACATCCTGATTCTTGTCATCCAAGGTGTCTAATAAAGCTCCAACCACAGCTGAAAATAGATAATTTATAATATTTTGATGATTTATAACAAACGTTTATTAAATATTATTCCACTGGTAAAGTACTTTTGACACGTTTTTCATCCATCAATCAATCGCATTATGTTCAAATGCAGCTTTCACAGAGCAAAGTTGTATTTGCGCATAATTGCAATTGCTCAATCGATGAATTAGAAAATACACCGCTTCTTTAAACTCCTAATCGCTTGTAATGTTTCAAGATTACCTGGTAACTCGGAATTGTAATTCTCCTCCAGTTCCTCCTTCATGTTTTTGACAAATCGCAAGTGTCAAGTCCCGGTGAAAAGTATTATAGATCCTGAGATCTTATATTTTTATTGACATTAGATTACGAAAGACCACTTGTCACACACATCGTCCCACGCGAAATCGTTTAAGGTATTTTATTACGTGATCTATCCTCGACGAGGCTGGTGGTTCCCCGAACAAGTTGCAACCTCGGTTAAATTAATAGTCCGAAGGATCAAGCGAATCCAGCACTAGCAGATCAATGAACACCATGAATAGTATGAGCCACGCAATCATAATCACCACGAACATGACCAGCACGTGAATTCGCAGAAAATTTTCAGATTGTTTGTATATACATATTAATATATGAAATAGATCGGAGCGCTTATCAGTAAAATCACTAGATTGAAGTCTAGTGACTTTGTCTTACTAGGACTGGGTAGCGCCACTTTTCAACAAGTGCAAATATAAGAAAATAGAGTTCTTTTTCAATCTGACAGTAAACCTACAATTAATTTATTTTATACAATAAAATCATTAACTTTTCGTTTCTTGACATATGGGGTACGTTTACTTTGGACGCTTACGCGTTGTTAGCGTTTATAAGCATTATTTCATCTTTCTTATAAATATTAAACAAAAACAAATAATTTGCAAGTGCTTTGATCGTGAAAGTAAACGCATCCATGGAGAGAGATTCAAGATGACAAATTATATGTCCAGAACTTTGCTGCAAACAGTAAACTGAACTTGATCATTAATTAAATTCACTAATTAAGTAGGCAAAAAGGCATCCTAAATATTGAAACGCAAAGGCAGATACTGTACATCATTTATCAATTAACAATTCTTTAACAAGAGTGTTTAAAATACAAAATATACAGCTTTGTATAATACAGATAAAATTGAATGTATTCCTGCAATAATTGTAATCAGTGTATGAAGTGCGAGAACTGTCAGGGTATTCAGACAGTTCTTTTATGGATCCTACACTTTCATGACGAGTTTAAACGGGGACTGGCTGCATGAGGGTCATCCCATTGCACTCAATGGCTATTTTTACGCCGAGGGCGAAGAAAGCAATGTTCTTCACTATCGACCTGCAAAAAACAAAGCAGACAAGATATTTATATGCATATTGCATATAGAATAGATCAGTATACATTCAAATATAAAAGCTCATATCAGACTATGCACCAGAGATTGCCAATTGAAATTTAGAACTCTATTAATGAAAGAACTTTGATTTAACTAATTTGGTAATCTAAAGCTTGAGGAGAGTTTGGATAAGACACACAACTTTCTCTATTTTATAACTTTTTAAGGATTTATAGCAGCAAAGAACAACTTCATATTATTATTTATTTTCTTTATCCATTTTGTACATTGAAAAATAATCAATAACTGAGCATATAGTTAAACTTGATTTTAACACTAAAAATCCTCATCATTCGAGGGTTAATTTTTTAATGAATTTCGTACGATTGGTTGAGTTCTAATATCTAAATCGCAAATCTCAATCTCCAATTCAATATTCGTTTTGCATAAACAATTTTCTGCAAAGTCAATTGTAACTCCAGATAATCACAGCATAGACCAAAAGCATCGATTTCAGCTAAAAAAGAATTCACGATAGCAATGGGGATTTAACTATTGAAGGATCATACAATAATTCATATATTGAAGGATCATACAATAATTCATAGATAATTCATTCGAAAAATAAAAAAATTTGAGCAAAGTGATTCGGCAAACGAGTCGAGGTTATGTTCGCCGGCTACTCCACGTTTTCTCGATTGAACAACATTAGCTCCTTGTAAACCTACCATTTAAATTGATCATAGTAGATGTCCTTGACGATCTTTCCGAATGTTTCCATCGTTCGTCTTTTGTCACGCTAGAATTCACAGTGTTCGATCTGAACCCCTCGAAAACAACTTTTCGTTCAGAAGTTCCGCCAGTTTCCGTCTTTACCACCTCGCCGATGTATCTCTTCGTCACCTCTCTTCTCGCTTCCTTCTTTCACTAAGACTGGACGTATATTCGCGTCTCATTCCTATCTCAGCGAGTGTAGATGGGGAGCTGCAGGTGCTGATGAAACTCGACGAGCTCGCCATTCGCACCGGCGCGCTGATCAATAAACAGCGCCCTTTAAAAGCACAGCTGCATTTGCAGGAGCAATACGTTTGCCCCAATTCGCCCAACGGTGTACCGATCTTGTCCGATGATTACGAAATAATAAATTGACAGGTCAGTTTAAGAGAATAATATTTTGGTATGAAGATATTCTGTTAAAATCATTCTTAAGCTTGAAAACGACTGCGACAGACGTAACGTGGACTGTATAATCTTACAAATTAGTCATCAGCTGTGTTGTTTAACTATGGCCGAATTTCTTTGTAAGGATAATTGAGGTCGCTTGGCTAGGATGGGTGCGGGAAAGAGTCAATTTTCGGAAGAAGAGCTGCAGGACTATCAAGTAAGACTACTTACCTTATGCTGTAGATGAAAATTTTTTTCAGAATTTTTATGAACATTTTTAGAATTATTTTCAAAATTTCTATATAATTTTATAACTTAACATATTTCTCAAACTTTTTATATAAATTGGGACACTTTTCAGAAATATTGAGTAAATCTGTATCTTTTCTACAATTTTCTTCATATGTACTATAAATATCTTAAGTTATATTTCCAAGATTTCTTATCCTATAATTTCTGATAAAATATGAACATGTTTCATGTATTTTTTAGAAATTATATATAGGATGGGAAATCTTAGAAATCTGAAAATATTTTGGAATTCACATATATGAAAATTTCTAAAAAAATATGTTGCTTTACAGTATTTCTGCAAGCTGTTTAAATTTATATAAAAATTCTGAAAAAATTTTTACCAGAGAAAATATTATTCTTTAGCTCTGACATTTGCACTTAGTCCTAAAGATTTTTTAAACCTGACTGCATTTTTCTTTTCTATAGGATTTAACATACTTTACTAAGAAGGAAGTTCTATAGTGAGTACTATTACGAGCTTAATATTCTTGTTTATTGAGTATATCTTTTATTATTATTTATTATATTAATTATTATACGCAAAATGATATTTGTTTTTCTCTCAATAGCGCGCATCAGAAATTTAAGGCACTCGCCCCAGAGAAAGTTGGACACAATAAAAATGCAAAACTGCCAATGTCCAAGATTTTGCAGTATCCCGAGCTGAGAGTGAATCCCTTTGGCGACAGGATCTGTAAGGTTTTTAGCTCCAGTCAGGACGGTGACTGCACCTTCGAAGATTTCTTAGATATGATGTCTGTATTCAGCGACGCTGCTCCAAAGGCCGTGAAGGCCGAACATGCGTTTAGAATATTCGGTAAACGCGCAGTCAATTAACCATGATGCTAAAATTCGTAATGATTCTTCGAGTCAGTAACAAAATCGTATTTACGAAGATTTCGACGGTGACGACATGCTCGGTGTAGGAGACTTGCGGCAGGTGGTCGACAGGCTCACAGCACCCCAGAGATTGAACGACAGTGACATGCAACAGCTTCTTCAATATATTCTTGACGAAGCCGATCTAGATGATGACGGTGCACTCAGCTTTGCTGAATTTGAGCACATTATAGAAAAGAGCAGCGATTTTTCTAAGTAAGAGACTTCATAAGATCATAAAATCGTAATTCTACTCAATTTGTCAGTAACACTAAAACTTTTTTACAGGAGCTTTCGCATTCGTTTATAAAAGTATTATCAATGATGAATTCGCCAATGAAAGACTGAACTTTAACGTCGATATTTAATTATAATCGCAGACGGGCCTATTAGAAAGGAAAACAAATTAACGTTTACAAAATGTATCAAGGTTCTATAATTTGGCCTAAGTCAGGTAATCTTTTTTTTTATTTTTTTATCTTATTTATTTAAGATTATAATAGAAGAAACGGATATAATCACGAATAAAGATCTCTTAATTAAAAAAATATATATGCCAAATATACAATATTATAAATACGTATATATGACGCTTTAATGTAATGAAGAGAAGTCAAGTCTCTTCTTTTGACCAGTAAGCATTTTTAAAAGATATATCTTTCGTGTAATAAAGTTGAATAAAAGTATGAGAGAGTTTAAAAAGTAAAGTCAATGCATATGTCTATCAACTTGTGTCTATTGCTCCAGTTGGAAGACAGAAAATTTTCATTTTCAGTATGAACTTTTGGAGCTGTATTTAATGAGCTTTTAAAAAATATACATTATATCTATATTGAAATATATTATTTAAAAACTTAGTTGTAATATATTGTCTACAATATATTTAAAAATTTATAATGTCTCTTATCCTGTATTGTATATAATATAATGATACTAAAGTTAGTTTTGCTTATTATACTTTATTACAAAAATCACCAATCCACTCTGTTACAATATCCTGTGTATTGTAACGGTATCCCATACGACATATAAAAATGATAATTCAACACATTCATAGAATTCACAATCTCTTATTATTTAAGACTGTAGATACCCACTGAAAATGAAAAGAATAAATTGTTATTTGTCTAACATGAGATCATGGGGATTATCTCGAATTATAAATATATCTTACGGAAGTTTCATCTTCATGAATATCCAGCATGCTGTAAACGACACTAGTACGCTGAGAAATCCGACGCATATCAAGAGAACTCTGTTAAGCTTTGGTGTCGATGGACCGTGTGTCTGATCTAGGATGATGAAGCCCAAGCCTCCCATTGTGAACAAGAAACTGGACGCCAAACCCTCCATAATGTACTGTCCGTTTACACGATAGGGCATAAACGCTACCTGCAAGGATTACACTAGTTTATATTGAAGAAAAGAATCGTCTAAAGATGAGGATTTCCATAACAAAAACCTTACAGGTCTCGTATGACCGTGTTCGTCCGTCGTAGACCCTACACTGGGTGGCTCAACAATTACATCGTATATAATTCCTGTAAAATATATTTATGTAAAACAATAACAAACTAAACATACTACCAGAAAAACCTTAAAATTTTATAAAATATTACGTCATTATAAACAATATGAGGGTGAGTTAATAATTATTTGCATTCTATTTCTAAAATTTATTACAAAAACTACAATAGAAAACTTACTATCACTTTTTCTATACAGTTCCCTTATTTTTCAATGCACTTATTGTTAGTCTAGTGCTTCACATAAGATTAATTTATATTCTTAAAAAAAAGTTTTCAACAAATAATATGTTATATAGCAAGTTCTTTATTGTAATTATAATAATATATACTTAATATAAATGTGTTTTATGTGCCATCCATGTAATATAATATACAATACAGATCAATACAATAATCAATGGACAGAAGATTCAGATTTCATTAGAAATAATAAAAATTATTATTAATTTTTTATTTTTAATATTTTTTTGTTCTATTAATAGTAAAATCAGATATATTAACAATTTTATAACTTAATTTCTTCTTTTGCATTATGTTATTTCAATTTAAAATTTACATTGCCTGTATTGTTGATACAATAAGTAAACATAAATAATAAATAATGTACATCTTGAAATTTATGAAATAAATTCTGAGTTATATTAAATTTTATAAATAAAGTGCAGATTATTATTGACTCTTAGTGAAAATTTTTCTCACTATTTTTCTACATATTGAAACATTTTTAGTGATAATCAGAAAGTTTATATCTTCTCTTAAAATTTTTCATACATATTAATTCTGAAATATTCTGAGATTTCTCATTTCATAATTTCTAAAAAATGCTTTAATTTTTATAAAAATTGTATAACATTTCATCATTATAGAACAAAAAATCTTAGAATATTTAGAAATCTTAGAATATTTCATAATTAAGGATACATTTTAAGAGAAGATGTAGACTTTCTGAGTATTTTTGAAGTGTTCCAAGTTTGTATTAAAAAAATCTGAGAAAATTATAAAATTGTACAGAAATTCTAGAAAATTCTGAAAAAAATTACATGAAAAATTCTGAGAAAAATTTTCACTAAAACCTCTTATCTGTATAGCGATAATAACGAGTAAGTCGAGGGGTATTTGAACACAGGCTAACCTCCTGTCACCAAGAAGTATGATAGCAGAATGAAGGAGAAGACTACCATAGCGCTAGGCTTGACAAACCAGGACGGTCTTTTCAGTTTCAAGTTAGGCACTTCCAAGATTAAAAACGGTAACCTGTAAATGCACTCCATCTCGCCACGACCGAGTCTACGCTACACGATGGAAAAATAAAGGATCTCTCTCTCGCTCAGGAACATCCACCTGACAGCTGTTGACTGCTCGGTGGTTCCGATGCTCTGAACAATGCTGAACAACTCCAAACTCCAAACCTCGAAGTAGCTTTGCCGGTCGCCCCACCACGTGCCAACGCGACACCCCAATGCCCCAAACACACAACCAATATGGGCACGGTGCACGAATTTATCTAGACGCGTGGCGCGGTTCCACCCGGAAACGTGGAAGCGACTGCCGCCAACGGGCGCTCCTCGACGCCGAGCGACCGATTCTCTCGAGTGCCCTTACCGCCGAAGGATCGTCGTCGAAGGCAATATCCAAAAGGAAGGAAAAAGTGCACAAACAAGCGCGACACCGCGCTACGTGAAGTCCCGTCGCTCTCACTGACGTTTTCGTTGTATTGTTAATGAGACGACAATTAGTTGACGGGAATTAACCTCGCGGCGTACCGAGTGACAAGCAGATTTCTCAACGAAGCGATTTAATACAGCCTGCTCGCTTGATTTGGTTCCTTAATTCCTACCGTACGTATATATCATCGTACGTCTACAGATAATAATACATATTTTATACAAATCGAATAATCAAGCGGATTGTTGCAGGGCGAATGAAAACTTGCATTTAGATGTATAATAGACCTTCTTGCCATGCAACGTTAGCTGTTAATACACAACTCGCATGGTACGTATCGTGCTGGATAACAATAATTGAGATAAGACTGTGATATGTTTAAACTAAAATCAATTAAAATTAAAAGGTTAGCAGGATGTTAGTGCTCAATAATATTTCTCATGTGGTTTTATATACATTTTCTGATTTAACTGTGTGCTGTTACTTGCAATGCAGTTCTTAAATTGAATAATAATACTGAAATAATAGATCGAAAGTAATGGCATATAGTTTGAAGAACTAGAAAATGTATATAAAATCACATGAAAAATATTAAGCTAAGATCCTGCTGTCATTCATTGACTTTTTTTGGATTTTTAATGGATAACATTCATTTCACACAATCTAAATAGTTGTGTTTTTGTATTGTTACAGAGAGTGTAAAAGTTTGATTCACCTTGTGAATATATGATGAATATAGCCTGACATCAATAGAGTGATTTATGTTGCAAGACCAGCATCGGAGGGGCATTGTATTATAGAAAATGAGTGAGACCATCCCAACGAATGATGTACCTGAGAGCAACGGCGCAATGGAGCAAGCTGCTTACAATGGGGAAACAGAGGAACACACCAGTAAGTTGACTTATTTAGAATAATTTTGACTAAATTTCAATTAACTTAATCAATGATTAATTCACCTGGCAGAATTGATTTACACAATTTCTAATTATATAATTCTATATTCTTAATTTGATTTTTCTTGATAAATAAAAGAATCTGTGTAATCTAATTCCTTCTGTTTCATTAGCCAAGTCTCCAGTGAGTATAGAGGAGAAGGCCCCGGATTCAGTGTGCGACAATGGTGTAAAAAGGAGTGCCACTGTCACTGGGAACACTCCGAATAGAACAAAAAAACGCAAGAAAGCTCCCAGAGATGCTACCGCACCAAGACAGCCTCTGAGTGGTTACTTCCTGTAAATAATTTAATGTACAAGTATTTTAACATACAATAGAATATTCCATTCGTAACAAAGTGTAACGTGCATGTGCAGGTTCTTAAATGACCGAAGAGAGAAGGTCCGAAACCAGAATCCAAGCTTAACGTTCACGGAGATTACAAAGCTTCTAGCTGCAGAATGGAGTAAATTGCCGATCGATCAAAAACAGGTTTGTTGTTTTTTTTACAAAATTCCTTGTTGCCTCTCTTTGTAACATTAATAGAATAATAAATTTTTTTCCAGCATTATTTAGATGCGGCTGAACAAGACAAAGAGCGCTATAATCGCGAGTTTAGTGATTATAAGCAAACAGAGGCGTACCGATTGTTTAATGAAAAACAATCAGAAAGACAAAATGAAAATAAGAAGGAGAGAAACGGCACAGACGTAAATGCTGAACAGAATGTATGATAATATTGTTATACTCCAGTTTGTGTGGCTAATCTATGTAACACTAATGGAAACTCTTTATTTAGGATGTTCAGCAGGATAAGGACAATGACTTCACAGGCTTTGATATCCCTATTTTTACAGAAGAATTCCTGGATCATAACAAAGGTAAAGAAGTTATAACAATTATGAGTAATTAGTAAAAAATATATTACATTTAATAATATAAACAAATTTTTAAACAATGAAAACATTTACGTAGCCTGTGAGGCTGAATTGAGACAACTGCGAAAAGCTACGTCCGATTATGAAGCTCAGAATGCAGTTCTCCAGCGACATGTAGACAGTCTACACGCAGCCGTGAATCGTTTGGAGTCCGAAACTAATCAACAACGAACGACCAACCAAGCTCTGCAGCGTCATTTGGATTCTCTTCGTTCTCAATTGGCAGGCTGCTTCGCCACCATACCGCTTCCAGGTGAGCCTCTCTGTAGAAAATTCTCTCGCCGATATTCCGTGTCAGTTTTGAAAGTTTCTATTTATTACAAATACGATTTGATTTATGCAGGCACGCACGACGGTGCTACGTTACAAAACATCGACAGTTATTTCGAGAGATTGGACTCTCTATTGAGTGGCAATGCCGAACAAAGTCTACGTAATGCCGTACGTGGTGCTGTGTCTCGTCTTGAGTTAATTGGATGACGATCGCCTCCGGGCAATACAACCAGTGCGTCGGTCAAACATCATCGTTCGAGGCATTCACATCGAAAGTAACAGAGAAAATTTAGATATTATTTTTAGCAGTTTGTAAATTCCACCTTCTTATACCTCACAGGTAGGACCGACGATTGCCAGTTATTTAAAGTGAATTTACGTGTGTGTCGCGACTAATTAATACTTGTATCTTTATAGTATACGTGACAATAATTTACACTTTATTTTATATACTTATTTTGATCGAAATTTTGTTTCAAATATAATCTAGGTAATATGAATTTGAGCCAACTTGTGTATTTATGTACATTGAAATAGTCCATCAAATTATTGTTAATTCTCGGTGATTAATTTAAAAATTTAGAAAATCTAAATTTGTCATTAGAATATTTAACATTTATTAATTATTATTAATAAATTTTTGTGATCCTATCACGAATTATTGTCCATATTTAGCATATGTTTTTTCAGTTGATTCGACAAAAACCTGAAATTATAATTATTTTTTATCTACCGCATGCACGACAAAAGTATAAGAATTATTTCTTATTAATTTAAAAACTTATGATTATTCTTACCTCAAGGAAGCTGCATTGGGTCGGCGATATTGTTCGGCGGAAAGTACAATAGATTCAATTTGCGGAAACAAACTAATTATGATACTTTTCTTAATTGACAAGATAGATCGTATGAACTCAAATGTAAATTGTGTGTTTGTCATCAAATATTTTTGCACTGCGGCAGAAATAGCAGCTTGACATTTTTCCCTAAAGATCCGAGAAATGATTATAAATTATTTATTTATATTATTAATTATTAATTATTATGTATATACATATTATTTTTAAACTTGAGATATATCTCAATATTTGTTCACCTGATAAATTTATCTTCCTCATAGTACGGACTTTTAATTACGTCATTGATAAAGTCAATTGTATGCAGCTTGAGTGGATGATGATCATGAACTCTCATGTAGCACCCAAAAATGCTCGGAAAACAAATTTGGATAATGTGTTCCGTAATATAATTAGGATATTTTCTTCCTTCTTTAAGTAATGTTTTTATAAGCCAAGTTATCTGTGTGAATGTGTAATAAATATATTTGCAATCACAACTGTGAATGAATAACATGACTGCATACCAAGTTGGAGTGTTTGTGCATGACATTGTCCGATGATATGTTATAAAAGTTCGACATCAATGTTTCGAAAATCGTACGCAAAAACTCGCTTCTTGCTTCCTTGAAGCATTTCAACAACGTGTCGGAGACCTTAAAACTGTAACCGCTGTTGACTTCTGTTATCAGAATCGGCAAGTACTGATCGAAGATATCTCTCAGCATCGCTTGCAATAGTATGTCGCTTTTGACGTTCAATTTCTCTAAACCAAGTATCACCATTGAAAATATCCTTTTTCCTAATTGTTTTATATATGACTGCGTAGAGTTCTCTGGTACTAATATAATTTTGTTGATAAGCGTTCTTAACATATCGTTTGGTTGATTCTGTGTAAGTAAAAGTTTTTTTTAGAATGTAAGAATTTTAATAATACGATTAAATTATACATACTTTAGTATATAGCGTCGGAGAAATGCAGAGAATCAATGTACCCAGACATCTATAAATCCAGAATGCCAGTTCCGAATCTTTTGTCTCCTCTGTTATAGGTATCATAACCCATTTCTCTAAATTTTTGAAATACATCTTGCACTTCGCGTTGTACTGAAGTTTCTCTTGCTCGGTCTATGAAATTTTTTAATTGTGTTAACTTTTTCCTGGATCTTAGAACAGAGTCGAAAGTACGAGCACGCGCTGAATTCGTTAAGATAATACCTTTAAACTATTCTGCTTTTTCATAAACGATATTATAAATGTTAAAATGGGTTCGTTACTATTTTGAAATTCGTGCATATCACAATCCGACACAAATATCTCTTTGATCTCACTGAGATTGATAATATAGTTTTGCAGAATTTTTATGTCTTTCCTGTTTATGTCGTAACCGACAATGGAACATTTTATCCAAGCCTAAAACACCTGTATTTTATGAATTCTCTGCTGATCATTTTGTAACGTATAATAATATAGCAAATAAGTGAACGAACTTGGATCACAATAGTGTCGAAATTTGGAATTTCCTTCTTCAAGTTTTGGATAGTTTGCTCATTCTCAAGAATTGACGTTAAATAATACTGGGTAATTCTGTAGACAAAATAGTTTATTATCGATTATTATTATTTATGTTATTTTTTCAATAGATACTGATCTTTGGATAAAACATTTTTACCTTATATCTTTTACAAATATTGATGCTGCAAAGTGCTGAAATAAAGATACAGTCGAGTGCTTATACTTCTTAGCGGTAGTTGGTTCTCTAACTGCTTCTAAAGTAAATATGACAGCCAGTTTAGAAATAATTTTATAATTGTCACCAGTAAGCACGGGATCAAAGACGAGTTGGCGAACTCTGGATGCAACGACACACCACAGTGCGTCCAACATTTTCCTGACACCATCTGTAAGTAAATTTTACCAAGTGTTTTTTTAGCAAGTGCACTTTCGTCACACAAACTTGAAAATATAACTGAAAGAAAAATTACAATATTATTTGAAATAAAAAACGAAGACCTACCGACCCGAATTGTTACTGGAAACTTGCAGGGCGATACATTTTTCGAAAACATTCGCAAGCATCTCCAATAAAGATCCAATTCTGTTTTTTGGACACTCCAAAAGATAACGATCAATCCAACCGCCGATGAAATTGAATTCCCCCAGATCCATTTTCTCGTTGCCAGACAAAATCGTATTCAGTACATCGACAAAATTGGTCATCATAGAACGAGACGTTTCGTCTTTACGACAACTTATCAAGTTGATCTGTAAAACAAAAAATCAGGATATATAAAAAATATATAAAAAATATTTATGCTTAACATTAACATAATTTATATAATAGATTATACCGTTTCAGTGAAATGTCCGGCTATGGAACCGAGAGATAATCTTCTTTCATTGAACAGCAAAAGGCACGCTAATTTTCCTTTCCAGATTAGAGTGCATTTTTTATTATATTCGTAATTCAATTCATTCACAGATGGCAGGAGATCTAACATTGTTGTACACTGCAAAAACATGTATTAGTATAAAGACTAATGTGTGAAATAGTAATTATGTTTTTGAACGAACTGTAACAATTGTTTTAACTTACTACATTTGTATCTGCGGTAATAGCTAAGGTCATAAATAAAGATATGAAGTTGTAGAGCCCGCTCTCGGAAAACTCTGCGACTTTGTTCTTTGAAAATTTTGTATATACACGTCCTTTAATTTGATTCCAATACTTCGGATCCGACGTGCCGTATTTTTTCAAAAAAGTACCTGAAAGATTGATCTTTATAATACTCGAATTGATAGAAAACTTTGATCTAACTTACCTATCAAATGCAAGAGCATGCCATAGCTGGACTCCTTAAAATGTTCAAACTTGCCATAAATTCTGTCATTAATTTGCTTCAGAATATCCATAGCTGTCTTCCTACAAAAAGACATTTAGATTTTATTTATTTAGGCGTGCAATTATATATAAAATTATAAATTTAAATCATTTAAACATACTTTTCAAGGGACAGAGCCCAAGGTCCAGAAGTTTGTAATAGAAACGGTTGATCTAATCTTTTGTGGAAACAGTCCCAAAGGAAAGATATAATTGGCACTCGCGGTTGCCACCAATTGATGATAAGATCATGTAACAAAGGTATTATGATCTTGAGCTCTACATCAAGCTCATCCCTTTCACCATCTTTTCCACCTTTACACACGTACGCTTTTAGAACCTTTTCAACTTGTTCGCAATTCGATTTTATCTGTAAATAAACATATATCTGTTGTATAAACCGTGATTCAATTTCAAATTTTTTATTTCTATTTTGTGTCATATATTACCCTTAGAGAATTAGATTGCAGGTAAACGCCGTCGTTAGTGTATCCGTATAACAGAGACAGATGGTATATTATCCAAATGCAAAACAATTCGGGATTTTTAAAATCTGGCAGAGAGGAATCCACACTTCTGTGCCAAAATATCACTTGGGATTGATCTTTACTTAATATTCTATCGATACAACTATTTACAAGATCCCAAAATGACTGAAAATTTTTGATTACAATAAAAATATACATCGAAATTTTAATTCCAATAAGAATATAATGCGAAATTGTTATTATCTTAATATACCTTAGTTTTTTTTCTTTCTCCTAAATTGTCAACAAATATTTGAAGCATAAGCCATAATTCTCGCGTACACGTACAGCAGTATGGTGTTTTTTGCGCAAGGTCCACAGTCCAGCTTAAAGCTAACTGAATACAAAAATACAAAAAAATATAAAATCACACGTTCATATATTATTACAGGAACAAGTCAAATTCTAACTGTATTACCCTTTCAAATATTTTCATGGCAGAATATAGAAGATCGTTGATGATCATTTCAGCAGTATTTTCAAATTCCTCTAATTGCGTGTGATATTGGTACCACGTAGTTTTCGAGTGTATTAATGTAATAAAGAACCACCTTAACTCTATGTGGATGTGATATAAATGGAACTCTGGCTGGTTACACTGAAACGAAAACAACATGACATATTGTGTATTTTGCTCAATAAAAAAAAAACAATATTTTTTTAATTACCTTATTGCCTATGTTAGAAGCAGCGTAATGCAGAGTTGAATCTGGGATGCTGCGTAATGTACTAAGAAAGTGTTTGATGCAATCAAACAGAGTGTCTACATCTTTGCTGATTTCAGGCATTACCATTTCTAATGTACCAAGATCCCACTTTATGCTGTAATAACGAAATTTAAGTTATTTATTACAAAATTAAAACATGGCAGAGAGATGTTTCATTTACCTGCTCATATATGTACGAAAATATACAATAAATTCGCAAATCATCTTTCTTAGAAGAAAGTAGTTTGCATTATCGTTATTACATAATCCAGATATTGTGACTGGTTTCTCTTGTCTGTTTAGTATCTTTAGTTGCATCCTGTCATTAAAAAAAAATCTGTTATAAGATTGTAATTAGGGCTGGGTAAAAAGTATTTCAAATATAAAATATTGACAATCATAATATTTAAATTACAAAATACAAAATACTGGCAATTTTGACTGAAAACGCAAAATATAAGTTGTATTTTGTAATTAAAATACTTTTTGCTCTGTAATCATGATTATAGTTCAGTCATACACATTGAACATGACAGCAAAGAATTTTTTTAGGAAAAAGATTCTTACTCCATGCAATAGATGAAATGTTTCAAATTCATCACAGCAACGGCTCCAGGCATAACACAATTGAAGAGTCTGACTTCGACATGGGCAAAGGGACAATCAGTTTGTGGAAAAAGCGCATTGTCCACCTCCCTGTTAGAAAACAGTCCACTTCTACTCAGATGCCAATCGTTAACATTCACCTTGCCATTGCAATCAAAGGTAGCATCAAGATCCATCTGTAAAGTCCCTTTTGTACATTATAACATTGCAGTGAAGTACCATTACAACATGTAATACGAGTACCCCTCTACTTACTATTTTGACTTGTGATTGGTATGCTATTAACTAAAAATAAATTAGTACATTATAACAAAGCTGAACAAACATTCATTAATCTAAATTAAATATTAATTTTATAATGTAAATATTATATTTGAGAAAAAAAATATTGTTTTTATAATAGAAAATATTAATTATAATTAAAGAAAAAAAATGAAATTTCCTAAATAAAAGTCTAATTCGTTTTAAAAACAAAATAATTATTTTGTATAAATCATGTTTTATTTATATAAAATATAAATGTTTTCATCGACTTTCAATAGATCAATTCGATTTACGATCGAAGTCTTGGAACGTAACCCTGTCGTAAGGAGAGTGATATTCGCATGGTACCGAAATGGCATTTTAACAATGTATTACAACGAACAATAAACTTCTCGTACTTGTACAGCAGCTGCAGGGCTCTTTTCTTAATCACGTCGAGACGTAAATTGCATGTAAGCAATCCTGAAGCCGAAAATTCTGAATCCCGAGACATGCACGGATTCACGCTCCTCGTTCTAGCAGACGACTTTCGCGCATTTTGGCGGCATCTCTAAAGCTACTGCGCATGCGTCAGAAAAGTCCCTCGATCTGAGGACACTCTGCTCCTACTTCACTTCCTCGCCATTCCAAATTTCAACGCTCAGCCGGCTGCAGCCGGCTCAGCGCTCTGGTCTCCGGTCATCAATTTAAAGTGATTTTTAGTTGTGGCTGCCGTTAAACGGATACGTGTGCTAAACTTTCCTCCTACGTCGTGTTTTATATTGCGTTTTTGTTACGGGGTGATGGATTTCAAACAGCAGTACAAAAATCCGCGTCCACGGTTCGATGATGCGGATCATAAAAGATTTTTGCACGCCTGTAACTATGATCAATTTCGTAAGGAGATGAGATCGCGGACTTCCGACACGAACCGTACCTACATAGAAGCCATTTCACCGATTTTGGAGCAAGCGGAAGAATTCCTGTTTAATGTGTCTTGAATAATTAGAGAGATCGTTTAAGATTTCTATCGAAGCCTCTTGCCTATCATCTTCACTTTCAGCCGCATGTTTTTTTTTTTTTATTATTGAAATGCTAGATGTTCTTATTTCCTAGCACATGCTCATTTGACCTTGGCACAAGCATTATTTGATCTTGTTAAATATTTGATAAGCTACGAAGGTGAAATAATGTTTACAACATCAGAGTACCAAAGCAAATGTGCCTTTACCAGTTATAATTATTATTTTATTGTTAATGTAAATAAAACTGTTTATTTTTTGTTGTTTATGAGGAGGAAGAAAGAAAAAGAAAATTCGTGATTGTTTCGACGATGATGATGAGCTACTTCGAGAAAAAAAGTAGTATGTTAATTCCTTAAAAAAATAAATAAATAAATAAATAAAAAATACTAATCAGCTGGAGCTTTAAGTAAAAATGCAGTTAAAATTATTGCCTCTCTTTTATCTCCCCTCTTTTATTTCCCACATTTCTCGCGTATTCTTCCATACAATTCCTTTGTATTCCGGTTTCAGTTTATCTCATCTCCAGCTCCTCGCTTCTCGCCTCCCTTTTCGCGCCGCTGTGGCGGCCTCGTGCGATCTCCAGAGACCGCCTCTGCCTGCCCTGCCGCCGCCGCCGTTGTTTACAAGCTCACGCACGGCGACGTCGAAGATGGCGACGGGAGCGAGGAGCGCGACTCCGACGGTGCGGCCACGTGCGTGTGAATACGCACGACGGTAGGGACGCGGCGAGCCCGACGGCGCGTCTCCCACCCTTCCAGCGATCCGTCCGCGAGCGAGACGCGAAGCGGACGCGTGACACACACGCGCGTCCGGACACGGCCGACCAGACCGCGCTCAGTCGGCGGTGGTGGTCGCGAGGACGGATCCCGTCGTGGCCGTGGACCCGATGACTCACTCGCTCGCGGTCGGGTGACGATGCGCCTGTGAGACACAACGACGACCTGGACGCCAAGAGCCTGTGGGACCGTGCTCGCGAACATGAACGCCTTCAAGGATCTTCACGACGAGGTACATCGCGCCTTCTCCTCCGGGCTCTGCCCCAAGCTCTATGTTGCGTTTATCTTGGAGGCGTAGGTTAACTCGTCCGTGTCAGATTATGATTTTTATTTTGATCTGGCGCGAATGTTGTACCTCCTACGTACTCCCGTTGCACCCTGCATCCTTTCCTTTTCTCCTTATGAAGCTTAAATGCACGTTATCTGTTGGGCACTTTGTCTTAAGAATTTTTTTCAAATCGAGCTTTGTTTTGGAGGATGCGTGAAGGCTTGCAGTCGACCTTATTTACATTTCGATTATGTACAGTAATTTTTTGTACTTAATAAGTATTTTGAATAAAGTTTTTATTATACTTTTTGTTTAAAAAATACAAACTTGGCTGAGTATTAGACATCTGTTTTTTTTTCATATTTTAAATTCTTTTACCTTCATCATTTTCTACTGGTTGTTGGCATTTATGTATAAGTTTCTTAAAAAAAAATGTTCTTGAAACAAAGGATAACTATGTCCAGTAGGAAATAATACAGATAAAAAATTTTGAAAAAAGGTATCTGATATCTTTAGCCAAGACTGTATTTTATGATTGGAATTTATTCAATTGTTTTCTAGATTTCTACTGTATTATTTAGGAAAATGGAATAATTTTGATCTCCATGAATTTATTCAGGATTTGAATCTATTCAAGATAGTTCCATAATAATACCTGCCCTAAATGTAAACAAGAGAAAGAAAACTGACCTTAAACATTGTTTATTTTTACAGCCCCCTTTGTTACAAGCCATATTTCACGGAAATGTGGAAGCGGTTCGTACGTTACTAGCACAGAAAGAAGATGTAAATTGGCAAGACAAGGAGCAGCGTTCCCTTCTACATGCAGCAGCATATAGGTCAATATCTCAAATAATAAAATGTTGAAGACTTAACAAAAGTCTCTTTAATTATTGCGCAACTAAATGAGTGGTATTTTCAGGGGAGACACCGCTATTGTGGAACTTCTTTTGTTAAACGGTGCGGTGGTCAACAGCAAAGATAAAAAATGGTTGACGCCTTTGCACCGAGCCTGCTGTTCAGGCAATTACAATGTAGTGGACATTTTATTGAGATATAAGGCGGACGTAAACGCTCGTGATCGCAGTTGGCAGACGCCTCTTCACGTAGCGGCCGCGAACAACGCTGTTCAATGCGTAGAACTTTTAATGCCACATTTGTTAAATATCAATGTTACAGACAGGTTTGTGCATACACTAGTAATCTCATGATAATTACAGAATGGAATAAATTATTGATAAATATTAAATACACTAATTATTGTCAAATTATTAATTTTTACAGAGGTGGGAAAACGTGTCTTCATCATGCGGTATATAACGGACATTTCGAGATGTGCGAATACCTAATGCAGCTAGGTTGTGTGATAAATGCCTCTGATAAGAAAGACCGAAGAGCTTTGCATTTTGCAGCGTACAAGGGCCACAATGAGATTGTGAATGCGCTAATAGAGAAAGGCGCCGACGTAGACGTTAAAGTATTAATTTCTTATAAAACTTTCGGTAGAACGCTCTTAATTGTATTCTACATGTATCCTGTAAATATTTTGTATATTTCTATGTTAAGGATCGAGATTTATATACTCCATTACATGCAGCAGCCGCTTCTGGTAATATAGAGTGTGTGCAACTTTTAATCAAAGCCGGCGGCGATATTGAGGCCAAAAACGTCTACGGAAATACGCCACTGCACATCGCGTGCCTGAACGGATATCCCCTCGTGATTAAGGAACTTATAGCTAAACGCGTTAATTTAGGTGAGTCATCAGAATTTTTAGACTTTCACCGTTCGTGACATTCGTGACATTCGTAAACGTTACATTTGTTGATCGAAACAGAGGCCGTGAATTATAGAGGACAGACTGCATTGCATGTCGCTGCCGCCAGCATACACGGCGTCCACTGTTTTAAAATGCTGATATACAACGGATTGAAGGTCAACGTACAGTCAGAAGACGGTCGTACGCCGTTACATATGACTGCGATTCACGGAAGATTTACGAGATCTAAAACGTTGCTAGACGCGGGAGCTTTTCCAGACGCGAGAGACAAAAATGGAAATACAGCATTGCACATTGCCGCCTGGTAATTCTAAAATTCATGAATTAGAACTATTGATACAATACTACATAATAGTATTTGATTTGTAAATTTTGATTTATGTTTCTGTTTTAATTTGATAGACATCGCAATTTAGGTTGAATGAGATAATAAAAGCAAGCTTTTAATTATAGGTTTGGTTTCGAGTGTTTGACAACATCTCTATTGGAAAGCGCCGCATCTCCGGCTACACGCAACGCGCAGCAGTGTACACCTTTGCACTTAAGTTGTCTAGCAGGACATATAGAAGTGAGTCATAGATATTTTCAGTATTTTTACTATACTTTTGGTCTCTTTATTACTACGATTTAATTCTATCGTGCCGCAGGTCTGTAGAAAATTATTGCAGCTCGATAGCAGGCGAATTGATGCACGAGATATCGGTGGCAGGACAGCCTTACATTTGGCAGCATTTAAGGTAGTGCATCGCTTTATTCTAATATTTTATAATATTCTGAATATCTTTTTTTTTTTAATCTAATAGTATAAATATATTAATTTCTCATGCCACGAAAAACTATATTGTTAAAATAACCATTTTTAATAGGGTTCTGTAGATTGTTTGGATCTACTCTTATCTAGCGGCGCCAATTTCCGTCTCGTTGATAACGACAATCGATTGGCTCTTCATCATGCCGCGTGCCAAGGACACTACCCTTGCGTCTTCACTCTAGTCGGGTTTGGTAGTGACTCGAACGCTCGAGACGTGAACGGCGCGACATCGTTACATTTAGCCGCAGCAGCGTCAAATTCTAATGCCCAGTCAGTACCCAGCCCATTTTATCTCTATCAGTTTAGTCTTTCAATTTATCTATTTATATGATTTATTTTGATTTCACGTAGGTCTTTCAAGTGCGTGCAGTATTTGCTGCAACACCGGGCCGACCCGCATTTGCGCGACAAGCGCGGTTTTACTGCGATCCATTACGCGGTAGCTGGCGGTAACAAGGCGGCACTGGAGGCTCTTCTGAATGCATCGGCAGTGCCTTCGAATCTGGCTTTGATCGAGCAGGAACCGCCTGTGCCGGCTCTCACTCCAATACACCTTGCGGTACGTAAACTCAAGGATACGCATATTTAAAATTATTTGACTACGAAATACGAAATCATATATTTCTAATTTGAAAAATGCTTATCATTAGGCATATCACGGTCATGACGAGATCTTGCAGCTGCTTTTGCCTTTGTATCCCAATATGAATATCAAGGAAGATAGTGGGAAGACGCCGTTAGACTTGGCCGCCTACAAGGGGCACAAACAGTGTATCATACTTTTGTTACGATTCGGTGCTTCTGTGGGAGTACAGGTGAGCTGGATGTTTATTACTTGAAAGAAACTGAGGAAATCTGGAATTTTTAGGGAATTTATTTTTTGAAAAAAGAATCGTGGATTTTTTTATTAGTATTTAAAATTATTGGAAAGTTTTATTTTTAAATTTAAATTCTATCTGTCCTGACCAAATTGATTATTTTTTCTTTATAATATAAAATTAACTAGCAATAAAAATATGGCATACACATCCACCCACGTATATTCATGTATGTACATGCGATTTGCGAATTTTTATAAAAAAGTTAGTGACAATAAATTGTTGTAATTTGGCGTTGTGTTTAATCGTCTCGAATTTTGCTGAAAATTTTCAAGAAATTTTTTTATAAAATTTGAGTAAACATTTTGGTGAGAGAATCTAGATTTCCTATTTTGTGTTTACATGACTAATGTTATTGTGTTTCTAGGATTCTGTTACGAAACGTACGCCTGTGCATTGCGCCGCTGCGACGGGTCACGCAGATTGCCTGGCTCTTCTTCTGCAGAACATGGAAGATCCCACCGTGGTAAATTGCTACGATTCTAAGCAGCGCACAGCTCTAACGCTGGCGGTGGCAAATAACCATCCAGAGTGCGCAATGTTACTTTTGACATATAAGGCGGACTGTAATCTACCAGATGTTAATAAGCACACGCCGCTGTTTCGCGCGGTGATTAACGAGCGTGATAATCAATTGGTGAAACTGTTGTTAAAGC
Source organism: Solenopsis invicta (assembly GCF_016802725.1). Taxonomy (NCBI): domain Eukaryota; kingdom Metazoa; phylum Arthropoda; class Insecta; order Hymenoptera; family Formicidae; genus Solenopsis; species Solenopsis invicta. The sequence goes on along the minus strand of NC_052669.1, from coordinate 7,755,394 downwards.
ATGATGCTCTCGTGGCAGTGCAAGATGTGAACGGCAAAACGCCGTTACACTTAGCAGCGGCTTGTGGCAGGTAAGTTACGTTTGCACGAAATTTTTTCTCGTAGTACAGAACTGCTCTGACATTCCGAGTTTTTGTTTGTAGATTGTATGCTTTGGCTGCGCTCGTTAAAGCCGATCCGGTCGCAGCGACTTTGAAGGACGATCAAGGCTGCACGGTGTTACATTGGGCTTGTTATAATGGCAACTCGAATTGCGTGGAATATCTCTTGAATCATAACGTGTTCGATTCCTTGGAAGGTACGTGGTCTCTCGCTCTTTGAAAATGATTATTTAACAATACGTAACATACATCGAGTTGATTATTTTAATTATTTACAGGCAACCCGTTTTCCGCTGTACATTGCGCCGTATATCAAGGATCGGCGCACTGCTTAGACTTATTGATCAACAAGTTCGGCGGACAAGCGGTTGCTGCCCCAAGAGACTCGTCTTGTGGCTTGTTACCACTGCATGTCGCTGCAAGTGCAGGGTCCGTCGATTGCGCGCGATTAATTCTAAATTCTGTCGGACCGGAATTAGCTGGGCTTGAGACAACTGATTACTTTGGACGAACGCCACTTCTTTGCGCGGCAGTCAACGGACAGTGCAACGCTATCGGTAATTTGAATATCCTACAATGAAATTACCCGTTTATGTTATTTTCGTATTAATGAGACTCATCTATCGGCAGAATTATTGCTGGAATGGAAAGCTGATGTGCGCGCTGTTGACTCCAATAAGAATACAGCGCTACACTTAGCTTGCCAGAGACGTCATTCCGCCGCGGTGTCATTACTCTTAAACTGGATCGAAAACTGCAGCTCCGACGTCGATAAAAACACGTCGCAATCGCAAGGCGTTTCTGTTATTAACATGATCAATAAGCAGCAGAGAACGCCGTTGCATCTGGCAGCAAGAAACGGTCTTGTGACAGTAAGCTGAAATTGTGTTTAACGATATGATAGTATAACGGGTGATATTTTTTTAAATAAGAAGTGAGAAATATTATTTTATTCAGATCACGCGACGATTATTGCAATTGGGCGCGAGTGTCATAGCTGTTGACGCAGAAGGACTCACGCCCGCGTTAGCTTGTGCCCCAAATCCAGCGGTGGCCAAGTGTTTAGCGACTATTCTCGCCGCGCAGGGTAAATATTTCTTTTTATTCATTATTCATGTATTGTAAAAAAATATACAGTGGCGTGCAAAAGTTTCTGGCCAGTGACATTTTGTACTCTAATTTATTAAAAAACAGCCTAATAAAATTTTCATAATTATCAGGTATGAGTATAAGGATATATGTAGATAATGAAATAATATAGTAAAACAATGATAATTTGAAAATTTTATTATGCTGTTTTTTAATAAATTAGAGTACAAAATGTCACTGGCCGGAAACTTTTGCACGCCACTGTATATGTTCACAACGTAAAATTGCGATATTTTTCCGTCAGGTCAAAATGGGGAAACCGCGCAGTACTCACCGGCAATTCAACACACGTTGGAGGTGTACCTGAACGGCGTGGACTCGCAGCACAGTTCCGACTCGGAGTGTTACTGACAGCGAGCGTCGACACGCTTGGATCATCGAACGTTCCGGGTGAGAATGAATGTCGTCTCGAGACGCGGCAACATCAACGCCGCTAGACTGATCTGGACGAGCTGCTGGCTCTTTTTCGTTCTAGCGTAATTAGCCTCCAATTCTGACGAGCCGGGTGAGATTGCCGGATGGGCGGATCTCCGACGGTGACTAGCCTCATAAGTAGCAATCGTGACAATATCGGTGTTTGTGCTATCGAGAACTCGATAGAGCAATTAATCGACTGCCAAGAGGGATACGGATGTATGTACGTACATATGTTAATCAGAGTTACTTAATAATAGTCGATAGACTTAGGTATATACTTATAGGAGAGCTGTACAGTATCCAAAGTCATTTTTCTGTTCGTATAATTATGTGCATGCGCGAAGTACACTAGGCGTCATTGATGTCTTTCTATTTAAAATTAATTAATTTTGATGTTCGCTATAGGATACGTTACTGTAGAAAAACCAAAACTTTATTAGCAATTTCAAGCGGAAGGCCTCAATAACGCCTGTGTATAATATTGTCTTAATCTCGAGACACATTTATAAAAATCAAGTGTTATAATTTCGCTTTAAAATCTGTCAATTAGAATGAATGTACAATAATGTCTTGGAAACATTCATTTGCATATATTCGGTATCGATCGCGTTATGGAATGTCCGTATATGATTTACGATCAATGTTGAATGATTAAATACACTAATGTCGGTCATTCCCCTCAACCATTAAATGTTGTAACTTGCGTATTCTGAAACGATAATTTGTTCAACACTGTCGTAAAAGGTTGTTTTTTTTTCGTTAGGAAGAGTATAAAATTTTTGCAATTAGGTCTCAACTGTCTTCAACTTGGACATCACGTGAAATTAATTTATTTTTAATTCTAGCGAAGAATCGGGTTATACAATGTTTATTTTTCTCTCCTCTTAAATATCTTTGTTTTATTGTACATCTATATTAAATATCTATGTATTTAGAAATATAGTATAGATATATGATATAAATATTAAAATATATCTATCTATATTTAGAGATATAGATATATATAATTTAGATTACTAAATATTCATCTAAGCATATATCTCTTATACATAGCTGAGAATAAGACACAGCTTCGCCGCACGCATTTGCGCAGTTTTTTGTTTCTCTCATATAACTTTTGAGTATAATTAACGCATATATTAATACCTTCTACATTTCGAAAGATATGTTTGTCTGCATAATTTTCTAAATCGATTACATCGGTTAATATAACGCGTAACAATAACAATAGGGTTTTCTCACAATTGATTAACGCGAGTCTCGAACATGGACCATCAACATAATAATTAATGATAATTGCGAGAGCACAAATAATAATAGTTGCGTTAAGTAAGTCTCGAATGCGATTATAGATGTAACAATAAAACAGCGGCGTATCATCTTTTGTAGTCGAGTAGATATAACTCTTGGTAATAAAAAATGGCGCAATTCATTCTTATAGTAGGGAATTAGATACATCAGTGCATATATCGACAGAGAAATATGTAGGCAATGCTCAATTGATTGCATTTACTAAACTAGATTGGTTCTCATTTCATAAGACTGCGCACAGTGGTGGAATATTAGAAATTAAAGTTTTAGGATTTGTTTTCTCAATGAACACTACAGATAAATAATATATATATTATGTGTCTTGTATGACACATTTATGTCTTATATTTTATTTATATTCATTGTGCGTCATGTTCAATCTTTATTCCAAATTTTGAGATTTTTAATATTTAATATTTATGCCTAATATTTTACGCCATTGTGCGCAAAGCCTTAGTTAACTGGACGTCTTCCATTCCCAATAGTCTCAGTTGATAATTCGGCGCACGAAAACAACTCTACGCTAACGCCAATCGTGTTTTATCCTGAGTTTACACGGCAGGATTATCTTTCGGATGATTTTATGTACTTTTTTTCCTCACACTTTCAGCTACTCGAACATCTAAAAATTCAAATCGCACGTTTACGGAGTTTTTAATTTATCGCACGAGAAAGTGTAGGATGTTATGACATTGTAAAAGAAAAATGCCGAAAGTATGAATGTTTAATTATCAATGTTCCAATGTTGTAAATATATCGAAGGGAACTGAATTAACCTCTCCTGAGGACTCTATACAACAGGGCGGTGCGACAAGGAATAGGAGCGAACATTCAGCTATTTTCTTAAAGATTTGTAGTGAAGCCTAAACTGCCTGACTGTAATTGTATGTCGAATAAGAAAGTAGAGTTTGTAAATGTAAGATGTGTAACGATTGATCGAGGAATTGAATCGGAAATATACGTTAAATTATTTTATTTTTAAATATTTTTTTATGCTTTCTCTCAGATATAGCACACAATATTTATAAAAGATTTACAAAATGTTTATAATAATTATTTGAATACTTTATAAATATTTACAAAAATATTTCATAAACATTTTTGTGGTCCTGGACATTAAACAGATCATAGAGATTTATTATAAATATCACATAAACATATTTATAAAATATTGCTATAAATATTTTTTTACTTACCATAAATATGTAAAATGTATAGTCTACATTTTAATAACATTTTGAAAGATTGTATCAATTTTTTCCTTCGGATATATAAAATATTTATAAATATTTATAAACATTGTGTGCTATTTGGGCTGTGTTCCTTGTTAATATTTTTATTGCCATTAATATTTATATTTTAATTATGCGGTTATTGTTTTGATAATGCGGTTATTGTTTTGAAATCATGGTATTGAAAAAATATTTAAATATTAAAAAATGCGTCGAAAAGAGGAATACTCAATGCAGCAATTGTGTCATTATTTTTGTACTTAAAAACATCTCAACAATTTTTTGCATTTAATAGATTGTAAGTGCGAGCATACTGACGATCTTAAACGCTAAATGTGATTAATATTATATAGAAAATCGTGTAATTCATCGATGAGAGGGCATCGTAGTTTTAATGTACATATTAACTCCGATCATCGCTTGCGCGTAATAATTATGCGGTTAATGAAATTGTTGATACTTGGAAAAATGCGATCTCCGATTTGTACATGATTTTGTACTTGCGACCGTTTTATAAAAACAACAATACGGGAATGAGAACTGGACGCGTATTAAGGAACTGTTCGGAGTGGATGCGATTTGAATTATTCAATTATTTCATGGATTTCTAATGTGTTTTCTAAGAAAAAACGGAATAATTGCGATCGGAAACTATTCCGAACAGTTCCATAAAACGTGCTCAGGTCACGTCATGCGTTATTTTATCTCTCAAACGCGTGAAACTCCACGCTCTGCTGTAATATGTACATACAATAATCGAAAAAATTATTTTTTCTATATCCCTTCCTTGCACATACGATTTTGCGGAATGTAATGTCGTATTACATGGATATTATATTTTAAATGTTCCACCATATCATGTATCTGCATCACACGACATTTGTAATCAATATACGTCATTGCGTTTTATTTTCACACATTGTGAATTCGTATTGTATCGAATGAATTTATTCCCGAAACGAATTTACCTCGCATATTCCTTTTATCTATAAACTTTTGGATTTTCCAATCCTATTTGAAAAAGTGCATCTTAATTGGTAATCGTATCTCTCGAAAGTCTCGAAATTTATTATAGACGTTTTTCCGTAATGCTGATTGGTTCTCATCTTGCAATATTGTGGAAGTAGGCCCAGTACTTCGTAAAGAAATTGGATGGTCCTCGTACAAGAAAGTTCTTCTTGATTGAAAGTTATCAGCCCTTAAATGACAGCACCATGATAGTGTACCTTCTCGCCTCCTATCTATACAACACTTCTAACAAGAATAAGGAACTGGCCAATTGTTATCCGAATATAATTGGTTCTCGGAAGTGAGTGAACCTATAAAAAGCAGTGTTGCACAATATAATCAATTTTTCGATTATTTATTAATTACGATCAAGAATTTAGTTTTTGATTATGATAAACGGTTAAAATTTTTTATTTGCACAAATACACGTGGTTAGTATTAAGTTATACAATAAAATTATGTTTAATTAATATTTACATCTTATCAAATAAAAAATATACACTGGTCTCAATCTGTAAAAAAATGCGTCATTAAAATCAACATTTGTTTGAAAAAGTATGTAAAAATTATTTATAACATTTACATGTAACATTTCTGAAAGTATATACAATCGTGCATAATTATTCTAATAATTATTATATGTATAAAAACATAAATTTAATATCTTCGATATCTTCTAGGAATGTTCGTAATACTGAAGAAATATTTGGCGACGACAGATACGAAATGGCATTAATGATTAATGTCATAATAAAAAATAACTTTCAGCTTGTTAATGATATAAAATAAATAAATAATTCTAGACATAAAACGGTGCAATTTTGTGTAGAAATTATTTCTATAAAAAATTGTTCCGAATTGCTCACATTAAACGCACACGTGTTCAAGCGCAATACCTGTTACGATTCGTAAATCTCGAACCGATTCTTTTTCGAAGACTTTGGTATCTTTCTCCAGTTTCTCTGGGGACAGCTCCAAGCAGAGGTTGTCGTAGATATACGCGTTCGCCGTGATATTAGATTGCTTTTCCTCTGAGATCGACGTGAATCGCTGGAGGATGATGTTCTTCGGCTGGGTCCACACGTTGGAGAAGATCTTACTGACGTCGTCGTTTGACCTGCTGGAGAACTTCATCTCGATGTCGTCGAGACTGCGTCCCCGGGTCTCTGGCAGTATCATTAGGGCGAATACCGCGCCCAGCACGCCGGCCGCGCCGAATATCCACATCGTGAACTCGAGACCGACGATGGCGTGCAGATCCGGGTACATTTTGATCGCGACGAATGTTAATATCTGTGCGATGCTAGTCGTGAGACCTCCCAGGCTACCCCTGAATCTCAATGGGTACAACTCCGAGGTCATGACCCATGGTAACGTCAGGAAGCCGATCATAGATGTACCCACGTGCATCCCGATGCAAAGTAGCGGCACCCATGATTGCAGCTCAAATCTGGACGCAAAGGTCATATAGGTACAAAAATTTTTATTCATCCCTCATTTTCAGGAAAAAATCAAAAATTTTGAAAAAAAACTTTTTTCTTGATTTTTTTTTCAAATTTTTTTCTTTTAGGATAATGTTATTTTTATTGTCCTCTGCACGCGCACCAATTTTTAAGATTTCCTTGATATTTAAGAGTTCCAATAAATAAATAATTCATCCATAAAGTTCCAATAAATCAATAATTCATCAAAAAATTAAGAACTAATACCTGATTATCACAATCATGTTTTTTTTCATATTTTTCACAAAAAACCGGACTTTTTCTCAATTTTATTTTTCTGAAAAATTAAGAACTTTATTCCTTGAATATTACAGAGATTGTAAGACTTGAAGAAGTTGAAGGGGATTGTAAAGTGCAAACCTGAAGGAAAGAGCGACTCCCACGGCGGCGGTGGCCATTCCAAAACCGCTGACGAAGGCCAAGATCTTCCTGCCGAAGCTGTTGGCCAGTCCGGCGCCGAGAATCGATGCGAAAAGCCTGATGACACCCATGCCGACGCTAGCTGCGTACTCATTCACGTCTATGCCGATGTTCTCGAGCACGCTCACGGCGTAAAACAGAATCACGTAGATGCCGGACAGCTGCTGGAGCGCGAAGAAGGCGAGGAGTATCAGAAACGGTTTCCACACGTTGGATTTGTGCAGCGCCCGCGGTAGACTCTCCCTCTTCTCCTTCCGCTTCGCGTTTGTCTCGCAGAGTTCTCGAAATTCTTTATCGACGTTCAATCCGGGACCTCGCAGCCATAGAAGAGCCTCCTTGGCTTCGTCCGTTCGACCCCTCGAGGCCAGCCAGGCGGGAGTTTCCGGTAGCATCCTGCAAACCGTTTCGTTCAATGATATTCGCGATTAAAGAATTATTATTGATCGTTGATGATTCTTTACGCGAATATTTGCAATTTCATGATTTATACGCGCGAACCTTTTCGTGACTTTTTATTTTATAATTGTAGGAAGAACTCAATATGTCGAGGAAGCGATTACCGTGTCAACGCGAGCGACAGAATTGCTGGTCCGATGCTGATAGCGGCCGCCTTTTGCCACGTCGTGATGGCACCCAGGGTATACACCATTAAGACGCCCAGGGAGACTAGAACTGGTCCGCAGCTTGTCAACCAGGCTCTTTGATCTGGCGCTGCCGCCTAAAAAACAAAAAACAAAAAAAAATCAAATACCTTCACTTTCAGGATTTTCCCGGCAGAAAGAGTTTCTATTGATAAGTATAGAATTCTCAGTCGCAGAGGTGGGCGTACCTCGCTGACGTAGAGATAGAGTCCGTTGGCCATGCCGGTGCCGATACCGCTGACGAATCTGCCGGTGTACAACATCGGCACGTTCCTCGATAACGCGATCAGCAGCCAGCCGACGGCGTGCGGCAGCGTGGCCAGGGTGATCGCGGACCTGCGGCCGAAGCATTCGGCGCAGATGCCGGCGACGAGGGCACCCAGGGGATTCGAGACGACACCGAGGGATGCGATCCACGAGGCCTGCGACTGATCCGCGAAGTTTGTCTCGAGGAGCTTCGGTATCAGGATCGCGCTGTATCCCTGAGAGAGTCCCACGGAAATCTGGCCGAAATGCGCGGTCAGACCCGCGAGGATCTAGAAACGTAGAATCATAAAATATTTAACGTGCATATACGTGGATAACGCTATGAATTGATCGATCTAGATATATTACTAATATGATTATCACGAAATGTAATAATTGATTGAAAATTGAACATTATTTTATTATTATTTATTATATTTAGGAAAACAAGTATTTTCACATTAAATCAGTTATAAAATTTATATCGTGCAATAATTAAATTTTTTTTCATGCTGCTATACATATAATAACATAATGTATAAAAAAATTATTTTTAGATTGTTAGATTATTTTTATGATATCACGCTACAGCCATTGACAAAATTATTAGGCACCCTTGCTTTTTCTAAATTTCTTATAACTGTATGTGCGTAAGCTAAAAAATAAGTCATAAAAAATAATGGTGGATCAAGCAAATATTAGTTTATGTGGTTGCTTAAGAAATAAATGATAACATTTATAAAGATGGTGTTATGTATTTTTTCATAAATTGAAGAAATTGTTAAATAAATAGGGTGCCTAATAATTTTGTCAATGGCTGTATATAAAACATTTATATCATGTGTGATTCAATATAATGTATTATGTAATGTCATGGAACATAGAAAATATTCGACAAGTTCGACACAAGCGGTGATAATGTCGAATAGCGATGCGATGACGCGCTCAGTATTATCATTTCACGTTCGACACACAGTCGAAAGACAAAAGTGGATGCAAGATTCGCCGTCGCGAGCATCGTGTAAATCATTCGATACAACAATGTGTCTCTGCAGTTAGTCATTATCACTCGGATCGCGAGAAAGAAGTTCTGTAAGCTGGCCTCGAAGGTCGCATCAAGGATCACTTGCGCTCGGGGCTATGAGAGCCACATCGGATTTCGTATGGAAATTCGCTTTCGAGCGCAACAACAGAGGTACGAGATTTTATTATTAGGCAAATAGAATGTCGTTCCGAAAAATAGATTTCGTTCCTTTCATATAGATCTTGTACGTTCGAGTTTGATTTGAGTTGACAATGGCTGACAATCACGAGAGTTCCTCTTGCTTCAGAAATAAATAAAAAAGTAACAGACATATAAAATAAAAATAATGAAGCTTTTAAACAACACAATAATAATAAATAATTCAGCCTTTACACATCTACATTGTTAATAAAAATAATGAAAAATATATACATGGAAGAATTTGCGATTTTTATGAAATATCTAAAAATGTAGTTAAATAGATCTGAAAATAATTTTAAAGGATCATCAAAATTATGACATTAAATATAATGATAATGCAAAATAGTTTGACGTTCTAGCAACCAGTTCGAGCGTCCTACATAATTATTTTGATGGCCTAACAAAATTATCTTCAGATCTGTATCCAGCTAAATTTTTAGATACTTTATCAGAACCGAATTGCTAGATGTTGAAAATTGTTAAAGTTAAGGATTGTATATTGGCCTGCCTGATCCTCTCGAACGGAAAATCGAGCGAAAGGATGCGGGATGTTATGATGTGTTACGTACGCTAGCTTTAAAAATTCCGCGGCGAAGGACGAGGATCGAGAAGGCCGATCTACCGATCGCCACTAGTTTATCCATTTATTTATTTATAAATGATCGTCTCCCCGCCGATGGCCTCGTTTAACAAAGTATTCTCATGCGTGCGTGATACTCGCAATAGTTATTCGCACCGATTACAGAGCCAAGAACATAGAGGAAACTCAATAGAGCCAGGAAATAAACATGCTATTGAGGGATAGGAGGGAGGACTGTGCGCTTCCCTCTTGTCCTTCGGTGTTATAGAACTAATCAGCCCCTACGAGACTAATTTGATTGGCGATCGGAGAAAAGTATGTACAAGTGCGCTCTTGACTTGTATCTCTCCGTTGGCCGTTTTTTTTCCAACGGAGAGTAGGCTGGCGCTCCAAGCTGTCGGAGCGCGAGAGCGACCCGTTTCTTGCCAGAAACGGGTCATCAGTTGATTACTACAGCACTGACTTTATAAGTGATCATTTCGTGCCTTTCCTGTTACACCAACATTCCTCGGGAGAAGAAGTCTCGATAAAAAGTTGCATTGTCTTTGTTCCGTCTTTCTTTGCTCGATTAAATAAATATAGCAATAAAGAATATCTCCTCGTGTCATCTGTGACATTTCGCTTCACATCGCGAAATACCGAAATTACGCAACACACGTCGCGCGCACCACATTCGGAATTGGAAATACCGAAGAATGTGATATAGTATTCGTAGACGTGCTCATTTGCAGCGCCGCTAATCGCTAAACGCGTAATCGTGACGCGGGATTAAGCGACTTACACCATTCTTGTCACCGGAGCGCAGGATCTTCCACCAGAGCTTCCACCGCGTAATCATCGTGCACCTCCGGAACGCGCGGCCTTTCTGTTAAAAAAAAATGATGACACGAATTAATTACAGCGAATGCTATTATTAAAGGCTGGGTGTTACTACAATAATTGAAAAATTTTAAATTAAATAATAAAGTAAAAAAAATTGATAACTTTTTAGGTAGTGTTAACTTTTAACGTTCAACTAGTTATTTTGAGAAAATACATAATAAACTTTAACTTATTAATTTTTTCCTTACACGGAAAAAAAATATTTCTGTTTTGAGAGTATTCTCATTTTCGAAATGTTAAATAATAAAAAAGAGATTACATATGTAGCGTTAAACAGATAACTTACATACATGAAGAAATTTTGTACAGTTTCATCAAGAATAATATATTCTCATTATTCAATAATAATTTTCATGAATTGAGAAAAAAAAGTATCGAATAGAAAATGATATATCTTTAAATTTAAAAAAATGAGAATTTTTTAATATGTATTACTATTGTCAAAACAATCATATTGTGCTCTTCAAATAAAAATATACAATATTTTACCAAAAATTTAAGAAATTAAAATTTTTAAAGAAGGCAAAATTATATGTAAACAAGATTATTATTATTTCATATATAAGCAAGAATTAATTTCTTGCTTATATACACAGAGAAAAAAAAATCATTAATTTGATTAAATTTTTTCAGTTCAAGTTGACTTAAATATATAAAATACTTGAACTTCGGTTTGAGTATTTATATATTTAATTCAACAACATATTAATATTTAATTTAAATACTGAAATGCTTGAACCGAAGAAATCCAATCAAGTTGAAAAACTCAGTCCAATTAACAACAACTTTTTTCCTCAGTGTATAAAACAATGATTGTTGGAAAAAATATATTAGTTTTAATTTGTTACTAATGTTTGATACTATTTTACCTTTATAGAAAAAAAATATGAAAGAAAAACAATACTCTTCCAATTTCAAAAAGGTTCGATGAGCCGAATCGAGCGAATCGTTTCCGACGCAATCGACGCATTTCTCGTTGCAAATAATAATACTGCAACGATAACACGCGATCGTACTCGTGCAGAAAATTCCTCGAGCACTCGCCTCGGAGGATCTCGATCTCGACGATCTTTTCACGTAACTTTGAGCCGCGATGGAAAGCATTAATTCACCTCGACACCGATCACATTGTACGAGCGTAATTGCTACAAAGCAATTGCAACTGCCGTTATTGATAAAGGAAGAAAAAAAATCGAGGAGATATTTTCTACAGATGCATTTCTCGAATTAATTGATTCCACGCCAATTGATACTGTGCAGTTATGATCTATACGATTGGCTCTTGCATTACTCATTTGCACTTCATCGATGTTTCATTAATATATACATATATCTGTATTAATAAAACATCGATTATATATATAATTAATATAGGATAAATACTTATTAAATTCAATTTCATTTCGTATCCCGATAAGCACATTGTGCGAGTATTGCACAATGATGGCATCATAAATTGCTGATAAAAACCAATCCGGAACAGTTGTTTCGAGACCGAAGGAAATTTTAACGAGGTTTAACTTGTTAAATGCTTTACCCTCTTCATATCGCGCCGCGCAAATTGAATAATGATCGAGTGATTAAGCGGTCGTTCACGACGGCCGCGGGTTCGCCACTCAAAATGCTTACACAAATCGACAGTCCTGGGTCCCGTGACTCACGAGACACCAGAGGTCTGCTATCGCCTGCTAGATCCTCAATCGGTTTCGCGACGTTTAACGCGATTTAACCCATTAACGCGCGGCACGAGTGGATTAGAATCGAGGCGTTATCGTCTTCATCGCGCCGTCCATTCATCATGCCACGCCGCTTCGACGCTTGCGTTTACTCGATAAGATCGACCAACCGATTAGCAACGTTATAAATCTGTTTGCAAATGTCAGCTCTGTGTGGCAGATTCCCATGCGTTTTATGCGCGATGAAAGACACGTCTCTCTTATTAAGACGATCACGGAGCGGTTTAAGGGCCTTGGACGGTGCTCACCCTTTCTGCCTGTTAATGCTGAATGAGAACTACCGTGCCCTTGCTTCGGCTAACGCATTCTTCTGAATTATTTCCGTCACGCATACTTTTATATGTGAGCACGTACACGCACAGTACTTTTATTTTCAGCAAATTTTTATTCAAGTAAATGGAATTTTATTTGTTTATTTTAGCCAAAGTTTATGTACAAGGTTTTTAACATATCACTGCACAGAGACATAAATTTGCATTCAAAGTTCGCGTGCGTGGAAAAAATTAAGTGATAAAATAAACAATTTTAATAATTGTTGTCAAAATTATTTAATAATAATTAACATGAGTAGAAAAGAAAAAAAAACATCGGAAAAAATATCTTCAAGAATTAGAATTTGTAATATTATTATCAAAATAATCATACTGTGCTCCTCACGACTGTTAATATTGAAATAAAAGTATATTTTGTTGAAATTTAGGATTATCAAACTATTGAAAGAAGATGAAATTAAGCAAGATTATCATTATTTCATATACATATATGTATATAAACAAGAATATAATTTCTTGTTTATATATAAAATGATTCCTGAATAGAATTTATTTTTAATTAACTACTAATGTTTGATATCGTTTCTTCTCTGTAGAAAGTAAGATTATACCGCGGCTCGGTTTCCGCACTGCAGCAGAATGCACGTTGCATATCGCGTTGCCATCAACATGCAATAACGCGCTTACATGAAAATATACGAATAATAATACCGGACAAGGTTCATTCGTCAGGAGGATTTGCGACACTTCAAAAGTGAGCAGATGCAGTTCGCAACTTCTGTCTCGAAGAAGCGAAATGATGGCTCGTTGCATCGCACCCGAAAAATAACGAAAAAAAAAAATAGAATTGGGTGATTCAGCAAAGCTACAGCTCGCTGCACCTATAAAAAGATTGTATAGTTCAACAAAGAAATTACGTTTGAAAGCAATGAATGAATTGTTTATATTCGGAATTCCGATATTTCAAATCGTGATACGACGCGCGTCAAACTATGATTGTGACGACAAATCCACGTGTTCGCACGTCGCAGTGTATTAATACGAGTTTTGTTTACGCGCTCCGATTGCTATTTTGGCGAATCGTCCAAGAGAATTGGCAATACGCGAGCTTGTTTCTGCACGAGCAATGTTTCGGACTCGGCGTATTAAAAAAAAAAAAATAATATTTTACTATAATAATTGCACGCATACACGTAAAGAATTTTTTTGCTAAAGAATCACAAAAGAATTTTGCTTAATAATTGTTCTTTCAACAATATAAAATAGTAATGCTGCATAAAATTTGGATATCCTAGCAATAAATTAGAGTATTGTTTGAACAAAATAAACGTCGTAACAAACTGTTTAAAAAACTGTTTTGTCCAGTCGTCATAATTTTTATTTTAATTTTTCAGCAAAATACTTTTCAAATGTTGTTGAAACTTTTTGTCTCGCACGCCACAGCGTCGCTACACGAAAGAACAATTATTCTGTTGAAATACAGATCTGATTATAATTATATTGAACCATTTAAAAAATTATATAAGATATTTAACTTGGTTGCTACACGCAGAGAAAAGATTAGCCAACAAAGCTAAAATTTAGTTGTAGCAACTAAGATGTGTCTTTAAAATAGGGACTAATATCGTTGCTGCCGGAGCTAAATTTATTAATTATTAAAATTAGCAGTTACAGTAAGAAATATTCGCTGTTAAAATCAAATAATGTTTAGCAAATGCGTATATAGTTTCACTATAGCTCCTATGTCCCGGTCTACAAGTGTAGTAAGCCTTAAGCCGTAAGAAATTGACCAATCATAGTTGAATGAGAAAGAGAAGAATAATCGACCATGGTCAATTTTTACGATTTAAGACTTGCAACATTAATTGTAGTCCGGGACTAAGATATTAAATAATAGCTGCCACTTTTTTAGCTACACGTGTTAAAAAAACACACATTTTATTTTAGCTAATAAAATTGTATTTTGCAGCAAATATATTTTATCTTTAATAGTCAATTTTTAGCACTGATAGAAAATACCAAACTAGCTACTGATTTAGTTATCACTTCTAAGTCATTTTTTTTCCGTGTAGAATGGCAAAACTGTTTACAGCAGCATTACCATGCTTGAGCGTCCTACATAATTACTTTGATTATCCAACATCAAATTATTTTCTGATCTATTATCTATTATTTTTTACAATTATTAAATAAATACGTCATGAAAAAAATACAGAGATTTTGCATTCGTTGCATAGTTATCAGACGCAGAACGAATCTTTTTCAATTACACTTACGTTGATTTTAATTAACTTAATTAAATTCGCATGAAATGCGTACGTAAATTTAATTCGATAGAAAAATAAAATTTCGTAAGTCTACATTTGACAAAGCACTCGATTAATTCAATTTAAATTGACTAAAGCGGGTAATTTTGATGAAAAGCAATTAATTCAAGCGTCGGAAGATAAATCACGGAACGTAAGTATACCTTGCAATTATCAGCTACTCTCGGCTGGATCGGCAATGGCAAGGATATTCCTCTCTAATGTCTTGCACAATCCTCGCGCCGTTCCTCTTCCATGTCGGTGTTGACAAACAGAATCTGTCTTTCTCTCCTTCAAGTCATCCTAAGAAGCTTGTTATCGAAACCCACTTATCCGCGTTTATGTCGTGGATGCGGATCATAAATTAGGGAGGACGCGAGCGAAAAGGGAGGTCCGCGAGGAGAGATCCGTCGACAATTGCAGGCCGAACCGATCGCTGTAATCGTTCGCGAGGGTGACGCGAAGAGGTGTCCAGGGGGGACGAAATAAAACGCCGGAAGTCCGAGTGTGCTGTGACGGAGGACACTGATCATTTAAGTGTTCAGCGATTCGGTTTCCGGGTGTCGAACGTCGCCGGGAATATCTGCCTCCTCCTCCTCGTGTGCGTGCACGTGGCTCTGGCCAGGAGGTCGACGAGAACGGCGGATCGTGGCAGCAGCTCTGCACCGTCGCAGCTTTTTTCGCGCTCGACACTGAGACGATTTTCGTCCGCGTCTTCGCATTTATACCGGCGCGGCAAAGGCGGCTCTCTCGAAACGTGCGACGGCGGGCTCGACGAAGCGTCCTTCCCAGGACGGTCCCCGAGGTCTCCTCCTGGAGAGGAATGAACCCTCGCGAGGAACGAATGAGATATTGCCAAATTCAATTCCTCGAATTAATCTTATATTGTAATCGGGCGCTTCGTATCGATTTGACGAGAGTAGGATTGTTCGGATATTCACAAAGGGACATGTAAATTGACCTGAATTTATAAGTGGGGGATTGGAAAATCAAATTAAAAAATTTTTATTTTTAATGAGAAAGAGAATGATTTCGTAAGGTACGCATGTAGGAATGAATGACGGATATTCTTGAATTATTAAAAAATAATTAGTACAAATAAACGTTTCATACGTTGAAAAAAAATGGAAAGAACGATTTTGTTGAAAATAATTATGTTGGATCATTAAAATAATAATGAATATTGCGCTGAAAGAAGAATTTGATAGGCAACCATTTATCAAATTCGATAATAATTACCAAATCCTTTTTTTTCAGTGCAATGTAATTATTTTAATAATTATGCATAATTATTTTCTGTATTTTCAACGAAATCATTCTTTCAGTGTATAGGGAAGACTAGAGAGCTACTTTTAAAAGTAGCAGAGATAAGTTGTAACTTCTATATATAAAAAAGATATAAAAAAGTTATAAACGTTTAAAAAATATAAAAAAATAAATAGAAATTCGTAATAGCCTCCATGACAAACTTCTGTATTTTTTCACTTTTTTATATCTTGTTCATAACACACTCTTGTATACGAATGAAATAATGTATATTATATTTGAAGTTTTATTATTTATGATATAAAATCCATTCGTGCATTTCCAACGAAAATTGTTAGTAAAATTTTGTAAAACTGTAAAAAGTTGCTCTTAATGTTTGTAATCTATATTATATTTATAACAGTGCGCGCACACAAACAACACACGTCAAGTAAACTTAACGAATGATTAATTTCGATGACAATGGGGGTTTTCTCATTGTGAGAAAAATTATAAGAGTAATGATTATCGCGAAGAGAACTATCAGATGCACGGAACTTTGAATGACTCAATACAGCCAGAGGGTTGAACAAAAGATGCAGCTTGGTTTGCGGTTTCCAGATTGCGATCTGTGCACAATGCGTTCCGCGTTATAGGTTTTCCAGTGACAGAAATTGCTTTTTTTCTGCACTGTCACCGGCGGATCCTATTGCCGATGAAATGATAAAAGCTAAATTCTGATTCGACTTGGTAATAAATAAAGTTCGATCCGTGCTCGCGCGTTAATGCAGCTTTCCGGGGAAATACGTGGTCATAAATCAATGACAAATACGTTGTTCGGCTCTCGAAGGCATACAGATCCGGAGTGAAAACGTAATGGAAAGAACCCACGCGGTTTTACTGAAGTATCTAAAAATTCAACTAGATATAATAATAATTTTGTCGGACTATCAAAATAATTATGTAGAATGCTCCATATCCGATTGAATACCAAGACTTTAAAAAGTATTATCTTGTTTATCACGCTCGAGCGTTCTACACAATTATTTTGAAGGGCCAACAAAATTATTTTCAGATCTGTATCTAGCTTATTTTTTTTTTTTTGCACTTCGGCAAAACCGTTCTTTACGTGTAGGTATCGAATTCCGTGAGCAACCACCGAAATCAGGATGAAGAATGGCGACAGTTGCGACAACAGGCAGCGAAGGAACCCAGCTGAAGTCGCCCTGGAGAGCCACGGATGCCGCTGGCAATTATCGACGATATTACTTCGAGGCTTTTTTTTTTTAAGAGCTCGTTATCTTTACGCGATCGCACGATCGCCATGGCAGGCAATCGATTACGATCGGCTCTCGATGTATCACCGTTTTAAGTTTAAACGCGGTAACGTTTACATCCATTCGCAGCGGGAGGGATGGCCTCCTTAGCGATTGCAAAGTCCTATTGCTCGCGGTAAAAAGTAACGTTAACGACAATAGGAACAGTCGCGATTAACGGCGCGCTCTCGCACTCGTCCCTGACCCGCGAAAAGCCTGCGAAAACGCATTTTATCCTTGCATTTTCTCCCTCTCTCTCTCTCTCTCTCTCTCATGCTGATTACCCTCTTCCAATCTCCTTCCAAGAAAGTTCGATATGAAATGTACAGAAAAAATGTTTTTTTCGTCTAAAGAAATGTTTTATCTTTGTCTAAAAATTGTGAGCAATTATCGGATCGATTTGCTGATCCGATATGTGTTCAGTTCATCTTTAATGTATCACATTCGGATTGAGAGATTTTCCTTGCTTAATTGGCGCCTACATTGTTTTTACGCGCGTTTCCTTGATGCACCTTTATGGTTTAGGTCCCTTTTGACCATCGACAAGAATTATGTTATACGATTGTCGAGACCTTCGAAATCAATTTCCGATCCAAGGAGATATCTCTCTCTCTCTTTCTCTCTTTCGACTGACTTTTTATATCGTGCCTCCGGGAGTTGTACAGGGAAATATACGAGAGACGGAAATTGTAAAATACATCCGCGGAATATAAACGCCGTGATTTCATCTCGCTCCGTCAACGATGCATTGTCTTATTTATCAACCTGGTGTTAATACTCCGAAATATCTGCGCGGAAATTACGTTCACCTGTGATTAACACGCGGGTGGAACTTGCCATCATTATTGCTACGAGAGATAAAGTTAATATTTATTACCGTATGCTAAATTAACGTATACACGCAGGCTCGAGTCGATGTGCTTTCCGGTGTTCTTGCCAAAAGAAAAGGAGGAAAATAATTGTAATCGTCGTATAACGGGCGAAGATAATTCGTGGGTGGATCACTCTGGATACACGTCGAAACTCGAAGCGACCGTAATTTATGGACACCATAATAGCTATAAGCTCGTCTAACGTAGATCAATCCGGTAGATTAATCCTCGCCTATTCTCCTGTACACAATATGATTAATGATTTAATTTGCAGATACATCAGTTCATTATGTATACAGGATACTAAACCCGGTCGCGTTGTCACGCGGCGATACAAATTGCTCTTTTACGATTAACACTGACAATCAAATTGCGTATGTATGTGCGTATGTCGTATGTGATGACATGTTGAAAAACGTTGCATACATAAAACGCTCGACGTTCCCGACAAAAGAGAGATATGCAAACTCTCTCACGAATTTTAAATCAATTTTTTTTTCGAACTGATACGTTGAATGAGATCTCAGAGCTTCTTGCGATTTGTCAATTTCAACATTTCTCTTCTAAATATAAGTCTCATGTAAGAATGTTCGTGTATCGTGATCGAGTGTTAGAAAGTCTTTGAACTAACGAATTCTATTTCCGTATTTCCGTTCGAAGGTCTCGGCCCAACGATCTCGCCGATGATGCGGACAAACGAATGAAAGTCTCCATCAGGAAACACTCTCAAGGATCAGTTTTAACTCGGAAAGCGACTATTTCCGTGATAAACGACTTTTATGCAAATCACGGGAACCCGCAACCCTCGGCGGTTTACTTCCGTTTCCGATTACGACGACCTTCCGTCATCAATGAGAGTCTCGCCGGAGGATTATCTTCACAGATGACTGAGAGAGAAAATCCACATTAAAAGATCGATTCTGTTGAACATGCAGATGCGAAAATAATTATATTGGACCATTAAAATAATTACATTGCACTGAAAAAAAGTATACATTAGTAATTATTACCAAATTTGATAAAGTTACTAAAGGTAATAGTTGCTACATACACAACCCCTTTTTTCAGTGCAATGTAATTAATGGCTCAGCATAATTTGCATATTCATGTATTTTTAACAAAATTGTTCTTTCCATTTTTTTTCAGTGCACGCTACTATAATCGCAATAATTTATTATAAAATTGTTTATAGTTGTTTGCGGGGAGGAAAAATCTTATAGATACTTGTAGGCATCAGTATCATTAAATTGATTATCCATTTAATATTTCATATTACTGCGTAGTTCGATTTAAGAGCTGCATGAAAAGATTTCGCTGAAGTATCTAAAAATTTAGCTAGATTTGATCAGATTTGAAAATAATTTTGTTGGGCCATCAAAATAATTACGTTGGACTACTCAAACTGGTTGGTGGAACATCAAAACTTTTTTGTAGCTATTGTTCATCATGTATGAACATCCGTCATAATTATTTTGATGGCCAAACAAAATTATTTTTAGATCTGTATCCAGCTAAATTTTTAGACACTCGAGTAAAAACGTTCTTTCCGTGTGTGTTTTCAGGCTCGAAAATAATGGAGTGCAGTTCGACGAATGTATATAAAATCACTTGAGAAAATTAATAAATAAGTACTAAGATCCTGCTATTATATAATCATCGACTTTTCTCACTTTTAATCCTATATCACTTTTAATCGGAATAAAGGTGATAATCCTTGTCACTTTTAATCCGATAAAATCACGATTCGTGCATTGAAAAAGAAGTTGTTAAATTAACTAAACTTTTCAACTTGATTAAATATCTTTAATTTAAGTATTTACTATATGTTTAATTTAAGCATGTGTACACATATTTAACTTATTACATAAATACTTGAATTAAAGAAATTTAATCAAGTTGAAAATTTTAGTTAACAATTTTTTTAATCGTGTTACACGCCAAAAAAGAGTTGTTGATTAAAATTTTCAACTTGATTAAATTTCTTCAATTCAAGTATTTATGTATTTAAGTTAAATATGTGTACACGCTTAATTTAAACATATAGTAAATACTTAAATTAAAGATATTTAATCAAGTTGAAAAATTTAGTCAATTTAACAACTTCTTTTTCAATTCACGAATCATGATTTTATCTCAAAAATTAATAAATTTGTTTTCTTTCTTCTATTCTCTCAGATTATGAGTCACGAAAACGCTTGTTATATTGTTATAGCTTTATTTGATGATAGTGTCCGTAAAAGACAGAGATTCATTTCAATAAAATCGCGTTGAGCGCTTGCACATCTGTTATGATCGCAAAAGAAACGCGTATGCAGATATTTGTCCGACGGGACAGTCATAGTTGAAGACAATTGCGTTAATTTAAAATTTAAAGCTTGAGAGCAAAAGGGCAATCTTATGTCTTATGAGACACAAGGTACAATCGAGATCCAGTGACTCTTCGCGATAATTCTCGCGTATTACGACCGCGACGATCGACCCGACGTGCAATCTTGACTTCCTGATTGTTGATATGTCGTAATACACATGAAATTGCATAAAATCTGTCCCCGTACCGTATCGTTACGGATGTAAATGTATGTGCTACGTTACGACGGCCCCGCGCGAGTTTATTACGGGTCCATTATTCGAGTGTACGTCGCGTGCCGCGACATTCCCGATGTGTCCATTGTGCATCATCGAGCATCCGACCTTCAACTTGATCTATCCTTAAAAATCTATCGTCGAATCAAAATAAATTTTTTTTTTTTTTTTCATACGGAAAATTTCAGAGATCATGCGTGAACGGATTCCTATTCGTCGCGTGACAAGATCCGTCAAACCGTAGCAGAGCTTGGTCGACGTTTATTACTCGTGCGATTGTTAAACCAATTCGTCGCGAATTGCACGACTGTTTTGTAATTTGTTATATAGCGATTTGTTTTAGAACGATTGTTTAATTGCGATTATTCGCAGCTTAAGTAATAACAGAGGGCAGAGGAAATATTTCGCAAGGCGCACTGAAATTATGTCGTTTCAAAGCGTTGCAATTGCTTAAAGATGCATTTTTACAAATACATTAATATTTATATATATGAAAGTTGTGCTCTGACATTCTATTTTTATTAAATGATATATTTTTATTTAATTTATTTGTTATTATTTTTATAATACTAAGATTTTTAAAATAATAACGAACATCTTTTTTGTATAACTATAATACTTCGAATATTCGAGATAATTTATGCAAAATTTCATTGCAATTCCGAGTGTAATTGTTCTGTAAATTTTATTTATTTATAGTATTAAATCTTTGTATTGCAATGTAACTTAAAATAAGTTATATTGAATACGGAAAGTACTTGAGCAAAAAAATTCAGATGTCATTATTTCTTAATTATGATTAGAACGCAATTCTTATTGTTAAAATAATTTTTAATCCAGATAGAAAATTGCACAGCCAAATGTTTGACGTTTCAAATGCATTACGTAACAAATCTTAATTTTTTCGTAATTTTCCTCTCAAATGCAATATAAAACAATCTGTAATTTTTTAATTATTTTAAAAATTGGTGTAATACATCTTTAAAGTAAGCTTTATGGAGTTTTATCGATAGAAAAATGTTTTCAATACACATACTGTTGATTATGATGATCGATTCCTACCGAAGGAAGCACTCGCGAAGGGAGACCGGAATCGATTTGCATCGAAGGATACAGCGATTCCGACGTCACAATGCATCGCGTATCGTTGCATAATTGTGATATAATTGCGGGGCGAGAAGCAGCAGAGAGTCGTACGATAAGGTGCACAGCGTCGCGCGTGAGTGCCCCTGAATATTTTTTTCTTTTCTTTTCCACAACAGTTGCGGATTCCCGCGAGCAATTCGCTTAAGACGACTTGCTTTAATTGCGTTGAACAATCAGCGATGGTGAACGGTGTCATTATCTCATAGATGTGATTACGCGTTTATTATGAAAGATTTAAAAAATTCCTCGCATTTATGGCCACGCGATTACGTATATGCACCACGCCGTAATTCGCACGTGTGCTGTAACAGGTTTATCGTACGATTCGAGTCTCGCATTCGCAAGAACATGCATACGCAAAACGTAACACATAATTGTCACTGATTCAGCCTGCGATAACGCCAAGTTTACAATCGAAACTGATAGGCTGCAGTATCCGAACAGAAAACAAACAAGCACGCATATATGCACTCTTTTCGAATAAACTGCATATGAATTTTGCAATAATCATTGGCAATTAAATTTCTCCCAATTGCACGGATAACGCGACTTACGCTCGTCGGCGACGAGGAAATTAATCGAGCACTTATCAAATAATAGTGTAATTGACTAATAATTCTTGCTCTCACACGTATCTTTCCGTCAAGATGCTGATACCTTGATGGATAATCTGTCTTTAAATTCTCTCACGTTGTACTGAATGCCAACTAACTTTCAAAGGACAATACTGTTGTCGAGTCATTCCGCAGACTCGGCTCATTGCCCGAGAATTACGAAGTGCCGCCGAACTCGCTCAAACTTTCGCCGAGAGTTAGTCGAGCGTCCAGTAAAGTCATTAAATTTAGTGGACGTCGATTTAGGGATGAAAGACGAGGCGGAAATGTCGGCGACGATGCGGAAAGTGTGATGTTACATCACGAACTCTCTACTGTACACGTGTCAACATTCTGTATAAATGTACGTAAATGAATAAGTGTCAAGTATTCTAGGAACGTATTCCAATCGATTAAATATTTAAAAAAAAAGTTTATTTTCATATAAACGTGTATTAAGAGAAAAACCTTTCAAATGAAAAAATCCATTTTCTTTAAATTATATTTTAAAGCAAGCATTTGTTTGTTTGATTTAAATAAAAAAATATTTACTCTTAAGTAAATAGTCATATTATCCTAAGTATATAATTTTGTATTTTTAATTTTTTTTACATTTAAATAATAATTTTATAAATAAACTAATATTATTAAACTTAATTAATTTTCTCGGATTAAAACATTTGATTATCATGAATACAAAAATAGTTTAGAATAGTAAATATTTTCTAGAACCCGAAGAAAAATTACTTGATTAAACATTATTTCTTTATTTTATTTATATAAATATTTCAATTAAGACATTTTTAATTTGACTCTAAGTAAATAAGCTATTAAGACCCATTGAGTAAATAATTTTTTTGTAAGTAAAATTTTAACGTTTTAAGATATACAAGATTAAATAAAGGTTTCAATTTTTTTTGTAATAAAATTGTATAATTTTTTAATATAATTTATCCAATTATTCTCTACACAAAAATACTAAAGTAAAACTATAAAAAATCAATAATTTATGAGGTATTTTATATTTTACTGTGGCATATTCGATATACCAATTGTTTTGTTTGCACTCTTCACAACAAAATCCTTTTTATTTCAGGAACCAAACGTTTCTAAACCTAGTTCTATATGAACTTCTTTTTATGTTTGATCGATGGGAAAAAGTCCATTAGAATATTTGACACTTATTCGCTTATACTTCAGATATTATTATATATTTAAAACGTATCAATGATTATAATTACATCTAAAATTTCAAGAGAAAAATCTCAATGGTGTATTTTAAAATTAAAATAAGAATCAAACGCATTGCGATATGTTAATTGCTTGCTCTATCCTCGAAATCGCACATTAATTAAGAGTATCCGTCGAATGAGGGCAGAAAAACGTGTGACTAATGCATCATCGCTACGTACGTCATGCTGTCGGAGCTGACGAATGATAAATGGTCGCGCGAGTGTTGGCCGGTCATTATGTGAGAAATTATAAAGATTTAACGATTGCACGTATATTCAAACGCGAATAAAACGTGGACAAAAGGAATGACAAATACAACTGAATTTACACGAAGCCGATCGCCTGTTTGCGCGCTCGCTGAACTCGCGGAGTGGACATTATGCAAGATGCACAAGGCGGCCTTGACAATGACCACTGTGCCACTGTACGAGTTACATTGGTAATCAACGTATCATTAAAGTGCCGGCAGAACAATCACGTTATCTCGGAGGATCGTGAGAAATGGGCATGACGTTTTCCGCAAAAGCGACGGGTGCTCTGTCCTTTGTATAATTCTCTGTGAAAGATCACAACGTAATCACAAACGCGCGAGTATCTTCTACGTGGAAGTCTTTCGACTATCGTGGAATCGATCTTACGCTAACAACACCGTCCTAGTTTTTAATAACTTTTTAATTTCAATTTTTGCGCTTTTAATTATCAAATTCCGCATAAGCAAAAGATTTGACGTTAAAAGCTAATTAGCATCAGCTTGTAGTTATCAGTTAAATTTTCAATATAATTAATTATTTATCCTCTATTGCACTGACAAATACTATTCTTTGCCAGCCCCTGGCAAAATTCTCAGCAAGATTCTAGTGAGAAAAATGCGTAATGTGAAACAGAATACTCGCAGCACGGCTCGCATTCCATTACTGGAGGACCACGTTACGGATAATCGTAATGACGTAACGAGACGTATTGTTGCGCGACACGTCGTTTGGAGGTCGAAAGGGATTCGCGAGAAGAGGAAGCGGAAATGTCCAGTATATTTGTGAGACAGCTCGCATGACAGCGAATGCTACTCTTTCGGTATGGGGATAGAATTCAAGCTAAAAGGTCAATGATCCTGACCTCGATGTTGTGGCCAAGATTCTCGATTAAATGAATTTGATACAAAAATAAACGAAGAAACTGCCTATCGTAATAATCAGATCATGGTTGTTTCCACGTCGAACGATCTTGACATTGAATCTCATATCTGTCGAAAGCTTCTGTTCGTTTTTCATTTCGGGCACGAAGATAAAAAACAATTTGATTTCGGTAAGCTTAATTTTCAAGATTACCGTGTTTCTTTTAACCGAATAATAATGCAAATAAATGAAGATTGTTTTATATCGAGCTTGAAATAAATTCATTAAAATTAAAATTATAAACAATATCAATTAAAGGAAATATTGATCGTATACCTCGGTTATAGTTCTTACTGCAAAACCCGATCCGGATTCAAAAAGGAATTATTGATGATTGCGGTTGACCACAAATTGTCACCAGAGAAGTTACTCATTATGAGAAATGATTTGCACCTCTGCTGATAGCGCGCAAGGTGCTCCCTATGAATGAAGAGAGACACCGCAATGATTATCTAACATTTTATTAAAGTGCGAGTGATAAATTTTCAAACTATGCAGGCATGAACAAAGAAATATATATTTCTACACAATCTTCAAATTTAATGCGTAATGCTTTTTTCACGGGAAGTGAAAACACACTTCTAATAAAAAACAGCATTGTATGAAATTGTTATTAAATGTATTGTAAGAAAAGCTTGATTCGGTATATCACTATTTTCATCCAGGAAAAATTTTAATTAAGACTTTATTAACTATGTAATAACTGTACAATGCGGTGTATTTACCGGATTTGACACCGCAGGGTTTACTTTGCAGCGTATCAACCAAGTCTTGGAGCACGGTATCTATGTATCTACATCCCTATCAAGTAATTTCTTCTAACTCCCACTGGTGCTTTCCAATTAAAAACATTTGTTGTGAGCAGAATGAAATAAATTTTAGTATTTATCGGTCGCCTCGTCCAAAGACTTTTTGTACAAGTGCAGATATTTCGAGCCGTAGAACTCCTTGAAGTATGGGCCTCTGTAATCGTGATGGGTACCCATCGCCATGTCCACCTGTTGTTGAAGAAGCCTAACTTTTCTAAGCTGGTTCTCGTGATACATGAAATGCAGATACTTCTCATATTCCTGCTGTTGCGACGGGAAGAAGTAACGTTGAAGAAATCTTTTAATTGGATGCTGAAACAAGAATTGTTATATGTATATTTTTTTAAGACAATTATTGTTTTTATAAAAATATTTGAAACGTTCCAATATCCAAAGATTTATATTAGAAATAAAAAAAATAATAGTTTTTTTTAAATATTAGATATTTTTAATTTATCATTGCTAAAGTCAGACATATTTATAATTTTTTTAACTTAATTACTTTTCCTGTAGTTGAGTTGTCCACTGTATAATAATTTACACAATACATTGCTTGTATTGTCTACATGAAAAAGATTCACGTAAACGTAATGTAAACAATACATAAAAATAATGTAGACATAATCTTGAAATTTACAGCCCAATGTATTGTACATTATGTTATTGATCATTTGCAGAGGCCGTTTTACCTGAAGATACTCCCATTCCTTCGGAACGTAACCCTCAGGGATGGGCTCGAGCGTGGCAGGGCCAATGAACACGTTAATCAGGGTGATCGTAATTACAACGGGAATAGCTCCGAGCAAGAAGTAAAAGTGGAAGTAATCTTTTGTTCTGTGCCACTGGAAATTGCTCGGCTTTATGACAAACAAGCGTTCCTCCGACATGCATCTTACTTGCCCTAGAAACACAGAAGAGATTCGTTGAGATTCGCGCTGCTGTTGAGAAAAGTAAGTTAGTAGCCCTGACCACGGAGAGACCACGAAAGTTCCACGCCGGTAAAATTCCAAACAATCAGCTGACATAATCACGCGCTCGTTCTTGCGATATTGAATTTACGACGATGAGATATAGTATGATGTTAATATGAGGTCAATGTTATTGTATCGGAATCATTTCTGATAAACGGCACGGCCAAAGTGGCCAAAACAGTCTCATTATGATTTTTTTACAATATTACGACATGCATATGTGTGCTTGTATGTGTGTGCGTGTGTGTGTGTTCAGTGGTTGGTATCGTTGATTCTCGAAGCAAGGAAAGAAATGGTTGTCGAAATTTGTAAAAAGCTTTGACGTTTCGTAACTGCGTGTTCATTCGGAACATCCTCGCCTCAGTATCGTTACGCGATGCGAGACACGTTCGGAAAAATCGAACTTCAACTAAAACACTGTACGGTCATTGCGTAACAAAACACCGTCGGCCCGTCGCAGTAGCGCATCGCATAACGCAAAATAAAAACAAAAAAAAACACTCGTTCGACAATCGTCATCGCGAGTGATGAATAATCACCAGTGGTCTTCACCAGTGACGATCTAGAGACGCTGTTTTGCAGCAACTTCTCCCTCGCGGCACGCAAAATGCTACTCCACACCGCCATTTTTCTCCGATAGAACGGACACGAGGTCGCGCGATGCGCGAGATTTAAAAGTACGTCGGAAATGCAGGGCACTTCTCTACCGAGCGAAGATAAAAAGGATTGTGTTATTATTGTAAACCCGACGAAACTCCCCCGTATTACCTACGTGTATGGCCGCGGTCCGATTTGCGCTTAAATCACTATTGACTTTATTCTCTTCTTGTTTATATCTAATGAATAATGAAGATAGAATAATGTTAATAGCGCCTTGAACGTGAATCGGACCGCGGCCTATATACCCCACCATATGACTCTAGTGCAGAATTGAACATTTTTATCGGTAGTGAATTTGCTACGTAGTACCAATTTCAAAACTTGCGGTAGTGTATGGAGGATTTTATGTCGGTTGGTCGCATGCAGATAAATAAAAAAAAACGCCCGGACGGCCGCTCTCAGTCTTCTCTCTGATAAAAGTAAAATTCTTAATTAAATTTTAGTTAGAGCTGCACTAAAAAATTGACATATTATAAATAATTTCACATAGAAAGTAATTGAAATCATGAAAAAGCGTGTGTCTAAAGGCGTCTTCTACTCGATCAACACTCGCAACGATTGCATCATTCGTCCTTGTTTAATATTTTTGGGCTGCACCCCAAAACTTTCTCTTCGAGGAAAATTTTATTCGATATAATATACGTTGCTTGTACTATATATTTCGAGTAAAATTTTCTTTAAAAAGAATTTTTTGCAACCTAACCTTGGCAAACAACGTGGATGAAATGATTCCATGAGCGTTGCGAGCGCTAAAACGATTAAGTCAAACGCATTTTAAAAGTGAACGATACTGTTTTATTTTATTGTACTTGTCGACATTTCTAGCAGCAAACTTTCTCATTTGTTCTTATATTAGAAAGTATTACAAGTCTGAGAAAGCTTGCGAAATTAATTTTTAAAAAAAGTACTTCTCTTAATTCTTTTTCAGCTCTAGACGGTAAAGCGTCATTTACGTCCATTGAGTCGGAAATCGTTTTGTTGCGTCTCAACACGTTAACATCAACGTGATCCGTAGCAATAAACGGTGATACGTATACCGTCAATTAAATCGGATCAAGTGAGCAATTGAACTTGAGAAATGATTGTAAATTACCGAACACCCGGTAATTCATTTGGAAGAATCCGAGAAAATTCTGGTTCGTACCGCCGATATTTAGATTTTGTTTTTATGCGAAAACGAAAGAGAAGAGTGGAAAAGAGAGAAGAGCGAATAATCATTACGCGTTGTGAAATAAGTATCCTCGAACGCAAAATTATGAAAGCACGAAACGAAGTAAGAATAAAAAAATAGTAACAATAACATACACTTAAAAGTAATATGCTGATCGCATTATATTTGTATTTCACAACGGTACATAGAACATTACGTAATGTCACAAAAATTTGAATAATTATGTAAAATATTTAAAAGAAAGAGCCTGTCATTTACCTAATTTTCCAAGTAAAATAAGATATATTTACGCAATAAAAAAAAGCTACATACTTTTTTGTGGCATTACATAATTTCTGTAAAATCGTATGATTTTTTTATTTTTACAGAAATAATCTTATCATTTTTATATCTGTTACTTGAATAAATTTAATTACTGAATTTTTTTTACAGAATGCCTAAGAAGTTTTAAAAGAGAGAGAGAGAGAGAGAGAGAGAGAGAGAGAGAGAGAGAGAGAGAAAGAGCCACAGAGAAAGCTCAAAACGTAACAGCGGTGCCAAATAATTATATCGCGCGACGTACGTGATAAAAATGCTTTTAAGAGTTCCGCGAAGGAAAAAAAGATTTGCCTGTGTTTGACCGACGTGAATAACGAGCTCTTCATGTTGTTGTTTCGCTCGTGAAACAGCTCTGATATAATCAACGATAATCGTAATTGAGGTAGAAAAAAAAACAGTCTTATTTCAAGCTGAGAACTTCGCGTAAACGTACGCGAAGGAAATTTGAATAAAAAACACAGAGAAGCGCGCGCGATAACGTATATTTTCGTTGCTTTCGTCGCGAATAGGAAATACGTCGCACAGAATTTGAAATTCTACACGTTTCGCTGCACAATGTCGCGTCGGCCGAGAGCCCGTTAAAGCGTCATGAAAAATTATCCTCCGCATTCATCCTGCGTACAATAGATCTCTCGGAGGAACTGCCGGCATGCCGGTGCTTGTTCGTTTCTCTGTCTCCCGAGAACAGCTGATTCACAGTCGGAGGAATTCCAGGCGCGCCGATACGCATGACGTTGTGCAAACATTTCCTCGCATCGATAATGTTAAAGATTATGGATAGCGAGAGGGGTTGAACGACAGGTAATACGTTGGGCAATGAGTCACCGATTTTGTACGAATCGATATACAAGATAACGGAACAATACGCAATTGATGGGGCTTCTCTTATCGGAACTGTACGCATCTCACATTACGAGGAAATGGATTCGTTACTTCGCACTCTTGCAAAGAGATAATCCTTAAAAGTTTAATTTTACACTATATTAATTTTAGAAGTTTTCTATTTTCTTCACCTTTGAACTAAGTTTTTATTTTATTTTATTATCATATATTTTTTAATTTATTATACTATTTTATTGTATTAATATAATAGAAAGATTCCGTGATTAAATTTCCGTAGAGAATTAACAAGAATTGCTTGCTTAAATGCCAACAGAAAAAATTTTTGAATTCTTTTCAAAATTTCAGACTAAGAGAAACTTTTACCTGCTTAGAACAACTGAGATTCAAGTCTTACACTCTTTTGTCTGTATTTTTGTAGAATTGTAAAATTTGTCGGCTTCTTCAAACTTCATTGGCAAAGCCCACTATGGTCACAAAACCGTATAGCACAAATATGAATAGTCATTTTTCTTTGGGCTTTCTTTCCAGGGGCTTTCTTTCAAGGCTAATGAAGCTAGAGAAACTTATTGCACGGCCGTTGGAAGAAAAACCGAAGCACGACTAAAAATACAAGTCACGTTATTAACTTCTCGCGCAGAGATTCTAATTAATTTGTAAGTGTAATACATTTTAAGAAATGTTTATTCCTCAAAATTTTAAAACTGTGAATGAATATTTTTATAATATTCCGCAGATATTAAAGTAATAGACAAAAATATTATATGAAGCGGACATGTAATATTAACAGAATATTTCCATAATATTAAAAAATATTAAATATTTTTGGAATATTGACAGTAATATTATTTTAATTTTGAATAATCGTATACTTAATATTCTAAGAATATTTGTATTCTAAGACTATTATTTATACACAGAAAAAAAGGTTTTGCTAAAGTATCTAAAAATTTAGTTTGATACAGATCTGAAAATAATTTTGTTAGGTCATCAAAATAATTGTTGCTACACTCTTAAACTGATTGCTAGAATATCAAAACTTTTTGCAGCCTTGCTTATCATGCTTGAACATTCATCATAATTATTTTGATGGTTCAATAAAATTATTTTCAGATCTGTATCCAACTAAATATTTAGATACTTCGGCAAAGTCGTTCCGTACAGAATATTGAACAACTTTGTTATGAACAGGTAGCACTCTTCCAAAAGCACACGAGTCTCACGTTGCAAGCAGTTGCAAGGCTACTACGCGGAGAAAGCGAGACAAATTGTACAGCCGGTGGGTAGAGGCCGTACGTCGGTTCTCGATGATTGGTGGCGGCGATGACGACGGCGCGGAGAGCCTCAGTAGCAACCCTTAGGCAAACCCACCACCACGTGGATAGGACACGGCTAACGGATGCGTAACGCGGGTATGGAACACACAGAAATGAAGGGGAAGGAGCACACGTAGGGGGAATGAGGCGACGAGGTTTTCGAGGCTCAGTAGTCATCCAGCCGCCGAGCAGGGAGACCCGGTCGTACGCTCGCCGGTCGATCCGAATCGCGCGTTGCCGCTGTGCTCTTGCTCTTTCCGTCATCGACACGAGAGAGAAAGCTCCTGCTGGCGCCGGACGAGTCTCTCCGAGTCTCTCCGTTTTCCCCGAAGCCAGCTTTTTCCCCGTTCCCTGCCCCTCGCAAACGGCGCTTGAGAAAGGATCGATTTCCGAAGCCGCCTGGGGAGGTGAGTGCTCGTGGCCAGAGAGATATCTGAATTCACACGGTAACTCAACCCGAATCTCGCGACTCTTTCGAATTTTAGAAAATCTAAATACGTTCGGATTCCTTTCTTCATTTAGTCTTGAGAATTTTCCCTTTATCTTTAATTTGTACATTTTGTAAGGTATTTATCGTTGTCTGTAAAGGAGGAAAAGTTGTGTTTTTATCACGAACGATATATATATTTTTTAAATTGTCAAATTATTATATCAAGATCGCGCGTTCGGTATGCACCTTCGCGCATTGCTCGCATTTAAATGGGAATAACTGTGTACACACTCGGATAGAAGAAAAAAAGGAACGGTAATAGCAATGTGCATCCAAATAGGACAGGTATGTTACCTGTTGGTTTATTTACTGTCGGTCCTTTGCGTCGTGACGCCACGTCGCGTCGGGGCGTTGATCCGCAGCGGATCGATCGATTCTCGTGGGTTCTTGTAAACATTCGTACCATGAGCCGAGTGGTCCGCCAGAATGCCTGGCGTCCAACCGATTCTGAAATTCGTTGGAGAAATTTTGGTCGCGCGTACAGTGCTCGTGCTCCGCGAACAGCGAGATAACAGTGTGAGATCAAGTTTTTTAGGGAGAGACTTTTTTAGAATGTAATTTAAAATTTTTGGTAATACTTTGAAATGTGTGTGTGTGTGAAACAAACGTATTAGAATTCCATAGATTAATGTACAAAAATTTTAGAATTTTATATTATTTCATCACATAACTTAGTTATTTTTAAATGATTTAATTTTTAACTTCAATTTACTTTTGAATACATAAACTTCAATTTAATAACTTTTTCTTAAATGAAAAAATTTATTTATGTAACAGAAAAACATTATAAGATATTACAAAAAATTACAGAAGAAATACGTTTTTACATAAGAAAGAATATTTTTTTGTTATTTCATATAAACTTAATTTACAAATAAAATATTAATTTGTTTAATGATTTATATTGTTATTGTTTTGAGTAATCTAACTTTAAAAACTTATAAATTTTTAATTTAATATGAATAGTGCCTTTCAAAATTAACTTTTAATTTAACTTAATTTACTTTCAATGTAATTTTTAATCGAGTTAGCTTTTGTTTATGTAACTTTTAACTAAATTAATTAAATTATAAGCCATTAATTTTAACTTGATTAAAAAAATATATTAAGTTATCCAATCTTGGTTCTTATGTAAAATTGTGTATTTATTCAATGAGAGAAAATAGATTATGAATTAATTAAAATTTTTTTTACATATACTAATAAAACTCTAATAAATATTCATGCAAAAGTTTTTTTGAATCTACTTAATTATTTAAAAGTTGTTTACTTAAAACTGCAGCAGAATGTAGTCATTTATGCTTATATTTAAGCCACACATTTTTGGCTTTCTTTTTTGTAACTAACTTCAGAGCTGCAAAATTTGAACTTTTTCGACCAAAATTTTTTATCGTTGATTAGGAAATAAAAATGAACTTCTAAAAAACCTTCAGATTTTAAGTTTCGATAACTTTTAGCTGATAGAGCCAAAACACATTCTTGAGATCAGCACGATTTAAAAATTAATATTTTTATATCTGACATTCGAATCGTAATTTGCAAGTAAAAATATCTAACAATAAATCGTCGATACGTTGCAAGAAAAAACATTCCTTTAAATTTTTATTAAAAGCGAATCAAATAATTCGTTTTTAAATTTATTACGGCGATTCTCAAGAGAATCAGGGAACTTTATTAAAAAAGAATCAATTAAAATCTAATTCTACAGCGAAGATTCTTATTCTTCCTTGTTCAATTTCTTACTAAATTATGTTAAAAATGGATCATTGTTTAAATAGATTTCTATACCAGAGACTTTCATTTTGTTCACAAATTTGATTTAGTACGATTCTCTGATTTAATAGGAAAATATAAAATATCAAGAAAAAAAAGGAGCACAATGTACGAGCTCGATGAATGTATAATGTTTCGCATATAATTCTTATTATCGGAAATAGTTCGAAAATGCATGAGATAAAACTTTATCAGTTTATCAGATTAGGATAGAAAATTTGATTGCGTAATTCACACAATATCAACGTGACATAATCGATAGCAACTATAATTCCATAATGATTAAAATCATTTAAATTAAGTGTTGAGACTCGTTGCTTCAGTCGATTCGATTTTTGATGACGATAAAAAGTTCCATCACGTGCCATCCGCACGCTCTTCTTTAGTATAATCCCGTCGCATTTAATGACCGTCCTACACCAACATAATTATAATTACAAATGATTGTAAGGCGCAGCTGAATATCTGTTTCTATCAATGCTAATTAGTTTTAATAATTTTATCTTTCTATTTTTGTATAATTTTAATTTTTAATTTAAAAAATTGGAGATTAAAGTTAATTGAACAAACATTTGCGCCTTATGATACTTCACAATCGCTCCCAAATCAGGAATTTGGATTGGTCTCCCTGATATGTATTATCGCGTTAAGCCAAGCCTTAAATCAGCCGCAATGTTCACACTTCGTTTGTTTCCATTGACAGTTGTGCAATTGCTGTCTCGTGCAATCGCAACAAGCGACTTTTACGACCTTTATCCCGCGAAGTGACGATCAACCTGTCGGTGCTGTTACGAGAATCTTGTAGGCTGATAGGATCGATTGCACCATATCGCACCAATATTGCATCGGGTGCAACGCAATACGTAAAGCCGATGGAAAGGCAAATGATTTGTTTTTTTCACTGTACTTTACTGTTAACGAAACTAAAAAAAAGAAATCAGTAGATAAACGTGTTACTATTTGTCTCCCTTCTGACTTCATACGAAGCCGGAACTAGCTTGACCTCATACAAGATTAACGATTCTTCCTTTGTCCATCATGTGTATTGATTAATCTAGAAGGATTGCTTAACTCAGACTGTGAAGTCTTAATATAATCAGCATAATTTTAATCCGTCGGCGTCCACACTCAAAAAAGAAATGTTTAATTTTAAGATATAAAATGTTTTTGTCCACGTTTTTTTTTAAATAATTTTAAAACGTTTAAAGCATCTTTAATAGCTTTAAATGTTTTAATGTTTTGAATCTAGACATCGCTTAAAACCAAATTTTTTTAAGTATTTAAAAAACGGAAAGAGAAATAAAACATTTTAATATTTTAAAATTAATCACTTCTCTTTCGAGTGGTATTTATGTCCTGTCGATTGAATAAAAAATTTAAAATGATTACAAAAATCTACGTTTATTACTGTTTAATTTTATTTTGCTTTATGTCTTTTATGAATAATTTTCAATAATTTAAAATAAAATTATAAAAGAGATAAAGATGCAAATTAAAATAAAATTGAACAGTGATAACCATATATTTTTTGTACGCAAATTTACAGATTTTAAAGAAATCAGGTTGAATATTTTATAATAATAATAATTTACAACAAAGAGTATGACGATTTTCTTTTTCTAAAAGCCTGAATTCTTCGTGCTCGTCGTGAGACACAATTTAGAAGCTCATCGCTTTCACGGCGTTAAGTGTGTTCACGTGCATCATCGAAAGATCCTCGAAATGCTGAGGAAAGTTGCATATTACCGCTCGTAGACTCTTATCTCGGGAATTTGCAAGGTTTTCTCGAGTTTTTAACATTCGCCAATAATAATCCGCCGTTTGCAACATGATTGATCGCTCTCCGTGACGTTATTATAGTATTTGCTGCAAGTGTTCCTTGCGACGCGCATAAATTATCCGCGAGTGCTGACCAATTCTCTTCTTTTGCACAGGAGAGGAAAAAAAAGTAACGGCGTAAAAAAACTGCTAGTGAATTGTGCTTCTCTCGTGTGAGATCTCGTATCGTGGAATCAGGGTTGTGCAATAACAAATTAAAAAAGTTAAAAGTTAAACAATATAGTTGAAATGTGAATAACTTAGTTGCTTTTAAAAACATCAACTTATTAACTTTTTTCCGAAAGTAAAAGAAAAAAAATTGTGAAAGAAAAATCCATGTTTCTTCATTAAAAAAAAAAAAACAATCTTTGTTATTTTATATAAACTAATTTAATATAATTTAATAAAATAATTTTAATTAAATAAATTACAAATAAAATATTTAATTGATTTGAAGTGATTCACACTGTAATTGTTTTGTTATTTAGAGTGAAATAGCTTTAAAAAAATTACGAGATTCTAATTTAGTACAAGTATAAAGCTTTTCAAAACTAATTTTAATTTAATTTAATTGTGTGGCAATTTTTACCTGAGTTAACTTTTTGTTCATATAATTTTTAACGTAAATTAATTTTCTAAGCCATTAACTTTATCTTAATTTAGTTTAAAAAAAATTATTAGCTTTCTCAATTCTACGCAGAATAAAAGTGATATTCATTATAATACAATCGTATCAACCTGATAACATCATCGACATTATTAATGAGATTTTAAGTTCGAAAGAATATAATGCCCGTAATAAAATTTTATTTCTGATAAACGCTGCTGTGATAATCCTTCTGATAATCCTGTCGATCAAAAAGTTATTTCTGCTTCATGACTTTGCTCTATTTTACTCTTGGACCAGTTTTATTCTTTGTTACATTCCGGATGCGATAGTCGATGGCTTCTCGGTTTATTGGTGCTCGCAGGTCGTTGGTGGAAACCATGCGGGATAAAAGTCGGATAAGTCGCGCGCGCGTGCGAGTAATTTAGATGAAATCGCCGGTTGTACGATGGGCGCCGGGCTCGATTCTTCTTGGGATCCATGGCGATCGTTAGTCACCGGAGAAACACTGATGGTAGCCCGCGTTAGAGCGTAGAAGTCAACTGAAACGAGGCAGTAATCCACTCACGCGAACGCTCGTTTACTCGTAACGAGTTGTAACCCGTTCCCCGCAAAATAAGTATGTAAAAGGACTCGTAATGATCTTAAGAAAATGAAAGATGACTAATGGTAATTTATTCGTACTTACTTCTTCTTATTATCTTATTTTATCTCAATCTACTATTAATTTAATAATTAAAGAAAAGAAGTTAGAACAGAAAAAAAATTAGTATCAAATCAACATTGTTTCATATATATAAGCAAGAATATAATGTAAACAAACATAATTTGTTCACATGAAGAAATTTTGTTCCTTGAAAGATCTTGATAGAAAGGTGAAAAATATAATTTGAATGTAATTGAGACAAAAAAAGATAAAAATGAAGTATAATAAAAATGAGAGTGAGATAAAAAGAAAGAAAGAAAGAAAGAGAATTGGTAGAAAATGCGTATCTTACCGTTTAATCGCAACGCACAACGGTGCAAGGAGAAAAATCGGTTTTGCATCCGACATAGAAAGTCGCTGATCCGCGCGCGACGCAATAATCAGAAAAGTTGCTGCATCGCTGTGACCGAGATATTGGATCGTTTTTGTTCAAAATGTATAAGATAACTGTGAGGCAACCGTTACTCCGCGGGGGCCGATTAGTTACTCAAGAATCGAATCTATATATTTTGTAACTAATCGGAGAATTCTATAGGAAGACTAAATAATTACACAACGCTGCAAATATTTATATTTATACGACAATTAGAGAGAAATGTGTAATGTTACCCGTACGTTATATTTTTAATAATTGGAGCGGTGCTGTTATATTGATTTCTCATTTCAGACTATAAAATGTTGGCCAACGTCGGGCAGAGTTGACGAGAACCTATTCGTAGGGCACCGCCTACTTGACTAGCGCTAACCAGCAGGAAGAAGAAGAAGTATACATACGGACCCGCGTGTTGACCGATAGCAGTCTAGTTCTCTCTGAGAACAAAGAAGCACGATGGATCCTTATTCATTAAGGTGAATGCACGTTATCGATGAGTTTTTCCAGCAAATGCAAATAAATTCAAATGAATTGAAATGATGAGCATTTATCATGTTGAATTTGGATGTATCTACATTACATTATTTTTGGATTCAAATGGATTCAAAAAATTTGAAGCGCAAATTTGAAATGAATTTATTTCTATTTATCTCAATTTATTTTCATTTGCTAAGTTATTTCCTTCAACATCACCGTTGTAAAACGCAACAGTAGATAATTACGCTTCGATATCTTGTTGATATTTTTTCCGCGATTTATTGATTCTATAATTAATGCGAGAGTTTGAAAATGATGAAGGCAAGCGAAATAAACGGCAAATAGAATTGATGACACCGACCGAGATTATTTAGACGATGATCTTGCGCGAGTAGTTCTTTCGATTTCGATGAAAAAAACAAGAGAGAGGTTCTTTTATCACGAATAGATGGGCAATGGCGATTTGCTAAGTAAGCACCATGATGTACTCGTGAGTAAGCACAAGATCCATCGAGAACGAGCCATCAAAGAACCTTAAATGAATCCCGTTGGAGAGTTTTTCTTTGCTCTTTGTCGAGACGTATCTTACTTTTTGTCCCTTTTCCCTCGGTCGTGTACATAATACGTGGCAAAGCTTTAAAATACACAGTTGGGTCTATAGCGTGATGCTTTTTCACCACCTTTCTCATTTTTGTATAAAAGTACATTCTAAACTATCTAGCCTTTGTATTAGTTCTTGTATCTTTTAGACTTTAGATGTTTAGACTGGGGATTCTCAAGGTATGGATCGCAACCCCTTCTTGGGTCGTCAATTAATTTTTGTTGGGCCGTGACAAATGTTTTAGCTGTGGTAGGAATCTAAATCAAATTTCGAAGTAAACTCTGAAAAAATTATTAAATTTCTTGTACGTGGAAATGATTCGCTTTAATGCGACATCAAAATTATTATCAATAGAAAAATAGAAAATAGGCGCATTCTTAAAATCCTTATATCTCATATTTTGAGAAATCATATAAAATTTAGAAGATTATATTCAAATAAAAAATAAAAAATAGAGAAATTAAAATTCTGAAAATAGGGGAATTAAAAATAAAATAAATAAATAAATTACGCTCTTTTTCTCTTTTAAATGCCTTTTAAAAGTTATTTTCTTCTCTTTTCTATTTTTGGAAAAAGGAAATAACGCATCATCTAAGTTTTATAGCCTGCTTTTATTGTCTCAACATTTCCTGTCTATAGAAAAGCTTGTTCTTAAATATCTTTGTCTATAGGAAAATTTGTTCTTAAAAATCTTAATTTACACCGAGAAAAATGTCCGAGGAATAACAATAGAATGTGCGAATGCCGAAGCCGCAAAACAATTTTCGTCTAACAATTACATAATTGTCAGGATATAATTTTAGGCCGGGACGAGTACATGGTGGACGTCTTTAGAACGAGCAACTTTATGCCCGCGGCTACTTTAACAGGAAAAGGAACACTTATTCTTAAGCGAGAAACCAGTTTTGCCGACGTAAAACTGAAGTTCGTGTTTTGGCAACGATATGACTCAAATTGTAGTTTGATTTGCCAACGTAATTGCATAAACAGTGGCGTATTATAATATAATATAAAATGTAAATTAATGCAAGTAATACAAAGTTATAGAAAAATTTTAGAACAATTCGTTATTGGAAATGCAATTATCGTATATGGAAGAAGCAAGATATCTTAATTTTTGCTAATTTAAAACTTTAAAGATATCACTAATACATGTAAAAGTAAATTGCTAAATCATCGTAGGTAACATACGCAGCACTTTAAATCATCGAGTCTTACTTGAAGTTTTGAAATTAGGAATGAATTAATAATCCTGATAATAGCATGATTGGACGTAATTTTTAATCTTACAGTGCTGCTTATATTTTTTTGATTTAATACTCTGGGTGAAAATTCTCCCACATAAATAAGATTCTTTTTTTTACATTTTTTTCTGTTCTATAGATTGCAAGATGTTAGAATAATTGGATTAACACTATTTTGAATATAAAAAATCTTATTATATGTTATTTTAAACTCTCAAAGTTTTAATAAGAAAAATTTGAATTAGTATTTGAAAATGCATCCACAGTAGCAATAGCTGCTGTTAACAATTGCGAATTATTAAATAGAAATAGGTATAATTTTAATAATAAAAATTTAAGAGTTCGATCAAGAGTTCGTGTTAGCATTTCGTTTATCAGTTATCGACAATAGATTTTTGAGAACGCAGTCAAAAGAAGAATTCATGAACGCGAACATTCGATTGCGCGATCACTCACCAATTAATCTTTGATCCTGAGTGACGTTAGGCGTGTGACGTTAGCTTCTCGTGACAAATTGTCTCTCGAATGTCTTAAAGAGCATAATTGCATTTTTACTGAACAACCTTGGTAAAAATTGTTTTTAGAATTTTTATGTAAGTTTTATAACATTGAAAAAAAATTATGCAGAAATTCTGAAAAAAATGTTCACTGGAGATCTTTGATAGAGAACTGATCACGATAAAAACAGACGGTCGCTTTTGAATCGATTTATATTAACATTTACATGCTCGTCACGGAATAAAAAAAGGAGATTGCTAGGAATAATTTCAAAATTTTCTCGTTAGCTTGTTTGGCACGAAGAACGTATCACGTGTTTGCGACGCGAAATCGATGATGTAACCCATGCGTGATGGTTGCACAGAAAATGATCACGATCCCGAAACGTGAAATCTCAAACGAAACGAAGTTACGCTGTAAAATATTCTCGCGCGCCGAGTGCTTCACCGGGGAACTAAAAAAACAAACTTGATCATCTCGTAAATTCACTAATTGAGCTATTGTGAACTGTTTAACAGAACAGCAGATAGTGAGCGTATTATCGCGATAAATGTAATGCACTGTGACAAAACTATGCGGTACTTCGTGTCTTATCACGAGATTACACTTGACATAATTCGATCGCTAATGCAGGAACGATTTAATCGTGTTGCCACCGATATTGGATTCATTTACGGTTATCGCATCACATATGGCGTTATCAGTAATAGTGTTTAACGTTACCTCTACGATATTCGTAGAGTTATGCATGTACGTGTTCCGCGTAGAGATACAAATCAGGGTTTTTATTCGCCGAATCGAATCGAATCGTATTTCATTTTCTTTGTTCGAATTTGAATCGAATCGTTAATACATAATTCTTAATTAACGATTTATTAGGTTGAATATTGGTGTATACGTGGAAAAAAATTTATTTTTGATGCAGTAGCCAAAATTTAGCTAGATCAGAAAATAATTTTATGTTGGACTATAAAAATAATTACGTAAGACGTTCAAGCGTAATGATACTGCTGGAAAATGTTTTGGCATGCAGTCTCTGCAAAATAAATAAAATTTGAAAATGCGTTTAATATTAACTCTTTAAACAAGCTACATACATACGAATATTGCGAGCAAAATTATATTTTTATTTAATAACATATTTTTATAGTTTATTTTTTTCTATTTATCTATCAAAAGTTAAATTATTTTTTACAACATTAAGCAAAATCTCAATTTTTCGTGTAAGTACTTTAAATATTCAAGATGATTTATACAAAGTTTTATTATGATTGTCTGTTTAGTTATTTTGTAAATAAATAAATAAATAAATAAATAAATTTTGTTTATTTTATAGAACTAATTTCTGCATGGCAATGAAACTTTACATAAATCATCTTGAATATTTAAAGTATTTAAATAAAAAAATTCAGATTATTTCATTATTTTACTAGAGCACTTCTTATTAAAATAATTTTTTATCCAAATAAAAAAAAATTAGGAGGATCCCAGATGCGCACAGACCCGGTCGGACACCACCCAATCACGTAATCTAATCTAACCCAACCAACGGAAATACTCTAGGCATCGGCCGCTATAATTGCTGGCGTCCGATCGGGTCTTTGCGCATCTGGGACACCCAAAAAATTAATCAGATTCGAAATTTTTAAACAGTTCGAAGATTCAAACCAGAGATTTAAAATCCGAATCTCATCGAATTTCATCCAAATCGATTTGATTCGATTCGTATTCGTTACACATTCCTTATCATTCCTCGTGCTGCAAATTATCTATTTTCGTCTCTGTCCCATTTCTCGTACTGGAAACACCTTTGACACTTTTCGCGTTTTAACATCAAACGAAAATGCACCGATCGGAAAGAAACCAGCATCGAAGTCGCACCGACGATTTGTAGTACACTCGCCGTGTGTTACGCTAGCATTGTCACTGGCTTTGTTGAATCAGGGCCAAGGCCATTGCCGAGACCGATTACGCCAGTTCGGCTAACGCGCTACTCCACTTTTAGCAACGCAGCCCTAGGATGATCCCGCGAAAGAGTTGGATGATTCTTCGACCAGCAGTAGCCGCGATTCGCGACGTGGAACCCCGCGTGGAACGATAAGCACCCGCCGTCCGGTGTGTCAAAGGTCATACACGTTGAAACAAGGCGAGAAGCACCGGGTGCTGATGTGCCTGGCGAATAGAATGAGGAAGAAGTGCCGTGATAAGTTTCGCGAGTCGGATATACCTCCCAACAGTACGCAAAGTACGTAATCAGCTGCGGTAATTACGCCCCGCCGACGACGACGATGTAGCGAGGTGAAGCGACGACTCCTTCCCGTCGTCTCTCACTCATGCGAAATGTTAATCGACTCTTACCGCAAGCGCACGCTCGTTTAACAATGCAACCGTTGCGGAAGTGGAATAAAAAATTTAGACGCTCGACCGTATAGATCGGCGTAAAAGAATATAAAGCGTACGTCCCACCTCGTGTCGGCGACGTGTGCGCGAGTCCGCGTGTCTTCATTAATAGAATCGATTCTTCGACAGCCCGGCAATTTACTTACGTCCGCCACGTGCCTCGTGAATTTCGCGGAGGAACAGCGATATTGTCGCGATATTATCTAATGTCTTGCCTTGGAATAGCAAATTGTGCCGCACAATGAATACGGAATGGAATGTAAATAACAAGTTCGGGCTGGCCTTCTCCTTATTTTAGCTGGTGCAAGGTGTCGGGGAAAAAAAGAAAAAAATACGGGAGGAACCGGCACGAGACAACGAGTTGCACTCGGTCTTGGGGCGTACAGAGTCGGCAAGGAACTCGTGGGGTTCGGCGAGTTCTAAAACTTACGACCGACTCGCTTCGCGAACGTAACTCGGTTTGAGATCTGTCTCGCTCGATTCGATAAGCGCGCCAACATCGCGATGCATACGAAAACCTCAGATTCAGCTCGTGAATTAAACATCGAACGTTTCGAGCGAATGATCAAACGTATCGGATTTTCGGGTTGGTCCCGCTCGACGCGCCGCATCGCGCGTTTTTCGTATGACGTTCGGAGAAGTGACGAGCGCGCGACCTTATCGAAAAATAGATCCGTCACGAGGAAGGAAACGACTGATTTAGAATTATGTCACGAAAGCGTCACGCTAAAAGAAAGAAAGAAAAAAAAACGAATTAATAATGCGCTACGAAAATCATTGTGTTCTCTGTAGATGTAATCGCAGATGTGATCGAGATGACGACCGACCAGCCAGTCATTGTCCGTACTTATCCGGATTCCTTAATGATAAATTCGCGATAACAATTTTATCTCCATCGGATAATCGGGATGATATCTCGAAGATGCAATACGAATACAATGACATATCAGTTT
Organism: Solenopsis invicta; assembly: GCF_016802725.1. NCBI lineage: Eukaryota > Metazoa > Arthropoda > Insecta > Hymenoptera > Formicidae > Solenopsis > Solenopsis invicta. The sequence continues at coordinate 7,712,182 of NC_052669.1, read as the reverse complement.
TTTTTTGTTTTGTTATTGTTCGGATTGGCTATAAACATTTTGCTGCGGCGTGTTTTGCATAATTTGTCGCCTGCGCCTATACTTAATGGTGCGAGCAATGTGGCTCGAAGGATAATTGTTTGAGGTCTTATAATTACGATCATAATGAATTCGATACAAATTGATAGAAAAACTGTAGATCTTTTTGCTAATCCGCTGCAGCGTCGCAACGCATAACGACCGATTAAATTGTCTAATGCAATGTAATTAGTTGAATTGCTGCATCTGAAAGAGATAGTGATATGCTACAGATAGATCTATTAAACTGTAATCTGTTTGCTTTCCAGCTTATCAGAGTTATGGTGAGAAACCAGATACAACTGTCGTGTTCAACAGTGCACCAATTAACGCGCGTTAATTCGTCAAGTACATAATTTCATCTAATCGAGATCGTCGCTCTATTTTTAACTGACAATGAGAACGATCGTCCGTTCAATGAGAACGTTTCCAAACGCTTCGTTACGCCGTGTAAGTTAATTGTTAGCTAAGTGCCTGCATGAAGAAAAATTATTACACTTGGAAAGACTCAGACATGCAATATTCATTGGGAATATCTGCATGAATTAAAAAAAAACGTAATCATTAAAATTATGAATGGCGAATAGCGTTCTGTGCATTTATAAAACACAACAAGTGATTTTTCAACGAGCCTCTCCGTCGATTAAAAAATTTATTAGAGATGTTCAGCGACTAAAAATAATTAATCGATTATGTAGATTTCGGCATTTTTTTTTTAAATTGAAACGATTCAATTCAAGTGACATTGATTGATCATGATCAATTAGTCCATCGCGATAAATGAGCCACGGTGCAACACGTTCGACAACCGATCCGCGTGATATCATTGTTATGCGTGACAATCGTCTGAGAACTATCGTTTTGATACTGCCTACGTTTAGCAGACACAACTAGCGTTTTGTATTTCCTTGCATAGTAAATCAATTGATTAATTCTTTAAACTGACACACAAACATATTTAACTTAATAAGTAAAAAAATTTGAATGTTTGTATTGTAAACAAAGCTACATATTGATAATAAGAATTACTCATTCAATATATAAGCTCCTTTATCCGTATTATTTTACATCAATTTTTCTTTTGACAACTTTTTTAAATGCCAAGATTATTAATTTTATTGCCCTCATTATAGAATTTATTTTTATTTATTTTATTGTATTTTTACTGGTTATATGATAAGATATGATAAGATATGATAAGAATGGTATGACAATTGTGGGGGCATGCATTCTGGAAACTTGAAACTATTATGAGGGCCACCCTCATCTTAAGCTGTTAGACCCATGTTCCATGGAGAAACCAGTTTTCGTAATTCGTATAATAGATGCCAGGCTCGATACTTGGGAAACGTCTATGAGAGAAAACAGAAGCCGATAAATATGTATTTATTATTTATTTAATGTAATCTGTGTTGCTTTCGAAAGTTACGTGCAGTGTTGCGCTTAGATAATTTAAAATTTATCTAGATACAGATAAGATAAATTACGTACAAATGTATCTTAGATACAATAAAGATGATTTAATTTGCAATTATCTAGATAAAAGATAAAAAAGATTCATAAGTTTATCAAGATAATTTTCAGATAATATCGTTATTGAGCAAAAAAACAATTTAGAATACGAGATATGTTTATATTTTTAATTTTAAAATAATATTTTTAGAAACAAAAATTCTTCAAATAATTATGCTAAGAACAAATATTTCTCGTTTTTAATTATTACGCAAATAAAAATAAAAATTAACAATAGAAAAAATACATAAATATAAATCACATTATATAATAATTGACAAATTTTTTTGGAAAAGTTTTCGAATTTATAGTTGTGGGGAAATTTTTATTTTGCACTACTGTTGATCTGAATTGCGTTTCGATACATATATTGCCACTAAAAATCTATAGTTAGTATTACGTATCTATAGATTTTCAGTACTGGTAATAAATTTCACAATTTTGAAAAAATCTGTTAGAATAAATGGTAACTTGGAGCTAAAGACAATACTTCATTTTCGTTATTAGCATTATCTCGGATCATTTAAAAAGATAATATTTCTTTTATCTAAGATAAAGATAAAAATAACGTACAGTATAATAATCTAAATAAAGATCAAATGAGGCTACTTCTTTATCTGGATAATTATCTAGATAATTTTATATGGACAACGACAAACATCGGTTACGTGACTTTTTCGTACGTCAAGCTGCGAGCGAAATAACACCATGTAAAAATAGCGCAACCGACTTCGTAGCAAGCCAGTTATTTTTACTAAAATTATTTCAAAGTGATGGAAAAAAAATTAGACGAATAAAAAACAGAATAGAGAATAAAATAGAAAAAAAAATTAATAAAAATAGCGTCCGCTGTTGCAAAAAAGAAATATTCAAGTGTCATTTGCTGTAACGTTACAGCGGATTTAACACGATTCAATTATACATTGGCCAAAATTTAATTTGAGAATTATGCGTCGTGATAACGAATTACGCTTTGATATACGAAACACGTGAGAAAGCATAAACACACGCGCGCGAGGAACAGCGAGGATAAATATTTAAAGACACATAGCTGAGGTTTAAATGAAAACACGGGCGAGACGATACTCGTCGCGCCGTCATTTAAATGGCACGCTGAGACGTCGAACGCACGTGGCTGATAAACGGCGCACCGTAAATTGCAACGGGCTCGAAATTGAGATGCGGAGTCACGGTAAATGGGGAATGAGGGAACTGATAAAACCCGGTTGTTTTTTGCGCGGTTTTATTTCGACGATCGTTTAACGACATCCGTCGGTGTGTTTCAGCGTGGAGCGGGAGGCATCGAAGAACATCGAGGAGAACGAGCGAGAGTGCTTTAAAGATGCGATCGTCTCGAGCCGCAGCCTCAACAAAGGTTTCGTCGAGCCGACGAAGCTTAGAAATGCCCTTCGAGAGGTATCAATTACCGTCGTAATCCCGTGAAAGATAACCGGTTTTTTTTTTTTACTTTAGAGCGATAGCATGCTCTTCCATTCAAACGGAAGGCTACTCTGTTTGAAGAATTCGAGAATTAGATAAGAAAAATAATACATCCGATATTTGAGAATTAAAATAAAAAAAAAGAATAGATAATTATTTGAATTTAATATATGTAAGAAATATTAAAATTATTTATGTATAAAAACATACAATCTAAAATTAAAATATTATATAATTTATCATCAATTATAATATTAATTTGAAAACATGTGTTTTTCTATTTAAAAAAATGTACATTTAAATTTATTTGTTAATATTATTTTCTTAGCATTAGTTTAAGATACTGTTAAAAACGGTAGAAATCCTACATAACTTCTCTATAATTGCTTAAATAAAAGGGTTGATCGAAACGATAACTTCATTATAAAATTGGACAAAATTGTAATAAAGTTTAAATCTGTTTCTACCATTTTTTTAGCAGGTTTTTTTTTAAACAGGGTATATCCTTTTGACTGTCGCGAATAACGTCAATAAATTATGTTTAGTAATAAAATTTTTCTATTAATAATTTTATTTTTGGAAATATATTTTTCTATATCTAAAAAAAATTGTAGTGAAAAATATTCAGATAAAAAAATTGGTTTGAGAGAAAAAGAAATTCGCGTTCTTGTTTATTCGTTTCGCGGAAGCTGTACACATCATTTTTGAACCTTCGCAGATCGCTGCCTGCATCATCGCAGCGACTTTCCACATAGCGGTGGGCTTCACCATGGCATATTCAGCGACTCTCATTCCTCATCTCGAGAAGGAAGACGCGGAGCTGCATGCCACGCAGGAGCAAACTTCCTGGATGGGTAGGATTACATGCGAATATGCGTGGCGTATAATACGCGTGACAATAAAGCCAAAGGCGATAACATCGAAACGCGCCGTAAATCGCGTTATTCCGTCAAGGAGATACACGCAATAACAATTACGAATTACGACAACTACTTGATCGGCCCCTTCCGCAAGTAATGCACATTCATAAAACGGTGATGATGGTGCGAGATAATAATCTACGCTGTTATGTAAACTAAATATGTTTACCGTGAAATATATGAGTATCGCCAGATTTCGCGCTGTCATTATTGATATCATATTGACAGTCAACTGTCTTCTCTATCGATAAAGTGTATCGTCACGAGAGTATAGACGTATTACGTAAAAGTTGCTGTAATTATCAGAGGAAAACCATACGTGCACGTCACCGTGCGTGCCTGTTGCATGAGAGACAGTTGTCGGATCGATCTTCGTGCTCTGATTAAATTCGCGTTACGTAAGATCAATCTATGCTCATCGGCATCGCAATCTTCTCGCGGTAACAGAAGATTGTTTTCTTACTATAGATAAATTTTCAGTCTAGAACGCCAACGATTGTAGTCCACATCTTCAATCGAGCTCTATGCCATCCACCGATCGTCCCAATGTAATTTTATTGAAAACGTGACAAATTGAAAATGATAACTTTATGATTAATCGGGGAAAAATATTTATTCTTTTTACGGCAAAAATACACCGGAACTAATAAAACAGAATAGAAAAGAGTTACTGAACGCGTACCACTCAAATTATTTCTCATTTCTCATTTGTTTACGATTTGCAAATAAATGTTGAAATTGTAGCTTCCTGTTTCAAGTATTTATTACAACAATGTTTAACCTATCACCAATAAAAAATCAATTTATTATAAGCCTTTTCGCAACCGTTTAAATCGTACCTGCGAATCTCTCAAATTGTATCATGTTTGAAAGTTTAATGAATCGAATTTATGAATGAAAATAATTAAAAATATAAGACGTCATTAACTAATAGGTGCATATTTTAATAATTTATTAGCTGTCTAAATTTATAAAAAATTAATATTTAATTATATCTGATTTTTTTAAGTATTTTTTTAAATAATCTGTTAATTTTGTATGTCTGTACTACTCATTTTTCACATAATATTTTTATCTCTACACGTTGCTTATATTAAGTAAAAATACAAAATATTGAAGAGATACAATTTAGGAGAATTATACGCATTCAGTAATTCTGTTTTCTACGAAGTATAAACGAGAAAATACGTGTGAATTAAGGACTGAGGACTCATAAAACGAGAGAAAACAAAATAAATAAGATCGATTCAACTTACAGCCAGTCTGGGCGTCGTGAGCGCGCCGATTGGCGCCTTGTTAGGAGGCTTCCTGATGGAGACGTTTGGTCGAGTGAAAACTCTACAGATCGGTGCGCTTCCCACTGTGATCGGTTGGATTCTCATCGCCATATCGACCAATATACCAATGCTGCTGGTCGGTCGTTTGTTAACCGGACTGGCGACCGCTCTCGCGACCTCGCCAGCAATCGTCTACATCACCGAGGTAGCCAGGCCGGAACTGCGCGGCTCCTTGATCTCCTTTGGACCGACGCTGGCGTCATTCGGCATGGTGCTATGTTATTTAAAGGGCGCTTACCTGCCGTGGCGGACGGTCGCCTGGATCACTCTCATCTACGGGATTGTGCCCGTCGGCCTGGTGCAGTTCTTGGTACCAGAATCGCCCGTTTGGCTCGTCTCAAAGGGCCGTCTCGATGACGCCAAGAAATCTCTGGCATGGTAAATTTAATTTGGTTATTAAATGACAAAATTCTGACAAATCTCAAATAAAACTGACAAATTATTAATCTCTCTTTTCTCACCTGAGAATACCCAATAAAAGCTGACATTTACTAATTGGTTTAAATGCTTTTCGAAATTAATTTTTAAAATTTTCTAAGACTTTGCAGTTTTCCTGATTTTCTGTTTTTAACATACGTATAATTGATAACTTTAATGTAGGCTTTACAAAAACCAGACATCGGAGGAGGGTAAGACGTCTGTTGCCGAGGTGCAATTTATCAATATTATGAAGGAGAACGAAATAAAATTGAGCGAGCAACGGCGGAGCAAATACGGCAACACGTCGCATAAATGGCGGGGATTTCTCAAACCGACCGGGTGGAAACCCATGGCGATACTCTTCCTGTTTTTCTCGTTTCAGCAGTTCTCCGGAATTTACATCACACTGTTCTATGCAGTGACTTGGTTCCAAGTAATTAAAATATATCTGTATATATCTAGCAAACGTACATACTTTGATCTCATACTTTGCAAATTATATCCAGTTCAAAATGATTGATTTATGATTGTAGTAGTTTAGTTTTATATAACGATCAATTTGTATAGACTGGTAATAAATGCAGTAATGCGATTAAATATTGAACTTCCTGCGATTTTCAGGAAGTAGGTGCGGGCGTGGATGAATACATAGCGTCGATTTTGGTGGGTCTGACGCGTTTCCTGTGCTCCATGGTTAACACTTGGCTATTGAGGCGATTTAGGAGACGACCATTGTGCATAATATCGGCCTTCGGGATGGCTCTGTGCATGATCGTCTCCGGTTACTTCACGCTGAACATCAAGAATGGCGATCGTAGCGGATACTGGGTACGTTCGAGGATTATTCCTTTTGTAATTTTATTAAATTCAATTTTTAGAGACGCGTACAAGAAAATGCAACGTAATGTTCGCAGGTACCGGTGGCTTGCCTGTTGTTTTACGTGTGCACGTCCATGGTCGGGATGTTGACCATCCCATGGACTATGACGGCGGAATTGTTCCCAACGGAAATCCGCGGAATTGCCCATTCCATCAGTTATTCCATAGCGAATCTGCTAATGTTCGCCGCTTTGCAGAGCTATAGAAGTTTACAAGCTTTCTTGGGAGGTATGAAATATTTATATCCCACATTATAACTGAATCTTTGTATCGTGATGTCCGTCTGTAACGATGTCTCTTACATTCTAATCACTTTCCTATATTTTTATATTTTACTTAACTTCTCATTTTGTATGCTCAAATTTTTATATTTTCTAATTTGAATGTTTTAATGATAAAAATGAAGAAAAACCTGTATTTTTAAAAATAGTTTGACAAACTTAATTTAATTTCTTCTGTTTCAAGGTTCATATGCGGTGCAGTATTTCTTTGCCGGCGTTTCCGTGGGGGCGGCTATCTTTGTGTGGCTACTGTTGCCAGAGACACACGGGAAGAAGCTGTCAGAGATCGAGGAGTACTTCCACAACAATTTTCTGGCTTTGGGAGCGGAAGCTAGGGACAAGCGAAGACGACAAGCCGCGAGGGCTCAGCAAAAGAAATCGCGGGCTACCGAGCCACTCAATCCAAAACCTATGCAAAACGTTTAAGCTTTTTCTCTTATTTTTCTCTTCGTTCTTTTAGCGTGACCTGCGAATTTTGTATGAACGCAGAGTTCGAATTACCTCGGAGAAAGTAATCGAAATATTAGAAGGTATCTAAATCATACAATTTTAGTCACAATTCTTATACGATAAATTTTCTAACTATATGCGCTAAATAACACGTATGAAATTTAGTTACGCAAAATGCCGTTTTGATACGATGATATAATTAAAATAAGTAAAATTTTTTTGTTCGACGTGAATCGCATCTGGCGGGACAATCGACGGGAATATTCGGAGGAGTGTACAGCTTTACAAACGGGACAATAAATGAAGTGCGAAGAAATTAAGTTCGAAACTAAATCTTAGTTTCGAACGTAATCTCGCGCCGCGTTGTTTTCATTTATTCTCACTTATTGTTAAATTTAGAGTTGATCTAACACTTACCAGTTACGCGCGCCATTATCGTAAATATATAATACGTATACGATAAAAGCAAAGGCGAACGAAAAATGTTTGTTCGATATTCCGCTTCTTGTCGGAGAGGTGATAAGACACGTCGAGATATATTATTCATGTAACGTTAACAATAATGAGAGAGAAAGAGAGAGAGAAAAGAAAAAAAGGAGATATTTCGCGCGGAGAATAACGCGAGACACTTGTGTTTTGCAAAAAATTAATATATGCTCCGCGCGAGAAAGTCCAAGCATAGTGCCTCTACAATTTTCCTTTTTTTTTTTACGAGAATTTCGCATGAGGATTATCGTTACAGTATTATGTTGATCTGATGTCGCGTAATTATTATCACAAACTCGATCGCGAGAAGGATTCTCCGCTTTGTCCGATTCTGTTTCTCGATTTCGCCGCAATTTTATTTCGATAGCGTAACGGCGAGATCCCGAGAAGGGACGAAACAATTTACAAACATCTACATACATGATTTTAAAATGTGAAAATTTAACAAATTGAATGGTCACGTAACGAATGCTCGAATGTCATAATAGAATAGGATAAATTAATTGCACAGTAATTGTAGCGTTAAAGCTTTATCTCGTGAAAGTACAGAAGTAGGTTTGTGATAACTTTTTCTTCTCAGTGAACAACTTCGCGAACTTGTTGCGATCGAGATTTATTAAGCGGATAATCCATTCGCGTGTGACCCCGTTTACTTACGACCGATACTTAGATCGTTCAAGGAATATTTAGTTTAGCGTCATTAAGAACCATTTAGACGGAGCGAAATAGTGTTCGATAAAATATCACGGTGGTCGCAAAAGTCATTACAGAATTTAAAACGTTCATATTTCATTCATCGCAATATCGTGCAGACTCTTCAACGACATCAGTACAAATGCATTTGTCACTCACGTGTCAACGATCAGAGGTGTAATTAAAAAAACAACTAAATTGTAATAAAATAGTAATTCAATAAATTGGTACGTGAATCACAGATGGCTTTACACGATTTTGCAAGATCGTTCCGTCTAAATAGATTTTGTATTCCGTCTAAATAGATGTAAACCCGGCACTCAGTCGACAGATCGGAAAAATCGGCGAGCCGAGCTTAATATTTTTTGAAATACAGTACGCCATATACAAATGTGATAAGTTACAATAAGAGACAAACCTTCCACGATTTTCGACTCATGCCACTTTTAATACATGGAAAGAATAGTTTTTCGAAGTATCCTAAAAATTTAGCTAGAAAATTTTGTTGGACTATCAAAATCATTATGTAAAACTCAAGTATGAAAAGCAATGTTGCAAAGAATTTTTACATTCTTACAACTAGCTTGAACATCCTACATAATTATTGTATGGTCTAACAAGAATTATTTTCAGATCTGTAGGCAGTTAAACTTTTAGATACTTTAGCAAAATCGTTCCTTCTGTGTCATCTCATTTCTGACCAATGACTGGGTTTCATCGTGGGCGCTATTCATAGTCCGATCTTATTTAGGATCACACAAGTACGAATGAAACATTTCAAAACGGCCATTGCATAAGCTGGGTGTAGACTTGATAAAAATTCGATTTGAAGTTTTGATTTTATATTCAAGACCCTACAATTAGATCATAATATTAGATTTATTCATTCGATCTTTTCTGTAAGACTATGAACAACGCCCTTTAATTAAACGAGCGTTTCGATAGGAAAAGATGAACAGTTGATGAAGAAGGAAAGCTTGATGCAGCCAACCATATTGAGCCTACTTTTATTACATGTGATAGTTTTTCATTTCTTTTTTTCTTGTTTCCTGCAAAATGGACGAGCTACTATCTAATTTATCTGTAGCGAAGAATTTCTCTTTCCGGTATTTGTTCGCGACAAGAGCGACTTTGAAGTTCTTGCGTTTCTGTGAATAGTTATTCCCTTTCATAGCGAACAAATTCTTATTCAAAGATCGTGTTGTACGAGTTTCCGAAGAGCTGGCGAGATATTGTTGTGCAAAACACTATGAAAACGCGAACAAGATACCCCCACCCCGTTTCCTCCATGTTTTGCCGCTCTTCTTCATGTAAACACGATAATATTTAGGTCGATGTATATCGTTACAGCTTCTACTACATACAATATACATGATGCCATTGTTTATATTGAACAGTTTAATAAAGCGTTTGTAATACACACACACACAAAGCGCTCATTCCTTTTCTAATTTGATTGCGACCCGATAAAAGAGATCCGGAGATTAGCTTAGAAATTATTATTGATATTACGCAATAACGACGAATGCAAGAAAATCAATAGTTTTATAAACATCATACTTATGCTAATTCTTCGCGATAAGCTTCGTGATGAAAAATGCGGGATTGATTGAAAAAGACCGGGTTGGGACCAAACGTTTATTTCCTCAGGAGACTTTCGCAATATTTTCCTGACGGGTCTCGAATGAATCGGCGAGCGGACAATGAACAGAAATCGCTATTGCAATTGCCAAGCTTCGCTATAAACGTAGTGCGATTCTTCATTCGTGCTGAAGAAAAATTAAGGGAAGAAACGTTAACGCGCGAACAGAAGTGCGGGGAGCAGTAACGGCCGGCGTCTCGTAGCAATGCTTTATTGCGTCAAATTGGCAATTACAATAACAATACAGTGTAATGTCGTCGCGCGCTAGTGGCTTATTGTTCAGATTTATCGACGTGAAAAAAATCTCGATAGAGCTTCTCCTCGCGTTTTTACTCTTTATTATCTTTATCCTCCTCCCAGCCTCTCGTCTCTGCGTCGAGCCGGACAGACCGAGCGCGAACGGACGAGCTGTGTAAAATGGCAATGAAGACGCAATAATTAGCACAATACATTCTTTGCTTCATTCATAAATAATCACGGTGCCATTCACTCGTACTTTCTCGGGGAATCGAGTTCTTCAAGTCGAGCTTTCTCCGCCCCACGCTGTCGAAGAATCTCAAGTATATTCGTAATGACTTTTCGAATTTCAGAAACAAGCGTACGCATCATAGCGGATCGCACGAATCGCGCTAATATCGGTAGATCACGCACGTGGGATTTTCTTCCGAGGAGTTGAACCCTCGGATAAAACTACGATTGTAATTGCCAGCTGCAAATAAAAAAAAAAAGAAGAAACATGGTAGCAGTGCGTACGTGGGCAGCGGCATGACAGAAAACGCTCAACGACAAAATTTATGCGCGCGAAACAATTAACAGCGGATGTTAACAAACATTAAAATGATAACGTAGATGAAGGCTTACATCCTACTGCTTCTCCGTAGGCGACCGAACGATCCGGGCTCGCGCACGCACGAGGAAAAAGAGCAAGGAGAGAGAAGCCGTCGCCCGAGGATCGTTCGTAACGCTCATCGCCAAAATCCCCTTATATATCACACACGCATCAAATTACAGTTACAACGCAAGTCAAATATCGGTATAATTTTAATAATAATAACGCTTGTAAAACTTAACAGAACAAGCGAATTGATAAACACGATCACCACGTAGAGCCTGGCTGTGTCAGAGAGCCTCGTAATCCTCAGCACGACCAACGCTGCAGGCAGTGACGACGAGCTACCTAATCCGTATCATTATTATTATTATTATTATTATTATTATTATTATTATATATATATATATATTACGCATAATATAATTACACGCTCTACGTATTATATCGTATATGTATATATATATATACACAACCGGTACATGTCACACAGGCCATGCCCTAAATCGGCGTGAAGTCAAATGGGTCGCCAAAGTTGTTTGAATATCGAAGCACGCAAGAAGACAAGACTCGCAGAATGCATATTTGAAATGTTTAAACATTTAAAATGGATCTTGCGAATTAATAAATTTGTCCGATTCTTGCGGCGAGTCCTTCAAATTTGGTATACTCCATTCTTTTTTTTGGGCCCACATTACTTAACGGCGCATTTGGACTTTCAGCGGATTTAAAGGCGCGATTATAAATCCTTCAATCAGAACGCCGCGCGGAATATCGAGTATTTAAATGCGCAACGAGGATCCGTCTCATCTCTCCCGCGAGATCGGAAACCATTATTATTTATCTCGACAATAATTTGACAATTCAGCATTTCGAGTAAATTATCGCACAAGCGTAGAATAATGCACGCGTGTGGAATAAATATCTATCCGTGAAATGTACTTTTTTCGAGATTCTATTCGGAGCGTAGAATGGGAAAAATATCGAGTCCATATAGAATTTCTCTATGCTATGAGAATAATCAATAAGATTTTTTTCTTCTTTTTTTTCTTTATTTCGCGCAGTAATGTTCATTTATACGACGTCGGCAACAGTCAAAGACCTCGCGTATCTTCCTCCTCTATAATCTCGACCGTGCTATCCGCGAAATTGTTTCTAGGTGTGATGCTGAAAGACCGTCTTCAATCAAATCCCGTCGCGTCGACGCCAAAGGCACCAAGTAAAAGAAATACAGTCTGTCTCGTGTTTTCCCTTTCAAATTACTCCTCAAACTCTATTCATTCGATATTTTGCATTTTTCTTTGGCACTATTTGGCCTTATTGTGTCCGAGACGTAAATTATCGCGTCATCACGCTGAATTATCGAGGTATTATCAGACATTCTATTGTAAGTCACGTTTACATTCGGTATTATATTAATATTCACGTCGAACGTTTCAAAAAAATTGTTTTTTTTTCCGATATATCTCGTAATCCTTCAATGATCCACAAATCCATAATAAAATTAGATTTATTATTCTTATATATTTCGACTAAATGTATGTAGTAAGAAAAGGACAAAAGGGATGATCTACGATGTAGAATATATAATATATAATTTTTTCCTTATACAGTAAACAGAAACGACAATGGCACAAAGTGTTACTAAACTCGTTACGTTAGCGTTTGATTTAGCGTTCATTCAATTATTGGCAACGTGATGAATAGTTTAAGTGTTAACATTAGTCTCCAGCAGATCAATTTACTAATCGCTGCTACTTTATTTATGCTTGCTTCTTAAACACGCGCTAATTTCTCAGCCACGCAAATCTCATTCTCTCACATTGTGCTTTTTCTTTCTCTCTCGCTCTCTCACATATATTCTTTCTTATATATGTAGTATTTGTGTGTCTATGCATGGTTCGTCAAAAAAAGACTCGACTATTCCGTTTGTGTCTTTTACGTCATTGTGCGTCCTTGGGAATCTGACTAGCACGTAGATTTCAAACGAATAAATTATTTTACACTTTCCACTTTTTCTTATCACGTGTCGTTGCTGTGAGGTGCATCGCGACGTATCGTCGGACATGCGATTACGCTCGACGCTAAACGTAGATTCAGTACTAAATGTAAACAAGCATATGACATATGTATATTTAAAGTCCGCTGATTAATTAGTGTGATTAGTGTTTGACTGCGCACTACGAGACTTTTAGCTTATCATCCTAGACAGTGATGTTGCACCACGTTATCTTAGTTTATCATCTGTCTCGTTAAATTATGAACGATGGAAGATTTAAATTCTCGAACTAAAAATGTTTTTCAATTCCACTGCTCTTTTTGCAAAAATAAAAGTAAAAAGAATATGATAAAAAATCAGCCATGCACGTATCATCGAAAATAGTATACTTTCTGAAAATACTGTAGCTTCTCATCATAAAACTCGGCATAGTTCGCACAGACCATTATCATATATACAGTGTCGCGATAAGAAAATAAAAGACGATTAGACAAAATTGAAAAAATCGAGAAACCACCAAGAATCACTTAGCAAATAAATATATTATTTTGATTTTTTCATAGACTAAATTTCGCGAGCACATAGAATGAAACTTCAAAATACGTATCTGCCAATCAAAGTGATGCTCACTTAAACGCGTACTTGTACTATTAATAGTATAACAATGCAGCTATTTTATATTCAAAGTCGAAAAAAATGCGTGAACCGTTATGAATTCTCTTTACAAGCTTAATACGATTTAACCAATATGCATAAGTCGTCCTTATTCTTCTATAAACAAATAATTCGATAAACGTAACATCGGAACGATTATCGTTGCACTAATTTCGCACTTATCACCGTCGTTTGCGAACATCGATTCGCATGCACGCCGTCACGAAGTGACGCACACACACATACACACATCAGTCTCCATCAGTTTCGTATGAAAACTTTCGAGTCATACTGTTAAAACTGTATTCGTCGACCGTCATGACGGATCGGACTTACTAAGGAAGCTAACAAGCATTCGCTCATGCCGCGCGCCAAAGCGGGCGAATCTTTTAAGTATTGCGACCCTGAGAGTCGTGGTGTTGGTTAGTTCTTTATGTTAATTTTTGTTATTGCGTGGACTCGCGGGTTGGCTGTTTGCTTGTTGCGCGCGTTGTATATAGATGTTTAGCAACTTGAGCTTGCTGGAGTACAGGGAACTCAAGTGCGGCTTCAGCACCTCCTCGCCGACCGCGACGTGAATCGCCACCATGCAGAAGACCGCGCTCTTGCGAACGGCGCTCTCGGCGTCATCGTAAGCCTACAGGAAATAATACAATACGAACAGTATTGTACAATGTAATAACATAACGTGAAGTACAAATTTTTAAAAAAATTTTATTAACTTCTCTCACCTTGATAAGACCAGGCATAACTTTGGCAAGATGAGGTTCAATAGCTTCCCGACCCCAATGCTCTACCACTTTGTGCAACATTTTTATCGCGCCCATGTTCAACGGATACGTCTCCGTAGCGATTATAGTAGAGACTAAGTGAATAATTTGTTCTGGCTTTAAGACCATGGCCATTGTTGCCGCGCACTTCTCCGCATTCCAATGAACCTGTTATAAACAGCGCCAGATATATACAATGTTCGTTTCTCTTAATTAAAAAATTAAACAGAATCAATACTCACTGGAGATCTGCCGCCACTCCCACTGGAAGTATCAACTTTTTGATCGTCCGATTTGTAGGCATAGATAACTTTCAATACCAGTAACTCATTATACGAGGAAAAGCTTTCTATCAACTCAGAACATTTAAGCATATCGATCAGCGTTTGCAGCACTTCCACCTGTATCACTTTACCGTCATTGGATAAGCTATCTAACAAAACTTTGAGCACTTTCCTGAAATTAGATATACCAGAGAATTGTTAAATCGGCAGGATTAAATTAATTAAATTGCCACATGAGATACGCAGATGAGTTACATCGTGACATACTTGAAATTTCGTTTAATATATGACGAATCGCCTTCGCGGACATATAGTTGAAATTCTTGCAACGATGATACTTTCTCCGAGGTTTGCGTCACTTTTGATTGCAGAGTTTTAACCATATTATCTACGATTTCTGGTCTGTTTATCGAATCTGGTGATGATCCTGAATACAAAATAACAACGTATAAGACATTTTTGGTTTTATTATATACATCAAATTTTTCTAAATTTAAAAAATAAATAAAGTGCATACCATGCGTCTTATAACCATTATTTTCTTGAGGTAGAATCAAGTCACCGGCAATCGTATCGGATCCGTTAACAGTTATATTACTGACAGATCGTCCTCGTTGCGTTGGTGAAGAAACGGATGAAGATCGACCCTGAAAATATTAGGAAAATTAGAATAATCTCATATTTTCGCAATTCATTTTTACTTTGTGATATTATCTTACTAAACTTACAGAATTGGATAACGTAAGACCTTCCATTCTCTCTTCTACATCTGCCATATTGCTGATACCACTGTCTTTACTGGTGGTAGCTCTCTCCAAACGTTCAAAGCCATAATTTTGAATTTCAGCAGTCGTGCGTCGCAAAGATCTGTGGGAAAAACTAAAAAATTAAGATGTTTCGGAAATTTATAAAGAATTTAGACTAAATGTTATTTGACAGGATGTTATCCACGTACTTGTATACTTCCTCCAAGTTCTCATCACCTCCATCAATTTCAGTCTTCGCATCCGCTTTAATGTCATTTTTCGCTTTCGTTCGAGCTGGCGAATTTTGTGCTCTAGGAGGTGGTGTACCGGGTGACGCCGGATTACTAGATGCGGACGATTTCCTCAGGTGGTTCTGTACCAGAGGCCAGGCTGTTTCCTGAGTAAAAGAAAAGCAATGATTTAACACGAGAATGACGTGAGGGATGAAAAATACTGATTGATAATTCATTCAACACACTTGATAGTATTTCGGTAACTCCGAGAGTATCATAGTAACTTGAGGCGGATTAAGATTGTAAAGTGATATCACAGCGTTCTGCGCGTGTCTCCTCACGTCGTGGCTTTTACCGTCATTCGACCAGTCGAGTAATCGTGCAAGTGCTGTCGCTGCAGAACTGCCCAGCGCGGACGGTTCTGCCGTTTCAGCGATCTGAGTGATAAAAGTCAATGCTGCTACTTTCACGCGAGAATTTGGTGTTTGTGTTGGATCTGTCAGATACCTCATCACAGCTGGTAGGAGCTGTTGGCCCGGGAAACAGTCTCTGAACAAATCATTATAATGTCAATTCAACAATCAAAATAAACTCAACGATACAGACAGAACGCAACATAAAATTCGTTTGAAACCTTACCTCACAACGTCAAGCGTTTTGTGAATTTTTGTTTGTATTGATCCCAATAAATCAGTGCCCAATTTATTAAGAAGTCTCGCGCACAAAACATATAACCAGTCGCCAAGACCTTCGTTGTGAGTAATTATTAGTTCGTTTAACGTGTCCAAGAATAAACTGAACACCTTAGTGTGGGAATCCATAAACATTTTTGTAAAAATATCTGTCACTCTACGTAAATCTGTTGTTGTCAAAGTATTTCCGCTGCTCAAATAATGTTGCAAACCCACTAAGCCTTCTTTTCTGTCTCCCCAATGTTTGTGACCACAATTTTCAATAATCTCTTTAATGTCCTGTAAAATGAGAAAAAATTATCGCGTGTTGTTTCTTTCCTGGTATTAATGTTAATACATAATTATGTTCTGAAATATGTTTGATGTAAAATAAATAGGTAACAAAAAGTATATTCACAAAATAATCTTTTTTTTAAATATAATATTAACACTCGCTGCACTTAATTTTAAATATTTAATAAGTAGTTTTATTTGAATGTGCAGAAATGAAAAGAATTTAACAAACCTTTGGGATAGACTGATCCCATAGATCACGGTATAGTCTCGGTTGAGAGCCACTCCATGAGAACGACTAATGGGTAGATGGGCGATGGAGAGATATGGAGAACAGAACGGCGCGTCGCGTTAGTCCAAACCAAACAAATACGCCGCAACAAAACCAAAAGTGAAAACCAGACATGCATTAGCTACATCATCATACAGTGCTAAAAGCTTTTGTATAGAATATTAAAAATATTTTTTTCATAAAAAACTTGATTTAAATAAATAATAAACTAATAAAATAAATCCATTTTATATCTTAATAAAAATTCTTTGTTAAATTGTGAAACAGAAATATTCAATATTCTAAAGTCTGCGTGTTAATTTTCATGCTGTTAAAATCGAAATAAAACCCAAGTGTACATATGTATAAGCGTTAACCAATTAATTATAAAAAGCAGTATATTATTATATAAAAACGTGTATAAAATCGTAATATTGACGTAGCACATGAGATATGTGTGGAAATGTTGTCAATTTCTTCTTCATGAACGTGTGTGCGCACTAGCTTACAAGGAAAAAATTAATTTAACGATAAACATATCACTTCGATTTTGTAATGTGATATATGACCATTTTTTGATCGAAGTAACAAAAATCCAATACTAAAGCCAATGAGTGTGTCACTTTCATATTTCCTTGATTTAATACAACTGGCACTTACATCACTGGCTCGTCTAAAACCGTCTATGCTTCTTTCCGAGCATATACTGCTATTCTCGCTGTCGTCACTGTGATCCCCTTTGTTGCCAGGTATTCTAGTGTAATTGTCGATACTATCGAAAGTTAAAGCATCCGCCAAAGCGGACTCCGCTTCGCGCGACTTCTGCAACATCTTTTGCGCCATCACTGGCGGCCTGCTGCTGTCCGTTGGCGACATGTGTAGGTTCCTCCCTCTATCAATTTAAATAATTCGTGTTATAACTATAAAAATTTACCGAACTTGTGATAAATAAAAATTGTTATATTTACCTCAGTTTGCTCGCGTAACTCCTGTCCATTCCGAATCTTTGCGGACTGGGTTCGCGACTATTGCTCGTGCTGCCAATGGTGTGTCCGGATAATCGCCTCGGTCTGCCGATCAGTGAATCGCCTTCGCGATTATATGTGGCGTAACTTAATCTAGACGACGGGGAACCCGATCTACTGCTAGCTGTTGTGAGAAACAAAATTTTTGTTAAAGTACACCGTTGCACATCTCTTTTCTTCCACAAAAAAATATGACGTACGTTGAGATTGTGAAACTCCCGACACTCTTGTTCTCGTCCTTGCAATTCTTTCGGGGCTAGCAATCGCAATGGGATCTGGAGATTTACTAGGACGAGCTGAAGTAATATAAAACAGTGTAATGTTCATAACATGTGCTTCGACAAGGAGTTATTCAGTGCAAGTTCATCTTTTTCACTTTTTCACTTCATAAATTTAATAAAATTACTCACGAAGTGCTGCTGCTTTCTGTCTGCTCATATTCGCGTACATCAACCTCGCTTTCGCTCTCTGAGCAGCTTGCAAATCAATCGCACTAGTAGATCTAACCCCTGGTGTACCTCGGTCTGTAGAAATATAAGACAGATTAATTTCGCGGTATTAGCCTCATGTAACTTCTGCTGTACAACTTCTGTGCAAGAGTAACAAAAAAATTCAACGTAAAACAACAGTTCCGTTTTTTGTGCAGTGTGACGTAATGTGATGTACAAAGTGCGATTTATTTCTGAATCAAATGGACAATTACAGTGACTGTCTGTTGGTCTTTGTAGTATCGGGATACCAGATTGACGATAAGACCGAGGCAAGGACGGAGTACGTCTGAGCGCACCGTGCGGTTGACCCGTGGTCTGATGCAAATTTTCCGTACTACCTTCATATGTTTAATGTAAAGAAGAGAAGTCGCAAAGCAGCATGAAAAACAAAGTGACAAGTCCTTTATATTAGGATCGCAGCACGAGTAACATCAATATATTCAATCGCAACGTAATTCGTTTTAATGAATGCGTTTCGTCGCGGGAATAAAAACAAAGCGCAGAGTCTTTACCTGCCGCGCTCATCACGGGTCTTGCTGTACGTGGACTAACGCTCGACGATCTCGCATTAGCCACGACATTTAAGCTATTACTACTGCCGCTATTGCTGAGAGACATCAGGGAGCGTTTGTACGATGCATCCAAAGTATTAAGTAATATCTCAGCCTGCTCTGGAAAGTGATTTTTAAATGCCCAGTATGATCTACAAAAAGCGAATAAAATTAATGAATCATTAAATCGATCTCTTCGTAAGCGAAGACAGGCGTCGTTAGACGCTCATAGTGCGCCTCATCCGTCCGCAAAGGACTACTCACTTCCTGGCGAAGGCTCGCGCTTCCGCATCGGAATCCGCGATGCCCTTCTTGAGCGCGTCCGACAATATTGTTACGTGCTTCTGTAATATCTGCGTAGGCCAGGTCTGCAGAATTAGAGCCAGATATTCACAGGACACCTTGCGAATATCTTTGCTCTTGTTGCTCACGCACGATATAATAATAGGCACATATCGACTGCAATGGGTGTTTTGAAGGATAAACCGAACTGCCACCCCACCAGCTGACGCCACGACCTAGTTACCATGAAAATAGCATGAGTAATTAAATTCTCACCTTTTATGGAGATTACGTAAAAAACTAACGGCCACGCAAGCGTCATAAAACTCCACGAGGCACAGGCTTATTCTCGCAGTGGAGATGTAATTAGACTCGACATAACAATTTGGATAATAATAAGATCTAAATGTAGCAGAGATGTAGCATTCCGTGGGACTTACCTTGGCACTGTTCTGTATGAGGTTCATTAACGTGAGCAAAATCGTTTCGCCAAAACTGGCGAATTTGCTCTTCAGGCTCAAACTCAGATAAGCGAGAGTTATACACGCCTCTCGCACTACTTGGGATCTAAGGTCGGTGCAGGCCGCCTCGAATGGTCGCTGTATGTTCTTTAGGCACTCGTGGAAATTTTCGTAATTAGTGCCACCTGCGACTATAATGGCTCTTAACTTTTTCAACTGGAAAAGCAAAGAAGAAGAAGAAGAATAGACAGGAAATCGTCGGGACATCTTCATAAGATTGTTTCGCATTTCTTCGCGATACATACGCTATCTATTCTCTGTTTCCAGTCCTTTTTATCGTCACCCACGGTATCCTTGATAATCTTCATATGTTCCTCGAGGTCTTTCGCCGAGAATATATTGACGGGAGGCACGTCCTCGAATGCAGCAATAAAGCATTCCTCGTCAATAGCTCCGGCTTGCGCTGGACAGGTAATGACAGTTTTCTTTGTATTCGCTCCAATGCGGAAATATACACGCCCGCGAAAGAAATAATGATCGTTTCTGAGAACTATATGCTTTTCCATGCCTTGCACTTTTAGAAAATGTCAATGATCATGAAAGTAATTCTAACAGTTACACAGATTGCTATGAACGGTTGTGCTTAAGCGGCCGTGAAATGCATTACAGATTAATAAAAATAATGATTGCATATAATAACAAATAAGCGGTGTGTGCAATTACATGTCAAGTTATACATGAGAAGCGTATGACGCATCAAGCAATAATGCGCAGGGCATTCGTTAATTGAGAAAAAAAATTAATGTAATTTGTTGACAAATTTTGTGTCTTCGGAATTTATTCGCGTTCTACGAATTACAACGACAGCGCGTGATTATGTAATTATTTTTTTTTCTCGATCGGAAAAATGTCTCCGGAATTTTCCAAAATATTTTCTAGAATTGCCAATAGTAGAATTTAGATGTACCTGATGATGCCGATCTTACGGACAGAGCTCTTTTGACGGTCGTTGCCCTTGGGACCGTGTAGGATGATGTACCAGAAGGAGCTGTTTCATGCAAGCGAACAGTTAGCGTATTCCTCGTCATCGAAACGTCAACGTAACGTTGACCTTTTGCTGGCGAGTTTCTCTGATACAATGTGTTGTTAACAATATGCAAAAGTAAAGCCGCATTGCGGTTAAAACTAAGCGTAAGTGAGGATTACGGCATATATTTCCAATGTGTGCGCTTCGTTTGCAGAACCGGTGCGCGGTGCTTCTGTGACATTGAGTCAACACTGAGTCACGACATTCACATTTACATTATTTCGGGTGGAAGTCGGAGACAAACGTATCTCAAGTAAAATACGACAGTTGCTCACATAAAAAGCTGTTTGATTTATACGATACAAACTAGCGCTGCTAAGTATCATTATTTCAATATAATTAAAAAAAGAAAAAGAAAATATCGACATTTAATATTGACACTCTAGCGAAATACGACACACGTCTAGCGAGTTTTGCAAATTAAAAATAACTCGTGCCACGAATATTTAACATATATTACTACTTATAATCTTCACATCGATAACTACTAACGAAAATGACTTTAAGAAAACTTGTTGCTCTACTCTTGCCATTTATATCGTGCTTCCAGAAGATAAATTGAATTAATTAAACATATTACGACAATGTAATTAAGATAAGATGAAATGTGTGAAATGATTCGATAGTATTTGGCTATACCTAAGGCAGAGGATGGTGTTCTAGCAGGTCCAAATTGACCTCTTTTTGGAGGAGGAGGCATGTTCAGCCTCTTAACGGGAGCCGACTTGATCTGCAATAGATATTTCTTTTCTCAAGACATTACTTCTATTTATAAACATGCAAGGCTGTCTACGCACTTTCGGATTCTACACTTACCGCTCTATCGAGTTCGTCGCTGTCTTTGCCAACTGAAACAAAAAGAGAAAAAAAAAATCGTCATAATCATGACTCACTCACTCATCCTTCCTTTCCAGTTTCGAAAATAAATTTAAAAGATTTAGTAATTGCATTTAGATTTTTTCAAAGAAGAAGCAAATTGAATATTTAAAAGCAAAATAATCTGGAAAAAAACCAATAACATTTTACTGTACTCTACAAATTAGATTTAATCAGTTGACTTATTTTTGTTGCAAAATGACAACGTGAGCTTCTAACATACAAGAACTATTGATACCATCGCTACGTAGGATATCGTGTGATCGCGAATATTAATATAATCCCATTATGTCACGATGACAAGATCGCGTTCCTTCGTGCGGCAGAATCAATTCGTATACCTAGATCTGGATACAGCCAAGGCGGCTTGTGGATGTCGCAGTGACATCCTCTCGCCCTTGCACCGGGATGCTTCACTATATTATCCCACTGCAGTATCCACCTGCTGCTCGCGTCCCACAATTTCTTATCGATACTGGGATACTTCTTTAATCCCCGATGCAGGCAACGGTGCCCGCTCGGTATTAGCACGTCGGCGTCGTTCATCGTGATGGATGTACACGATATTTTAGCGAGCACAGCAAGGATAAATTCCTCCACATGTCGCGGGAGAATTATAACGACTTTGACATTTCGCCAGCGTCATCGTCGTCTTAATAAACCAGTTGCGAGCGAACTTTTTTCGCCTCTATCCTCGGTCGCACTATAATCTTTTTTTTCTTTCTTTTAGTAGACGTTGTAAATACCAATCCTAGAATAATATCGTCGCAATCAAATTACTGGTTTGAAAAGTTTCTTCAAAACGTGTTTAGTAACTTGCGACGTCAAAACATATTCGCTATTATTATTTCTGCGTCAATTAAGCGTTTCTTCTAAAGATTTTGTAAATGAGTTTTTTTCTAATCTTCAATGGAAAACAAATAATCTTAAAAATACACAGAAAAAAGAACATTCATGTTTTAAGAATATTCTTATTTTCGAAATGATGACTATTGAAAAGAAATGACATAACGTTAAACAGACATTTAAATACACGAAGAAATTTCGTGTAGTTTTATTAAGAAAAATATATTCCCATTATTGAATAATTTTCATGAATTGAAAGGAAAAAGTTCGGATAGAAAATAGTATCTTCAAATTAAAAAAATGAGAATTTTTTAATGTACTCTTATTATTAAAATAATCATATTGCACTCGTCAGAAGCCTGTTATAATATTAAAATAATAAAAATATATTTTATTAAAATTTACAATTAAATTTTTTTAAAAAAAGATTAAATTATATCTCTAATGCCTATCTCTACCAATGCAGATTAACTTTAATCTGTTTAACTGACTCTGTATTTTTTAGTTCTAAAAATTGTAAAAAGATAAAGAATAAGTTAAAATCGAGATTCAAGTTAATCTGCTTTGGTAGAAATAGGCGTAAGCAAGATATTATTATTTCACAAGTATGAGAATATAATTTTTTCCTTATACATGAAAATATTTTTTTCTGTGTAAAATTCTCAAACAATAAATGTTACGACGATATTTCTCCGAGGATGCGATAAGAGCGGAAATAATATTTCTTCTAGAGAAGACTTAGAAAATGTTTTTTTCTTATATGTATTTTTAATCAGATAATTTATAATGAAAAAAAATAATTTCAAAAAATAGAATTCTCTAGATGTTACGATATTTCTCCGAGGATGCGATAAAGAGCCCGTTTATCGTGCGCAATTAGCGGCGTTATCTGAACTGTCGCATGCCGATAACTAGCTAGCGCTCAAATTTATAATATCTCTTTCGATTCATCAAGGAATTCCCGCTAATGAGCATCGGGACTCACGAAAGTGTAAAAGCCTCGAAAAATTGCGGGGAAACTCGCGTACGTGCGAGCGACGTGCGCTCAGTGAAAGTAGTTTTTCTTTGGCCGCGAGCCGCTTCGCGTCGAATTAATTTCCACATCCTAATTGGATTCCCCGCGAGCGTGCCTTATTAATTTGCTCGCTCCGCGCGAGCTGTTCGTTAAACGTTTAATCGCGCGCGCTAGATGCGCGGATTTAACGAGGATTAATCGATGCCGGATTTCGCTTCACGTACTCGTGTAATACTCGTAATAGAAGACAATGACCCGAGACCACTTCGCAGCCAAACTATAAATTTCTAACAGCATTATTTCTTTTAATAGTTGTAATCACAATCAGCGTCGTTAATTTTAACTAGATACGATTAAAATAAGTGTTTGCGAAAAATTGCTGTTTATCGATTAAATCTGGGTAGAATTTATTCCTTCCTGCTTTCTCTCTAACGTTGCAATCCCACGGTTCTTTTTACAGCAGTGATGCGCAACTGCGTTCGTGAATTTTTTTGCGATCTGCCGAAAATATAAAATCACATATTTTCTATTTTATGCAAAATATAAAAATGAAGTAACAATGCGATTTGCAAGTCATTTTGAAATTTATGTTTCGTCATTTTGAAAATAATTTATAGTTTGTTTTGACTAATGTTCCCAGTTTTTATATTTTTAAGCATCTTCGAAAATACAGTTTATTTTATAAATATGTAAATATGTATATAATTGTAAAATATTAAATTTTTATAAATTACATTGGTCTTTTTTTCCTCATTGTGGGTATCAAGATGAATTTTTTATCTATTACACACACACAAGCACACGCACGCACGCACACGCCTATATATTCATAAATTAAAAATTTCTCAATTGAAATATTTATGTAAATAAAACAAAAAAATAATTTTTAATCAAGTAATTTTTTCTTGCAGTTTAGAAAATTTTTACCGTTAGACTGTTTTTACATTCAAATTAATCAATTTTTTAAATCTAAAAAAACAATTTAATCAAGTTTAATAATATTAGCTTATATGTAAAATTATTAAATGTAAAAATACAAAATTATATATTGAAATATGTCTATTTAAAAAAATATTTTTACTTAAACTAACAAATGCTTGCATCAAAATATTTAGTTTTAAGAAATGTATCTTTCGTTGAAAAAAATTTTTTCTCATTGTCAGTGTACATCTATAAATGCATGTGTGTGTTTATATACAAGACTTTGTGTCTATTTCTGAAAGTGGCCCTCGGTTAAAAAAAAAGAAAGATTGCGCATCGCTATCTTAAAGAATCCAATCGATAAAGATCACGAAACGCGTCGTCGCGCTATCAAACGACATCGCTTAATAAATCATCCGGGGGGAGAGGGGGATGATTGGAATTATTGTGGCGCAAACTGGCAATTTGTGGCAAACGGCGAGAGTAAGCGGCAGTTAGATCGCTCTCTATCTCTCTGGATTTCAAAATTGCCGGCGTAACAGTTCCTAATGTTTGCTCTTGCCTCTCTCGCGGGCATCGTATTATCTACCTCCCGAGCATTCTTTGCGGTTGTACGCATGCACGCGCTCTTGCATCAAGAGGCTCCCAGTAATACCCGAGCCGCGTTTAACGGCGATGAAGATTCCTTCTTCTTCTCCCGCGAGGCATCGAGAGTTTGCCATGTTACTTGAATTTTATTCCCGTCTAAACCGCTAATGAACTTTAATCCCTACGTTACCACATTTAAAAACCGGTAACGCGAGACCGTTAGATTTTAATAACGCTGTAATCCGACTCTTCAAAATTTCTGCGGACGGCAAAACACGCCTGTACTTATCCCAGAAATTACCGACGCACCGGCGAAGAGATATCACGTGGAAATCAAAGGATGGGAACAGCCGAGACACGCCGATCGACTGCTCCACGCGGAAACCAGTTCAATGTTCCTCGATAGCTGCGAACGCGAATTCGCATACCTCCCGGCATCACCGGCGACGATCGATAGTCCAATAACGACGCGAACTGTTATTATACGCGTCGCTAATAATAACAACGACCCGGAATCGCGGATAATGCGACGTTAGGCACCGGTTCCTCAGCTGTCGACGCGCGATCGCGACCCATTTATCGGCGTATCTTCGATACCCGGCGTTCGCGGTGTGTTCTCCGGTAACAATGAGCGTGCGTTCACACGCGCCGTGTTACACGTAACGAGATCGGTTAATGGGGAAACCCATTTTCTCACGTTACAGATAGCATCGTCGCTCGCTCGCGCGAGCCTTTTCCTTTTGAGTCCCAGCCATTCATTCAGATCTCCGCGCGCGCGCCTTCGTTCAGACACTCCGACGATGGAGTTTGCCGCCGACTGCCGTGTCCGGAAGCTTCCGGTGAAGAAACCGCGGAGACGTTTGCACGTTCCGACAATCCATGTCTCGGAGTGAACTCGACGGGAAAACGCGATGACGGGCGCACAGTACGAGAGCCTGCGGTTTGAAAAACGGAAGGAAACCGCGTCCGAAATGATCGATTCTGAACGTACGTGACACGCCGCCGCCGCTGCCGCCGTTGTTGTCGAGAGCTGCAGAGTGAAACTGAAGCGACGCGATAACGCATCGAGCCCACACTTGCAAGTGAAACGCGCTCCGGAGAAACAAACATTGCGTTTTCGAGTAACAAACGCTCAAACGAGATCACGCTACCAAAGAGATCCGTGTTAGATTGCGGGCAAACTTTCAGCCCGGCTGAATTTATCGGTCTCCACTCGCTTTATCTCTCGAGAACGTCCATTATTGTGGACAAGTTTTTTTTGTTTCGGGAACGGTACTCTGGCCGAAAAAATTCTGAAATGATACAAAAATCTACAAAAAATGCTAAATTGGAACGCTTCTGCTAATTTTAGTAACTAAACAAATATTTCTGTAAAAAAAAGTAATAATTTCTAGAAATTTCTAATGTTAGCAGAACATTGTACTTATCCATCGCATTTTTTTTGCCAGAATAAGCTACTATGTTTGATTTCTTCACACTTGCCGATAGCTATTTTCCAGATAAAAATATTCAATTACCTAATTTTTTTTTTACTGAAACCTTCGGTTACGTATTTAATGGATTAGTTATTCTTCATACACTAACTTTCGACATAAAATGTACTAGAATTTCAATAGAAATTACCATAGATATCTCATGGATAAGTTATCTGGAAGTAAAGAATTAAGCATTAGAAGTGCGTAGAATATTGTAATTCGTTGTAGTTCGACGTAAGTCGAAGCCGAGTCACCGAGAAATTCATGAATATCACAAAAACAACGCGCTACAACTGTACAAAAATTTAGATAAGTGTTCTAATTCTAGCGTTTTCAAGTAGATTTTTATAGCATTTTTTTTTAATTTTTGTATAGAATTTTCAGGATTTCCGTCAGAGAAGAAGCTCGGTTTGCATCGACCTGCTTCTCGAGTCATGCGTGCAGAAACGGTTTCGTGCGGTTTCGAAAACCAAAGAGAAAAAAAAAAAAAATCGTCGTGCTTCCCGGAATCAGTTGCGTCACGCGATCCGGCCTCTATTACGCGCGCGAAGCCGATTACCGCACACGTGCGCGCGGCCATTTATCGCCGACGTGAATTAGCATCGCCTAGGTAGAGCAGCGCGCGCGCGCGCGGATATCGCGCATAAAAAGGGACACCGCGCGAGACGCGTATTAAATCAAAAGCAAAGACCAAGGTGGACTCGCCGCCGCGCCGTTAGAAGGACGCCGGCGAGCGATCCTCGGGACGAGCGGCGCGCGGTTCCGTCGCTAATTACGGCGCGACCGCGATCGAAGATCTTGATTAAGGTTCCGCTTTATTTATCCCGAATATAAACCGTGACGTGCGGTTTTGCGCCGCCGATCGTCCTCCCCTTCGGTCTTCGTTTCACGCCTCGTTACAAGGCGATTTATTCGAAACAATACGGAGACGTCCCGGACGTCTTTGTGCGGCTCCGTCGCGGCGCCGAACGTCGCCGATTCCGCAACGACGGTTGTACATCAAGAGTTTTTTTTTCCTCTCCCCGCCCCTCCCTTCTTGTTTTTCATAAATAAACGGCCAACGGACGGTGAGTCGAAGGAGAATGCAGAATCCTGTTCCTCGCCGCTTTGCGCAACGTCGTTGTAACGCAGAAATTAACGGCGCTCAAAGCCATTCCACAATAGCGTAAACTCACTCGCGAGTGGTCTGCAAGGCAATTAACTTGAATTAACTTCGCGTAATGTAATTTACGTAATTTAACTTAATCTCAGTTTTTCTCATTCGCGGAACTGAAAACGAGATAGAAAGGAAGTTGAATCGAGATTAGAGCCGATTAGCATTGGTAAAAATTGTGTGCGCGGCAACTTGACTCGCGCCTTACAGCCACCTACGACGGTGCGATGATTATTACGCTGTTGCAGAACGGCCCTTAGAGATTGTCCGAGTGAGTCGAACCGCGCGTTCTCGCCTTTACGCTCCAAGTAGACGGAATAATTAATGGAAAATGCCGATGGGGGCATTCGACCACGATTTCAAAACACGTTTCATTCCCCTCACGCGCGCGCCGCGAGGAATCGCGAAGTCGAACTCCCTGCGAAAAGCGCGAGGGAACGAGAGGCGACGCTCATTGTGCATTGCGTAATTGAGACCTCTTCTCCACTGCCTACGTAATAAAACGCGAGTTTTGCATTAACAATCCCTATGCTCGAGCGAATCTAGTCCATCGCACGGCCCCGAGAAAGTGCATTAATAATTCCGACGAAGCGGCCTCGCGGCGTCCGTCGACGAAACGTACTTTTGTCGATTCCTCGCGTGACGCACAACAACACGCACGGTAAACCCTTTTATCTTTCTCAGAGCGGGCCTGAAACGTGACACAAATAGAGACGACGCGCGGTGCCGCGGGCCCATAAAAAAAAAAAACCACCATTTTGTTGATGTCGACAGATTTCTAGGTGTTGCAACGACAATTTATCGCCGTTTTATGTATCAGCTAAAATATCGTCTGTCATACGGAATTTATAGCGGCATTTAACATTTGCCTTCTAAAAAATTCAAATCTGCCAATTATGCAGTAAAATCTTTATAACAGATGATTGACCTTAACGTGAATAAGCGCGATGGAAGAATGTTCTTTCCAGATTTCTAAATTCTGTCTTTGCCATTTAAGTTGTTGTTCGAGTGCCAAACATACGCGATATCACAATATTTGCTGATCATTTATTTACCTTAGCTACCCCCCACACAACATAAGAAAGGCATCGCAAAATATTGCCGCGATGTTTCGGCAACATCACACAGCAACGGTAAAATGTCCACTTCGAATATATTGACAATATACATACGATATTGTATTAACGTTGCTGCAACATTGTCGAAATATTGTAGCAGTGGTCACGTTCAGCAGAAAGGCAACTTTGCAAGTGTCGTCAAATTCTTTAATGCGATTGGTTCTTGATCTGAATCCTATAAACAAATCGTATTAAGAAAATGTACAACACTTGCAAAGCAGCTTTTTCCGCTGAACGTAACCAATACCTTGCAATGTTTTTGCTAGTCTGTGCCGTGCGGATTAATTGTTCGCGGTCAAAAAATTATGGCTGTACTTGCAAGACCATTTTTTCTGTGTTCCTACGGAAAGACGAAAGCTCGGCGACAGAGGCCGGTATTCATAGTCGATTCTTATTTCAAGATCGTCTCAAGTAATGTCTCAAGATGCTAATGCGGCTCTCTGATTGGTCGATAGCATCTTAAGGTGATACTTAAGATGATCTTAAATATGATAGGCTTTCTCGCGCCTCGGTATCACGAGCCACAAGCCATAGGAATCGATCAATCACAGTCGAATATTCTCTTCACATTTGACTGTGATTGGTCAATTTTTATGACATCGACTAATAGCTTAATGTAGAAAGCCTATAAGAATCGACTACGAATACCGGCCAAGAGTCTTCGAGCACTTCCGCGAGTCCCTCGGCGCGCGGTAAAATCGCACTCGACTCGAACATTCATCGACGAAGACCGCGAGGATTTCGCGTGAAAATTCCATTTGCGGGATTCGGCGGTCCTTCTTCTTCAGACCGGAATATTTGGGTTCTGCGCGTCGATCGCGTGGCGAAACTGGATACGCGAAGGGGGATATCCTATCCGTAGCAAAACTTGGCTCTCTCTCGCATCCTCGACGCCCTTCCCTCGCGCACGGCAACAACAACACTGTCTTCTCTCACCGCGGCCGCAGGCAGGCACGAAACAATCGGACTCGTGCGAGCCGAGACCTATGCAGCTGCGACTACGACACACTCCGCGCACACTCGTCGTTTGTTTCACGAGGCCCGGCCGAGCGCGCACTGCGCGCCGTGCGCGCGAAGAATTCTTCCCTCGAGCGGCCGACGGCGACGATGACGGTCGAAGCGTCGCGGCATCGCGCGATAATAGGTATATCGATAGCGTCGACACACGAACCGATAAGTGCCGCACCACGCGTGCACTTATCGTATCGTTAGAGGGTCCCCGCGCGTTCGCGCGAAGTAAACAGCGTGGCCTCGCTTCGCGAAATGGTCGAGCAACACTAGCAACGGAGCCGCCGAGAGTAGCAGAGTAGCGTTGCACCAGTCACGGTGTCCTGCAGACCGGGGAACTGCGGGCGAGAATGCAATTTTCGATTCCGCGTATCGCGAGGTAGGATGCACGCGCGCTCCTCCGCTACGACGACCGTCGCGTGTCGCTTTCCCCTCCCCGCTCTCTTGCTCTTCTCTTATCGTTCTCACCCTCGCGGTTTCGAAATCACGGAGACGACGCGGAGAACGCCTCGTCCGTCGCGCACGTGTCACGCACCACAGCAGCGTGGAAAAGGCGCGAGAGGAAGCGACGCTACGCGACACAACGGCGTGCAGCACCGTCCCTCTCACGTTGCTAAACGCCGACTCGTTTACTCTCAAGCGGGCTCCGGAGAGTAAAGCGCTTATGCGCGGAACGCGGGTAAAGCCGCCGAAGGAGGGGGTCCCACGCACACGGGACCTTCCCCTAGCGTTGGTGCCCCGTTGTGGAAGGGGCCAAAGGCATCCCGTAGGGATGAACGAAGAGTTGCATGGGGCCTGCACGGTCACCGCCGATTCCGGAAAATCAATGCCAGCGACGCTGCCTGTGAAGCATGTCATCGGAGAAGGGGAAGACACAATGGCATAGTCACGAAAATGCTCTTTTCGCGAGGTCGGATGGTGCGTGCGTGTTCTTTGATCGTGCGCTAGAGTGACGCGTCATGAATGTACATGTAGAAGGTTGGAAATTTCATAACTTGCGTATAACTGATCAGAAATGAATTCGGGACACGAAAAAGTATTCAATTGGTCTCAGTTATTGAATTTGATAATTTTACTAGCATTTTTATTAATGCGTGTGAAATATTTAGAGATTTATAATTTTTAATGAAAAAATTTTATTATAGGAATATTATTCTCTTGATTATGTGACTTATTCAAAATGTTCATTTTCTGCTTGTGAACAAGTTCTTTGCTACTCGTAGAACGTCGCCAAATTAATTTGCCTAAGTTCAATGAAATTGTGAATAAGTAATACAAATAGAAAAATATTTATCTAATGAAATAAAATTAAAACAATTTTTTTTTATGTTAGTTTAACACAAAAGATTCAAATAACGTAATTATAAATGTCAAATTAACATTTGGATATGTTGAAAATTCAATACAAAAACTTTAATAAGAACTGATTTTAGTATAAATATAAAATGTTTTCTACTGTGTACAACATTAATAAAATTATCTATATTTCGACAATTAAGCCAAATTGATTTGTAATGTGCATGTTTTTTGTTGCTAAATTCGTTTCCAACGTTATGCTCACATGTTACGAAACATGTATGACTGACCATGTATAAAAATTATTTCATTCTTCATTATTGCTAAAAATGCGTATATACACAGAAAAAAAAATTAATATCAAATCAACAATTCATTGTTTCATATATAAGCAAAAATATAAATCTTCTTGGAAAAATTTATAATCTTAAACAGACATAATTTGCTTACATAAAGAAAAAAATTTTCTTGATGTAAGCAAATTGTATCTGTTTAAGATTTTATATTCTTGCTTGTGTGCGAAACAATGAATTGTTGATTTGATACTAAATTTTTTTTCTGTGCTTACACGTTAAATATGACAGAAAAGACGAGCGTTACCGTCCATCAAAGGTCGTACAAATTTCGCATTAAAATAATAATTAAAGTTCTCGATTATCGTTGCATTATCCTCCGCGGCAAGAAACTGATTACATCCCAACGCTAACACGGGACGGTTATTTACTTCGTTGCGTCTCGTGCGGCGCAATCGCTCGCGAAAGGAAACCCCAAGCTCGATCGGCAAAAAGATATGAAGCCCGAATTGTCAATAATTATGGGCTAATTGGCGCGCGGGATAATTAATGCCGATCTCGCCGGCAAGAGCAAGAAAGTCAAGGATGTCGCAATCGCCCAGGAGATGCACTGGCCCGAACCTGTGTCAAGCTTTCTGCCTTCGCTTTGCATTCACGTGCGAAGGCGCGAACTGCACTCGCGCGGCTTTCGTCCCTGCTTTCCATCAAATTAACGGATTAACGTCCAAAGACGACGAGACTCGATCGAGTTTCACCGTCGTCGTCGCGCGGCAGCATAAAAGACACCGAGCGATTGAGATCGGGTACTGACTAATCGATTTACTTCGTCGAAAATCCGAAAATGTCATTTGCCCTCTTTTCGCGTAGCCAGGGCCGCTCCCGATGATGAATTCGGGATCAATTGCGCCAATTATAAAACAAAATATATTGTTCTTTGAAATAAAAAGCTGTTGTACTACTTTTAACAAAAAAAAAAAAAAAAAAAAATCCAAGTGTTAGTATCTCTGTATTTCCATTCACAACTATTCCTACTCCAACTCAAATGATTATAGTTTTAATTTTGAAAAAAACTAATTACATACTTTAAAAGTACATAAAATATTTTTTAAATGTAATAAAATTTTCTCAGTTTGTGCCGTTTCCTCTTTAATCTTTGAGATTAAGTGTTTAAGACATATAATATTCTATTGAAACTTTTTTAAATGAAACATTCTACTTGGATTAAAATAGAGAGACTTTTAAATGAGAAATCAAAGATAGTACTTGTTGTAAAAAAAATCAAAGATAGTATACCCCACTTGTGTTTTATTAAAAAAAAATAAAGATACTATTATTTACGTTTTATTTAGTAAAAGTATCATCGCGCAATTGATCGGCGCAGTTTATTTATAAAATCAACGGTGCCTTAATACTTTTTTTTAATTACAAATACGCAGCTCAATTAGGATTAAATTAAATCGAAAATATGAGATTGAGAATAAAACAGCGAATGTACATACGCGCAGCGAAATAAAATATGTAAAAACATACATGTTTTCGCAATGTAACGAACTTCATACGTATCTTCCTCGCCAGACATTCCGCTTTCGAAATTGCGATATATTATTTTTCATTTCCTATCTAAATCTTCAGATAAGACCGGCCCAGCTTATGAAAGAGTACCGGCGCGCCGGCCGATTTCGAAAGGATCGACAAATTGACCGCGATGGAAACAGGTGGGTGATTGATGCGGTCCGATTCAATTTGCGCGAGTTTTAAAGTGCGTCGGTCCGGCCGCGGCGATCGAGAGATGCGGGAGGGAGGGAAGATTAATGGCGGTTCGCGAAATGAGGCTCGCTTATGTCGCTTCGTAATAAACAAGAAAGGACCGAGAGACGTGCACCGTGTCGAAACGTGCAGCGCGCCGCCGCCCTCGTAAATCTGTCGTTGCACTCGCTCACGTGTTTCGGATCGTACGCACGTGAGCGCGTGCGCGCGGGGGACCGTGTTTCGTAAGATACTTCGCGTGAAACTTCGGCGATCGATCTTCTGACGAATACTTTACTTTCGAACGACTTCGCCTTCGCGACCACTTCGTAAGATTCCTCGCGCGAAATTTCGCAGAGAGTGTCCGGGAAGACGTCGCGAGGTCAATCAAATCTCGAGCTCGTGCAGTTAATTTCAAGCGGGCATACGAGCCATTGTGAGTTCCCAAAGATCGATAGGGATCGACGCGAGAGTCGATCGCTTCCGTGGGAAGCGAGTAATAAATTATTGCTGGCGGAGTATCGCGCAACCCTTAATTAACGCGCGACGCGGTGCATTAAGGCATAATTAAGCGCGAGATACAAGCTCACGGCGGCCGGATCAAGCGGATCGATACGCGATTACAATGCTCAACTATAACGACCGGCAAGATTACGTCCCAGCGCGACGTGCTGCCTGATATAATTCACATTTATCTGCATATCTTGAAAGTGCACTCGATCATTACTCCATTATTAAACTTGAAAAAAAAAATGAATCCGTCGAGTTTAAATTACGCTTAAATTAATGCTCAACGCTCACCGAGGGATCGTTTTAGAAATCCATAAGATATCTTGTACAGTTCTGCACCCAGAGAAAAGAGTCTTCGAGTCAAAAAATATATTTGTTTAAGTAAAAAACAATTTGTTTCTGTACGGTTAGGTAAAGAAATTTTTTGATTGATCCTTTTATCGGAATTAAAAAAATTGTGCAGTTTGATTGTGCAACACAAAGTGTTTTTTTATTTTTTTTATGAAAGAAATATATTTGTAGAACCAAAACTAAATTATTTTTTACACTTCTGTCAGTATTTTCTTTGAAATAAAAAATTATTTGTTTAAATTGAACAAATAATTTAACATAATTTCTTGAAATGAAATAAAATTTTATTTTCTTCAAAAGTATTTTCACTTCAATTTTCACTTAATAAAACTAAATTAAACAAACGATTTCATCAATTTAAACACGTTTTATCTGGATGTGCGATGTTTTGGGTCTTATGAAAGAATCCGTCCCCGGAGCTCGATCGCGTGGCTTTAGGGTCAAGCGACGTTGAATAACCCAATCATTTGGCGTGGTATAAAATACCGGAAGCGCGTATAAATGACCTCGATCCGTCGCGCGGCAGTGCTGCGATTTCTACGATGCGACGCAGCGGTGTCGCGAAATATTTCGCGGCTCCGCAATTTTTCTGAATGCGCCGTCAGGTGCGGACGGACCGGCGAAAAAACTGGGCCAGCCGTCGCAGTTTTTCCCGCGCGCGGCCGCAAAACCGCCATCCTCCTTTCTCTCTCCCTCTCTGTCATGCAATTATGTCTACATTCGTATGCAGGAGTATGGAAGCGGTATCGGTAATTACACTCGTGACGGTATAATTAAGGTATATACGCGGACGTGCGGCGGCGTGGGCCGAAGTGTAGTGGTTGTGTCTTCTGCTCTTTCGCGAAGCTCGCCGCCGCGCCGATGCGAGGCTGCCCGCCTCCTTAGAAATTCAGCACGGATGCGCGTTACGGAACGAAGTGTTACGGAAGAAGAAGAACGGGAAGAGAGTCAAATAATACACGGCTCCCAGCGGCTCCCCCGCCCCCTCGTCGTCATCGGGAGATCGCGTCCTTGGTGAAAGCGAGTTGGCAATTTAATTCGTCGCTAATTAAGGTTGCTAATGCGCGCCCGCGAAATGTAGGAAAGAAACGCGAAAGATAAGGCCGGCGATATAAAAATTAAACCGTAGGACATCGGCCGGGAACAAACGGTCCCGCTCTCTTTACAAAATAGAGCAAAGTCATCAAGTCGCTCTCGGCGAGAAGTTGGCGCTTCCTGTGTCTCGAGAGACACTTCAATTTTCAAACTTTATCACACTTTGCGCGACTTCGAAGAATGAAAAGGTGCACTGAGAAAACAAATTTGTTAAAAAAAACTGAAATATTTAGTCCGACACGATCAACTAAGCATCGGGTCGATTCAACAATTATTTAATTGCACAAGAAAAAAGGTGTAGTTCATTCATGTCGACTTTCCATTCAAACTTTTTAACCAAGAATTAACCCTTAAACACATAAGTGGGTCTGGGAGACCTTCCCGAAAAAAACTATACTTTCGTGCCATTTTATTTTAGTTAAGCAATGAAGTTGGTCAATCATAGTAGTCGACAGAGGAGACTTCAAACTTTTTTTCCACCTAGCCCGAATCTTTTTTCTCATTCCTCATCTTCACGCAATAAGTGATCGAAAATCTAGGGGAATTTTCAATATGTGTTTAAGGGTTAATCAAACCGACTCAATTCGGTTGCATCGTATCGGCCTAAATGTTTTAGTTTTTCGATAAAATTTTTTCTCAGTGTGTGGATTTTAGAGAAAAAAAAAAAAATGGCAAACGGTTGAAATCGCGGGATCAAAGCTGAGTACGAAAGCGGCACGTCGTGCTCGAAGGCCAATTTATGATGAGCAATCAAACGTCGCGGCCATTCCGCAGGACAGGAATCATTACGAACACTATTATCGACGAAAACAAGTCGGCGCTTGAATTCCGTTTTTTTTTTATTGTGCATCGCAAAAAGAACGACACGTATAATTGGCTGCTAAACTAGGTACTCTTCGCGAGCGACCTTCGCCGAACGAGGAAATAATGATGCCTCGAAAATACGTAGAAAATTGGCAGCATTGATCGTGCGTCAAAGAACGGCGGCTTGAAAAATAACCACGCGCTGATGATAAATAAAAGACTGGATTTGGTCGAGAAT
The DNA here is from genome assembly GCF_016802725.1 of Solenopsis invicta. Taxonomy (NCBI): domain Eukaryota; kingdom Metazoa; phylum Arthropoda; class Insecta; order Hymenoptera; family Formicidae; genus Solenopsis; species Solenopsis invicta. Next base: position 7,676,084 of record NC_052669.1, on the reverse strand, counting down.
TCTCGGTAGAGACCTTCATCGATTTCTTCCTTTGTTCCTTTTTCCAATTTTTATCTCACAACAGATTCTTAAAGAGATTACTGTCAAATTAAGATACTGTATCGTTGATCGATGCAATCATAATACAAATTATTCGCCTCGTTCGCGAGTAAATAAATTCGCTGTAAATTTTGATATCGCGTTAAACCGACGTACGAGTAATAAGTTGAAATAAGTTCGTTGAACGAAAAGTACAGTTTGAAATCATTTACACGGCTTGTTTCGAAGACGTTCGACGCTCATGAACAAGACCGTAAATTATCACTGATACATGATTACGATAGGTAAGAACCTCCGGCAAAATAGAACGTGCAGTTCCGGGAGGAAGGATAAAAGAGGGGCCACGAGCGACAGTAAATAGTAGATTTTCTGGGTGGCGTCACGCGCCATGAGATCATCGCCATCGGAAAATGTGAGCGTCGATTCCCGCGTGCAAAGTACTGCCGTTAGAAAGACAACGCTAAGAAGAATCGCCCACACGGCCTCTAGCATCGAAGAAGACAGGCGATAATACCTCGTCGTTACATAATGGCGCATATACATTGCGCATATAATCGCGTATAAACACGCTTATCGCGCGATACCGTGTGCCACGAGTTAGCCAAACAATTATACCATTACGGAATAATTTGTTCTTTTTATTCGGCAGGAAGGAGATTCTTAAGCACTCCAATTCTCGATCGCACGATTGTTTGACGAATCCTATTCCTATCTCGCTGTCGTTTAAAAAGAAAACCAGAATAAGTAATAAACCGAAGTGATGTCATCAAGGATGTATAGGACACTTCTCAAAACATTAAGAAAATTATGAAAAAAAATTACAGATTGTTTTACATTGCGTTTGAAAGTAATAGAAATTTGGTGGCAATTTACTATCTGGATAAAAAATTGTTTTAATCAGAAGTAGACACGTGCTCCAATAAAAATAGAATTAATAATAGTAAATAATGAAAAAAAATCTGAATTTTTTAATTTAAGTACTTTAAACATTCACAATTTATGTAAAATTTCATTACGATGCAGAGGTCAGTTTTGTAAAATAATCAAAATTTATTTATTTATTCACAAAACAACTAAACAGGCAATCACAATAAAATTTCATAAATCATCTTGAATACTAAAAGTACTTACTAAGATAAAAAAATAGAGAATTTTCTTGGGTTGCAAAAAACAATTTAATTTTTAATAGAGCAAATAAACTATAAAAATATATTGTTAAATAAAAATACAATCTTATTCTCACAATTTTTATATTTATATAATTTATTTGAAGTGCTAATATTAAACGCATTTCCAAATTTCATTAACTTTGCAGGGACAGTGCGTATCCGACAACATCCTTAATGCCGATTATTAAAATCATAGCTAGAAATGATCTAAACAGAAATTAATCCTTTCTTCCAGTCGACTTTTCCGTGAGATTCGGAAAACGGTTTCGTTTCGTTGCCTAGCTACGCAAAGGGTAACGGGGCAACGGTCAAAGAACGCGCGATGAAAGGGCAGCAGCTGGGCGTTATTCCGTATTTTCATATCTGATCGTGAGCACACCGGCGCAACGGTGGAACCGTGCGCCGCTCCGCTCCGCTCCGCGGAGATAAATCTGCGTGTTACCCTACCTTTCACTTGCGCACGTGTACGTACACTGCATCACGCTGCCCTCGGGGTAAGGTCGCACAATAAGGCGCGAGATTAAGAGCGGGTGGCGTCGGTGGCGATGCAAAATTCACGACGCGTAACGGGGTGGTTTCCACTCGCTCGACACGCATGAGAATTCGCGTCGGCGCGAATTAGCCTCCCGACGATTGACACGCTGTAATTAAAGTCACCGGCGCAGTCGAAAATATGACAATTCCAATCTAAATCTCTAGACCTTCGAGATATTACGCCGTTCGAAGATTGATCCTAGTAATTTATATATCGACACCGGAGAATCGGACACGTATGTCAGGATTTGAATATAAACGAGGTAGAAAAGTGACAGCTCGTTTCACAAAATATGCATCGTGTGCTTCTACTTACGGCGGCAGCAATTTTTTTCATAGTCACGCAACTCTCATTGATTTCACATTTACATCTTTTCTATTTTTAGCCGCGAGAAGCAGACTCGAGAGGAGCGTTACGGAGAGATCGCGCGGTGCGACCGTGCCTTAACGCGAACTTCTAACACAATCGCGCTTTACGGGGTCACGGGGAAAGAGAGAGCGAAAACGAGACTTATGCAAATTTTTGTTCGCTCGCCGGGTGCGCGCAACCTTTCCGCCTCGCATAACTTCGAGGATACCGTCGTCGCGATGACGACTTTAATCGGCGTGTTCGTCGTAGGAATTTCATTGCGGTGTGCCACAATGGAAAGAAAAAAAGAATTCGCCCTGCGGTTCTCATTCGTATTCGACGGACGGGAATCTGGTCGTCAAAACACGACGGACGGGTGTCACGAGCGCGATTACGTCACGATCGTGAAGTATGCGTAAGTCATAAAAAAGTAGAAAATTGAATGTACGCGAAGTGTTAAGCAAACGTCGTTCGCGTTTATGCATGAATGAATAAGACAGACACCGATGTGTAACGCGATCGTGGAATTAGAATTCTTCAGAATTATTTTAATTGCGCGAGTAAATTGAATTTCCTTCACGCGGCATAATTTCGATTAAATTATATGTTTTCAATTTAACACATGCGAGGCATGTTAGATGCGCATGGTATTCAACGGGGGATTCCGCAATGCTGCTGCTGCTGCTGCAGAGCGCAACTTGTGTGTGCAAGAGGTTAAAATATTCATAGATGCGTAATCAGTGTGTAGAACGTGCCGCGAGTCGCTCCAATAACGCCTGAGATTGATCCCTCGGACTTCCTACGACCGGAAGTTCGAATGTCCATGAAGGGGATAGACGGCGCTTCGCGGAAGATCGTCATTAGTGCTTCACGGCTATTTTGAGTTCTATTAATATCTCTGAAATCAAGCGAAGCGCCGCTACCGCCGCGGCTTCTCCTCGCCAAGCCCAGGTATGATCTAATCGTGATGATCGTATATGCGCAGGGTGTAGCAAGGAAAACAAGACACACGCGCATCTTTGATAGAGAGGCGAGAGTAAGAAAAAAAAGTTTCGCGGAATATACTTAAAATTCACTGAATAACGAAAGTGTGGAATACCTAAACGCACCACATCTCAATATGTGCCGTCGATTCCAATTGCTACTTTCACCGGGATGACGAATAGTCCCGCGTTAATCGTCGATGTAATTATTTAGCTTTGGAACTTTTCTGTCGACATTTATGTCGCGACAGCGGAATGTTTAATCACTTTGATTCGTAAGGATAACGTTTATGACAAATAACCGTGTCGAACCGTTCGATGAGAACCCCCTGGCCTTTCGCGGAACTACCGCGAATAGAGCGATAATTAATAATGGCAACTAATACCCTATAAGCGCTACAATATTCCTAGAATATCATACGAATATTTTAAAAATTGAATTAATGTTGAAATAATATTCCGAGAATATTATTCACTATTTTTAATATTTTAATATTATGGAAATATTTTGTTAATGTTATGTTTTTACATAATATTCGTGGTATATTATTTCAATATCCGTGGAACATTATGAAAATGTCCTACGAGTATTATTAGTGGTAAAAAATTAATGTGAACTATATATATTTTGCGTAAAATATTCATAAACTTCATAATTATTGTATTTCAAAGTTATAATATTCCCGATAATTTTAATTACTGAAGTAATATTTTATTTACTTTTCATATAATATTCATATATTACATGAATATTGGGGTAAACATATAACTACATTTTAATAATATTGCAGCGCTTGTAGAAAAATCGCACGGTGTACGGGAAATGTCGCGAAATTCCGGTAAATCTTGGGAGAGATGAAGACGCGAGGATGATATTTGCAGAGTGTTGCAATCGAGTATACGCGAATACGGGGAAGTCTCTTCTCGAGCAGCCGCAACATTTTGTGTTGCGATCGATTGCGCAAGCGGAATGCCACGGCGATGGCGATTCTTGTCGAACTTTTCCTCTCGCCGGCGGATTTCGACGAGACGGATCATTTCCTATCAGTTGAGAAACGAAGGCGGCAGGCGTGCGGGATTGCCGATACGACACATAATATTCGCGACCGAAACTCGAACGTCCGGCGAGCCGAGCCAGCCGTGGCTTTCACAAGGCCGTCCGTTACGGAGCGAGACAGTCTCAGTCTTCGGTATGGATTACGCAGAGGCGCGGTGCTTGAAACAATATACCGATATGATATATCGCGCGCGGTTCTATCGCTCTAAATGCAATATTATGTAATCTCTTCGGCGGTCGGAGCAGATAACGCGAATCAGCGACCTCGCGTTGCAACGTCCGTTCACGGAAACAAAACTTTACGCGGCGCGCCAACTCCGAACGTTATTTCTGTCATCAGCGTTGTTCGCTCCCATCGCCGGAAGTGTACAGGTAAAAATTCCGATCGTGCCGAGATACCGACGTGTCATTAAATCGAAGTCGCCGACGAGCAGTACATAGTAGTACCGTGGAGGCAGATGCGTATTCCCGTCACATCGGGGAACACGCGGTCTTCGGTAAATATTCATGATGTATACGTGTAACGCTAAAACTGCGAGGAGATGGAGGGCGAGCGGGGCGAGCAGTCAGGTGGAAGGAGCCTTCTTCCTGCATGCGAAGGCAGGCAGGATTGCCGCGTGATAAACTCCAACTCGGCTGCGCGATGGCAGCACGATACAAGCCTCGTGCGCACGTTGAATAGCGATGTGTACGCCGCGTGGCGCGACTCGCGCCTTACTTTCCGTCGCCGTTGTCATCGTCGTCGTCGAGCTTAAATTAAGCGGTACCCCGCGGCGCCAGAGAATTCAATCTACTCACCGTCGGACGACATTGCCAAGGGTAAGAGATCACCGGCGGCCTTCAGCTGATCGAACTTCTCTATTAGCAGGAGCATTCTGTAAGCAAGCGGACGAGCCGAGTTTTACATAACGATCGAGGATTTTACGGTTTCGTTAACGCATCGCGCCGATCAGTTGATATTTAATGAGGAGAAAAAAAAGTTTCTTTGAACGAACTGAATCACTGATTAGAGGAGATACGCCATGAAATTCTACGCGGACCGAAAGCCGAAAGACAATCGCTTTCTCCGGCCATTTCACTTACTTGGCTTGCGGCACATTGTGCTTTCTTTGCAGATCGACGCGTAATCTCTCGCCAACGTGTCGATAGATGTCCGCCAGCGTGTTCAGAGCGGTTTCCCGAACCTTTTCCGAGGGATCGGACAGCAGCTTCACGATGCTCGGGATCACTCCCGACAGTGCCATCTCGTCTGCTCCATGCCTGGAAAAATGCGAATGTTCCATTAAAAAAATGATCTATCATTTTTAATTTGAAATGTAATTTGTGTTTCGGATAAACGTTTCGGAATCGCCACTCACTCGTTCAGCGTCGTCGTCAACAGGATTAAAACCTCCTCTCGTAATTTTGCATTCTTGTGATTGAAGGTTGGACGAAGTCTGTCCAGAAGATTCTGCGGCGACATGCATCCTTTCTCCATAATTTTCAGAAGCACCAGTTGCGCCTTCTCCCTGGTAGCATCCTTACTGTCACCTGTCAACAAAATACGAATTTAAATTTCGACTCGCGCACACATGAAAATTGGGAATAGCGACGCAGCACGTTCGCGGATATATCGTTGAATCGCGCGTATACACGTAACGCTTATTCTTGACGTGCGTCGGCTTCGCGCGGGACAGCTGAAAGCGATCGGCGGACCGGTTCTCGACAAATATGGTGTACACATCTGTCATAGACTTCAACCTCATTAAAGGCGTTTAAACGTCACTCCGGCTCGTTCTATTTGAAACTCATTTAGCGATTAACGATGATTCATCCAATGCGCGACGAGATGCCGACGTTCGCGAAAATCTCACTCGAGATCGTCTGGGAATGTGTGTAGTCTTCCAATTAATCCTCGATGTTGAAATTATCTTTGTATCGCGATTATGGGATGTTTATAAGCCGGAATGTACGCGATAAATACCAATTTATTTAGAAACCATTCTATCGGTACCAATTATCGGTCATCGTGGATCATTTGTGGAATTATCGGTCGTCGTAAATAATAATAGAAATTTTCGATATCGCGTTTCGTGCCAGCCGATTCTTCCTCGAAGACCATTTACGAGACAAAAAAAAACGGGTGAAACAAATGTATCCCCGTGCTCACCTAGCCTGTCTATCGTTGGCTGGATAATAGTGGAGATGTAAGGTTTGAAGTCGTGACCCATTCGATCCGCGAGATACGTGAGGATCTCCAAACCATTCTGGACAACCTGGAAAAGAAAAACACGTGCGTCGTTTGAATTTATGGCGCATATCGGCCGATTATAGCCGCGGTGGCAACGATTGTCCTCCTTCGGCGGAATCGCGTCGTTGCTTTCGCATCAAGGCGATCGAGGTCTACCGGTTAATTTAGCGAGCACAGAAAGTGTTTATACGGGACTCCATTATGGTATATTAATTAACACTTCCAACTACGGCGAAAAAACCGGTTAATAATAGAAGCGCCCTTGACGCAATCGGTTTTTCGCATTTTATGCATTTGAGGAATGCGATTGTGTCATTCAGAAAGTTTTCCAAATATATCTTTTTTTTTACGTTTTATTTTTGTATTATTATATTTAATTTTCCTTATCTTATAACTTTCAGTATTTTTCTCTCTAATAATCTAAAAAAAAACCCCAAACATAGAAAGGAAGATATTAAGAATTGATTAATTCCTCGAATAAGCAGGGATGGATAAACTAATATATATTTTTTAACTAAATCAAGTTAAAATTAATTACTTACAAAATCAATTTAGTTATGTTAAATAAACAAAAAATTAACTAGTTGAAAGTTACGTTAGGATTAAATTAACTCAAGTTAAAATAAAAGTTAATTTTGGAAAACATTTATATTAAATTAAAAATTCTCAAATTTTTTTAAGTTAGATTATTTAAAATAACTATAAAATCGATCGTTAAACAAATTTTATATTTTATTTGTAAAATAAGTTTATATAAAACAATAAAGTAATATTGTTTTTTTTTATGTGAGAATGTATTTTTTCTTTTACAAAGATAAATTTTTTTATTTAGGGTAAAAGTCAATAAATAAAAGTTTATGTTTTAAAAAAACAAATAATTAAAAATTAAATTACTTAAAATTAACAATGTTCAAGTTATTAACTTTTCAACTAGTTATTATCCTGCGAATAAGATATCCAACAATTCATGTAACAAGAATGAATCTTCTTAAATCATAACATTTATGATATAAACGAAGAGGTAGATATGAAAGTGGAGAGGAGTAGGCCTACGAGATCGTAATATCTCGTGCAATGTTGACATCTCCAGCTTCATAGTGACGCGACATATCGATTCAGAGGGAGGCAAACCCCCCCATCCTCTTGAAGAATCGTTGCGCTATGTTGCCTCTTATTACGCGAGCCTCGCCAGACGCAAGTGCACTCGTGGTTACGGCCTCAGAGTAATGCGACACGCGCAGACAGAATGGCAGTTTCTGCCATTTAAGAGAGATGCACAATTAACCAGCGAATTTCTCTGATCAAACGCGCGCGAAAGGCGAACTGCGTAGTAATTACGGCGGAAGTTATAATTAACACAAAACATCGCGTACGAACGCCAACGTTAATACTATCCAGCTTTAACGCGTCGATTTAACGCCCTATAAATACCTATCCAATATTTATAACTCGCGCCTAAAGAGGATATCTAGGTAAACGTTGGGTAAATTTAATTTTTCATTGAGCGGCTCGCGCACCGCCGCCGCCGCGCCGTCACGAACTGCAAAAGTGTTTCGATGCGGTGCGGCGTTTAAATGTATTTAACGAAGTGCTATACATAGGCGTATAAACCTATTTTCGAGCCACGGGGTAAACGTTCTCTCAGGGCTATCGTCTGGCTGTGACATCATTGCTCAGCGCCGAGAGTTTTTGCTCTCCTCTTTGGTTTTGCTCTTCTGCGCCATTATCTTCAATCTCTTCGATAAAGCTACATGCACCTCTGATCCATTCACTGATCGTATCTACGTGGAAGTCACTTCCACGTTACATTTCTACGCTGCACTGCATCCGTAAAACGTAAACATCTCGATAAAAATCGATTTCTGTGCAGGTTTTTCAATATCAATTGTAGCGATTGTCCGTTAAGTAAAATAACGTACAATAATGTACGATGTGCAATTGTGCAGCACCTAAAAATTCATTGGAGACGTTCATTGTACATGTAAGAGACAGAAAATATTTTCCAAATCACGTACTCTTCCTACAAAGCGAGCGCTCGATGAAAACCACTTGTAGAGCCGATCTCATCAACTCCAATTAACCTATGGAAAAAAATCGGCCGATTAAATTTATGAATGACCAACTGCAAAACTTAAAACTGATCATCCCTGGCCCAATTTTGTAATTATCTTGATTAATTTTGATTCAAAAAATTACTCGATTATCAATTAAAAGTTTTATATTTTGCAAAAGTAAAATGTACTTTGCAGCAAATGGAGAAAAAAAGACAAAGTGAAACGCGATCAGTCTTGCAGTTCGCAATTCGTAAAATTTAATTTCGGCCGGATTAGGTTAATCGGGGTTGGCGAGATCGGCCCATAGTGGCTCTTTGTGGTAAAAGACTAAACAGAAACGACACGCGAGAAGAGAGTCATGGAGAAGAGAGTCATGCGAAGTCGTACTCGCCGGCCGCCGCGCGTGGGCGAGAGATCCGTACGGCCTTACTTGTCGAACTTGGGTGCACGATCCGTTAAAACTGTTGTTAGCGCTACGTGGGAGGCTGTGCACGTTTCTCTCCGCACGCATGCACGCACGCAGAGATGCAGAGATGCAGATCGCGCGCGTGCAGATTCGGCGCGTCCGCGAGGCGTCGCGTCATGCACGTGGAAAGGGGGAGGGGGAGGGTCCCTTCCGAGGGAAACGCGCCCCCGTAAATACGTCGAAAATACGGAATGCGTATTTTCGGGTACGCGAGATATATCGGGTATCAAATACGTCGCTGAACTTCTTGGCAGTTTAACAGAAAAGCCACAGGAAGCGAGACGAGAGAGAGAGAGAGAGAGAGAGAGAGAGAGAGAGATCTGCCGACGGTTACGAAAGCGAATGCGAATGTGGGAAAGCCGAGTCAATTTTCGCGCGGGTCGCGTCTTCAAATAATATCCCAAGGCACACGGCGAAACGCTTAATTATTTCGGAGCGAAGAGTCTATATATGACTTAAATTACTGCGATTAGACGAGTGGGCGATACATTTCTTGAGAATCGTGTAGCTCTCTTCATCGTCGCGAAGTTCTTCGTGCTGCGACGTGTGTGAGGCGAGAAAAAGAGAAATGCACAATTTCACCGGTACCGAGAAGAGCCGGTCGCGATTTGCAACGGACTATATTTGGCGGCACATGTTCCTCGGTTATCTCTCCGCCGTATAGTGAGACAAATGTGCTTCGAGATAAAGCGCAATTCGATAGTGTCGCAGCGCGTTCGTTCTCGTTTTATTACAGTGATTCCGAGGTAAAGCGACCGACACTGTTCGGCGTTGATTCGATAATCTCGACGTAACGAAAGATATCCTCGAGCGTACGCGAAATTCACGGAATCCTAAGGCAATGATCCGCTCCAATTTCGTGAAGCGAACGCATTAGGCCCTGAGCACAGTGGAGGAATATTAGAAATGGGAATTAGAATTTTTAGAATTAGTTACCTTAACGAACGCTACGGACAAACGACAAGTTGTGTCTTGTACGACGAGTTTATGTTTTATATATTATTTATTTTTATTGTGCGTTACACTCGGAAATAAATTATTAAATTTTAATAAATATTTGTTTAAACAGTTGCAATAAAATATTTACTTACGGTACATAAATAATTACTCAATAAAAAAAAGATAGTTAAATTAAATTAGTGGTTCTTGTACTAAATGTTTATTTACATTTAGTAAAATGTTTTATTGCAAGTATTCGAACAATGTTTATTAAAATTTAGAAATTTTTTCTCTCAGCGTACGTTTAATGCTAGTTGAGGAAATTGATTTTAAAATTTCAATTCCCATTCTCAATATCCAGTGAAAAAAAAATTTATGTTCGCAAAATAAATTTATTTTATTCATTTCCTTATTGATTTAAATAAATATTAGCTAGTACAAAATAATTTACTTTTGAACTTACGAAGTATTTTTTTGAACCTGGAAATAATGTGTATTTATTCAAACCTAAAATGTTTTTCTTTCCTAGCGTACTATTTCTCCATTGTTCGCAGAGTCTTATTATTATATATGTGACATTCGCATAAAAATGACTGAGATAAGCGAGAAGCTATCTCATGCAGCGGGGCTCTTGAAAAACAAGTCGATTTGAGAGCCGCTTGAGACGGACTCGGCGATGACACGTATATCTCTGTACGCTCTTCCACTTCTCGATCCTCGCGAGCATTAGAGGACACAATATTGGTATGCCATTTTTCTTAAGTGACCGCGCGAACAGAATGTTACGGAACGTGTATGTACTCTGCGCGCGACGTAAGTAATGCATATTATATAAGAGAGGTAAAACGCGCGCGCGCTCGCGTACCAACCGTGCGTATGTAAAAAGCATCGAGGTGAGGGTGATGTCATACTTTAAATCCTGAAAAGGAAACATCTCTGCGGCGGTGCAAGAAAAAAGCGAGAAGAACGCGACTGTTGAGGCTGCGGCGGTGGCGGCGGCGGTTCGGTTTTGTCCTGTGTCCTTGACATCGATTCACGGGTGCACCCGGTGCAGTTATCGTTCCGTAAGGAGAAACATTGTTAAGTCTAATTACACGCGACGATTCACCGCCACGGGCGACCTTTGATACAACAAAGAATACTTTGCGCCTTAGGACTCCATTTACCTACATTTTATGCCACTGCGTAAAGCGCGTGCGACATAAAACCAGCGCATTGCGTTTGTGATGCACTATAAAAATAAACCAGACACAAATTGAATCTTTTTTTTAAGTATATAGATGTTTATATAAAAAGAAAAAAAGGATATATGTTATTAAGAAAAATATTATAGCCACGGGGCGTATGTTTAAATTTTGTAAATAAATTCTTTGAGAATTTTCTTTCCAGAATTTCTAGTAATTTTAATCAAAAGTCCAGGTAAGATTAGAGAATTGTTTACTGCAGCTTTAAATTTACTTTATTACACTTATCATTTTTATTTATTTTATAATATTAGACCTATTTTTTAATATTCTTTATTCACGTTTTTGGCTGCAAAAAATTAACTAAGGTAGATAAGTAATGAGCAAATATTGCAATATCGCATATGTTTAATACTTAACTAATCTAAATAACGGAGACAGAATTTATATCTGAACTGTTTGTGAGATTTAGAAAAAAAAGTTTTTTGTGGCGCCTACATGTTAAGGTCAATCATACTTGTTTAACTTATAATTAGCAATAAGACCTAAATTTTCTGGATAAAATGTCAAAATGTTATTGTTATAAATTCTACATGTGACAAACAATATTTTAGCAGATACAAAAAATAGTGATAAATATTTGTTGTAATATAGAAATCTACCTATATCAGCGAAACATCTTTTTGAGTGCCGTTAGCACAATCCTTGCATCCAACAACATATATTGTAAATATACGTCTACAAGTTGATATTTTTTGATTATGCATTCGAATCGTCAGAGTTCAAAATAACATAAAAACTGTCACATTGACATAAATACGAAAGAAATAAAAACGCGAAACAATAAAGTGCAGAACTATTACAGCAATCGAAATCTCGGTATCAGAAGATATCGCAAGACTAAAAAGCGGAGGAAGTTTAACAATAAGCTACGTTGCCGGTTCTTTCCTTTCGTTCCAAGGAACCGAGACAGAAAGAAGTCTCGGTCGGGTTAACAACTATCGGGAATAACTTGTAAAGGAAACGTTCCTTTTTTTTTTCTTTTTAATTTTGTTTTCTCGGCAGTCTGCCAAAATCGCAAATCAGAGTGAGAAGCGTTTCGCCGAAGATTAAGGGCAGTCCGCGACTCGCTCGACGGGGACGAGATAGATTCATTAAGAAACCACCGGGCCGAGAAAGCGAGGCATTTTTTTTCAGCGGTGCACACCTCATTCTTACGGCCGAACACAATGGATATCGTCGTGGGCAGCGGACAGCTGAAAAGGCCGGCTTTTAACGCACTCCCGGAGTTTAACGTCACGAGTCCTCGTTCTCGTGCCCCGAAGGTGAAAACGACGCGTGCCACTTGCAGATTCAACATCGCGCGCCGGCAACAAGTGGCGTCGAACGCGACAATCGCGCATTCATATATAAAATACGTTCGATTCCCGTCTGAAAATTTAAGCGACGGAATTAAGCGCGACACGCGCTTCCGCCGATTTCGCTCAGTTTACTGACGTCCGGACTCGCCGGCGTATAATGCGAACTGAACGAGGCATTGTGCGGAGTGAATGACGGTCACTCTCTCGAATCGAGTGTAAAGAAGCGTATGTGCGTTTCGTAATTAAAATCGCAAAGGGGCACCTTCTTAAGTATGAAAGCTACCAAATCGAGGCACATTGCAATTTTTGCCTGAATGCAATTTTAATCAACACGACCGGGAGAAGCTTGGAAAAAGGCTGCTCTCTTCTCCAAAGAAGAACGCAATTTGTAATTCTGAACGAATCTTGAATATAAAATTAACGGAAGTTCACTTCCAAACACGGATCGCGGCGGAAATTAATATGAAAATGCAAAAAGAAGTTAGATAAGAGACGGAGAGGTGACTCGAACGACTATAAAAAAGCCGCGCTAAAAATAGCAATGAACGCTCGATTGCACGTACAAACGCACACGAGTGCAATTTCCTCCGTGTGTACGTGCGTATGTGTATCAAAACAGGCGAGTTCATACATAATGCAAGAGCCACCAAATTTCGGCCGAAACTCGTTTCGATTATTTATTTTGTCACATTGCAAAACAATTTTTACATATACTTATTCTTGCCAAGATGGAGAGTGACGTAAGACGATCTATCGAACTTCGGCTGGATGAATATTTTAAAAGTCCGCGCACAAGTATCAATTACATACGTGGAGAACGTGAAGAGTAATTCGATGAGCAGGTGAAACACGAGCGAAATTTCCGAGTTAAATATAGAATCCGCGAAGAAAGAAAATAATTAAAGAATAAAAGAAAGTATATTATTAAAAAGGGAGAAATGTACAGTTTTTAATTTCATTAATAATTAGAAAAAAATATTGAAAAATATATGTAATTGTTCCGTGTTTTATATTAATCAATAATCTTTTAAAGTACAACCACAATTTTTTGCTGTAAAAATGAATTAAAGTAGATAAATTGATTAGCAAATATTGTGACATATCTGATACATAACCAATCTAAATAACAGATAGAATTTATATCTAAGCTGTTTGTGAAATTTATAAAGAAAAGTTTTCGGTGGCGCCTATTCATGTTAGAGCCAATCACACTTGTTATAAAATTTAATTGTATAATTGGCAGTAAAACTTAAATTTTTTAAACTTGCTAAAATGTTGCTGTTATAAATTCTATATGTGACAATCTTTTAGCTTTAGATACGACAAATAGTGATAAATTTTTATTGTGACATCTAGAAATTTACCTACATCAACAAAATATTTTTTTCAGTATAAAATATAAATTTGTTGCATTCTCGTGAAGAGTCTTTTATCGCCAGATATTAAAACGAAACGTAAAGCTGAGTCATTCACCAGCATTACCACCTAAACAACGAGAATGATTGCTTACTCCCACTCGTCTTAGAGTAGATTTTGCCACGTGATACAGCAACTTTCAACATTTCGGCTAATGATACCTTGTAAACAAATCATCGACCGCGAAATCTTGTCAATGATTTTATCAAGACTCATCTTATTTTCACGAACAAGGAATGATCAATCATCTTTGTTGAGATAATCTTGGAGCGTTTTAATGGGTCAAACGTAAATTTAAATTTTATTTTAGAATTGTATTTGAGGCACACGCGGAAAAATATCATTCTTGTGCTGAAAAAAGAAATTACTTAACTTTTAATCTTCCTCTTTCAAGTAACGGTTATCTTTACAACGAATATTTTCTTCACAAGTCTTAAAATATACTCATTTGCTTGAAACAAGTAATATTTACTTAAACTTCTGTGTACATTGCAGAAAAAGAAATACCGTAAATTATACATTTGAAGGAAAACACGTAAATATAAATATACGTGTTTCAAATATTTTATAAATTCATATATCATAAGTTCATCGTACGCATCAAATTTAATTAAAACACATTCTGAATCCTAGTAATTAAATATTTTAATTAAGAATATCAGATTAAAAAAAATTCAATTGTTTATTCTAATTGTGCTTCGATACAATTTTATAATATTCTTCGAAAGAAAATATTATATGATTCTTTTTTTTAAATATACGTTTTAAATCAATTATCAAGAAAATATTCTTAGTTAAAAGTAACGTTACTTACTAAAAGAAAAATAATAAATTAATTTCAGGGGGAAATGGGTATATAAATGCAAATCAGTATCAAGTATTATATTAAATTAATTAATCAATTTAATATAAATAGTGATATTACTAATTCTTATTCGACATGCTGTGTTATGACCGAAAATTAATTCGGCGCACATTCTGGTTGAATTTGGAGAAGTATATAAAATCACATAAATAAAAATAAAAGCACTAAGACCTAACTACGACTGATGAAGACTTTCTTACTATCATTGTGTTGTTACACTATCGGTCCAATAACATATTTGTAATTTAAATAAATTAATAATCGCTTTTTTTAGTAGCAGAATTGATATTTTTCTATGTGCAGATATATGAAAATGACGTACGAAAATTTTAGGAGGGACTAGGCGTGGAAGTTTAAATCACTGGGACTATACCTGATGGTTTAAATCCCGCAGTGAAGTCTCGAACCTCTACTCGTTTCTCCATTAAACTGTCACTCGGACCGCAGTGCATTTCTCTCGAAGAGGTCAAAAACTCGCATTGGCCGTACACTCAGCCATTACTGGAGAGCATTTAGCGACTTGATGGCTTCGACTAAACGACATCCCCTCGTCGATCTTTGCGACACGTTAGCAAAAGACACGTTACATACATGGCGTGAAAGTTTTTTCCCTTATTCGCGAGTGAACCGAGCTCTGTGACGAGTGAAAGATGTAGAGTGAGTTTCAAGTGAATTTCGGGATCAACGCGACATTGTGTTTAATGAAATTAATCTGAAGCCTTTATCCAGGATTTAACCTTTGATATGAATTTAGGGAAAGCCGATTATGCAAATTAAGGATGTATCGGATATACGGTCTCTGCAAAATGAATAAAATTTAGAAATGTGTTTAATATTAACACTTCAAATAAATTATATACATATGAAAGTTGTGTGAAAAATAAGATATTTTTATTTATGATTTGCGCTTAAAAATTATTTTACAAGATTAAAAAAAAATCTCAATTTTTTATGTAAGTACTTTAAGTATTCAAGTATTTATATAAAGTTTTATTGTGATTGTTTAGTTATTTTCTAAATAAATGAATTTTATTTATTTTACAGAATTGATCTCTGTAAAGCAATGAAACTTTTACATAAATCATCTTGAACGCTTAAAGTTCTTCAATAAAAAAAAAATTCAGATCTTTCTTCATAATTTCTTATTTCATTATTATTCTATTTAAAGCACATGCCTATTTCTTATTAAAATAACTTTTCAGAGAGAAAATTGCCGCCCAATTTTTTCTACTATACTTTCAAATGCAATATAAAACGTTCTGTAATTTTCTTAATGTTTTGAAAAATGTCCTACGCATCCTTGATTAGAAATTCGGCTAGCTGATCGCGCATTTTCAATTCAATTACGTCTACGGTCTTGACCGTAGTCGTCCTCGAAGATCCGGCAAACGAAGTAAGTAAATAAACCATGGCACGTTTAATTCGGCGAGAGTACCGAGAACGTAGGAGTGCAACTCAATCGGCGACAATAACACGCCATAAACTCGATTGCTCTCGATCGCTCGATGCAGATTAAGCAATTTAAAGGTCGCACCGGCGATGCGTTCCATCTTTATCCTTTGCCAAAAGAGGAGATCTCGAAATATCTCCTCTCGGTTAGGTCACAGAGGTGCAACAGTCTTTCTTAGAGACGCGATCGTAAAAAAAAAAAAATAGAAAATTTAGCACGGTAAACGAACGATGGGAGAAAGTCTAACGATAACATCGCGATGATTACCTTCGTGACAAAAATACATTGAATTTGAAAGCGCGCGATCTCTCCGGCTGTGTAAAAGTATCTAAATTTATAACGGGACGAGGTCATCTCGATTATCCGAGTGTTAAAGGTTGCATGTACGCATGAGTACCCGGACGAATGAGAATCCCTGTACGCGCCGCGCACACGCACATGAAATAATAAAGTTTGTCACTCGACAAACCCCGACCGGCACCTCGCGGCGATCGTACGAAATTGGGATCGAGTGAGATTTCACGTAATATAACAGATATAAGGCATACACGAAGGGGAGAAGAGAGGGAGGGAAAGACAAACGTCCATAAAAAGGAGATATCAGACACAAACATAGAAGTTCCATTCGCGGGAATGCATCTAGCACAGTCATCCGCGCATTACGAAATGATATTTTCACGTTCATAACCCTTATCTCATTTCTCTAATTAATTAAACGTGCCAGTGCCAATTTCATTTTCTCTTCAATGCTTGTGCGTATATAGACGTTATCTCATTCACGTAAGCGTCGCATTTTATTTTCTCGTGCTCAATGGCGCATTGTGCGGCCGGAGAAATGCGGCCGAAATCAACGTATCCTTACGAGGGAAAGGATTGAAAGGAGGCTTACCGCGCTGACGTATAAACATCCCGCTTCGTGCCCCTGGCCGGTATCTTTATGAAACTACGCGTTGATCGAGCTTATTGCGCAATAAGCGTGCGTCAGGTACGCCAATTAGCTCTTTTCTACGCTCATTTGCCGTCTACAAGGCGGCGAACTTCATTACTAGGATTTTAATTGTGTCGTAGAATGCTAATCGCAATATGCACAAGACGCTGAGTGTCAGCGTCATGTGGCTTGAAAGTTTCATTATGGAACACATTCATATATCTGTATTTTTTAAGTCTCAGTGATGTAACTAACGTTTTCCATTTGCCGATTGCGCAATCTTGTTTTCATCGGAACTAAAAATTCCGATTATAGAAAGCGAGTTAACTCTAAAGATTATAAATCATATTTTTTTCTGACGTTAATATTATTCTGCATAAGAATTCACATAGTTATAAGAATTGTTTTAAACTTATTTTTTAAATAATTCTTTATTGATTATTATTATAATTTTAACAATTATAAGATATTTTTAATAATAGAGTGATCATCTAATTCTACAATATTCATTGGATCTATGCGAGTTATTTCTCAGGTTTTATCTTATAAAGTTAAATTTATTATAATGATTTTAATTTGAATAATTTTAAGTGAAAGGTATTCTTTTAGTTTGGAAAAGAAAACTTTTAGATTTTTTTCCATATATTATAAATCGTATGGTGTTAGAACAATTAAATTGATATTACTTTAATGTAAAAAAAATCTTATTAAATATTAAACTATAAAAATTTTAATAACAAAGTTGTACTAAGCTTGATTCAGCACCTGGGTGAAAATTTATTCACAGCAGCACTTAGGGTTAACTTGGTTCGTATTGTTTTCTGTAACTACAAATAAATCGACACGGTACGCGCCGCGAGGGATTGCTTACATTGCGCACGATGTTATTACGACGTTTATTACGACGTTTAGTTTTAAACGTGACGACGCGATATTGATCTTTCGCACGCACGAGGAGTAAGTTTCATATATCTGGATCTTCCGAGTAAACAGCTGTATATCCTCTACTGAATACTCGTGCATCAACTCGTGGCCACTCTTTAAATCCCTTTAAATATCACCGTGCTACTTTGATCTTCGTCTTACTTAATGCGCAAATACTTAGTATTAAAGCAAATTATTTAACATTAGAAGGTTAGATTGCTCAAGAAATTATACTAGCCTTTGACAATTAATTTTTTGTGACGTACTAAACAAATGTATGAAAGTAAAATTTTGAGAGATATTTGGACAGTCATAAAGAGTAAATAAAAATTTTTTTAAGCAAATACTTATGTAAATATCCGATATAAATGTAGGTGAGTCATACATCGTTTCTTTCATTTTGAAATATTTCGACTCTCAGTAATCCAATCAAGGCGAATTTTAGTCTAAATCATCATGACTCGAGATATTAATAAAAATGATAGCAATATATTTATATAAATATTTGTTAATAAAAATTCGTTAATAAAAAGTATATTTTTCTAATCTTAATATGTTGTACAAATATCACTCAACACTTTACTTTCGTACATTCATTCAATTCGTCACAAAATATTGTCAAACATTTTCAGTAATCTGAACCTCTTTGCATTGAAAAAAAAAATTTTATATATTTTAAAATTATAATTGCATTTACAACACAGAAATGTTTATTTTATTTTTACCATATTAATATTTGAAATTATTACAATTTATAAAAAATTTTGTCATAGAATCATAAACTTAAGATTATTTTTAACATTAACAGTAATAACTATAAAAATGGAGCGCCTAACTACAATTATTTTGCCACGTAATTATAGTGTCACAAATATTTTCTTTCTCTTCAACGAATGTTCTCACGCCTGAGAGAAAATTGCATGGTAAAATAATTATGTTTTGGAGCTCCATTTTTACATTTATTACTGCTACAATGTTAGTAATAAAAACCTTGTATTTATGAACCATGATAACATTTTACTGTAAATTATAATTTCAACTATCAATATAGTAAAATATGAAGATACGTATAAGATAAAAGTAAAATAAATATTTTTATATAATAAACATTATTATTTATAGTAAACTATTTTTTAAACAATCTTTTATTATTTACGTAATAATAACAAAATTAAATTTTAATTAATAACTATAAAACTTATTAATTTATCACTAAATATAATTTTCATGATTAAAACTATTAATAATTTTAGTAAAATTTACTATGAATTATAATTGCAATCTTTGTCTCTCAGTGCAACTACCAATATTGCAGCTTGCGCGAAGCAACTTGCACTTTCGCTTGCGAGTTGCGGTAAACACAGGTTTCGAGAGTCGTGAAATCGCAAAGACCGTATTACTTTGGTCCCCCGGGTGGTCGGCACGGAAAGGAAAGAATCGAAAGAAATAAACACGGAAAAAAAAAAAAAAATAGAACGAATGCCAGGTCGTTCACTGCACCGAGTTAAACTGCTGTGCACAGTAAATTGTGACAAACAGCACTTTCATCGGCGTTGCAGCCGGCCTGCTCGTTTCCCGCGGATCATCTCGCGTTACAATGCCGTTAAATCGGCGGTCGTTCCCGTTTTCCTGTCGCGAAGGTGAGAACAGGGGCGGCCGCGTTCTCACGTGCGAGCGCGAAAAAGCGGCGGTTTACGGAACGCGCCGCCGAAGGCGGCGACTGCGGGTGACTGTGATCAATCGTCCACCTTTCTCCATTTATGGACCGCGCGCGTCATGTGCTCTCGACTAAGGAGGAGGCTCGCCGCAGTCGCAAATCCAAGTCGCGATCAACTTCGATTGAGTGCCAACCTGTAAACGTCACACTCAGAGAAAAATTCACGCTGGTGGCAACTGTAAAAGTGACAACTACTATACAAGTTTTATATGTAGAATTAATGTAAATTTGTCGATAAATTATAAAATAATTATAACCGTTACAGTAACTAAAAATAGTTTGTATCACCTCAGCGGCAATGTTTGCGTATCTATTTACAGTGAACACCTCAACAATAATTACAGTTATATAAACTTCACTACAAAAAGTTATGAAATTATATACTTGCAGTTTATGTACGACCGATTAAGTATACGACTGGAATAACTGTGATAGCAGTGGAGCAGTGGTGTAGGACCCTAGGAACGAGAACGAGGAATCTCGAGTTTGAACTTCAGGCGGTTTACTTTTTCCATCACTTTTTCCTACATTTTTATTACTATTTTTCTATAGTTTATTCAACAATTTTACTACCCCAAGCAGCACAAGGTTATAAGAAAGTTTTTACAAACTTTGTGAAACGTTTGTATATCTTACACACTGAAAAATTATACTACCAAAAAGTTAATGTCAATTATACAACTGTATTAAAAACTATATTAAAGACTATTTGTAGTTTTTAAAATGTTTACATGACGTAAAAAATAGTCGTTATTATTCATTTCAAGATTTTGCAATGTCTATACGACTTATTACATGTGAATCGTATTGCATAAATGTTTTAACAACGTTACTGCTTACTGCACTTTTGAGTTGCAAGACGGTTATAAAAAAAGTTATAAAGAAGGTTGTATAAACATTTCTATAACTGTTATGCCACTAGATTGTGCACAAATGTTTAATAATACTGTATTTTCATGGTTCATGCAACTTGTTGTTTTTATTAAAACTTTGTAATGCATAGTGCTACTTGTTCACAAATTTATATCATGGTTGCTGAGATGATCTTTTTCTCTGAGTGCATGTGACTTAGAAGTTACATTACAGGGTGTATACCTATACAGCTGTATTTCTTCAAGTCTCAACGGTATAATGAACGCTTTTCCCTCGCCAGTTATGTAAACTAGTTTCACGAGCAAAGAATTCCGGTTATGGAAGGTTAAGGGCGAATTAATTCGATTAGTTCATATAGCTTCGCCCTTTCCTTGATTATAATTCGTCTTTTTCGTCTTTTTCAATGCCGAACGAAGTGTAGCCCAACTTTAGTACGAATGTCAAAGTTATATTTAATTTATTGCATGCTATAGTGAGTTTTACGTGAGAGCTGCAGTTACGAGAATAATGCCGAATTTCTTCACCTCTAGATAACTATTCATGAGATATCTCTCACAGAATATGGTAATTTCTAGTCAGGGTTGGGTAAGTTGAAATATATATTTTTTTAACTAAATTAAGTTAAAGTTAATGGCTTGTGAAATTTAGTTATATAAAAGTTAATGGACCAAAAACTAATTATTTAAAATTTACATTAAGATTAAATTAACTTAAATTAGATTTGGAATAACATTATTCATATTAAATTAGAAATTTGTAAGTTTTTAA
Organism: Solenopsis invicta; assembly: GCF_016802725.1. Taxonomy (NCBI): domain Eukaryota; kingdom Metazoa; phylum Arthropoda; class Insecta; order Hymenoptera; family Formicidae; genus Solenopsis; species Solenopsis invicta. Next base: position 7,654,778 of record NC_052669.1, on the reverse strand, counting down.
AGTTTGATCACTCACAATTATAACATCAAACAAATTTAATATTTTATCTGTAAATTAAATTTATATGAAATAACAAGGAAATATTTATATGGAAATGTATTTTTTCTTTTATAATTTTTCTCTTTCACATAGATAATTTTTAATTTAGGAAAAAAATTACTAAGTTCAAGTTTATGTGTTTCAAAAAGAAGCTAGTTACAGTTAAAATTAAATTATTCAAAAGTTATTAACACTTTTTAACATTATTTAACTTTTAACTTTATAACTAGTTACTACCCACATTAAACAGAAGGGCGGTAACAGTAAGATCTTGATGCTGAAATAATATTTCACTGTATGTAAAAGTGTATGTAAAAATCATATATGAAATATTATTTCAGCACCAACATCTTGCTATTGCAGTTATGGCCCTTCTTCTATTTAATTTCTTGTATACAAATCACAGTCTTGAATCTATATTATGTACTTACTATTGTATCCAACCCTGTTTCTAGTAGTTTTGTATGGAAAGTTAGTAATATGAAGAGTAGCTACCTATCTGTTCGACCCTGTGCACAATAGAGGAACATTAAATATTAGGAATAAGAATTAAAATTTTTTAATCAATTTTCTTAATGAATACTGTAGAAAGATGATAAGTTATATCTCGTACAACATTTGTGTTTTGTGTCTTAAGCTGCGTTCGGATATGCACTGCCAGTACTGAAATTCTATAATTCACATTACAGGTACTATAAATTTTCAGTACTAGCAGTGAATTTCAGAACGCTGTCTTATTGACATCTACTGAACAAATTTAATATTCATTAGGAAAACTAATTCTAAAGTTTTAATTCCTATTCTATCTTAATATTTAATATTCCTCTATTATGCGCAGCACCTTAGATACATAATCAGATGTTTCGATGAAGAAAATAAATTTCTAATTGCTTGACAAATATCTTTATCTAGAAGCTAACTATCCATTTTCTCTATCAAAAGGTACTAAGAAATTGGATATAAGGAAGAATAAGAAAAAAATATGCATATGATGACAGCGCTAAATCCAACACCTTCCAAAACTTTCCAAAAAATAACACTGTTACAGAAGTCGTTCAGAACTCAAGCTTTCAAAGCTTTCAATAACGCAATAGCGATAAACAAATTTTTATAAATATAAATCAACATCCTTTTATCAGCAAACATTTATCGACACTCCAGAAAGGCTGACTTCTTACGTTACTTTGCGGAGGGCGAGGAAATCAAAGTTTCTCCATCTCTGTTTCTTAATTTTTGGCGTTTAATAAAAGCGGAGAGCAAGCACAGGCGAGATAAGTACATCTATAAATAACGTGAAAGTCACTCGGAAAGTAGCCGGAGAAAAAAGTGATGCGAGTGAAGGTTAGGTACGCTCCCGGAGTGACGACGGCTCCGTCGTCGTCGTCGACGGGTCACGACGCACGCTTACCTTGGGATTGCCATTGCCGAGCCACGGTATGATGTTGTCGATGAACATGCCGATGTCCTGACACTCGATGCTCTTGCTCGAGTCACCGAGGTAGTTGAGGAGCGCGCTACCGACGTTGAGTTTTTTCTTGATGTCCGTCGTCGACAGGAGCGGCATGAAGCCGTCCATATCACGAGGATTCATCGCCATCGTTGGGCGAGATGCTAGACGTCGCACGTCGCCGTCGTCGTCGTCGTCGTCGTCGTCGTCGCAGCCGCCGCCGCCACCGCCGCCGCCACCACTACCACCGTCGTCGTCGTCGTGGCCGCACACGTCGTTCTCGTCGTCGTCGTCGTCGTCGCCGCCGCCTCCGAAAGACGATCCACCCGCGGTAAACAGCACAAGGACGATACGCGGAGAGGTAGTTCACTCGCGCACGTCAACACACATTATCTCGCCGCGGGAACGGGGAGTCTCGCGTCCTTCGTCATGCCAGCAGGGACGAGTTGGGGTCACGCGGGCAGCGGGAAAGAACGCGAGAATTGTAGGGGCGAGTCCGGTCACCGGTACCGCTGACACCGTCCGCACGATCCAATCACCGTCACTGCGGCGGCAGTTATCGTTGTCGTCGTAGTCGTCGTCGTCGTTGCCGCCGCCACCGCTGCTCGACCGTACGTGCGGCGCGACGAGCCCAGAGCGAGCCTCCTAGTTTTATACTCACAGGATCACGATCCTCGCGTTGCACTGGACACACGCCGAGCGCGATCAGCAGCGTTTGTTGTTGACGTTATCACGCAACTACTACATCCGAACGCGAACGCGGCGAAACGAGGGATCATCGGCACCGTGCACGCGACGCCATTTTCATTTCCCCATCATGGCGATCGGCGCCTTCGTCGCGCCACCGCGCCATCGCGCAAGCGCCACCGCGCGGCCGCTGCGCCAACCGTTGGCCGTTTCAACCGTCGCCTCCGATAACAGACGTTTGAATTGGTTTGAATAGCATGTCGTTCCGCGGCCGTTGCGTCTCTTACTGTGTTCTGCGGCACAAATATATTCCGTCGTTTTCTACGGCATGGCATCGTGAAATTGATCGTCGAATCGTTCCTTCTAGATCCTTGAGACAGCGACTCCGGCATTGATAACTACCTATCCAGTTGACGATTTGAATTCGTGCAACGAGGTGAGTCAAAAAAATGTGTCTTAAAAGTAACTTAACGCGTACGTTTTCCGTTTACTGTTTGTCTGGGCTGCGTTCAAAAACATCAGAGATATCATTTGACCTTGTTTACTGAATATTAGACAAGGATAAAATGATATTTTTGGCTGCACCCGAGCGATGTTTTTGAACGTAGCCTTCCGTGTGGCGATTACGGCTGCGATCCACTTGATGCTGCAAATGCTTCGAAACGTTTCATTGACCAACCTAAACAAAGAATTTGACGAATTCATCAATTAAAGAATACCTCAAAGCTTCTGTAGCATCAAGTGTGGACCGTAGCCTGCCGTAGCCTACTGCCCATGGTCTCAAGACTTGTCTTTATACCATGCTACTGCCTACGTTTCTCGCGAGACTAGTGCCGCGTGAAGTTGTGCGCGTTTCAAACCGCAGAGCTAGCTGAGCTAGGAGGGGGGAGGAAAGAGCGAACTGTTCAGTGTTCACTCGATTTCGGATCTCGAAGGGTCATTCATGTTTCGTCAGACGCGCGAGCTCTTCGTACGCTTTTCGTAATGAAGTTTTAATGGAGGATAATGATATATATACATAGTTACATTCACATATACAATATTAGGTTTGTACAGTACAATTTGTTATTCGCTGTCGCCGTGCGCGTCCCGACGCTCGCCGCGCCAACGTCGTTGCGAAAAACGCGGGAGACGGAAGAAAATTCCTGTCGTGAGCGCGGCGACGCAGTTGATTATGTGGAATTTCGACGATCATCATCCCTCTCGATAATCGCGTGTCGCCCCAACAAAATTTCCGCAATCTTCATTCATGCTTCATTGCATCGTTACAATCTGAGAATGCGAACGGAAAACCTTTTTCGCGAGAACAATATTCATTGAGATCGGATGACAGAGACGACCGATGCGGGACAATAAACATGGCGTCTTGTTATCATTATTAACTTTTTTTTTTACGGCATACTTTCGAGCGAACAACTAAAATGATTCTGATTTACGTGGCTCGTTGCGTTTTGTACGTGTAAGTAAAGCAAGTTTTTTTTAATTCGATTAATCAATCGCATTATGCGCAAATTAATTTTTGCACACTGAGAAAAAAAGATTATTAACTTGACTAAATTTTTCAATTTGATTGGATTTATTCAGTTCAAGTATTTATGTATTTAAATTAAATATATAAAATTCAAATATTTTGTGTATTCAAGTCAAATACATAAATAATGAAACTGAAAAAATTTAATCGAGTTGAAAAACTTAGGCAAGTTAAAAACTTTTTTCTTAGTGCAGGGCAAAGATGCATTTTAGAAACGTACGAATTACTCGAGATATAAATCAAATCACATATTTTGATAAATTTGATAATCTTCCAAAAATTTAAAATAATTTTTCTTACAATACAGGAATCTATTATTATCTTTTATATTATCCCTCCAGACCTTACCGAAAATTTGAAGACTTAAGCGAAGTTTTTATTTTGAAATATTGCGATTGATCCATCAATAAATTAAAAAAACTCACCTGTATTCAGGTCTGTGACTCATGTTTATTTTTTTCAAGTTTAACGCCAAGGCGCAATCATGAGTCTTTGAGTAGATTCCCATGTAGCACATAGATTCAAAAACGTTTTGTAAACGTTTTAAACATTCTAGAAACGTTTCTTACGAGTTAAAATGTTCACTCGAAAAATGTTATATGAAATATCTTTTATTTGACAAAAATGGTTTTTGAAACCATTATATAAATCATTCTCAGCTATATAGAAGCATAAAAATTGCATTTTATAAATTATGGTTTCAGAAACGTTTCTTATTGGTTCTTTACGTTTATGAAACTATGTATATCTACGTTTACAAAACGCATATGAAATCAATGTGCTACTAGGATTATGTTACAGAAGGGTGGCAATAATGGCACCTGCGTGCGAGTGCGTATACGCATAACACGCAACGTTTTCATAGCGATATCTGATAGCGATGTTTATTTATAATTAAACTGTGTCGCACACGCGCACGCGACGTACCCAGGGGAGATCTTCCGTCGAGTCGCGTGATACGAAACAATCCTTAATTAAAAGCATAATTGCCACCGTCCCTATAAAAATCGACGAACGCTGCATATGAAAAGTGTCAATTAACGCTGATTTACAGAAAGTTACGGTCAAAATAAATAGGATCTGTATATGTATATAACTTAATTTATATATAAATAATTTATATTATATGTATATATATGTATATATTACTCTTTATAAATAGTATATTGCATGCATTTTTTGCACTAATGTCTTCGTTCGACGATTGGTTAATCCAAAACTGAACGTCTAAAATCGCTATAACAGCTATATCACAATACGCGGCAATAAAAATGATGGAGCTACGCTTAAATCCTACTCGTCACGAGTATCTAATTCGTTCGAACACGCACCCCCGATCTATTATTATCATGATCGAGTATCACTCGGCTGTCCAGACTACTCCACTCTATTTGGTAATTTTTGTAATATTCGTGAATCGTACGCTTCTCGCTTATCGCACGCGACTAGCAGGGAAAACAGCCGTGAGATATCCATTCGATAGGCACGCGTCGTCTCTATCGCGTCGCAGCGAAAAATATTGAAAAATATCCTGCTGAACCTGGCTGGGGTGAATGCTATCGTCTTATTTACGTCGCGAAGCTTCGTTACGTGAAACAGCATGACTTGTCGAAGCGACGCGTGTAAGTCGTCGATCTGCGCCCAAAACGTGCTGTCCCCGATCGAACGTATGGCTGATCTTCGCGTAACAAATTAGCGTAATGAAATCTAAAACGAATAAATTTTTCGGAATATTTGCGATGTTGACAGTACGTTTCGCACACAGACTTGTACACGTTTAGAATTGTATTATTATGCTACGCTTATATGTACAGTTCGTTCCGCGTTTTAGAGATAATCTGACTGTCACAGTCATAATTGGCATCTTGTAACTTTCTATAGGTTCTCTTTTCTTTCGGTTGTACGCTTCGCGAGTAACTTAACGCATCGTATTTTGACGAAAAAGAGAAATAGATAGATAGAGAGAAAGAGACAAGAAAGTGCTTATCGTAATTGGTAATTTTCGAACGTAGGCGAACGTAGCTCTGTTGTTTCGCTCACCTAATTTGTCTAAATTGTTTGATATTTCGCTGTAATAGCACAGTATTCTAATATATTTGTCAAATGCTCCGAGAGACTTTAACGTGATAACAGTCGCATGTAAAGGCAAGCAAAAAATAGTCGATGCGACTCGGAATAAATTTGTGTGTGTACGAGTATCTAGATTAAACTACACAATGTCCTCTAAAAAAGTAACTACATATTGCTTTCTTAGCGAATGACGTTTCCATAGTATTACCAAATTCTAAATGTTAGAAAGATTTCATAAGAATAAGAATTCGAAAAAACGTCCCTCAAGCTGAGATATCGTGTAAGCGTATCAATAAAAGATGACGTTAGGCTTCGTAGTGCCCGAGGAGGTAATGAGAGATACGTTTAACGCAAGTTCTGTGAATTGACTGAAAGCCTCAACCGATTATAACCCTACTAAGCACATAAATATTTCTTTTCTAATATAACGAGTAAAACACCCAAACGTCTCTGCGCAATCAATTTACGATTGCTTAGGAATACAACCTTTGCCCTATATCACATAATAGAAAAATCTATGAGTTTTTGCGACACGCAATAGACAGAAACATAATATGGTAGTGTACAGTAGCTTAACGGAAAAGAATTGTAACTTAATTATGTTACCATATTGTAACGAACTTGAACACTTTCTGTTGTTGAATCTTTGCCGCTTTATCGTGTAAATTCCGCCGCGATAAGGCTATTGTTGCTGCAACTGTTGCAACAGCGGACATACTTCAACTAAGGGAGTTCCCAGAATCTCTTGGCATACTTGGTTCATATCCGGTTCCATCATGAGTGAAGAGATCTGATCTTCCGTTAGCATCTCCACGCTAATCATTAAGAGAAAGAAAAATTAAGGCATCATTGATTGATGAGAATATATCAGTGGAAACTTACCTTGCTAAACTTTCGCTATCCGATATTTCCTCGTCGGCATTGAGATAGCTCATCGTTTTTTCTAACGGACTAGGGACCTTTTTGCCTTTAGCTTCCAACTTTTCGGACTTTTCAGACTTGTCCTTGTCTCTCTCCACCGTCTTTGGTTCGCTAGAACGTCGTTCCGTTAAACTAGATATGTTTAGCATCATCATACCGTGATTGAGTAATTCCTTAACGCGTTCCCCAGTACCGGCGCTCCATAACATGTCGAGAGATTGTCTCCTGCTTGAATTTGCTGAAATGACAACATGCTCGCGTAAACGTGCATCTTAAGGTATAAAATTTTTTGAAAACGCATTTATCCACTTACTGGAACTACCACCGCTAGCTTCACCGCCGGCTGAACTTCTAGTTATCCAATTGGCTAAGCTACTATCGAGCTTGCTTCTACTTTTCACCGATGGACTCCTTGTAACTTCGGCCTTCTTCTCTTCGCTTAAAGTAACCTCGTTTACTTTCGACATGGTAGGTAAAGATTTTTGCGTTACTAATCTCTTTCGATTGATCTGTTCTTTCGATGGCTCGACAGTGGACGTCTGAGTAGGTTCCGGACTCAGATCCATCGGTAGCGGTTTGTAGGGGATTTGATCTTCCTCGTCGGAATAGACGTCATTGCGGTAATAAACTTCATCCGGCGAATTATTCAAACTAATTTCCGTCCACTCCTCTCCATTTTGAGATTTCGTCGAATTATTCTTGCGGTCGTTTACGGGCGTCTTAATTTTCACTCTCTTCTCAACTGGAGGAGATATAATGCCTGACAGATCCGTCAGGCCTGGTGCAGAAGAACTTGTGTGATTTAAAGGTACGATATGTTTCGAGTCGATCGCTGCGATGCTCCGTGGACGGTCGCGTTTTATATATTTACGAGGTTCGGTAGATGAAAGGTTTAGATTATTTAGGCCCAGGTACTCCGACGATGAATCTCTGTCGATCTGAAGAGAAGGCATAGTTTATCGTTTGATACAACTGAAAAGTACGATTTGCTAGGAACGTACACTTACTCTTGTAGGCATAGGACATGGCACATTTGGACTTATCTTGTCGGGAAGGCGTAAATATTCATCGCTAGTGTAATCCGTGCTGTCCGGGGATCCAGTGACGCTGGAATCCGTTGGTGTCGCCGTGTTAATTTGCCCGCTGGAGCGATCGGGCGCGTCTCGTGAATTCTTATCGTATTCGTCCGTACCGTCATATCTTCTTGTCTATTAGCAAAAGTGAAAGTATAAAGATTTTGTATACGATTACAATCATGCTATTTACAAATTTATATTTATTCACCCTGTGAATCTCGTCGCTGATCTTTTCTAGATTTCGTAACGCTGCCGCGTACGAGGCTTTCGCTTCGCCAACTGATCTCTCCAGCGCACTAACCTTCATCTTTTGCTCCTCCAGCATTTGATTAAAGTGCGCCTTCATCTCATAGTAAGGCCTACATGATCATGTAATTTTTATTTTAAGTTGGAGCTATGTAAAAATTGTGTTTTCACAATATTTGAATATATTATTTATGCATAACAATTTATTGCATGGCAATTTGATTGGGAAGAAGCCATTTGATGAATTTTGTGTGCAGTATATCTATTGTGACAAGCTCAATCAAAAAGAAACTAGCAAATTGTACGTTCAAAGTATTCTCAGAAAGATGCAATTCATGCATAATCAGAATAATTAAAATAAATAGAGAGCTAATTTGAGAGCACACACAAAATAAATGTCTCGTGTATTTAAAAAAAAACAAAATAAAAATGAATATCTATCCTACTTACAACATGAGCAAGTTGTGCCTGTAGGCGATACTGTTTATCAGAAGCAAGCTGCGGCGTGCACCCATACTGCCAACATGAACATATAATCAAAACACATAAATACCATAAGAGGTCTATAGAAAACAAAAATGTAATAATCATTCGAAAGTAATTCGATGATTATTTGAGTAGAGATAAAATACAGCAAGAGGAAGGAACAATAAGAGGTTCAATATGTAAACAGTTATCGTGTTCTAACACATTAACTTGGTTGTATACAAGGTTTTAGCTCTCTTAAAGTGGTTTATATAAATAAAAATAATTATATGCAAAAACTTCATGCATTGTAACAAAGAAAAAAAAACAATCAGAAAGATAGGTACTCGAGCTTTATTAACAGGAGGACCCTCACGTACCTAGATTTGGCAATACTACGCTTCAATTCGCGCTGCAACCTTTGAACTTCGTGTTCCGCTTTATGATATAACGCCGTCGTGTGCCTGTGCTCCGCTTCAGAGAGAGCTCTCTCATGCTCCGACTCATTAACTCGTGACGTAGCATGATTCAACATTTCCTATAATATATGTCATCATTTGCTTAATAATGCTTTGCATCTTCTTTATAAGACTCGATATCGACGAGTCTCACCTGCCAGGCGTGGTCAAAACATCTTCCTTCGGTCCGAAGTCCTTCCTCGGCTAAGTAAACCATTTCTTTAGCTGCCGCGTGTTGACTGTTGGCTCTCTCAAATCTAATCGCAGCCTTATGTGTTTCTTGAAATGCCTGTAAAAAAATGTTTATGAATTTCTTTGTAAATCTGACTATAAGAGTGCAACAGTTATCTAGACGCAAAGATTTATTTAGATTCTTACCTCCTTCGCTTTAAACCTAGAGTCATAGTATGGTCTAGATTTTTCGATGCAACTTCCAAGCTTCTTGGCCAGAGCATCAATCTTGATTGTTGATTCACACAGTAATTCTCTAAAGGTTGCTCTTGCTTCCTAAAAATAATAAAATACAATCTTTCTATGAATTAGAAAAATTAGAATATATGTAAGGCAAGTTGTAATTTCTTATAAGTTACAGTCTCGAGTTAAAAATGATTTCTTTAGTTGAAGCTATCATGGACTGCTGTTAAGATCATCGTCTCAAGTCATTATCCATTTACAAGTATCTTACACAGCAATCATCTCAATAAAATCTAATCGCAACTAGTTTCAAAACTTGCCAACAATTTTGTTTCACAAGCATCATTCACACACATACATATATATAAATATATATATGTGTGTGTGTGTGTGTGTGTACACACACACACACACACACACACACACACACACACACACACACACACACACACACATATATATATATATATATATATATATGTATATCGTAATATGAAATAAAGACAGGCAAGGTGCTATTACAAATGCAAGGTCATGCCTCAATAAGAAAGTAGTACTTACATCTAAATCAACTTCTAGTTTATTAATATCATCCGTAGCTGTGTTCAATCTCTCAAGTTCAATCTGAAACAATATATATATATATATATTTTTTACAGACATCAGAGAAAATATATAAACTCATGTAATATGTAATAATATTCATTATTTTATATGCTACGGTATAAAAAGATATTTTAAATGGTCATAAATTTCTTAATCGAGCAAATGATTTATACATATGTAGTTCACCGCTTCTCATTGCCAATATTTACATATAAATCAAAAAAGCCTCGTGCATTGTGCTCCAATTTCTCGTGTCGAGACGGAGTTATCGGGCAACGAGGGTAAATTAGCACGCGCTATCGTGGTAATAGGCCATCCAGGTCGGAGGAGAGAGGGGACATTAAGAATCGGGGACGTTTATGACTCGTGCGCGTATGTGTGTGTGCGTGGGCGAGCGGGCAGACGGGCGGTAGGAGGAGGGAAAGTAAGAGACATTCACGAAGGGAAAAATGAGATTAGCATTGCACGCTCGAGCTCACGGTGAAATTCGCCGTTCGAGCGCATCGCACGACGCGATTCTTTCCACACGATTTAATCGCGACGGGGCCTCTCCTTGAGGCTCTCTTGTCGGCACGAGAGTGTCAGAATGTCGCGAGTCGCGGGGACACCCCCCCGTAGTTCCGGGCGACGCACACGCAGACGGCGACGACGGCGACGGCACTCACCTGCACCCGCGGGTCCACTGCATCGTCAATGTGATCGGAGTCATCGGCACTATCCTTCTGCACACGTCCGCTCATAATTAAATCTAGAAGGTGGATTTTATTTACAGCTCTCCCATGCCACCTGTGTATATCGTCTGCTAGACATCAGGTGGCCATGTTGGATGTCAAAGAGTATCACCGCGGCGAGCAGGGCCGTCGCCACGCTGCGTGCTCGACAGAGTGCTCGACGAGGAGGCATGCGCCTTCCTCCTCGCCGGATCCCTGGAAATGTCATCGGGGTCGCGCGATAACGGAATTGAATACAGCGCAAATCTACTGCATCGGATCGAAAATTATCTCGTTAAATAATTGCGAGAATTTCCGAAAATTTTGAATAAAATTTTCAAATACGATTTAAATACCATGTTTCAATAGACATTTTAATAAATCTTTTCATCAAATTTTAATGCTTCACCACTTTGGCCAAATATTATTAACGTTACTTTAATTTAAGAAATATTTAATTAAAAAAACTTAATCAACTCAACCTATTGATTACTAATTTGGATAAAAATTCTGTCCAGATGTCTCGTGCGCAATTCGAGTTTTCCCGCCGCAATCGAGCAACATGGCGTCGCGAGAGCGATTCAAGATGGCGGGCGTGAGCAGCGCGCCAGCAGGTGGCGTAGTACGCGCCGATCCCGCCTGACTCTCAAACGTACTTTTCCCGTTCGCACTGGTGAATCGCGTGTCCGTCCGAGCAAGTGGATTACAGTTCTTCGTGGAAAGCGGCGACCCATCCGAGGAACGTCGGTCACCGGGCAGCACAACGATCCGTTGCGGCCGGTAAGTGAAAACACGACACTCCTTACGTCGCCCCAGGGTTGCTCCTCGGCTTCTCCGAGAGCAGGCGGGAGACCGGGCGGGCGAATCGTCGCTCTGAAATTTCCCTCGGGAAACTCTCTTTCTCGGGAGCACCGCGCGTGTGAAACGCGGCGGCTCCGACTTTCTATTTCGGCATTTTTACACGGGGAGCAACAACAAGCACGCGCGTGTCTAACTCAACGGTGGAGAGAAACGCAAAAGGTCGTGCATGCCGTCGGCCTCCTTCGCCGTCGGCTCCCTGACGCCCGAGTGTCCCCTTCGCGATCCGATCGTTTCACTCGTTCGACTCGCGTTCGATCCGAGACCGGCACGCTCTCGCGAGATTCCTCCACGAGAGATCACTCGTTCGCGACACCAAAACAAAGCTGACTCTTCTCGCGTTCGTTTGCCGAGAACCGAAAGTGACTCGCGGGCACTTTTGACCCTCTCCCCACGGAAAGAGGGGTATCTCTCTGATTTCCTGTCTCGTGCACGCGGAAGTAGTTTCTCGCGTCGATCGAGATTCACGGTTGATTCGGAGATCACGGGAGATTCAACGGACCGTTTCGAAATCCCGGACTTCCCGGAATCGTGCTCCGATATTTGTTTACCTGCTCCCGAGTGTTTACCTGAGAGTTCGTGTTTTCGTTCGCGCGCTCGCGGAAATTTTCACTCAAGGATAGGGTGGAGAACACGTTACCGGGCGGCGTGTTGCGCCTTTGACGGAGTCGCTGCGGGGGTGCGCGACGTAATCGTAAACGTTAGCGTAAGAGCGGCTTGTCGCGCGCGCGCGCGCGAGCTCAGGTTGAGTCTTTGACGTCGCGCACACGGCGAACCGAGCCAAGGACACCCGTGGAAACGACTTGCACGCGAGTGCCTTCAGAAATGTCAGAAGCACTTTTACCGTAGGATTCGCTGTCGCTCCGACGGTGCGACCGTTTTCACGCTCCGGCACGTCGGTCGGTCGTCTCTCCTCTCGGCCGATCTCGCGATGACGAAATTTAACGGGCGCTCTGCGTCGAGCGACCGACGGCGACGGCCCCGTGTAATAAACACGTTTGACCGTGTCTCGTCACAGGAACAGTCGTCGCGCGTTCTCATTCATTATTTATCGTTTATTATTGTGTGCAGTAACGTTCCTTGAATGTTGGAAAGGTTAACGTCTCTCAGATACGTTCCTATCATATGGACGCCCACTCCTCGTCCTGTTCGCGATTCGTCTCTAAAATCACACGATGTGATTAATACGCGAAGGAGGTACAGTCACGAAACTAATTGTCCCGGCGCAAGAAGAATATGTGGAAGAATTCTATATGCTGCAAATTTATTAAATATTACAATCCTTTATAATTTCGAAAACACGATTAGAAGTAAAAATTCTTGTCAGTGATTTCCTTTAAAAGTATGCTTTTAATTCGTAGCAGAAAAGAAACCCCCAATATAATTTAGTTTCGTGACTGTACTCGCGATTATTTAGTTGATCCTCGCTCAGCTTACATTCGAAATATTTATAGTCGATTGATAAGTTTAAGGACGTATCGGACGTACAATCTCTGTAAATAAAGTTTGGGGGAAATGTATTTAATATTATCACATCAAATAAATTACATATGAAGATTGTGTGAATAAGATTATATTTTTACAGCTTATTTACTCTATTTGTCATTAAAAATTAAATTATTTTTTACAACATTAAGAAAAATCTCAATTTTGTATGTAAATACTTTAAATATTCAAAATGATTTATACAAAGTTTTATTGTCTGTTTAGTCTTTTCTATACCGCTTTCAAATACAATAAATAATATATACAAAAAATATATAAAAATAATCTGCAATTCTTTCATAGTTTTCTTTGTGTTTTGAGAAATGTCCTATACATCTTTAAAATCGTGATATTGGAGTCTAACTTGAATATATTTAAATACATCGAATACACATTAAGGAATACATAAAAACTCAAAATTTCTTCGACATTCTCGTGAACCTACAATGGAACGTTGTTCGTGGAATGATGGAAAAAGTGAGGAATCTGCCGTGAGTCCTTCCCTTCGCACGAATGAACACCGTCGACGACAATAAAGAAATTCCTCGAAATACGGATATTCGCGTGTCGCGCGCGTTAATCGGCCGTTAATGGCCGCCATATCCTCCGCCGAAATGATTAATTGCGGCGACTTTTCAATTAGACGAAAATTAATTCGTTACCTAGTATGTGGAAACGAGTAACACTCAGCTTACCCGTGACGCGCGCGCGCGCGCGCGTGCGTGTTTGTGCGTGTGCGTGCGTGCGTGTTTGTGCGTGTGCGTGCCTGCTGGTTGCACAGAGTCGCACCGGCCGACGGCAGGCTGACAAAAGCGACCGGTTTAATGGCTAAGCGAAATGGCTAGGCGAATCGACTTTTAAAGAGCCACCCGTTGCACACACCGCTCGGCGGAAGACACATTGATACGAGACGAGAAGCAGCCGGTGCGTGCGTGCGTGCGTCGTTGCTTGCAGGCAAGCAGGTAGGCAGGCAAGGTATTCGAACCTGCCGTCCCGACAGGACTTGATGGCGTCACGTCACGGCAAATGTCCGCCGCGAGTCATTCTGCGCCGTTCTCTCACCGCCGTCGTTACGTGTCCTTATCACTTTTCTCAAATAATAATCCGTGAACGTCAAACACGTGCGCGTGCACGCACGCGCGCGCATTCTAATTCGGCATGACGTGACGTTAAACGAACGAGTTCACGGGATAAAAGCGAGAGACGAAATTTCCTTGACGAGGCGCCGGGACATACTGGTATCTCGTGCGAGTAGAATACATTAGCTTACAACGAATCTTATTCACAGAAGAAACGATTTTGAAGTTTATCTAAAAGTTCTCTCAGTTGGACACACAGATTTGAAAATAATTTCATTGAACTCTCAAAATGATTATGTAAAACCGCTTAAACTGGTTGCTGGAATGTCAAAACTTTTTGCAGCATTCCCCATCATATTTGCAAATCCTTTATAATTATGTTGATGATCGAATAAAATTTTTAGCTGTGTAAATAAACATCATTGTAAAGTCAAACAGTAGATTAAGTTGTAAATATACAGTGAGGAAAGAAAAGTTTCTTTCATTTAAATCGTTTCCTTGGTTTAAATAAATGTTAATATAAAATAATTAATTTTTAAACTTAAGAAATATACTTTTTAATCAAAGAAATAATGTTAAGATAAATATATTTATTTGAAAATAAAAAAAATTGTTTTTAGTGTAGCTTTCAAATCATTCTAAAGACAAAAAGAGCACTTTAGCTGAAATATTTAAACTTTTAGTTTAAACGTATAATATAAATAATCTCCTAAATATTTTCGAGATTTTTTTATTATGTTTGATTTTATCATGATGTCTCGGAAATACTTTGATTATTTATACTGTATGTTTAACTGAAAGTTAAAATACTGTAGCAAAACTATTCTTTCTCTCTTTAGAATGGTTTGAAAACGCTCGTGAAAATATTTTTTTTAATTTTCAAAGAAATAAATTTATTTTAACATCACTTTCTTAAATAATAAAACATTTCCTAAGTTTAACAATAAATATATGTACACTAATTGTGAGGAAAAAAGTTATTAACTTGATTAAATTTGTCAACTCTATTAAATTTTTTCAGTTCAACTATTTATGTACTTGACTTATGCCTATTTCTACTTACTCTTTATCTTTCTTCAGTTCTAAGAATTGAGAAAAGATAAAGAGTCAGTTAAACTAAGATTAAAGTTAAGTAGAAATTTCTTAGTAGATTTCTTAGTAGAAATAGACATTAAATATATAATACTTGAACGTCAATTTAAACATTTGTATATTTCACTTGACTACATGTATATTTAATTTAAATACGTAAATCCTTGTATTGAAGAAATTCAATGAAGCTGAAAATTTTAGTCAACAACTTTTTTTTCTCAATGTATAAGCAATGAGATATTTAAACATTTAATTTAAATACTTCAACAAAACTGGTCTTTCCGTATTTTGAATGGTTTGAAGGCGCTTCCATATATATTTATAACTTAATTTACTGTTTGACTTTATAATGATGTCGCGAAAATACTTAGGAAATTACCTATCCTATATAATTTTATTCTTTATATAAACGGCAATTTTATGTTTCCTTTGTACTTAGTATAATTTTGGGGTAGTGGCTTGTCGGACTTTAGATTTTTCTTTTTTCACATTTTGGTGCATAATCACTGTCGATAACCTGGTACCTTCGACGCCAGGTAGGACGATAACGATCTCGAGGCGAGTCGGGCTTACGTAAAGGATCCGCGCATTCTTTCTAGTCAATGGCGCAGATACGCGATGCGCTCGAGTCACCCGGTATAGTCGAAGGTAGCAATTTATTGCGAAAGAAAAAAAAAGAGAAAGAGAGAGAGAGAGAGAGAGAGAGAGAGAGAGAAAGAAGGAACCACGGAAACGCCAGTTGTTGGACGGAGGCAATCTGCCCTCCGGATGGCGAAATAATCTGCGTTTTGGGCGTTATCGCGTAACGCACGATAGCCGCGGGAGACTGCGGTGCGTCTGGATGCGCTTGGACGCAACGGCATCACGCACCGGACGCTGCGGAAAGGTTCGCCTAGTTACGACACTGCGAGAGAGCAGCAGGAAAGCGGTAATACCGCAAAGGAACGGTCGACTGTTGTTTTCGTTTCGCTTTGTCCTCGTATTCCGGTGCTGCCTACATACGCGAGCCACGTACTGTGAAGTGTCATTAGCCCTGAACGGAGGGGGCGTGACAGAACCTCGCGATATTAATTTACTTTTAAACGCGGCCGCCGCGCATTTAATACCGCCTAATCTGCTGCCAGGGAACGTTTATGATACTTGATTAAATGTAAACTACAGGCAAAATTTTATTTGACACAATTAAAATCGAGAGAAGGCCGACGATTGCAGCGGGATCTTGCAATTTTATTTATTACGGGATCTGGAATTTTTATTTATTTCTGTTGCATCTCACTATTTGATTTAAAAATTTCCGTGGCGCGACTGGTTACGACGAATCCGCTTCCCCTGCTCTTGGGGGAACGACTCGCACCTGCTAGCTAGAGCTACCAAGGAACCTCGCGAATGCGTTGCCTGAGGCAGATGTCGAGATAATCTTTCGCTTTTCAGACTCAACGTCGAAAAGGTTTCGCGCTAATAATCTGCAATATTTCTTGAAAATCATGTCTTCATTCATCCTCGCGTACGGTTTTGTATACCTCGAGATAACCTCAGCCAAGGAAGTTTTTTTTTTACATTTATACGCTAATTACTCCCATTATAAGGTACAATGCTGAAGTTTTTACTGTACACATTTACGTTACAAGGATTTCTTCGCCTGCCCTGACGATAGCTCGAAGATTAAACGCTCAATTCTTTTTGAGATAACAGGAAAGAAAAGAATCTTTTACCCGACGGGCATCAGTTGATGGCGTATCAACTAGTACACTAAGAGAAAAAAGTATTAAGTTTTAATAAATATTTATTTGAATAGTTGCAATGAAATATTTACGTACGGTGCATAAATATTTACTGAATAGAAAAATGATGGTTAAATCAGCAGTTTTTGTACTAAATAAATATTTATTTACATTTAGTAAATATTTTATTGCAACTATTCGAACAAATATTTATTAAAATTCAGTCATTTTTCTTTTAATGCAGGGAAGAGTTGCCAGATACGTACTACTTGAGCTAGTTTTTATTATTTTATTTAATTTTGCATTTGGTGCTGTTTCGGATGCAAATCAAAATTAGAAATTATAGCCCGATGTTTCAGTTATCTATTGTTATATGTTAAACCTTTCAATAACAACAAATTAATTTATTATAAGCTTTTCTGTAATATGCTGTGAAAAGTTTAGTGATTTAGAAGTTCGATCATCTAAAGCATATCCGTGGTCTCTTAAATCGTATCGTCTTCGAAAATATTGAATTTTTGAATTAAAGTAATTAAAAATATAAGGAAAAATTAATTAATATTTATTTTATTAATAATATATCGAAAAAGCAATAAAATATTCAATAATTAATAAATAAAGATAATGAAAAGATAAGAACACCGATATAAAATTAGCTTGAATTAACTTTTGTAATAGACATTTTTTTTGTAGCAAACTAGTTTTACTATTATCAATCTTACATTAATATTTTTTTGATTATGATTATTCTACAATAAGCCGTTTTTTATAAACGTAACAATTCAAAGTAAAATTGCATAATTACGTTATTGTCAGTTATATAAGTTGAAAGATTTACTTTAAATGTACCCGATTTTCTAAAATATTGATGCATAAAACAAAATAAAACTTGTTAAATTTTTATCTAAATTACTTCTTGTTCACTTTTTAATTTTTGTCAATAAATATTGCTTACATGAAGTAAAAATGTAAAATATTGAACAAGTACGTTTTCAGAGACCGGTACGCGTTCAACAACTTTCCCCTATGTACTATTCAGAATAGTTAGTATACGATGAAGCACGAAAAACCGTACGGCACTTTATGAAGCATGTGAAGCATGAAAAACGGTATCGCAGCCAAACCTTTCAGATAATCCTATCTCGGACGTTGTCGTCGTGCGCGCACGTAACGGTGCAGGCGGCCCCGATAAGTCACCCGGTATATAAAGAGAAAGAAAGAGAAAGAAACGTCGACCTTTCGTCATGTAGCAACGCAATGTCAGGCACACGAAAATACGGACGGAGGCGAACTTCGATGGTCAAGAGCACGGTTGGAGGTTTCCTCGAGTACGGTTGACAAGTTTTCTCGATTGAATTTACGGCTTGGATACCGTGGGGATAATTCATGGTCATAATACGTATCTGTTACAAAAATCTCACCTAACCGGGACAACAGAACTGGATTTCCATGCAGTTCAAACAAGTTCGGAGCGTTGTATTACGTTAAAGAAATAGGTTGTTTATTTTCCGTTTATTTTCATTGTATTTTAAGGGCGTTTTGGCAATACGAGCTAGAAAAGTTATTGAAATTTCAAAATTGAAGGCTTCTCTAGTTTATTTTTTTGTTCCTAATCAACGACAAAAAATTTTGATCGCGGATGTTCGAATTTTTGCCCTGAAACTGACTGCAAAGAAGAAAATAATAAAAATTTGATTTAATACGTTTTTTTGCAGCGAAAATTATTATATCTTATCGCAGTTTTAATTAAATAACTTTTAAACGAGTAAGTGGATTTAAATATATTTTTGCACGAATATTTATTAGAGTTTTATTAATATATGTAAAAATTCAATCAAGGCGCGATTTTTGCTGCATCTGGCGTCAGGCAATATTGCGGTTGATTGATGAATTATTACTTCGTCGTGTGAATTATGAATTGAATTGAGGGGCAACAATACTTCTCGTATTATTTATAAATCCGTGGAAATATAGCACGGGTGTGCCGCGTGACGACATGCAGATTCTTTTGTATCGGATAATCATAAAAATGTCGTGTAAAACGCCACGTAATACCGAGATCGACCATCGATGTTGCCCGTGAATCGCGTTTATTCCGCTTATTAACATTTGACTCGCATTCCTCGAGTCATTTGCGAAACTCGCGTGCACGATTCGTTCGCTCGTCGTATATGCAAATATTAAAAAAATATATTACAGCGTAGAAGATATTAATCTATCAATCTATATCAGATATCAATCTATATAAAGAAACAAACAGGTGTCATGTGCTCTAGGAACGTCGATTCTCATCGACCAAAAAACAATTTAAAAAAAGCTCATATAAATGTGAGTCTAGATTATTATGAAACAGTGGAATATTTTGAAAATGAAGCAATTAATTTTGTGAAATGTGTCAGACTAAAGTGTAAAATAAATCTCATAAAATATTAATTTTTTACTTTACTTTAAGTTGCTATACACTGAGGAAAAAAAAGTTGTTAACTTGACTAAATTTTTCAACTCGGTTAAATTTTTTCAGTTCTAGTATATATTTATGTATTTGAAGAAATACATGAAATACTTGAACTTTGAGAGAGATTTAAGCGTTTATATTTAACTTAAATACATAAATATTTGAACCGAAGAAATTTAATCGAGTTGAAAAATTTAATCAAGTTAATAACTTTTTTCTTAGTAGTTGTAAATTAACTAGAATTGTATTTTTAAAAAATAATACAATTCTACTTAAAAAGACGTGTATAATCTTGAAAAATGATTTTTTTGAAAATTGATTCTGCCAATATTTATCACTCTTTAGCTGATATAATTTTTGTCTAAAACATTATTTTGTCAACACTGTTTTGATTTCAGTTTCTATTTCACTGTTTTATACTAAAAAAATTCCTTCTACCTCAAAAGCAAAATTTCTAGATCTATGTTTATATGAATTTTTGTAAATGTTTGATTGAATATTGGGAATACGTTTTTAAAATATTTAACTTATTCGCTTGCATCCTGTATTTAGTATCGTGTTGTTCGAAAATCTATAATCATCGTGCATATTTTATATAAATTTATATTAAACGCGCAAAATTCTGATAAAGTATGATTACTGCAAAAGCGCGCGTGTGCGATTTGCAAGTCTAAGGATTCCTGGCAACTAATGGAATAACAAATTGACTCTAATAACAACTTGATTGCTAAATACAATTATAGCTATGTAGAAAGAATAGGCACCGCACGAGCTTTACACATTACATTGTGAGATAGGGAATTAAACGACGAGACGTAAGGAATGCCGAATAGGAAGTCGATAATTGCAACGTGACTATCAGCTTCTTTAGCCGTATATTCCCGGAGACGGAACGAATCTGTGTCTACACGCGTTTCGCACGTTGGAGATGCGTACATACATGTATGTACGCACATGCGTGCGTCGCTGGCGAGGTTTATTCAAATGCACGTGAACTGCATTCCACGATAATTTTATATGCTCTTATCGCCGCTTCGGCGATCGCTTCAATTCTGATGTTTCGTGACTGAGCTCTTAACTCAACTCCAACTCGATAGGTCAAGGCGTCAATTTTTACATAACATGCACGTCTATAGGTATATCTCTGCAAAATGACGATCTTATTACCAGTAAGAAAGTAGAATATTTAAAAGTTTGTCCAAATCTTTTACACACATCTCCGATACGACGTTTTCAATATTCGCGTACCATTACCTCCGAATAAATTCTTTTCGCAGAATTTTTATTCGCTCGGATGAGCGAAGATGCGATTACAGTTGGCAAAGTACACTGGAAGTCACGGAAGCTCGTCTTTTCCCGATAATCTCTGTTCGCCTATTGTCGACGCGCAAATTATATATCTCGAATATCAATTCTATTCCGCCAACTTCTTTCTGCCCGCTGCCGCTTCCGTAATCCTCATCTACGTCATGTGTTGACGATACAAAAAGTTTCGCTTTGCCTCGTCATAATTTTGAATTATTAAATTCTTCTGTAATTGGCTAGGAAATTTTTTTTTTCGATAAGCATCTATCAATCATTCAACGAATGGAGATCTTCCATTCTAAAGATCCATTCAGAAATCCTGTTTTAGAGTCTCGCCCATTATGCCATCTTGAAACATTTCGTCTGTTAAAAAAAAAAATTTACGACATGTTTCGCCGATCGTAATGTGCTATTATATGCCGCGATCGTAGATTATGTAACGCGTCTATCTTTTATCTTAACGGTACATTATCGCGGTTGTTTACTAAATTGTAAGCAATTTTTTGAGCAAGACAATACTGAATAATTTGGCGATTCGATCTTCCGCGATTGATGAAATAATCTCGACGTCACACGAAAAGCGTACAATGATAGATTAGATCGAACATGGTAGAATTAATCAATAGGTAATCAGTATTATTAGGTGAAAGAGAAAACGGTATTTAAAAAAATCAAACATCCGAATACCTCGAAATATTCAAAATATCCCAATTATATTATTTGGAAATTTGGACAATTTATACTTTTGCACGGAAAGAATAATTTTGCTAAAAATAATTATGTTAAACCGTTTGGAAAATTGTATCGGACGTTTAACTTGGTCACTATTAAAATGCTAAAACTACTTATTTGCAGCATACCTTGCGTCCTGCATAATTATTTTAATGGCGCACTATAAAATGATTTTCTGATTTACAGACTGAAAAAAAAAATTATCGAAAAATTAAAATATTTAGTCAACGTTCAACTAAATATTAAGTTGGTTTAATTAATTCTTGACTAAAAAAATTTGAATGGTTGACACGAATAAACTGTATCTTTCTTCTCGTGCAACTAAATAATTGTCAAATCAATCCAAGGTTTAGTTGATCGTGTCAGACTAAATAATTTAACTGTTAAACAAATTTTGTTTCTCAGCATAGCTAAATTTTTAGACGGTACGATAAAATTATTCTTTCCGCGTGTAGTATCGTAGAAAGTTTGAAATGATACAATTATTCCGAGTGTTTACGGTTCCGTACCACGCTTGGCGCGCTCGCGACGATTACGCGGCTGAAGATCGCGATTTCACGCCCGTGCGCGCGATCCGTGCGTTTTGCGCGAGCGTCATTACGAAAAATGAAAGTGCAAATCGAAGCGCGAGGAGAGAAGTCGCGGGGGGAAAAAACGGCGGACGCGCTCGCGCGTTTGTCTCGGCCGCCGTGTAACGCCGCCGGTTGCACCGATATCGCGCGAGCCTCGTGCTGCATCTCGTGTTTCCTATTACAGCTAATTCGAGAGATACGGTTTCGCCACGGCGTTGTTTATCAAGTGGGCGTACGTGCAAAATGCGTGCGTACGAACGAATGCGTTTTTTTTTTTTTCCAGCGAACCTTTTACGCACGTTCTCTCGAGGGCGTAAAACGCGGCCGAGTCGCTTCGATCAATCGCGCGAATTCCAATCGAATTACGCGTCATAATAATTATTTCTCACGTAATAGAGAACACGACGGCGAGTCACCGGTGCGCGGTTCATTTTTACGATAAGCACCCGACCGGCTGTTATTATGTAAAGTGAATGTGCACACGTGTACATGCATATATATACACATGTAATCATCGTCCCGTTACTGCGCGATCGTGCACTTCTGCACAATGCGCGCGATCGCGATCTCCGCGCGACAGACGTTGATTTCGCGGAAAGAAGAGTTATATGAAAATGGCCAAAAATTTGTCTCGAGCAAAAATCTGAAAACTAATTCCACGGTGTTTCTTGATGTATGCGAAAAAAAAAATTAAATTGCGGGGAAAATTGCTGATAAAATGTCAAATATTTTTTATTTTATTTATTATAGTACATTATATGTATGTATAGTGTATTATATATATTTTTTTTATTTTATTTATTAGAGTATGTGAAAATAAAATTATTTAAGTAACTATTTTGATCACGCTTCTGGCTACAAAAGATCTTCTGACAATGATGAATATTAATTATCATACTTTAATGAATAAAATAAATACAATATAACAATGCACTATAACATTTCATATTATAATAAATAAAATAAAAAGTGTAAAACTAAAAGAATAAACAGAAATGTAAAAAAAATGCATAAAAAGTAAAAAATAATTAAAAAAAGCAAAATATAAGAAACAAAAATAGGACCAATAATCACGTTCTCGTTGTTGGTCCTGAATTAGACGAAGAGTGATTTGAAAAAATTTAAACATAATGTCACGTATGCATTTCGCATTTTGTATGAGATTTTATTGTTATCAGCGATTTTCGCCCGCACCTCTGGTCATTATAAATATTATTTTTCTCTTTCGTGTATATTAAGAAGCACTGTGAAATTAGTTAATTAGATTTCTGCTTGGGGCAAATTGTAGCCATTTTCTTATACTCTTCTTTTGGGAGAAGCTACGTTAACTCGCGAAAAATCGATTTACGCAGTAGTAGCGATTTTTCGCACAATTCCAAATATTCCTTTCTAATTTTTACTTTTCCACGCGATCGATCGCGATCGATCGCGAGCGCGTATCGCCGACGCGATGACGGCTGCAAATTCTTTTTCTTTTTCATCGGTGATATGTGTGTCGAACATGCGTGCGAATCGAGAGATACTTTCCCTACTTTCGCGCGCGGCTACCGTCCGAGGCGGCTTCTAGTATAAGCGATTGGGTATTGTCCGAGGTAGTCGTTGCCGTCGTCGTCATCGTCGTCGTCGTCGTCGTCGTCGTCGTCGTCGTCGTTGCTGAAACCGAAACTTGAGAAAGTTCCAAAAAGATCGACGAGACGTGTGAAAATCACGCGGATCTGGAGCTGTGAGAAATCGAACCTGAATGAAAGTCGTCTCGCGACTCAAAACGGAAATGAGGAACCAAAACAATCGTTGTGCAACCGAGCTTTTCGGCGTTTGATTGTATAATGAACGAGACGACGACGGCACGATGCACGGAAAGGAAAAAAAAAGAGGGAAAAAAACCGGTTTTTCGCTTGGACGCTGAATCACACCTGAAACCCGTCCTTTGATTCCACCCGCCGATTATCCGTACTCGCCCGAATGCGCAAAACGCATCTCGTATGTATAAGCACGGCATTTCGTTCGGAATTATCGCGAATTATTTCGTTGCGCCGCGCGAATGACGCACGAAAATCCCGAATGGTCTTGTCTTTCCGCGTCATTCGGCGAAATTCACGAAGCCGGTTTTCGAGCACGGATGTAAAATCACTCCGTTTTTAGCGGCGAAATCGGCGAAACGACATTTTTAATCGGTCATCGAAAATAATTGCTTCGATCGAGGAGAGATTTTTTTTTGCGATCGTGTTCCTAAAGCTGCGAAACACAAAATTTTTTCACTCAAGTGTGAAAAAAATATTGTGAAAAATAAAGATTTTTAGAATTCCAAGAAATTCTCGGATACTTAAAAAGAATTGTTTTGAAGCGTATGCTAATTGTTAGGAGTAAACGGATGAGACTGAAAAGTTCTTGAAAGATATTTATAGCAAATCGTTTTTACTGCTCACTTTGCGAATCTCATTAAAAATCTCGTTAATGTCTTTTTACGCGTCATGATTTGTGGTCGTGGGTTTTCCGACGCGAAATGAATAAGTAGGAAAATAGGAGAGGCAGAAATGTGGAAGAAAAAGAATGATTTACGATCTCGCGTTTACGCGGTCACGCACCTTTTGCGTCGTGCACGCAAAACGGCCCTCGCGATTTCGCAATTCGGCATTATTTTCTCACAAACGCGCGTAGTTGAATGCGCACCCGTTGATAGCATGCACTTATAGAGGAGAGACACGCCGGTGTATGCGTCCGCTTGTGTATATACACACGGGGTCACTCGTTGCGAATGTTTCGCGTTTATACGGCGCAGAAGTGCGCGTGCATCCTGTCGCGAAGCCTCGCCCTGAATTTCACTTGCACGCCTCTTTAAAATTCTCGGGAAGGACATTTGTGAATTTTTGCGCGGTTCCGATCTCGAGGAGGATGGGAGATACAGAGTAACTCCTGTATATGCACCGCGCCGATCAAAAATTGAATTTTTCAAGCGTTCTTTATTATCTTTAAGAGGGAAATGAATTATACCAATAAAATAAGAAAAATTTTTAATTTAAAAGAAATATTTTAATAAATTAAAATTTCTGTGCGTTAAAAATGACTAGTCAGAGTTAAAAATTAAATCATTTAAAATTAACAAAGACAAATTAAAAATTATTAACTTTTTAATTTTATTATTTAATTCTTAACTTTTTTAAACTAGTTATTATCCAACCCTGATTTTCGTTTACTCCATATTTTACTATCTCTCTACTATTTTATGATACATTTATGTATAAATATGTAAATAGTCAATAAGCCTTTTACACTTTCTACAGAGAGAGCAATCATTTTACGTAAATCGTAATACATCGCTGCACTCATAACAATGACAAATTGATTCAACTTACAATGATTAATATTAAGAGTGAAAAGTAAAATTACAACATAATACTAATATACTAAAGTAGTTGCGAACAAGTTATCTTCATTCTCTCTTTTTTCTGACTTTTGCGACGTAAATGTCGGAATTACTCCAGTAGAACTTCTCAATTGGGAAGGAAATTTCATTAGTCGCCGCTGTTAAGAAGATTCGTATTTAATTGCCGTGGCGCGTAATAATTCGGCCGCAATCGCGCCGGCAGGAAACTGGGAGCGACGTGCGCTCCGGACGAGTCCAGACTCCGTTGACGCGAAAGTGACAGTTATGTTTATTCGCGGCAATTGGCGCACGGTTCATTCTCCCGTATCTATAGCGCGCAGTGGAGAATTGAATTCGCCGAGATTACGTGCTAAAGGTTTCAGTCCGTGCTCGGTCTCGCGTAACAATTCGCACCGACGGTGCTATGAATAGAAAATGGAGTGTAACTATCGTCGGCCGATTGTTCCGAGACGATCACGCCGCGCGGCGCCGGTTATCCTCTTATCTATTTAGCGCGAAGGGACAGAGATGGATCTTGGTCGTCGTAAGAATACGCGAGTCTTAGTCTTTTTCTTTCTCTCTCTTTGCCTTGCCTCCACCTCTTCCTTTTCCCTGTAACAACCTGCTGCAGCTCGCGATGGAGGACGGACAAGCTCTCGGCGGCCGTGGCTGGTACCGCCATCCTCTCCTATCCCTTCTCATTCTATCGGATCATCTACCATCAACGATCGCGCTCGCTACTCCATTCTGCGAAGAGACCCGGCGCGACAGCTCTCGACCAACCAGTCCCTCTCTCGATCTCTCTTTTTCTTGTTCTTGCCTGCAAGTATCCCGGAGATACGAATTTCTACGGTCTATGTTCGCGATCCGCTCTTTCTCCCCCTATCTCGCGACCCGTACCGTTCTCTTCTTCATCTCTCTCATCAGAGATAGAAATTTCATTACCGGCGGTATGGAAGACGCACGCGCTGAGCGTTCCCTGCGAGAGAGTAATCGCTCAATCTACTGCCTGTTGAAAATTTTTTTTCTTCCTTTCAATGCGAGAGTAGATAACGAACGGGTCGCGGGGAAATAGGCGGTGGATGATGACGGGCCGTGGCCCGACCGTGGCTGGTACCACCACCCAATATCAGCCTCCGTTTTACCGAATAATCTACCTAGCGGCGGGCGATTCGACTCCCACGACCAGCTGCTCGAGCCGCGATCGGCCACGTCCGTGCGCGATCGGTCGCGTTCGGGCGTGATCGGCCCTTCTCGTCGCGCTCCCCCCTCTTCTCCCCGTGCCACTCTGCGCCGCATTCACTCCGTACGACGTGCGCTCACTTCAGTGCGTCGCGAGCCGTCGGTTGGGTCGTGTCGCTCCGCAGCTTCTCCGAGAGCCGTCTCTCCCTATAGTTGTTCTCCGCTGCCCGATTTCCTGCGCGAAGTTTGGGAATGTGTCCCGCACGACTTCGTTGAATGTTAGTGAGTCGTTCGCACGAGCAAGAGCAACAGGTGAGTGACCTGCACCCTCGCGACTCGTCAGCTAACGACACTCACTTAATATCGTTAAAATGATGGGAAGTTATTTTAAATTATTTTAAACTTTCGCTCGACTTCGTAACTTCTCAATTAACTTCACAATTAAAGGAATCAATTATCCGTGCCACGAATGATAATATTTCTTTATACATTGCACCCAGGATCACACATTTTATGTAATATGAACGTCTGCGAAAAATTTACCATTGTATGCAGAGACCGATGTAAAAAGATTATTGTTTCAACAAAGCTTCGTAGTTACGTCGGCCGTGGAGTTATCGACATCCGGCTTGTTCTCGCTACAGCGCGAGATAGTCGGGCGAACGTCATTCGCACGTGCGAAATCCTCTTGATTAGATTTAATTACGGAAGCGTAATTCCCATCGTACGCCGATTCGAAAGTCATCGGCACGAATGCGCGAGCGTGCGCGAGGTGGTTAATCCCAACGTCGCTCGTAACGCCAAAATTAACGGCCGAGCCGATCTCACGACGAAGAGATTTGTAATTAACCGGCCAATTTCGCTCCGTTCGTTCTCGCGAAATTGCTCGGAAAACCTCGAGCGGACCTGGAGAACGTAGGTAAAATGGGTTACTCCGTTCTCCGCGCGCGCACGCGCGCGAGTGAAAACGCGCACGCTCATGCGGCCGCGATCGGGCCTCTCGGACACGAATAGAATCACTTTCATACGTTCGCGCGAGGAACGAAATCGTAACGAGAGACGCGCGCGGACTTCACTTGGCGGCTTGGCTTTTCAGTGAAATCCGTAAATTACGGGCGGGCGCGCTCCACTTTTCCTTAGGCCGCCACCGCCGCCGTCTCGCCGTTTCGTCGATTTACTTTCTTACGTCGAGTAACACGGTCGAGGGCCTCCGCCTCGAACCGGGAGATCGATCTTTGCGACTCTCGGCTAGCCGTCGCGAGTTTCTTCGTCGCGCCGTTAAAGGTCTTACCCCCTTCGCACGCTCCCGGAGCTCTTCTCCGTGATGAGCATTAAGCGCGATAGTTCCGCGTACGGAAAACTATCGCTTTATATAGAAGTCTGGGTTTCTCTATTAGTGACTAAACAATGGCAGGTCTACACAATCGAATACGGAGAAATCAGGATTCTTTTTGTTGTAATGTCTGTCGTAATGTCAAATCACGCAGCGGAACGGAACATTTCTGTCTACGATCGGTTTCGTCGCCCGTCTATTTACATTACCCGTAAATTGTAGTTAGAGGGACAATCTAAATTAGGCGTATTGAATATCCGGGCTAACAGGTGGTTGTATTCCGAGAGGAAGGATCCACGTAAGAAAATGTTCGTATTTTATAATAACAAAGAAGTATTATTTTTTACATGAGAATGTACTTTTTCTTTTATAAATTTTTGTTCTTTTAAATAGATAAATTTGTAATTTAGAAAAAAGTTAATAACTTTTAACTTTGTTATTTAACTTTTTAATGTGTTACTACCCCAATCCAGAGATTATATATATTATGAATTTATTTATATTTATTCTAGTGTATGAAGATAGATTAATGTTACACCGTTATATAAAAATTAAGAAATTATTTAGATTATACACAAATTCTTGAGTTAAATAACATTTTGTTATTTTTAACTTTGACCAAACATTAGGCTGATTCAATAATTATTTAATTGCACAAAAAGAGGAATAGAAATTCAACATTTGTGACAACCATTCAAATTTTTTAATTAAGAATTTACTAAACCAAATTCATTAAACTAATTTAATATTTAGTTGAACATGTCGGACTAAGTGTAGTTTAATTTCATTGTTTTACTTAAATTGATGACATTGAACAGAAGCAATGACGATCTGAAATAAAATCCTTAAAAATAGTTCAAATTGAATATAATTCAACACTACGAATTTAATAGCGTAAATGAAGCAGCTTCGACGGAAGTTCCATCCGCATGTTATTTTCTCTCTCTCTCTTTTTGCACCATTAATTTATCATTTTATTCACTTTGAGTGGACCAATTTGAACAGCGATATATTTATCATAATTACCAGCGCGTAGCCGCCCAACGCTGATAACGGCACACTGTCGACAATAAATCCAGCGACAATTAGCCATACGCGACGTTAAACAGTGCGCTCCTACGGTTAAAAGATAATGACTCGGTTCTCACCCCGTTTCCTCACGAATGCAATTAGACGTAGCTACTGGGAGAGTTGCCCGAGCATCTCGGAAGCAACAGTATCAGTTTTTACAAGGCCGTCTCGTTCGCCGCTTGTCCTCCGGGGGCATCAAAGGCCGTGCGACTCGCTATAGCGTGTCTCAAAACTCGCGGGCGACCGGTTCTAAGCTAGAATTTCTTTGGGAATGCTCTCTTTTAGACGAAAACAAACAGTACTGGATAACTTATCTTCGAGGTGATATGATGCCTGTGAACTCTCGGATTTTCAAAATCTTTTCACTTTCGAATATATTTTATATCTAACTGTTTTAAAACCCGTCGTTCTCCACGCGTATGCAATGTCGGCATTGCATTTCAGGAATACATCGTAAATCGCAGCGATGAATAATTTAGCACACGTTTGCAAGAAAATGACGACACAACTCACGGAGCGAGTCCCTTTTTTTTATTATTATTCGCGCAAGATTGCTGAGGAATGCGGCAGCGCTCGTGCAGCTCGATGCAATTTTAATCGAGAGTATCGCGCGGTCTTATCGTACGTTAGTTTGACTTTTCGAAAAAAGCGGCGAATGTCGCCGTTGAAGCTGCGGCGCAACAATGATCCCGTCGCGAGCAAAGGCTATCGATTCGTGGCTATTTTCGAGACGAGTGTGGTCCCAAAAAAATATCATTCGGCGTTAGACACCTCGCGAGTCCTGCGGGTTATCGACAGCCGCGATACGAAAAACCCGTGTCAAAGGTGAACGGTGCAATCAATACAAATGTAAAGTGTTCGAGAAATCACGTCGCGACAGATAGGGATCTTGACACCGAGTGCCGTGACGTGACTTTTTTTTCTTCTTTTTTTTTAAAAAAAAGTCTCCATCCGTGTCTTATCTTCGCGAGATGACCTAGGAAAACAAACGAAGTCGAACGCGTGTCGAAGCGAACGAAATTTAAAATGCGCTCGCGGATACAGATACAGAGAGATCTTGAAGTCTCATGCGACTTGCACCGGCCGTGCTTTCGTCAAAGTCGAAACTATCTTTAGTACTTTGTGTACATCTGCGTGTAAGTACCGCGATGTAACACCGATGTGACGCAAGGCAAACGGAATCCGAGGCCACGAAGGAAAGACTCTGTAAATCTCTCTAAAAGTTTTTCACAGTTTTATCTCGACATACGTGCGTTATCGAGAGACAAGGCAGTGCCTATCTCCGATGTGGTCGTTTATCTTTTCTGAAATGAGAGGTAATACTTCGGAAGACGCATATTCACGCGGGAAACGTACGCGAAGTAATTTCTACGCGACTTCTTCATATCAGTTAATTTTTTTATTGCAATCATAAATCTCATTGAATCTGCTCAAATTAAAGTGTAGAGCGCACAACCTGCGCGCGGCAATTCCAAATCACATTCGTCAATTAGCACAAAGCAGCTGCATTGTCGCGCGCGCGTGTCGTGAGAACTAATTTACATTAAAACACGGCACACCTAGAGAGGTGTGTAAAAAAAGAAAAGCAGAGTGCACACCAAAATTCCCTTTAAATAATTTTCGCATAAATCTTGTTTATGTTATCAATGGTGCTACGTTCGATCTATACACGTATACGATCTTCTCTCACATCAGGCGCGATTCATCATTGTCCGGAAGCGGAGAATTTTCCGTCGGTGCATCCTGTGCACGTAATGTATACAATGGAACCATTTTACGTTTGGTATGGGAATATTAGACGCTGATTTCTTTTCGCTTGTTACCTGGCCATTGTACCCACAATATATTACTGGCGTAAGCCGCTGTGGGATAACGCGCGCGTTATGTTTAAAGGCAGATGTAGAGCGAGAAGAACAAGAGATACGTTGTTGCGTATCGAAATACTGGGAATCTTAATGAACACAGATATTGAATAGGCATTAATGAGCCGAATGAGAACGGGTCGAGTACGAGATCCGAAAGCGCTAGATGAAGAAGCATGGAATTTTTACGAATTTTGGCAAAATTTTGGCGTTTCAAAAATTGTTCAACGATTAAATATTCACGAGGCATGAACAGTTGATAAAAGTAGCGTGAGATAAATGAAAATGCATTTTACCTACCTCAAGCGGAAATTTCTCGCGACGGACGGAAGGTTAAATCTGTCGCGATGGCTGACCATGTGGGTCACGACCCACAAGATCTTTTTTTTTTTTTAATCGTTCAAGCATCGCGCAGACATCACAGAAACCCGGGGAGAAAGTGCGACTGGCTATTTTCTAATTGCACCGCATCCGTCGGAAAAATAGAGTTTACCTCGTTAAACGTCACAATCATTCTGCGGTGATTAGTATGGCCCATAGATTCTCGGCTAATGACTCGGCGGCGAAGAAACCCGCGCGAACTTAATGCGCTTTTCCACGTCATCCTTTCTATGCAAATCGAATTTTCACTCGCGCGCGAGCCCCGCGCTATCGAATGGATCTTTTTGCGCTTCGCTCGCCGCGCGGATCACGCTCGGGGCATTTGCTTTTGTTTTTCGAATGAAAGTCCTCCATGAAAGGATGTTTCCAATAATAATCTCTGGCACGACTCTCTCTCGATATTCGCGTTGATCGTTCTGAGAAATTGAATTTTATCGTGATTAATCGTTTTTCACGTATCGAATGAGAATGTACATTCCCGTTATGCTACATTATTATACCCGTGTAGAAATTTATTAAAGATGGTCTTATGCAACACGAGGCCTCGATTATTAGGGATGCCATAAGAAAGATTTTTTTATTAATCTAATAAAGTTCCGATCATTATTATTGATTAGGGATGCCACAAGAAAGGATTCTTTACCTTTATGTTAGGAGACTCTTATTAGGATTTAACAAAAAAGTTTTATTAGGGTTAATTTATAAAGACTAGAAAAAGATTTATGAATGAAGAATTTATTTTTTTATGATTTATAATTTATAAGGATTTAAATATTATTTAAATTATTATTTTATAATGAGATTTATATTTGATCGCTTAAAATCGACGACAATCTATTTTTTAAATTTTCTTTTCTTTCCATAGACCTCGTGAACAATTTGTTACATGTCATACAAGTCTCAGGGCTCACATTTATATTTAAACCAATTAATCGGGTCCTTGTTAGAACCCTAACATTTTAAGTATAATTTTTAATATACTAATATACAACAAATTTTATTTTAATTTTTATTTTGATAAAGTGTTAACTCTTACACCGAGAAAAAAATATATTTTCTTAAAACTATATATTTTGATGCAAGCATTTATTTGTGTGTTCTGTTTAAGAAAAATATTTACTTTAAATATTTACTTTTAAGTAAATAGACATACTTCAAGTATATAACTTTGTATTTTTATAATTTTTATATTCAAATAAAGATTTTATAAATAAGTCAATAATATTATTAATTAAATTGTTCTCTTAGATTAAAAATCTGATTATCTTGAATATAAAAATAGTCTAACAGTAAATATTTTCTAAAGCTGCAAGAAAAAATTATTTGATAAAAAAAATTTATTATTTTATTTACATAAATATTTTATTTAAGAAATTTTTACTTTGATTGCAAAAAACCCTAGTTTTAGGGGGGTTAGGACCCCCTATGGTGGATCCTAATCCACCAAGTAAATAAGTTTTTTAATTAACGATATTTTTTCTTTCAATGTACAATAGAATAAAATATCTAAAAACTACGTAGTACTTAACATAATGTTGAAAGCCAAAAAACGCAAAAATTTATAGAAAATAACGGCTAAATTTTTGTCAAAGTTCAAAACCAATTTCGATTTCGCTACAGGTGAGACGCGATGCAAAACGTACTTTTGATGCGCTCGGTACAGCGCTTCGGATGGACGCTCCATCAATCCGTCGACTGACCGGATCTACCGTAGGCGAGGCAGAGATTGAATTAACAGCGATACTAATTGGCCACCGACACCGCCGATGGGTGGCCAGCAGCTGCAGCTGCAGCAGCAGCAGCAGCGAGACGCGATTGTCTCGTTGACGGTGGGGGAGTTTCACCTTGAACGTTATGCAACTCGCCGCTTTAACCGTATGCATCAGCCGCATATACGCCGGGGTTAGAGATGCACGCCGGGTGATTCCGCGCCTATGGCCTGTGTGTTTAACGGCCGTCTAATGGTGCCAGTGTCGTCGGATAATTACAAATTCCGCGAAAGAGTTTCTCTCGCTGGCGTACGTCCGTTGTCGCGCTTTTCCGCACGTGGAACCCGCGGCAACAACGCAACAATCGTTCGACGGAGCAATTAGACATTTACGTAGGTCATTAAATTTTGCGAGGGAAGGGGAGAGCCTGCTTGAACTCGGACCAGTCATTAGATAAATAACGAACGTTACAATAGCCGGGATCTTTGTTGTGTTTTATCCTCTTGTAGGAGGGATTTCAAAGATTTCATTGTATACATGATAGATATTTATTTTTCCTCAAGCGTATAATACAAAATAGCTGAGAAGAGGACTTGGTTTATAAATATCCTTAACGACTCATCCGTCCATATTTCTATAATATCTATACACTAATATTACCTATTCTTCTCTGAACCTAATTCTATATCTATGCCACCTATACTTATAATTCTACCGATTCTACACATCCTCACCCCTATTATTTCTATAATACATCTTTCTCAAAAACTTAAACATACATTATTTACACAAGTTTTAAATAAATTTTTACACCGAGAGAAAAAATTACTAAGTTGCGATAAACATTTGTTTGAATACTTGGAATGAAAGTATTTATTAAATATAAACAAACATTTGTTTAGTACAAGAATCGCTAATGTAACTTAACTATTATTTTTCTCAATGAATAAATATTTATTTACCGTAAATAAGTATTTCATTGCAAGTATTTAAATAAATTTTTTTCTAAGTGTACATTTTACATTTTTCTTAAAACATTTTCTCATAATCCTAGGCTTAAATTTTACATTCTTACATTCTTCGTTTTTGCAATGTAATGTAAAAATATAATAATATGAATTCTGTGGTGAAATTGTAACAGTTAGGAAAAGTTTCATCGAGCATAAAGGCTCGACGAAACGTCGCTTCGTTGATGATCGAAATTGGCAGTGAAAGTTGTTGATATTTAGCACGGGGGGAAGGCACATGATTATTCATGACGCGAACTGTTCGCGGTAACTGTATATCTTAATGATTTACAAATGGGCCGGCGATTTAAATGACGATTTAAAGGCGTATTGGTGGAACGCGGCAGCGTAACAGGCAGGCACGCTTTTTCCTCTGTGTTGATTCTCCAATTACCAATTATTTAGATGCGAATCCGTAATCTATGAAATCATTCTTCGCTAAATGTGCAACCGTGGTATATTAAACCGCAGATCTCTATGCTAATTGAGTCGCATTCCTCTCCCAAGCTGGGCGTATTTCCTTAATTATCTATATTGAGTACCAATGAACTGGAATTGCACTCGATAATTTAATATTGTTGCACTCCCGGAAGCATGTGTAACCTCACGTTTGTCTGAGGAATCGAGGATAACAGCCCGATTAAGAAAATGAGCCGTAATAATAGCTTCGACGTTTGAATCATAACCGAAGGTTCTCAACTTCTCGTGCTTCCTTCTTTCCTTTCCTTCTAATATTCTTCCTTGAGAAATGATGCATCTCGCTCGGCGCGCATATGTCGTCCTCGGTCCATCTGTTAGACTTTATATAATCCTTTGTTAATTATTCTTTATAGGAAGCGAAGTCTGATGTCATACATAATTTAAAATTATATTTTGTAATTCAATTTTCTTTTATATTCCTGTAATTTAATTGTTAGACGTTCAATTTTCACATTTATCACTCGGCTATTTTTCACGTCTCAAGTAATAGCGTCATTAACGTGTATATTGCCATCCTTGAAAGTTGTACAGTCTCGCCTCGTAACGCTACGTGCAACTTTGCACACGTCAACGTGCCGACACGCGCGTGCGTTTATTAGCATATGTCTTTGCGGCGCATCTTTTCAATCGAACGCCTAATAGATCGGCTCGAAACGATTACCATTATCATCTGCGTTGGACAGCACCTCACGGAGCGTTGCATACGCATGAGTCTGTTTTATAATAATCGCGTGTCTGTAAAAGCGAGCGCGTTACCAAGTCCGTACGCGTTCCGCCCCCGTTCTCGAATTTTCTTATAAATAGAGGCGTCAGGAGCAGCGATTAAACAGTAAAATGAGCGTGCGTGTTCACTGCGTGTCAATTCAAAAGCGACGATGACTAATTAACCTTGACGGCACATTCGAATGAACGATACGCGACAACAACCGTAAACCGCATATGACGTATGTAGCCGTTCAACATGTCGAAATGAAATCACAACTTCGAGCGAAATGATAATTACGAGTAAGTTTCGCTTTTTTATACTCAGTTAAATTATGTTCTCCCGCGAATCTCTTGAGATACGTTTTTACGAATGAAAAAATGACAAAGTAATTTGAGACGTAGAGGTGGGTCGTCGCACCACTTTGCTGTTGGATTATACTTCTTAAGCAAAAATGAAAAATAAAACTTTGAAAATATAAATAGAGAAAACGATTTCTTTGGATACTTAATAAATTTTATTGTATCGAAACAAATTTATTTGCAATGTTCCAAACAGACCAATGTTCGAATCAATAAATTATGACTAACAATAGTGTTGTTATATCTCCGTTAAATAATAGATGTTGTTCGAAACAACATTTTTATTCAAACAAATAATGTTTTGTAGAAGCGTATGTTATTTCAATGAATCACCTTTCAGTCAAATAAATAGGAATACTAATTCTAATGAAATCTTTGTCTCTGTGTACAAACTATCATAGAAAGCATTTTCCGTCAGGTGATACAGCAGTTTTTATAATAACGTTTCAAATTTTGCAACAATCGAGTTCTTTGTAAGATGAGCAAAAATGAGATCCAGAACATCCCGACGTTGAGGCAGTACCATTTTCTTTTTCCTTCACATGAGTCATCTGTATAAAATACTTAGAAGTTAATGCATATGAGAATTTCTAGAAGCCTTTTACTTGAATGTAAAACGGTTTTTATCGATTCATATAAATATCGTCTTACGCTGTTCCGCAAGATGCAACATGTAGAGCAATACAAAGATTAGGTTACTAATTTAATGTATATATAGATCTTTGCTTTTTATACTATCTTACGTAATTTTTACTATCTTATAGTCTGTCTTATCGGTAAGTGTGCCAGTTTATACGCTGCACGCTGATTTTCTGTTTCAAAGTGCATTATGCAAACAATAAGAAAGAAAAAAAATATATATAAAACGGTTTTAGAGCTAACCTGTAAAATAATCTAATATCTTATCAATAATGTACTCACTGTTGGTTGAACTATTGCAGTTTGTAAGAGAAATTTTATTCTTGCTTTTAGAGAATTAATTTTTGACAGATTTTATATAGAAAAAAAAGCTATAGATATATGCGAGATTTTTTATTTTATTTTTTAATTATCAAAAATCATGTTTTCATCAATATTGATAAAGTGCAATGTAATAGTGACTGCTTTTATTTAAATTCATTTATAATTAATAATAATATTAATATTTTAATTGAAACAAATTTTATATTAAAAATATATAGAGATTACATGATTTATAAACTATTTTTAATAATTCAAAAAGGTATTTATTTAAATAAATTAATTTAAATGATACGAAAATATTAACAAAATTAATAAATATATAATTATAATTAAAGATAATAGATTTAGCTTCTGAGAGAAATAAGGGGGCGTCACTTTCTGAGACCTATGTCAATTGGCGACTTTCCTCTATGTATTTGAACCATAATTAGTATCACGTTGTCGTAATGCCCGTTGCCCAACAGTGCCGTTCGTGTGAAAACGTTTCCCTCGTGGCGCAGGGAACTTTTGTGCGGCCACGATTTTTCTTTGTGTTTCCGGCGAGCGGCGTCGAATAGAGGATCCTTTCATTCGTACGTCAAGACACGATCGCCTCGCGTTTCGCGTTCCCGACGCGAGGAATTTCGATGCGATGCGCTCTCGATGCGCCCATGCGAACGTCGCGCCGCGTCGCTTCCCCTAACATTCGTGAAAGGACCGCTATCTATTTGCCTCGTTGCACGTGTCACGCATGTGAAGTAACGTATAACGCGCGTGACACGTGACAGTCGTGATACCTTTCGTCCGCCCTTCTTCCTGCGACGAATAATTAGACGCCGAACGCTTCCGGGTAAATCGAATCGTCGACCGTGGAGAGAAAACGGATATTTCTTCTTGAATCTATAAATAGTTTATTCACGTTCGATCGACGTGATCGGAGAATAGAGGGGAAAAAAAATTGAATCGTTCGTCTATCTGTAACGCGCTCGTCGCTATTAATAGATAATTACGTGTCGACTGAAACGCGACTGAAAACGCCGGTCTCGATTATTGCCTAATTGTGGCACGTCGCCGGTACCCTCGGCTCTGTACAAAAACCGATACTTTCCATTCTTCTTATCGCGAAACGTCACGGATAATCTCCGCGGCGGATGTAGGCGCCCGCGAGACCATGCCTCTCTCGTGTGCGATCTTGCCTTCCTGCGAGGCTGCTATCTCGCGTATATGCGCGGTCGTGCATGACGGCGTGGAGGGTTCTACTTTCTTCGGTGGCCTCTCTAGAATCGGACGCCAGAACCCCATCGGACACACGCCCCATCGGACACACGTCGTTGGCGTACGCAACGCAACGCAACGCACGCACTCGCCGCGGGTAACACGCGCGTCGTCGTCGTCGGCGGGACTTACGCATTTGATAAACGCAGCCGAGTTCGCTTTCGCGATAAATTGTAAGGCAACTTTTCCTGCTGCGAGCTAAATCTCAACGGCACATCTCCGCCGTTATGAAAGCTCCGCAAATTATAACCGAGCAACTTTCACGGTTCCCACAGGGGGAGAATTTGAAACGTTTGCCACGCGAGGAACTCGCGCCGATCGCGCGTCAATCAGAGGAATAATCCGACGTGTAATATCGAAGGAACAAAAAATACATAGGTATAGGAAAACGGCCCGCGATATGCGGGGGATCTTGAGGGGGCGAGGGAAACGACCGCTTATTATATGTATTATATGCATCGGAAGTATTTATTATAGGAAAGGATAGACACGTGTAACGTGCACACGTGCTATTTTATTATTAGCGCAACATATACATTAACTGATGTTCTTATAATCATTAAGTATAGATTTTGCCTTTGACCCTGTTGTAAATATAGAGTGCTGAAAGCTCATTTGTTACACGCCATTTGAAAGATTTTTCTGTCCCATACTTTGGCATACTAATCATTATCTTGTATATTAAATATGTTAATATTAAATTATGCAGTGTATAATGTATACTAATATAAAAATATTTGTGTAATTAGGTAATTATAATAATTATTCATATATTATCTAACATTTTTTTGGCGCTTATCGCTCGACTGGATTCATTATCTATTTCTTTTAGAATTTTCTTATTGACCTCTTCAGGGGATATTTGTTTTGGCTCGAAACACACATTACGTTAATTAATAACGCATATTTTGCTAGATATCACTATATATTATAGAGGAAACGATTTCTTTGGACTTAATATATTTCATTGTATATAAAAAAAAAAAAAATTATTTGGAATGTCCCAAACAAACCAATGTTTGTATCAACAAGTACGATTAACAATAGTGTTATTTTCGTCAAATAATAGGATGCTGTTTCAGTGAAATAACTTTCAGTCAAATAAATAGGAATACTAATTCTAATGAAATCGTTTTCTCTGTGTATTTTTTTTCCTCTTTTGCAGTTAACATAATCTAATCGAAAACGTATAATAGGTAGCTGTTACTATGTATTTTTAATTATCTAGGACTCGCGATTACTGCTTTTACTCGTAAGGCTTGTAATCTGCGGAAAAATGCTGGTTCTAATTGTTTCACAACTACTATTGTCCGCCGCAAATTGTTAATCGCGACGCACTCGGCGACTGCGAAAAACACGCGAATAGAGAAGGAACGGAGGCGGACAATTTGATGTATCGCACGGAGAAAGAGAGCGGCACAGATCCGCGCCGTGATCCGTTCGCACGGCGCGCGCCTCGGCTTTGGCGCTCGACCTCTTTGCGCCTACGTGGGAGGAATAGGAAGTCGTGCATTAAATCCGAACCTCCACCTTTCAGCGCTTAAACGCCTCTCAAATGGCACGGCCGCGGGACACCTCGAACGCGCAAAGGCCATTTCCAAAGTGACCGCGACGATGCGCGACGTCGATTTCCCTTCGGGGACGTTTCCTTCACGGGACGATCAATTTGAAAATTTCATTATCCTTGAATGTGTATTCTCGGTGCCAACATCAATACCGTATCGACCGGCACCATTGATATATTCAACCATCGGAGTGCTTAAAGAGATTAAATATCGATAAAACACTTATTATTCGTTCGTTGCAATATTCTTGCAGCATACACTGGAAATAATTTTTTTTTTATGTTCAAGTAACTATTTTTATTTTAATATCGTTTCCTTGGTTAAAGAAAAATATTTCCCAAGTTTCAAAATCAATTATTTTATACCAGCTAATATTTAGTTAAATGAAGAAAATAATGTTGAAATGAATATATTTACTTGAACATGAAAAACTTTTTTCAATGCATTAGTATTAGTAGATATTTTTAATATTTCTTGTGATTTTTTATTAATTCAACATGTTTTTCTTCTAATATAATTTTTCTCATAATTTTTTAATTCATAATTGTTATCGATCTGATAATTTCCAATTAATGATTACAATTTCAATTTGAAATTCAGCACATTATAAATTTAATGTAAAGCATTGGAATAATTTTACAACTTATTTTAATATTAATTGATAATGTAAGAAAAGTCTAAAAAAAGTCCAATGATTTTTAGCGTATTAACTCGCAATGTTTTTTTTCCCTCTTTGTATTTCTTACAACTCATCATCTTTTTTATTCATTTGCATTAAACCAGTATAGCCACCGTCTTCAACCCTTTCACACCCACCGTTGCGGTAAGATTAATTTTTTAAATCCATCCAGACTAATTAAACTAATCGATATTTCAACAATGATAACAATAATATTTTTATTTCTTCAAAACCGTTAATTGAAAAATTATTAAAAAAAATTGGATACCATCTTTATACTATCGGGAACAATAATAGAGAAAAAAAACTTTTTTCAAATAGAATTAATTCGAGATTGAAAGGGTTGGACAGCTGAAACAACGAAGGCATTGAGCGCAAAGTAAGAAACTGACAATAACAAATAGTTGAATTGTTCGTCTCATTCTTGCTAGAGTTTCTACGCTAGCATAACAAACGCATCCGAGAACGTCTCGGCGAGCTCTTGGACTTTCTCGCTCGCGCGTATCGAGCGGAAAGATTCCAGTCTCAGCCATTCACTCGTCGTGATTGCGCTCATTGCCGAATTAACTGCGAATGCCAGACGTTCCCATTTGCGCGAACGGAAAAGTTCTAAAGTCCCTCTTCTTCACGTTCGAGTGCAACGATAGGTGAAATTCCGGATGGGCACGCGTTTTCTCTGCGAGAGGCTGCATTCCTCTTTTGTTAGAGAGGAAGATGTATGTAGATAAGCCGTTTAATATCGCGCAAACACGCCTACATACCGCGACATTGCGCAGTCAAATTCGCGACTGTGTGCAAAAACGATATTTAAATATTTCTGGAGTCGTCTGAGATAAGTTTGAAACTCCTCTCATGTTGACACGTTAATTAGTCGTTTAATTAAACAAACATCACTTGCGTTTCCTTGTCCCATTTTCTTTTTCTCCAATTAGCTAATCTTCAAATTTTAGACACTAACTGAAAAATTAATGTAAAGATGAACTGAAGAAAAGAGTTTGGTGACAATAATTAAACTTTAACGAAAGAATTTCAATTAAACGTTTGATTAATCTAATCGAATATTTAAGTAATCTTTAGTAATTATATTATACCTAATCAAATATGATAATAGCAACCAATTAGTTAATAAACGGTTAATAAATGTTATTAAATATTCGATTATGTTAATCGAACATTTGATTGAAATTATTTCACCAAAACCTAATTATTATCCAGGATTATCCTGATTATTATTATCAAACTCTCTTCTCTCTCTATGTTTCACTCATCAATAAGTTCAAGATATTAACGCGCATATCTAAAGCTGAATTGTCACGCATGCGATTAAGAGTAGAATGCGGATAGTCACTATCAGCGTTTTGTGCGTTACGCGAGAGTGCGAAACAAAAACAAATAGATATTAGATTAGTTATAGATAGATGCACGCGTAACGAAATATTCTGCAACGCAACGTGCCGATCGCACTTTATCCGACGTCTCTATCTGCGCATACTTGATCCAATTGGATACTCAATGTCTCAAAGTCTGAGGTGGTGTCATGCGCGAGAATGATGAAACGCGAAAGGATTTAGCCTTCGTCTTCAAGGCTGACCGCTGATACACCGCGAACGATCGTCCGCGCTTTAAGTGCATTTCACACGGTCGTGTTCGCGCCGTCTACGAGAAACAATAGGCCTAACGAGATCCTTCATTTAATTTTAAATTATAATGATCGGTATCTCGAAAGAGAGAGAGAGAGAGAGAGAGAAGAAAAAAAAAAAAAGATCACGATGAGACACTCGGAAACTTCAGATAGGCACTCCGAGCGTGAGAGAAAACTCGATGTCGTGCGTTAATACGCATGTAATTGACCTGATTTTCTATGAATATACATGGGCATTGTTACGTCAAAAGATTTCAGTCGCGTTCCTCGGATAGGAATGATAAAGAGAACTGGATCTCGCACGCGAGTAGGGAGGAGAGAAATGACGGGAGACGTCGAACAAAGATTTTGCGACTCGTTGCAATCGTTTCCAATGAAAGAGCAAGGAGAGGACAGAATGCACGCTCTCATTGCATTCTCCCTCAGGGCCGCGTCAATCTAGAGCTGCAATTCATAGCAATGCGATTGCAATTGCCTAAGTATAATAGTTACAATTATAATTGTTAAAAAATATTGGAAATTATAATAATTGTTATAAAATAATATTATGTAATATTAATCATTAATATAACTAACATATCGGTATAAAACGATATTAATCTTTTATATTAAATATAAAAGATTAATGTTATTTTATATCGATTAAAAAAATTTTACGATTTTTATAAAACTATCCTTTCTCGTGTATGTAAATTAAACCTTTTCTAGACTTCGATTATCTTATTTAAAACGTATAAAAGATTGAAATGTTAGTTTTAATATATATCAGCAATTAACCTTTTTATCCGATTAAAAAAAAACTTGTATGATTTTTATGCGTGAAAGAACAGATTGGAGTATCTAAAAATTTAGCTAGATGCAGATCTGAAAAAATTTTGAAGAATGAAATAATTATGAAGAATGTATTTAAGCATGATGAATAAAACTGCAAAAAATTTTAACATTTTAGCAACCAGTTTGAGCATCTTACATAATTAATTTGATGGTTCAAAAAAATATATTTTTATATTTAATGCAAAAGCTCAATATTGTTTTATACCAATTATTATAAATTACTATATTTTCATACTTTGAAATTGCAAGGTTAAAATTGATGCTTTAAATTTATATTTACAAAATGTATATTACAAATTTAAATCGAAGCGATACATCTCGATATGTTACCTCTTTCTTTTGCAATATGACGAGATTGCTCTTTGGTCGCGAGCTCTCGTTAATTGGCGCGATGCACACGTGATAGTTGTTTCTACGTCGCAGGAGCTTCAAATGCGTGGATAGAAAATGATTTTCGGGAGAAATCACAGATAAAGCGAGGACGGCGTGCGCGGGGATATCGTGGAAATAGGAAGGGAATGGTAACCTGGATATAATTCAAAACTCACGTGCCACCTCGTGGAATGTCGAGGGAAAGGAAAAATTATAGCTGCCATTGGCTTTTGACGTTTGACCAGCGGCCCCTTTAAATCTTTCGTATTCATAAGCAGTCGATCTATGAGCCTTTCGCTTGAACTGTCACGAAGCAGCGAATGAACATTACTTATATGTAGTGTACGTTTAAAATAATATTCATGGCGAAGAATTAGTTTACTAAAGATCAAAAACTGTAGCTAGATGTGAATCTGAAAATATTTTTCTGGACCATCAAATAAATTATATAGGATGCTCAGGCTTGAATATTCTTTATAATTATTTTAGTTTAGTATTCTTTCAGGTCTGTGTTCAGCTAAATTTTTAGACTCCAGCAAAACTCCGTTCTTTTGTGTATAAAAATTGCATTTTTTAAAAATCGGACTGGAAAGTTAATTGCTGGTATGTGTTAAAGCTGAAATTTCAATATTTTATACATTGTGATGTATTTTAAACGGGATAATTCATCTCTATAGAAAATTTAATTTACATACATGGGAAAGGACAGTATTTTGCTAAAGTACCAAAAATTTTGTAGGATACAGATCTAAAAATAATTTTTTTTGTGCTCAAACCGGTTGCTGAAATGTCAAAACTTTTTATGGAGTTATTTATCTTGAACATCTTTCAAAATGAATTTGATGGCCCAGTAAAATTATTTTCAGATCTGTATTTTGCTAAACTTTTTCAGCAAAATCACTCCGTGTTGATATACTACTACTATTCGCGTTTAGAAATTGTATAAACGTTATACGCGCTACTTTCGTATGGAAATTAGTCCTTTGATACGTCAATTCAATGGTTTGTCGTATTTGTGTTGCAGAGGGGTCTGAGAGTCGGTTGTAGAGCCAGAGGCCGACAATATGAGGAACTCGACGTTACTGAAATGGGCGCAGAATTCGGCGAATAATAAAAATCAGCCGAGTAAAAACGGAGGTGAGTAACCTGATTCTCTGATGCACGTGTGTCGCGACTAGTATTAGCAAATATGGCTCGTCCCGCTGCTATGGCGCAGGTTGAAAACCATCGCGACTCTCCTGTTCGCAGGAACGAGTAGGAACTGGATACACCCACCGGACGCGCTCCAAAAAGGACATATCGCCTACCTAGTCAAGGTATTGTACGATTTTTATACTGTGAACATTTCTTTTCTGTTAGGCTAACGCGTTGCCTCATTCTAATTGACAGCCTATAAATTTTACTTCGTAAACGATTGGCAACGATTGTTTTTTTTTTTTTGCACTGAAATTCGTACCAAAAGATTAACGATAAATGATTTTTATGAAATGAAACCAAGGGTTGAGTAGTTAGAAAGTCAAGAGTTAAATAATAAAGTTAAACAGGTAACTTTTAACTTTGTTAATTTTTTATGACTTAGTTTTTAACTTTAACTAGTTATTTTGGAAACACGTAAACCTTAATTTATCAACATTTTTCCCAAGTTAAAAATTTATTTATGTAAAAGAAAAGTAATATAAAAGATAAATATATTCCCACATAAAAAAAGAAGATAATATTTCTTTGTTGTTTCATATAAGCTTAATTTAATTTAAATGAAATATTAAATTTGTTTCGTGATCTATATTTCTTTTGAGTAATCAAACTTTAAAGAAATTGACAAATTTCGATTTAAAATGAATAATTCTTTTTAAAATTAAATTTTAATTCAACTTGAATTAATTTAATCCTAATGTAACTTTTAGCTAGTAAGTTTTTTGTACATGTAACGTAACTAAATTGATTTTATAAGCCATTAATTTCAACTTAACTTAGTTAAAAAAATATATCAACTTACCCAATCCTGAATAAAACTCTTATTTTTATATAAATAATTTATTAAGGCTGCGTTTCTCTCGCGAAAGTGACTTTTAATTGTTGATACGACGCTAGCGTATGCACGTTGACCAAGGTCGCGGCATGCGGTTGTGAAACATGGCTGGATTAATAACAACGAAGC
Organism: Solenopsis invicta; assembly: GCF_016802725.1. Classification (NCBI taxonomy): domain Eukaryota; kingdom Metazoa; phylum Arthropoda; class Insecta; order Hymenoptera; family Formicidae; genus Solenopsis; species Solenopsis invicta. The sequence continues at coordinate 7,609,888 of NC_052669.1, read as the reverse complement.
AACAAGCATCATCCTGGCACCATTTCTCGGTATCTCGAAACTGACGGAATGAAAGGTCGAGGTCGTCGCGACGCGTATCGTTGTTCCTCCTTTTCCGCTTTTAATTTCATCTCCGGTATCTCATCGAGCCCGTAAACTCGCCGTGCGGGGTATCCATTACCCGTTCGTGGAATTTGTCGACGTGCGTCCGCCTAATTACCTTTCGCCGCTAACGAGCCTAATTGCGTTAAGTTGATTATTTCGCCGGGTGGAACGCCCAGGCATCCTGAGAAAAGCCGGAGAAATTGCTGGTAACTATTAAGCAATAGCTGACGGAAGAATAATAGGTAGGAAGAGTAAAGGTCGTTGACTGAGAATCAAATTGTTTTCTTTCTTTATTCTTTCATTATTTAAAGAAGAAAAAGTATCTTTCAAGTTTTCTTTTAATTTTAAAATATTCTACAACGGATAAATTTTTTTTCTGAAAAGAACTTCATCAGAAAGCTGTTTCGTAGAATTATAAAAACTTGCGATATTTTATTTTGTCAAAAAGTTTTCTAATTTCGTGTAATGATAGACAGAGAGAAGTGCGAATCTGGAAAGGCGCAAACATCTTATAAAGATATCTCATAAAGATACGCAAGTTGCTCGTTTAACAGGAGAAGCTTAGCATCCGGTCGTTAAAAACTGAAAGTGATCCGCGATTTGCACTTTCTAGCCGGTTGTAGAATCTCATTATTTCTGGATGACTGTACGGGAATAAAAGAAAGGTCCTAGACGCGAAACGTTCATTCATTTCGCGTCACCCGGAAAAATTGCGCAACCCGCGCATATACGCTTCGCGTCGTGCACCCAACATCTCCTGCCTTTCGTTTCGAATTGTTACCGGCACGTACGTAAGTTTCCCCGTGAATACGAATACCAGCAATATCGCGGATGAATTGTTGTTCGAGACGCGCCGAGACTCAACCAGCAGCGCGTCGTCACGAGTTCGTTGAACTTCGAAACTTCGCGAGCGACCAGATTTCACTATCTCACGAATGAAACGAGTGCCGTGTCGTGTCGTCACCACTGCACACGAAACAGCGGAATTGGCATGTCCGGACATGCCTTTTTCTCTGACCGGATTAGGTTTCCACACAATCCAACTCTCCCCGTTTTTTTTCTTTTTTTTTTTACCGGAAGATATACTTCACAGAACAGAAGTTTCTCCGCGTGACATAAAATACATTTAATGAATAATTAGATCCACAAATAAGAATTTAGATAAATAATTGTAATAGAAATATGATATTAAAAAACTATCTAATCTTTTAACTTTGTCTGAATTAAAAAAAATTTAAATAAATTATCAAATTAAAAAAAATTTTCTGAATTAAAAAGAAATGGTTTCTGCCTTTTTTCCTCGACGTAACTTTGCAATCGATCTGATTATTCATCACATTAGATTGAGAAAAAAAGAAATCTTTCTTTTTTTAATTTAAAAAATTATTTAAAATTTGATAATAATTTATTTAAATGTTTTTTGTTATAATTACCTATCTAAATTCCTATCTATTCTATTTAAATTACCTGAAAATAGCAATTAAAAACAGGATCGGATTCAGATTTGCGTAAGTGATCGAGATACAGTTTCGCATCCAAGAAGATGAATATTTGATCGGAGATATAAAAGTAGCCAGAGATCATTAAAGTACGCGGCGAAACGTCATTACAGATCGATAATATCGCGCAATTTGTCAACGTTACGTTTATCGCGTTGTTCGTGTAAGATTAAAGTGCAAAAATATTTTTATCGAGTGGAAGGAATGCGGCGTAAATTGCCGTTAGATGTGCGTCTTATTTTCAAACGTCATTGCGAAATGCTTCGTTTCTTTCTTTTGTTCGGTTTGCGAAATGCCTACGCGACTACGGCGCGGGCAGCTCCATTAATTATCGATTAGGATTAATTTCTCTTCCCTGCCGACGTTATAACCAATTTCTTTCCTCGCTTTCTATATGTATCATAGCGATAAAAGTCGGTGTTTTCATTTTTAACGGTAATCTCTTTTCCTGGCAATTTGCGCGCTACAATATTTGCGCTTGATAAGTAAAATTTTTTCCATATGATTTAAGATGACCGGAACTCTTGAGCTGTTTTGATTGCGTAAAAGTGTTTATAACCGAATCATATCTGCAAGCAGTCAGACAACTTTTCTCTCGGAAATATTACCTTGACGAGAGATGTCGTGCGCTGCTAATTTATAGATGTATGCGGGAGATTTACAACGATTGTGATGCAAAAATATGCAGGTTGCGGAGGAATGCGCTAAAAAAAAACCATCGCCAATAAAGAAGTACATTCGCATCACTTGTTTTCAGCGTGCACTTTTCTTGGAAACGTTGCGGCGTTTTTCCCACGCTGCGTCGTTTCTCTTTCCGTCTTTATAATGAAATAAAAAAAAAAAAAATTAAATAACGTTGCGCACACGGAAAGGTACCTGATATCTCTTTTGTCGTCATCGTTCCTATGATTTAATATTTTTAGTATTTGGGCAGCACAGAGGTGGACCAACCCAAAGGCATCGAGGTCGTTAAGGAGGCGATCTGCAAACTAAAATTCAATCAACAGCTCAAGAAGAGCGAAGGCACAAAAACTCCGAAGGTCGAGCTCACCATAAGCATCGATGGCGTGGCGATACAGGAACCAAAAACGAAAACGTCGCCCAAGGTTAGTGCCATTCGTCAACGAAAAGAACTTTTATGCGATAATTTGCCTTCCGTATACGTGCATCCAAGGCGCCGTCGATTACTTCACTCTCGTTTGACCGAAGGTCTTCTTGCAGCGAATTATGCATCAGTATCCGTTACACAGAATCTCTTACTGCGCCGACGATAAAGGAGAGAAGAAATTCTTCAGTTTCATCGCGAAGGAAGAGGACGCGGAGAGGCACACGTGCTTCGTTTTCGTCAGCGACAAACTAGCCGAGGAGATCACGCTGACTATCGGCCAGGCCTTCGATCTGGCCTACAGGAGGTTCCTGGAAACGTCCGGCAAGGATCTGGAGACGCAACGACGTTGTATGGTGCTGCAGCAGAAGATAAAGCGGCTCGAGCACGAGAACAACGTTTATCGGCAACGATTGCAGGATGTCGCGGCTATTAAAGGCTCGGTTAGTTTGAGAATACATCTTTTTTTAAATATCTTTTTTTATAGGATGCTTTATAATGTATAATTGTTTATTGAGAATTATTTCAATGATTCTTAACTGTGCGCGTTTCTGTTCCTGTTTAGGCGGATGTGTCAGTATACCTGTCACAGCATAATATACCGGATATTCTTCATGTACCTGGAGCTCCTACGGATTCACCGCAAGTCAATGGTTCGACTAGCAAGCCATTGCTAAATATGAGCGACAGCAACGGAAATACGTCTAATGGACCTCAACAACCGCCGCCAGTTCCGCCGAGAAGTTTCGAGAAGAGTTTCGACGACGATTTCATGGGGTATGATCAATATGATTGTAAATGATGTTTCACTAATCTCGGTTTTCTTGATTTTATATTATTTTCGTTTTCTTTTTCTACAGAAATGAGCCAGCGCCAATGCCGTCGGTTGGCACCAAATTGGAAGGGCTGCTAATGGACGAATTTGAGGAAGATTTTAATCCAAGAGCTTTCGAGACCGCAGCCAATGGTCTTGCCAATCATCAGTCAAATAACAATCCGCTCCTTAACGGTCAGATATCTTCGGGATCGAACTTCTTCTCGCAATCTAACGGCACAACCAGTCCCCCGCCTCTGCGTAAGTATACAATTTGTGGACATTAATTAACTTTCATTGTATGTTATTTAAGAATATTGTACTTTCTATTCAGTGGCACCACCACCAAAGACAAAAGACTCGAGACGTCAAAACGGAATCAAGGAAGATTTGTTTGGTAGCATTCCTTTCAATCCTACGCCAACTTTAAATATGAAGAATGACTTTAAGGATCCTTTTGAAATGGGAGAATTCGGAGCTTCGACTATGACATCTAATCCTAGCCAGCAAGAACTGGAAAATGCTATTGGTCTACTGGATAAAAAACTGCTGGAGATGAAGGTAAATACTCAATCTTTAAGTTTTTTTTAATTGCTTTTGTTACAAAGTTCTAACATGCATAATGAACAATTTTCAGGATGGTTTTAGTAGAGGGCTGTGCATTGGAACTGATGACTTTTCTTTGGAGAGCTTGGACCCGCTGCGAAATTAGGCTCGCCAATTGGATCGGAAGCTATAAGCGTTCGAACGAAAACTTTATTAGTGCTCTTAGGATGCAGAGTACGAAATACTAATTAACGGATAAAACAATTAGGAATTATGTCCGTGGTAAAACCAAAATTAGTCAATTATTACTATTACCCTACTCGTATATTTATGATCATGTTCGATATTTATGATACACATATGTGAAATAATTTTGTAAGAGTGTATCTTTCTCGCTGGTAATCTACGCTATTCTATCTGCCGCTTTAGAACTGGGGTCCAATCCAAACGCACCGAAAATGCGTTATCGTTGTTAATGTTGAGTCAGTGAGACGAGATCTCAAGTCGACTATTAGAGTGGAATGAGATATTATTCTAATCGAGACAACATAATTGTTTAGACGAGAATTTGTTATATATATATACGCACACTTAAAAAGATCTTACCGCGAATCTCATATCGACGATGGTATGCTTGCGTCTTTCATATTTTTTAACGAGATATTAAAAAAGAACTAATGAATGTTATAATGCTGTAGTTACATCGAATCATTGGTGACGACCGATTAATCTCTTATATTCTAAAGCTACAATTGAGAGAAGTTGATAATATATTATATGTAAAACGTATGTCATATGTAAAACGTATAATATATTATGTCGGTCTAGTTTGATTAAAAATCGTCACATCGTTCAATCGTCTGTTCGAAAGTGAGCTAGTAGATGAAAAAAAGACAAAAAAAAACGAAGCACTAACCGTGATAGCATTTAGAAGTCACACTAATAATACGAACGCATAGCTTTTATGGTCTGTCGATTGAACTCGTACACTCAGCATATCCTCTTTCTTTGGTCTGCCGTACATACCTTCGCCTTTCTTTTAACGCGTGAACGTAAGCGGAAGGAAAAAAAGTTTAATTCTAGAAAAGCATGAGAAAAGTTCTGGCTATATAGTTTACTGTAATCTCTACGATCCGACCAAGCGTAAGGCGTTAAACGAGTTTACGTTTATCGCTACATAAAGAGGATTAGTAATTATGTACATATGAAATATTATTTGTTGCTATATTGTTTAAGGATTATAGTTAAGAATATAGCATATGATTATTACAATTGAAATATTGAATATCAAATGCGTCTTCCTTATACTATGTATATTAAATCTCGAAATAATCTGAAGTTGTGCAATTGTATCGTCATAACATCTATCCCTGATGCTTTCACGACTGAAACGTCATAAACAAAATTGCTGTCAGTGTTCCAGCTTTTAAAAATCAATTTTCTTAAAATTTTATTTTTACCTGCTTTAAAATTGCAAACGATGGCATCTCTGAGATTAGCCTTCTTCATTTTCTATATAATTTTGGTCAACAACGTCACGTTGTATCAAAGTACAGGTAACAACAGTAAGAAAATGTACAATGTGAGTTAAATATTTTGAAACATTAAATATATTAATCACATTTTTAAAGAAAATGTAATGGAAGAAAGCACGTGCTATGCTCTTCAAGAACCACATCGCTATTTAAGTAACAAGGAGAATGCAAATTTTTCGGAAAAATTACGAGATGAGGTGTAGATTAAAAAAATATTTTCTATTATGCAAAAAAAAGAAAAATATTTTTTACCATGCAAAAAAATAAAATCAAAAATAATAAAAACGTTTTCTATTATGCAAATAATAAAGACAAATAACGTATTACGTTTATTGTACAGACAATCTCAGTAGTACAATCGCTCTTGCAAGATACTTCGAAGACTGCAAAATGTTACATAGAACCTCAAAATAGTGAGTCATTGAAGAAAATATTTTTGCCTACGTGCGCGCCTGATGAAGAAAACTAAATTTAAAAAAGAACACGTAACCAACATCTACCACGTTATATCCAATTATTAATTAATTACAACTGTATTTAATACTTTTAAAAATTTTATATTTTTTATGCTACATGTTAATTATTGATTGCGTTAAAAAATTGTACTAAAAATCTACAGCATGGAAATTGTATAAGCAAAAGTCGAAATGAGATTCAAGAACTCTCGAAAGATGTCCTAATTCTCGTGATATTTCGTAAATGTTGAAATATCGCATCGCGTCTTTCAAATTAGGCGCGTTTCCTGCGCGCGCGCAATAAAGCGTCACGTGATTCGGCGAGTGCGCCGCAGGCGGCGCCAGCGGCGTGAACGTGGCGCAGCACGCGTTGCGTCAGTATTCCGCGGACTCTCATTGCGTTCTGTTCGTTCTTTGGTTTCGTCCGGTTTCGCCTAAAGTCTCACGAAAGCGAGAGAGAGAGACAGATAGAGAGAGGCAGCCGCCGAGAAACGCCAGGACAAAAGTGCCTTTCTTCCTTCCTCGTCCGCGTACGAAGATCCGCGTTAGGATGGCGGACGACAACCACGAGAATGGCACCAGTAACGGCGACGTGCCCGAGATCGAGCTGATCATCAAGGTGAGTGTGCCATGCGCGGCCGAGACGGATCACCGCGCGAGCGAGCGAGACGGAGCGATCTGAACGGTGGCCGGGCGCGAGGGAGGGAGAGGAGGACGGAGGAAAAAGGAGGCAGTTGTCCCGTGCGCGCTATGGGCGTGGAGCAATCCAACTGGTTCCCGTACGCTCCCGCGGGAAACGGTAGGCCAAGTCCCCGCCCTCTCGTCGCTTCCCGGCGGAACGCCGCGACCGTGAAAATCGACCGTTCGGCAGCCAGCGCGAAAATAATCCACGCTGTGACCGTTGACCGTTCCTCGTCCGTCTCTCTCTCTCTCTCTCTCTCCTTTATTTCTTTCTATCTCTGTCTTTTTCTCTCTTCCGCTTTTGTTTTTATTCCGCGTCACGTTCGCCTGTGATCTCGACGCCGGGCTCTCTGGCTCTCTCCCGTCGCGTCGTCTACGTTCGTCCCGAGAGCCCGTTCGGTTTTGTTACTCGAGCGGTGTTTCCTCGCGCGTTTGCCGACGCGTGAGCGCCAGGGACCGGAGCCGTGAACGAGCGAGCAACGGACGCGACGGTGCACGCGGAAAGTACGTGCGTGCGTACGTATGCATGCCTGCATGTCCGTACGCCGTCGTTCGCTCGACCGATACAGCGGCGAACGAGGAAACTCGCTCCTCCCGTGGCGAGAGAGGAGAGGGCTCGTGGCTCATCGCGATGCTCGCACACGTGTGTCACGGGCTTTTCGGCTCGTACGCCTGACATCGTTAGACATCAGGGAACCGAGACCGGTTTACCGTCGCTCGATCTCCGCCAACCAACCGCGAATCCACATAGAGTCCCGTCGCTCGCGACGGAGAGTCCGGTCGACGGATCGACGTTAGGGGGACGGGATCTATCATGGAAGAGGCATCCGCGTCCGTGAAACGGAGCATCGGACGTTGAACACACGCGCCACGCACACCGCCGCGCGGCAGCCAGGGCGCGTTGTGCGTATGCTACACATTTCTTTACGCATGGAGTCATCGAGGGCGCCGGAGCGCCCGTGCGCTCTCTCGTTCTCTCGCTCGCTCGCCCGTTCGTTTTCTCCCTCCGCCAGCGGACGATTGTGCATTCTGCGGGCGTTACACGCGCGGCAGATGGGACACGACGAAAAGGCGCCTGCCTGTCCCTCGTTTTGCTTCGCCGCCGGGCGAAAAGAGTTGTCCGTCGCGCGCGAGCGCGCGAGGTGGATGCTATGGAAAAATGAAAGGCTCGCGGACCGGACTGGTTTTTCCCGCCTCCGGGATTTCGATCACTCGCGAGCCGCCGCCGCCGCCGCCCGGGATCGCAATATCCGATCTAGGATCGATCGATCTTGTAATACGCCGGGGTACAAACTCCGCGTCCGTCGCCGCCGGCGCGCATTCCTATCTTATCGCGGAATAATTCGCGCGTCGGCGTCTTAAAATCTTAACGGCAAGATCTCTTTATCGCGCGATTAGCGGCCGTCGGAGAAACGTCGTACGAGGAGGGATCTACGTTTCCTTTTTAGGGAAGCCTTTTCCCTCCGTCGTCGTTGAAAGCGCACTGACACCGCGCGCTCCGAATTCACGTCGCATTCTCGTCACGGACGCGTCTTTTTACGTCAGAGTTAGATAGAGCGGTATAACTTTGATAGTGAAACAACTTTAACGATGCTTCGAAGTCACTTGGAATCCTAAATGATTCTCTTCGAGTCGCGTACGAGTGTATCTCTCTTTCATTTTCTTTTTTCTAAATAAAGATGAGTCAACGGCGTAATGCACTGAGAAAAAAAATAGTCGTTACTTTGACTCGATTTTTCAACGTGATGAAATTTTTTCCAGCTAAACTATTTGTGTATTCATTAAATGAAATAAATAAAATTCTTGAACTTCAGTTTAAACCCTAATAAACATATATTTCATTTGAATATATACTTGAAAAGTGTAGACTGACTAAATTTGTCATCTCGATTAAATTTCTTCAGTTTAAGTATTTATGCATTTCAGTTAGATATATGAATGCATAAACTGAAGTTCAAGTATTTTATGATTCAGTTAACTATTTACATAAATACTCGAGCCGAAGAAATTTAATCTATAATTAACTAAATTTTTGAACTCGATTAAATTTCTTCAGTTTAAGTATTTATGCATGTAAATTATATGTATATGATATGAATACTTCAACTCTCTCTCTCTCTCTCTCTCTCTCTCTCTCTCTCTGAAGTTCAACTATTTTACGCATTTCACTTAAATACTCGAGCTGAAGAAATTTAATTAATAATTGATTAAAATCTTTCAACTCGATTAAATTTCTTCAGTTCAAATATTTATGTATCTAAACTATCTAATGGCCATTTCTACCAATGTAGATTAACTTTGATCTCAGTTTAACTTACTCTTTACTTATTTCCAATTCTTACAACTAGAAAAAGATAGAGTAAGTTAAACCGAGATCAAAGTTAATCTGCGTTGCTAGAAATAGGTATAAGTTAAGTGTACGAATGTTTAAACTGAAGTTCAAGTATTTTATGGTTCAGTTAAATAAACACTCGAGCTGAAAAAAATTTAATCAATAATCGATTAAATTTATCAACTTAATAAAATTTTCCTAATTCAAATATTTACGTATTTGCGTTAAATATAATATCAATGCTTAAACTGAAGTTCAAGTATTTTGTGTATTTAAAGTTAAATACATAAATACGTAAGCTGAAGGAATTTAATCGCGCCAAGTTAACGACTTCTTCTTCTTAATCTATTTATATAACCGACGTATTTTTTACTTATTAATAATACGACGAAAGGAAAGTATGATGTAAACAGGACGTAAGATCGTTGATCTTACACGATATCATAATTTTGCGGTATCTCTATCGCCATATTACGATATATCGTGATATCGGTGTATTAATTTTTTGATTACGATTAGATTAGCGGCTCAGGGCTTTTCGCGATCGTTGTTATTCTCAAACGATCCGATTCGATCGAGGGTGAGCGCGACGCGAGTTCTCGGAACTTTCTTTTCACCAAGTTTCCAGGGGGGAAACGATTCCTTAAGCGGTAACAGGCTACCTTCGAATGACCATTAAAGAGCTTGCGATTGAACTTTCGCCGGCGATCGATCGAATTTCTTCTCAGAGAAATGCAACGACTTTACGTCGTTGAATTAGATGACTCGTGAAAAGGAACGGAGCGTCTCGGAGTCGAAATCGCGACTTTGGACATTTTCTCCTGAGAAAATGATGTCGTGTCGCAGAAATAATGTACGTGCACATAAATTATTTATAATCACAATTGTGGATTATTATGTATTAACTTTTATTAATTATTAATATTTATTATTAACGAATTGTTATTAAGAATGTATTACACCTATTTTTTGAATTTAATTTTAATTAAAAATTTCAAAATAATAAAAAAATTGCAAATCATTTTATATTGCAGTTGAAAATAATACAGCAAATTTAGCAGGACGATTTTCAGGATTAAAAAATAGTTTTATAAGAAGTAAAAATATACTGTAATGGAAATGTGTTAAGAAATAACGATAAGAAGCTGAATTTTTTTATATAAGTACTTTAAGTATTCAAAATAATTTATGTATAGTGTGAAATTTTGCTTGAATTATCTTAAAATAGTTAAATTGAATTTGTTTGTTAAAATGGGCGCCATACGTTCTTAAATATAACTGTAGTTGCGTGAAGCTTGAAATTTCGACATTTAAAAATTAATATTTTTACGCAAATATATATATAAAGAAAGATTGAAGAAGATTGACGGTACGTTTCGGTATTTGATTTCTTCGAAAGCGTTCGTTCTCTAGTTTTTACTCGTTCCTATTGTTGAAGGTAAGACGGGGGCCGGTATCGGTGCAACCTGTCCTTAAGTATGCCAACGAGAATTCTACGCGGCAGCCTTTCAGATAACTGGCTTATCATCTCGATTGCAGCGTTAGATAAATATTCAGGTAGCTGGCAAAGTGTTACACTGCTAAGAGAATGCACTCTTCAGCCTATATCTCGCGAATAAACATGATAAAGACACAAAGACGTAATCGTGCATTATCGGTCCTTCTTGACGTCGAGCAAAGATCGCGGCAAGACTGACTCGTCACGAGATAAGCGTGGTTCCGCAGAATCTTCGAATGTCGAGAAAAATTTCCAAGTCTTTAACTAACTTTCAAAAAAGGCATCAAGGTGTATGCGCGCCTCTAATTTTTATTTTTTTATAAAACCCAAGAATCTTTATTTATTTTTTTTTTACGAAAATCCAAATGATACTATTTTTGTATTTCCATTGAAGTTTTTTTATTCTAATCCAAGTGGTATGTATTTAATTTAAAAAAAAAAAAAAACGAAAGTAGTCCTGTACTCCTGTCTTTGAATGTCGAGAAAGCTTTCTCGTTTAACCAATTAATAATGAAATGGCCGTATCTAGTTCATCGAGGCGTGCTACTATCGAGCTGTACTATCGAGCTGGAGAACGTCGCGAGTTCGTCGAAGTCCGCGACAATGTCTCGCTACGATTCGATTCGAAATTGCCTTTCGAATCGAATCGTGCGTTTATGATGAATGCGAGCGTGAATATTCAAATCGAGTTGAGCTTTGCATGCTGTGCTCTCTCTCTTTCTCTCTCTTTCTTTTTCCTTTCGCAACAAAATACCGTAGACGCGAGCATATTAAAACGGCGACCGTTTAATTTATTCGGTTAACGAGGTCAGAACTCTATGCCGGCGCGCCGGGTCGTCTATATACCGTTGTTGCAAATCGAAGAAAGACGCGACGGAGAGCGGTCATACAGAAGCGCAATTCTGGATCCCGATCGACGAAATCTTCGCGCGCATTCGCGCGGGAAGATTTAATGGTAGACCGGCCGACCTTGCACTCCCGGGAGGCGATCACGAGAGGTTCTCTCGGGTAAGTGTGTCAAACGGGACGAAACGCGCGACGACGAGCGGCCACCACGAGGTCCTCCGCGAGAGATTCTACCGTTAAACGATGGACTCCTTTGCCTTCCGCTTTCCTCGCTCCTCGCTGGCTTTCCCCGCCGACTTCGGTGGCTTCGTTCCCCGGATCTTCTCTATTATATTCCCCAACGAGGATGTACTTGGCAATTTAATAAGGAGTGTGGATTGGTAAAGAAAAACGTTTTTTACGAACTTGCTTTATTTCCTCCGAAAAAGGTTCATTTTTTTACGAGAATTTTTTTTAATGGAATATTATAATCGTAATTGCTGTTTTTTTGATTCTTATTGCAACATAATAGCGATTCTAGAAATTTAATAAATATTTATGTCAATTAAACAGTTAAATTAACAGATTTACAATCGGAAACGCGGAGAATAAACTTTGAATTGGAGGTCTCAAATTAGATAACATGTCGATTTTTAAATGTAGGACAATACCGAAACTTTAAAAATAGAGAAAACGAGTTTGAAATGACAAGGTGGACATTTTTAATTAGATGGCGTAATAATAGAGGAGACCTTGCACCTTTTGAACTTCTTTATGCGGTGGCTACAATCAACAATGAGATTTTAAGGCGTAAGACTTGACGCGACACGGCCAATCCGAGAGCAGAATGTTCATGCATAAGTAAATGGCTGCCGACCGTGTAGTCTCCTCCAATTGGTCGTCGAGTCCTTAAAATCTCATTGCAAACACCTCGTTATGCGTGCACTACTTTTTTCTTCTTCGAAGTTGTCTGTCGCATATGCGTATACATACATATATACATCTCGCGTCACGAGTGTCTACCTCACCGACGTTCCACGGCAGCTATTTTTTTCCGTCGCGGTTGCATTGAGCAGAAGAATAATCGCGTAATCCACCTGCGTGCGCGGCGCGATCGATCGCACTTTAATCTCCTCTAAGGTCATTGCAAGTGTGTCTGGGTGGCAGAGAGTCAGAGACACACTCGGGGAGTTCGCACGATTGTTCCGTATATACGTGAACACGCAACGCGCAAAACAAGGCATTAAAAAAAAAAAAAAAAGAGGGAGAGAAACTCGCGTTGCGCGAAAAGGAACTCTCTCGCGGGCGCGAGAGGAGGAAGTCGTCCTTCGCGCGTCGCGAGATCGAAGGATATCGGTGTCCACGCGACTACGGAACGTCGTCGTCCCGCTAATATTAGCCGCTTACGCGTCTATCTACGTCCCGACGAACGACATTGTTTCTTCTTTTTTTTTTCTTTTTACCTGTCTCTCCCCCCTCTTCCCCTCTTCTCTTTCTGTACACGTCTTCATCCGACTTCATTCAGGAAAAACGAAATGGCGAGCGCGTTATGGCCCGGGAAGTTATGGCTCTCGCTGCATGCACCGTTTATATTCGCAGAAGGCGTACTCGCGTGCGTACACGTGTATATATTTGCCTACTCGTAACGGTATACTGTACAGCGGGATGCCGACTTGCGCGTTGCCGACTTGCGCGTCCTGCCCATGTACGCACGACGTGCGATCGGGACGCCTGTAAAAGGAGGCTTCTGAGGCTTCTGTATTATGCAAGGCTGTAAACCATCCACAAGGCGAATTAATCTACAAAAATTTAAGAACGTTTCGGCCTTACCAGCTAAAATTTATCAAAATTTGAAAGCTGCAGGTTTATTAGGTGTTTGTTCCTTTTTTCTTTCCTCAAAAAAACTTTCTCCAAATTTTTTAATCGAAAACTCTTGAGCATGAATACCTGAATTTTGAGGTATTCATGAAATGCAAAAAAACAAAAATAATTATTTTGCTACAGTTTTAAATAAATAATTTTTAGTATAAGTAGATCCGAATGAATTCTGGTATATTTATTAGAATTTTTTTATATCAAAATTTTGATTTGATTCGTAATGATACCTCCTCATCAAATTTGCAAATAAGTATTGCAAAACGAAATTTTAAGAATCAAGAGAGTAAGAAAGAAATTAAATAACTTTTAAACCAATAAGAGAATTGTGCTCAAATGTTACACTCCAGGTACTCCAGCAATAGAACAATTGGATATTTTTATATTTTTGATCGTGTTTTAAGATACGACACGTACATCTCTAATTAGTTATGTGCATTTGCAAAAAAAAAAAAAATATAATTGTAACAGGAATATTTAGATAAAATATAATCTTCATTACACAAAAAAAAATTAATGTCAAATTAACAAACATTGTTTCATACATAAGCAAGAATATAAAATCTTGGAAGAATTTATAAATCTCAAACAGACATAATTTGCTTAGACATGAAGAAAAACATGTCCGTTTAAGATTATAAATTCTTCCAAGAAGATTTTACACTCTTGCTTATTGTATATGAAACAATGACTGTTGATTTGACACTAATTTTTTTTTCTGTCCGCGAATTATAACATAACCGTTAAACCGTAGACTTTGTCACGCTTGTTAATCGTCACGCTCAAAATCGCAGTTCGAGATCATCAGAATTGTGTCACTTTCGAAGTCATTGACTCGTCCATATTTCATGAAGCCGTTTCGCGGGATCGTTTTCTCGTAGACGTAAGACTCTCGTCGCGTGGAGAATTCCTCGGGCGAATGACACGAGCGCGCAGGCACGCATTAATTTCTTTCAGGCATGAAACAAGGTTGCCTGCAATGTTACCATTAGCGATACCAGCGATGCATGCACCGCGTTCTCAGGCGTCTCGGGGTCTTTCCTTTTTTCTTTCCGTTCGATTTTTTTTCCCTCCCTCGGTTTTTCCGCCGTTGATTCTCCGCGGCTTCGACCGAGCCGCGTGACGACGCCGCTGTCGCGAGGCCGCAGTAACGCGGATCGCTCGCGTAACGGACATCGGCGCGAAAAGGAGAGAGGAAAAAAAAAAGAGAATGAGACGCTTCGCCTCTCGCTCGCCTAAACCACGGATTCCACGGCGAAGATTCCCTCCGTTTCCCTCTTCGCGTCGCTCCTAAGTCGCCCGCAAATATGCTGAAGTCGATCGAACTCGCCGCGCCGGTGCTTCAAGTTCGCTTAGCGCGGCTTTTCGCGAGGGAATGGAATTTGCCTGCGTGTTTATATACGCGCGCGTCGTATCTCCCTCACGGTGAGCTAAATCGCGTCGTTAAAATCATACGAATGTAAATCGTGCCGATGTGCCGCGGGAAGCGAGAAGCCTTTCGTCGTCGCGCGCGGAAACTTGGAAAAGACGAGACGCACGCTGCCTCCGGGTTTTACACGGGTTTCGTGGAATATCCCGACGTCGTCGTGTGTACGAATTTTCAAGCTTTCGTAATAGAGAAAGGAGGCGAGGAGCGCCGACCGGGTGAGAGATAGAGCCGCGCGCGCTCGAAGATGGAAGACGTTCAGTGTCTTCGTGACATTTGATCCACCATCCGCGTTCCCCGCGCTACTCGTATGTTCGACATGAATACCAATGCTAGATTTCCGCCGGGGACTCTCGAGGATACTTGTCTCCAGACTATCTCGCTTTATTTTGCATTCAGTTTTGAGTTCAGGGTTCGGCTAACGTTAATCATCTTGTTCCTCGCTCGGCTTTCACTGGAAAAAAAAAAAAATGTTCTGCTGATGTTCTGTAGATTTCTAGGTGTCACAAGAAAAATTTGTTGCTATTTTTTGTATCTGCTTAATTATTGTTTGTCACGTATAGAATTTATAGCGATCCTAGAAAGTTCAAGTCTCATTGTCAATTGTACAATCAAATTCTGTAACAAGTATGATTAGCCTTAAAGATATATGCGGGTGTTGGCGTATATTGCATTTAAAAGCACTAGAAAAAGTTTGGCGGCGATTTTCCATCTGGATGAAAAGTTATTTCAATGAAGAGTAGACATGTACTTAAATGAAAATATAATTACTAGTGAGGTAATGAAATAGGAAATAATGAAAAAAAAATCTAAATTTTTTTTATCGAAGCATTTTAAATATTCAAGATGACTTATGGAAAGTTTCATTGCGATGCAGAGATCAGTTTTGTAAAATAAACAAAATTTATTTATTTATTCACGAAATAACTGGACGGACAATCACAGTGTTCAAGGGAAAAAAGATAGGCTAGATTAAAAGGGTAATTGAAGCGAGCAAGTCGTGACTCGAGTTAAAGCCCGTAAAGACGGCCGCAATTCGCGAATTATTTGCTTATCTGCTTATTGCGCGCTTTATTTGGAATAAATGACTCATACCTCAAAGTCGGCTTGCACAATCGGATGAGAGCGAGAGGCATAAACTCTTTAAATATGCCCGACGGAATTCCCGATTGGCATAACCGCCGCGCGAAAAAGTCAAACAAGCGCGAGTCTCGCTCGTCATATTCCCCGAATTGTCGTTATATTTTATTCCATCCTCCCGCCGTTCTGCAAATTACGATCGCGGATATTGCGCAACGACGCGGACGCTCCGTCGTTTTTCGGTTGACCGACAGTAGTTTCGATGTATCGTGCCGAACGACGCATTCAACTCCGAAAGATGTTTAACAGATGTTCGCAATTCGATGGGATTGCCTGAGGGATTGCCATGACACGCATTCATATTTCACATTTAGCGTCAAGAGTACGGCTGCTTGAATCTCACTCGTGTAAGATAAATAAAATTCTTGGTATCGAAACGGCAACATACCGTTGCCGAACGTGGAGATCGGATCCGCGTCTTTGAGGCGCGTTGTACGTAAAGATAATACGTAATTTCCTTGATTTAAATAAACACTATTATAAAATAATTTATTTTTAAACTCGGAAAATATTTTTCCTTTTTAATCAAGAAAATGACGTTAGAACAAATATATTCACTCGAACGTAAACCATTTTTTTTCCAACGTAGCTATAGATCGGAAATTAATTTTGTATTGGGCCGTCAAAATAATTACGCAAGATGTCCAAGTGACAATGTTGCCGCCAACAGTTTTGATATCCTAACACTCGAGTTAAACATCCAACACAATTTTTTTTATGGTTCGACGTAATTACTTTCAGATCTGCGTTTCAGCAAGATGATTCTTTCCGTGCGCCAAGATCCAAAAATACTGTTAGGTTTCTGGCGAGATATTTGGGGAAAGGGGAGCGTGTATTTGCTGTTAAAAACTGGGAAGATCTCTGGCGTAAAGATCCGTAAAGATCCGTAAAGATTCGCGTCCTTGATTCCGCGAGAAGTCGCCCGTTGACAGGAGATCCTCGTCCCCTGGGAGAATCGCGCCGCACACGCGTCAAATGGAGCCCTTGGCTCTCTCCACGTTGTGCAACGTCCGAAAACGGAGTTGTGCGTCATCGCCAGGAAAGAATATACAGAACGCCCGAGGTGCGCCGACTGCTGCGTGACGCATGGTGCGACTGCGGAAAGTAAGACGACATCGGTAGTGGTGAACGATAGTAGCCGATAACAGAGACACAGCAGTGCGCAGTGCTGATATCGCGTGGCCACCACCACCACCACCTCCTCTCTTTGAACGCCCGGCTCGTTAGATCCTGGAAGAACGGCCGATTGTTAGCGCCCGATGAAAATAGATTCGCCGTTGTCCGAGAGCGGGACAGAGAGAGGGAGAGTTGGCGAACTGCCGAGATTCAATTTGCTCGAATTACGGGCGATCGTGATCATCGGGCTTGACCGAGGAGGGACCGATTACGTTACACAATGCGTAGGTTGTTTAACTTCCATCGGTTGGGTAAAAGGACCAAACTATCGGGGGGGAATAGCGATCAGAATGGAATGTCGTAGGGAAAGATACTCGCGCGATTGTCCATTAGGCACGCTATTAGACGCGGTATCTCATGCAACAGTTCTTGAAACGGTCAAAGGTTACGAAGTATGAAGGCACAAGAGGTGCACGATTGTAGATTATAAATGCCAGAGGGAGATAAAGTTGAATGGTCGAGAGGCTGCGGGATTAGCCGCGAGAAGATTAGAAAGAGGTGTCGAGATTTCTCGCTGATGATGTAAAGATTTATTTTTCGACGTTTGAAGAAGGAGACCGCGCGCGCGCCTTCTGAAATATCAAAAATATCAGAATTTTATGCCGAGAGTAACACGCGGCGGCGGGGCAGAAAGAAGCGAAAATATGAAAAGGGCGATAAGTTTGATCGCGGCCAGGTTGCGTAAGGTTTTTTCGGGATGGCCGTGAACGCGCGCGGAGCTAGAACGTCAGAGACGGGCGAATAAATAAACCGTGACATCGGGGAAACGAGAGCGCCGTGCTCCGGCGGGTACGGTTCGATTATACTCTCTCGATCCAGCCGATCGAGCGGCGGAAAATGCGGTAGGAGGGCTCGGTGACGGTGGAACGACGTTGATCGAGGGTTTGACTAATGGGTTGGGTCCCGCTCATCGCTCGCGAGCACGACGAACCGCGCGCGCAGTTTCGTCACACGCCGTTTGTTGGATTCGTGCTGGACTAGTTGCTGGCTGACGTCAGCCTCTTATCGCCCAGAGATACAGGCAGGATAATCGAATCCGCGAGATACTACCGCGAAATTTACATGCCAGCTTCAACGCGAGATAGCTGCGAGAAAGCGCAGTTTTTATTACGAACTTAATGAGATGTAATAATAACATTAGTTTATAAGAAAATCCTTTTTTTTTTAATTATTTTGAAATGGACGAGATATTTCTTGCAGATTTTTGGATGCAAACGATGCAAAATTACTTGATTAAAAATTATTTCTTCATTCCATTTATACATAAATATTCGAATTAAGAAATTTTTAATTTGACTGCAAGTAAATAAACTACTAGGACCCATCGAGTGAATAATTTTTTTGTGTTGAGTAGGAGTTTGTTTTTAGATATTCTTTCTTTCAGTGTAAAAAAATGCATTTTTTATTTCGCTTATCTTACTTTTTAATGAAGTATTTAAGTATAGAGTTTTGCTGATATAGCAAAAATTCTGCTTATGATGACGAAGTTATTTATGCATATTTATGATATTCGTAGTTTTGAGTTATTGATGTGCACAGTATAATTTATCGTGAGAGATATCACTAAATGTATATTTATACTTAAAAAAAAATTATATAGTTCAATTAAATATATTTATTTTAACATTTTCTTGATTAAAAAAAATATTTTTTAAGTTTAAAATAAATAAATAATTTTATACTAGCTAATATTTTTTTAAATCAAGGAAATAATGTTAAAATAGATATATGTACTTAAATATAAAAAACTTTTCAGTGTATATATAAAGTGCAAATTTTAATTGCTCACCTAGAATTTTTCGAAAGAAATGCATTTTATAAAGAATGAACAATGCATTCATAATATCTGATCAAAATTTCCAGATGTGAATTAAAACCTGATGGCTGGTGAAATTTGATTTACGGCACCGTTTTTAGCATCCAAAAATCTATAAAAGAAACTTCGTTTGATTTAAAGTAATGTTTGGATGTAAACTAATGTAATACACGTGAAAAAATAATAAAATCGCAGACGCATTTTATATAAATCACAATAACATATTCTTGAATCTGAGATATATTTAAAATTGCACGTATCTTTTTTTTAAATCTTAAATATGTATGTACTCAGCTATTTAGCGAAATTTTATATTCACATCTGTCTCGATGCTAAAATATAAATCTAACAAAGAAAATATTGTTTTTCTAGGCATCGACGATCGACGGTCGTCGAAAGGGCGCGTGTCTCTTCTGTCAGGAATATTTCATGGATCTGTACCTCCTGGCGGAATTGAAGACAATCTCCCTGAAGGTGACTACCGTGGACATGCAGAAACCGCCGCCCGACTTCCGCACTAACTTCCAGGCCACGCCGCCGCCCATCCTGATCGATAACGGCGATGCGATACTGGAGAACGAAAAGATTGAACGGCACATCATGAAGAACATCCCCGGCGGGCACAATCTGTTTGTACAGGATAAGGAAGTTGCCACTCTCGTGGAGAACTTGTTCAGCGTGAGTGTCGGTCAATCCGGTCGAGAGTGAAACTAATCAGGAAACCAATCGAGTTGTCGAATTATATATATTCCTTTCTCCGGCGAGGCGAGAAATTACATGTCGTCTGATTCGTTTGTTTTGCAGAAACTCAAGCTGCTGCTGTTGAACGCAAAGGACAAGGATAAGGATCCCAAATCCTCGTCGCTGATGGCGCATCTGCGTAAGATCGATGAGCATTTGGGCCGCAAGGGTACGCGCTTCCTTACCGGCGACACCATGTGCTGCTTCGACTGCGAGCTGATGCCGCGGCTGCAGCACATCAGGGTCGCCGGCAAGTACTTTGCCGACTTCGAGATACCGGAGACTCTGGTGCACCTATGGCGGTACATGCACCACATGTACAGGCTCGACGCCTTCCTACAGAGCTGCCCGGCCGATCAAGATATCATTAATCACTACAAACTGCAACAGGTGAGAACCTCTAATTGGATTCGCGAGATGTCGGCTGATTAATTAGCGCTTTTCCACAAGTCTTCAATTCACGCCTACGCAATGACGCAATCGTATTCACCGCGCAGTAAATCGCGACTCTTCCCATGCCCTCGACCGATATAGTTACAATATAAATCTTTTCTCGTCATTTGCAGAGTATGAAGATGAAGAAGCACGAGGAGCTGGAGACGCCGACCTTCACCACGAGTATCCCGATCGAGGTCAACGACGACTAGGCTGGACCTTCCTCGGGTCCAGCGAGTCTGCGATCGCGTGACTTCGATTAGACATCGAGATCGGCCTATAGCGAGATGGCGAATCGCCTCGACGAAGTTTCAACGGCGCGCATTTTGTAATTTAATATACATCCAACATTAGCATTGAAAATAAGAGCAAGGATTCCTTCCGTTGGAACTCCCGTCTTTCCGAGCTGCCAGCTCGTGTCGTCGCCGCGTCATCCATCGATTTCATATCTTTTTTGCTAAGCAATCATTGCTGAATCGCCTCCCTTCCTTGTGGGATCAAGTCAGGTATAAACGGATTAGCTTTTTTACCGCAAACGACGTGAAAACACATAAGTGCATTAAGACGCGTTTAAAGTCTTAAAAACGATTCTAGATTACTGATCATTTTCCATTTTTTCTTTCTTTTTTTCTCTTCTACTATGTACAACACGCGTACGTAGTTTTGACCTGAGTAGTATTAGCAAGATTTTAATTTGCTATTGTTGATCCAAGGATTAAATTTATTATATATTATAAGAGGAGCGATAATGATTTTGCCATGTTTTTGACGGCAATAATAGAAATTAACATCAAGAATGCAAAAGAAACGTATGCGTTCGAGAGAACCAAATTGGTGCCATTATCAATATCATTTTGCAGTTTCTTAATGGAAATTTTCCTTTCGATAATAATCATTATTCCTAAGCATTATTCTTACATAAGATTAAGCAAATAAAGTAGATAAAACCAATGTAGAACGCTTGATATATATATAAAACGTTTCAACATCATTCTTGAACTTGCGTAAATCTTTTCAAACATTAGGTTTCTCTTTTTTTTTTCATCCTTTTCATTTAGCTACATTATCACGAGTTATAGTAACAAGATATACTTATATAAGCATGACCGATACATTTTTTGTATTAATGAGAAGGATAAATGTTATTCAGAATGTCTTTTAACATCGTACTCCTGAACGCTATTGCGTGATAAAGAGAGAAAGACATGTTATCGTTATATACGTAGAAAAAGAAATACGTTTTGCCGTATCTCTCGCGAGACACGTGATCCAGAGTGCGTACGTTTCTTCTGGATTCCGCAGCCGTGGTACGAGGCATCTTGTTATTCCCATTTCATCGTTGGCACTTTTACTGATTTACAACCAGAGAACGGGCGCAAACAGTTTCCCACGATTGTTTTCCTCGCGCGAGTCGAAAGCATTTAAAGTAACAGCATCCGGGAACTCGATTCCACTTATTTCCACTAATTCACTGTTCCAGAAAACAGTAAGCCAAGCAACAGTGCAACTCGTAAGCAA
Source organism: Solenopsis invicta (assembly GCF_016802725.1). Lineage (NCBI taxonomy): Eukaryota > Metazoa > Arthropoda > Insecta > Hymenoptera > Formicidae > Solenopsis > Solenopsis invicta. The sequence continues at coordinate 7,588,387 of NC_052669.1, read as the reverse complement.
TCGTCTATTCCGCATTAGTAATTCTATTATTATTATTAATATTATTATTATTACTATTACTATTACTATTACTATTGTATTATTAATTTTGGTTTATATATCCGTAGAAGTCAATATACCAGTGTTTACAGTAATGTCTGGAGCATCACGTCATTTATCAATGCGCGACGTAGTAGACTAAGTCCTCCTATATCTAATATAACATAAAATATTATAATTTTATATATGATATCTGGGCGCTATTTTCTGTTAAATAGTATATGTATGATATTGATATTTTTGCATCTTGCACAGCGGGCAATCGAGCGTAGATTTTTTACTCAGAGCGTCATTTTAAAAGATGATATGAAGAAAAAGCTGAATGGTAACGATACGGAACGAGATGTAAGGTGAGTTTAACTTTGTAGCGAGAGTTTAAGAAATATTTTCTCAACGTGAAATATCTTTCTCCTTTTTCACGAAAACAAATATCTCTTTAGCAATATTCTCTTCATTTTTCGCGAATGTTTTATTGCTCGCGAAGCGGCAGATTGAGAGATAAACGCGTTTTAAATGCGGAATATTTTTTTCATTCTTCTTTGTACTGAGAGAAAAGTTATTAACTAAATTTTTTAATTCAATTTTTTTACATGTAGACTCAAAAGTATGTAAAATACTTGAACTTCAGTTTATGCATTTATATTTAACTTGACTACATGTACATGTAATTATAAATTACGTAAATGCTCGAATTGAAGAAATTCGATATCTCAAGCTGAAAGATTTATTCGAGTCGAGAACTTTTTTTCTCAGTGTGCGAATGTGCGTCTAGCAAAGCGACGAATTACAAAACACGGAATACTCTTCGCATTTTACGCGAGTAGTGCACCTCTGCTCGTGAAGCTACAGATTACGAGAGACAAACGTCCTTTCGATATATCGACGGCATATTTTTGCACTTTTTACCGTGCTTCTCGTTCTATTTTTCATCAATCTAGTTTTGCCGATTAGTCTCTCGATTATCGGCGGATAATCGCGCGAGAATCCGCCAGGCGGAACGAGATACGCGGCGAGAAAAGGGAGGACCGTAACCGTCGCGACGCCGCGCGTCGCGGTGTCCGGTCTCGTACGCGATCGAAAATAGAGCGCGGACGGACGTCGCGTTCTCTCCTCTCTCCCTCTTCGCCTCTCGCTCTCCTCGTAACCGCGGCGAGCTGTCGTGACGCGTCTCCCATTCATAAATAGGGACGGCCACTTTATCCGGCGCGACGGCCATCTTGACTACGCGATCGCGCGAGCTCCCGTCGATTCGCGCATCCGTCGACGTTCCGCGGTCGTTTCGCACGCGGAAAATCCGACGCGACATTGAATCGCGCGCCGAGACGTCGCTGAACGTCGCTGGACGTCGCACGCACCCGCCGCGAGCCGCGACGCAATGCGCCGGGACGGAAGTCGCGCGACGACTGAGCAGCGCAGTGGTCGGTACGCAGTGCACAGCTGATCGGTGGCCCCGACGGACGGTAGCTGCTCGCCTCGTCGTTTCACGAAGCGGAAAAAACGCGAGAGTGGTACGGAAAGGAACGCCGAGAGAAAGAGAAAAATTAGAAAGAGAGAGAGAGAGAGAAGCGGGAGTGCGAGAGGACAGGACGCGAGGGACTGCCGGTGCGGAGTATCGGCCGCGTGTATCGCGTGATCGCGTGCTGGTGAAAAGCCCATGGTGACAGGTGAAGGCTTCGCGAGAGGAAGAGTGTGTCTCCGGGAGACGCGTGAGCACGGGATCCTCTTGGCGAGCGACTGCTGCAATGCTGTAGCCCCTTCCTCTGGTACAGAGACGAGGTGTAGGTGTTCGCGACGAGGAAGCTGAGGAGGAGGAGAAGAAGAAGAAGTGCAACGACAACGTCGTAGCTCGTCGATCGTCGATCGTTTCCAATGGTTGCCGTCCGGTGAGTTCGCCTGCTGGTCCGATTAAAGTTCGGGTCTAAAAGCGGCGCTCCAGGACGATCGCCAACGTCGTCGTTGTCGTCGTCAACGTGGACAACAACGACGGCGGCGACGGCGGCGACGGTGGCGTCTCATCGTCGTTCCGAGTGCGCCTCGAGGAGGAGCAAGAGGGAAGGGAACGGAGCGCACTCTGACTTTTACTAGCGACGGCGGCGGGCACTCCACGCGGCACGAAAATACACCTGCGACGGAATGCACCGGATGGATACGCGCCGCGACAACAATGCGTTTCCGCGCTCTACTAGGAACACCGTGCGCGTCCGTTTTAGTCGCGCGTTATTCGGGCCCGTTCCCTTTGGCTCTCCGTGTTTTTCGTTTTTTTTTCCCTTTTTTTTTCCTTTTTCTTCTCAGTACAGTCGTTCGACCGGCGAGTTTCGCATGCCTCGTCTCGTTTGCGCCGTAGTAGAATTTTTATTACAAGCGTACACTGAGAGAAAAGTGTGTGGTATTTGCGACTGTAATTGCATGACAAAATAACTTCTATGGTTGAGAGCTCCGGTTTCATAATTATTACTGCTACAATGTTAGTAACAACTGATAGCAAACTTGTGTTTATAGTTGTGTATGACAAAATTTTGTTATAAATTATGCTTTCAAATATTAATATAATATATTATGAAGATGTATAAATATATTATAATGGTAAAAATAAACATTTCTATGTAGTACACGCAGTCACAGTTACAGTAAATATAACTGTCTTCTTAACATTCGCTTACTATTTACGCAGCAATTATAACTAATAGCTGTAATTTGCATGCTTTAAACAACTGTAAATACAGGGTGACTCTTGAATAAGTGTAACAAATTTAAAGGGCTTTCTTATTTTACGAAGAAGAGTTCCTATAAACGTAAGTCCTAAAGTGCTTTGTTTTCAAAATACACGGCGTCGAAGCTGAGAAGCGCTGTTCTTTTTTCAAGCTTAAGAATTTGTTTTAAGTTCTAAATTAAAACTCTTGTAACACCTCACGTAAGTACATCAAATTTGATTTGAAAATATCTCCAAACGTTTTCGAAATTCTTGGAGATATTCACATTTCTTTTCTCAACTTATAGACACCCTGTTTTTGGAAAACAAAGCACTTTAGGACATATATTTACAGAACCTTTTCTCTCTTATAAAATAAGTCAAAGGAGTATTTCCTTAATTTTTTTACACTTAGAAAGCACTCTGTATATAGTTGGCATCGAAAATTACTATGAATTATAGTTAAATTACGGTAATTGCATTTTTTTCTCAGTGTATAATGATGAAACCTTGTAGGATATGATCAAACGAGATTGTATTGTCATGGTGATGCGTTGAATAGCGTATCCTTCACTTTTCATTGTCATTTAAAATTGGATAGTAGATGGTATTTATTTTATCTTTCACATGCGTCTTAACAATTCGACAGCGTCGAATCGATCACTGTGGCAATCAACGTATTAACCCTTATGCCTATTTCCACCAACGCAGATTAACTTTGATCTCATTGTCAGTTTAACTTACTCTTTATCTTTCTTTAGTTTTAAGAATTGGAAAAAGATAAGGAGTAAGTTGAACTGAGATCAAAGTTAATCTACATTGGTGGAAATAGGCCTTAATGTTACAATTTAGCAATAGTTATTGAATCTTGTACTGAAAAAAAATAAAAACAGTTTGGTAATAATCAAGCGTAGATGATAGTTACTCAGCTTTGGTGAAATAATTTCAATTAAGCGAGGGGGAAACCGCTGAGGGTAGTAGGTGTACAGATTTCAGGAATTACTAGGGAAAAATTACTGGGCATTACTAGGCAGTAGTGTACACAATTTTGATCAGCGGTTTCCCCCTCGCAATTAAGTATTTGGATAACGTAACCAAATATTTAGTAATTGTTTGCTAATTGCTTAGTAATCAATTGATTACTATTATTATGTTTAAGTACGTTAATAAATATTCAAGATGATTTATGTAAAAGTTTCATTGAAGTTCGCTGCAGAAGTTCTGTAAAATAAACAAAATTCATTTATTTATTTACAAAATAACTAAACAGTCATAATCCAACTTTGTGTAAATCATCTTGAAATACTTAAAGTGCTTACACCAAAAAATTGAGATTTTTCAAATGTTGTACAAAATTAATTCAACCTTTAATAACAAAGTACATAAACTATTATATAAAAATACGTTATTAAAAATATTATCTTATTCACACAGTTTTCATACGCATACATTTATTTGAAGTATTAATATCAAACACATTTTCAAATTCCACTTATCTTGCGTGGACTGTATATACATCTTTAACTAAAGCTATTTCACTAAACAATTATCATCTCAGCTAATTACACTAAACTTGTTTTTCAATTTATGTTCGTTCCATACACACGCTTGTCCCACTTCGAGAGCACAGCGCGACGCAAAACGATAGAATTATCTTTAGCCGTACGACGACAGGTCGTAGGAAAAAAAAAAAAAAATATTCGCGTCGCACCAGTTCGATCGTTGCCCAAGATTTATGATAATGCTGCGCGGAGATAATCTGTCGCGAGGCGGCCGCGCGTGCAGCGAGCTCCCGCGTCCGCGTGGGTAGGAATTACGCGCGTAAAAACGCGCGACGTCACGCTTTAAACCTGTTACGAGGCGTGCGTAAACAAGCGAGCTTCTTTTTCATTCGATGCGATCGACTAGTGGCCCCGATCGCATGCGTATCGCGAGTCCCCTTCCCGCATCTTTCCGCTGACGGGTCCAATCATCAAATCGATTACGTAATTACTGCTGCTAAATAAATAACGCGAACGACAGACCTGATCTCTTTATCGCGCGAGTGGGACACTTCGCGTTCAAAATGCGAAGAGTTTCGCTCGATGGGAACCGCAATTGTCTGGCGTTTGACAAGCAGGGAGGGATCATAGCGAGACGCATCGCGCGGTCTCGGTCTCTGCCGCTGCATCAATTTAACGCCCCGCCGTAAAGCAAATGTATCGCGTGCCTGTCATAACAAGCTCGCGGTGAAGCGTTACGCCTCTCGCTGCGTCGGTTTATTTAAAGTCGGAGTACATACTAGCGACGATTGGCCAACCGTCTGGCCAGGTGTTCGTTTCCTGGAGGCGCCGTCGAACTCGGACGCGGCGCAGCAGGATTAATGCATCAATATCCTATATGAAATGCATTAGATTTATATGGAAGGGCTGCCACAACGGGTTGGCATAAATCCCGCCGAAACTCGCTAATAGAAAATTTTGTACACCAATGCCGATTTTTGGCATTGCTGTAAAACACTGCCGACATTTTTGTACACTGCCGACAATGCTTATTGTTAGTCAATGCCTACAATGCCGTCAATCCTATATTAAAATTAAGGCAATGCCATGCAATTATGAACACTACCGCGTGCCCATTATCATACGCCAATGCCTGCACAAGAATTCTAAAGTTTTCCCGAAGTATTCAAAAATTTTTGTGCTCAACCCCATGATCGACTCTGAAGTGAGCTCACCACTCCCCAACCACTGACGACAATGCCGTCAATATTATAGGTCACTGCTTACTTTTTTCGGCAGTCCACTGCCGAAATTTTGTACACCAATGCCGGCTGTGAATTTCCCCTCGGGTTGGCATAAATCCCGCCGAAACTCGCTAATAGATATCCACCGTTCGATACTGCTATTTTCATTCTTTTGTCAATGTATTACTCTAATATCCTCGTGTGTATTGATAATACGAAAATCATAAGAAGGATATGATCATCGATATCCTCCCCCATCATCCTCGAATCGATTCATAAATACATTGAAACGTAACTTTTAATGCGTAACATAATTATTGTTAGTACGAAAGCGCAATCTAATTCACGTGTCTTTTGCCTTGAGATAATTTAACATTTTTTTGGCTGGCGTTTAAAAAAATATTCTTTCAATATATATAATATTTTTTTAATATCTCTTGAAAATATTCTTCAACTCAATCAAATCGACGAAGTAAATTGCATTGGCTAACGGATTTAAATTCTAGTGGTTAAAGAGGCCGATCTGGCCCGGCTGATGCAGACACCTTACGTATAATACGCAGACGGCGACGGCGACGCCGGTGTTTTGCAGAGAGAAAAAGTGTGATATTATTTTCAGTGTAGTTGGCGTTTATTTTTGCCGGCGCACGGCAGAGCGACTTATCGTACGGCTCTGCTTAGCGTTAACGGTGCGCGTCCCCCCGTCAATTATTATTCTTGATTCCTTATTTTCATCTGGTGGCCGATCGACTTGACGCCCCCGATTACGTTAAACTCCCCGGCGCGGATCCATTTCTCGTTGCGTTAAATTCCCACGAGACGTCGACGTTCAATCGTCCAGCCTGTCCCTTTGACAATTTCTGTAGATTCGTGCATGGGAAAAAAAACGGTTTTGTTGAAGTATCTGAAAGTTTAATTAGAGCTCCGAAAATAATTCGTGTGTTAGACTATTTATTAAATTAATTATGAAAGATGTTTGCATAATAAGTAATGTTGTAAAAAGTTATGACATTCTAGCAACCAGTTGGAGCAACCAAATAATTATTTTGATGGTGTAACAAAATTATTTTCAAATTTGTATTCAACAAAATTTTCAGAGATACTCTGGCAAAACTATTCTTTTTGTTTAATGATAATAATGTTGCAACATTTTATTTAGGTAACAATTATCTTATTTGCGTAAAGTCGACGTCCATATCTAAAAATATTTGAGAATACATTTATTTCTTTTTTTCTTTTGTGATAAATTCGCTAATATCGCCGCTTTAATTATCATGCCCGTTCATTCGTTGCGTTTGCACCTCGCTGTTAATTAAGTAGACGTTATTACGTGCAATTAGCTCTCTCGGAGACATGGTCGCAAGCAACAGGTGTCAAATAACGGTGCACTCTCTAATTTCGGGAACGTACGATTCGCTGCAATTCACGCCTTCTTGATCGATAATTACACAGTTAAAAATATCATGAAATTTTATGTATTTTTAAACATTAAATTTAATATATCTATTAATATCTGTAATTGAAAAGTATTTGTGTATAAAATTTAGTTCACTTTCGACAACTTAATTTTTTTTTTTTTAATATGCCTGCTTGAAATTTGCTTCCATTATATTACATTAAATTCTGCTGCCGATTTTTAACAGTTTAACATGATTGACGTTACGTCGAAATCGCGAGGAAGCTCTCGCCCTCCCTCGTTCTTCTTCGAACAATCGCGTGGTCGCGGACGCGGAATCGGAAACGCGGTTTCCTGTGCCATCGGCGTGAAATATCCTCGCTGTTGATAGTCTCGCTCTCGCCGGGATACTCGGGATTTCGGCGGAGTAAAACAAAACGATGGGCGGAGGCGTGAAGTACCGAACGGAATCCGCCACCTTTCCTTCGTGTTTCTATACGGGGACCAGACGAAAACAGCCGCGGTTTACATGCATACGCGTGTCTCTCGGGTATTTCATGACACAAATATCTTCCCGGCAGCCTGGAATTCGGCTTTTCCTTTTTCACTTGTCCCGACGCGAACGGCGCTCTCGTTCCCCTCTTGCAACGTCCCCGTCGTCGTCTGAGGAGTCCCGAAACTTTCGCGGCTTTCCGGTCGAGTCTTCATTTGTCTTTATTCGATGTATGTGATTTCACTCCCTTACTCGAAGTGTCACATATTCCATGTGACACGTTTTCTTTGGCAAACTCTCTCTCTCTCTCTCTCTCTCTCTCTCTCTCACACACACACACAAATATTCGATTAAATTGAATAAGCACTTTTTGATTTTGTGTAATATTCGCTTTTAATTATTTCCATAATTAGCTCGCAAATAAAAAAATTATATTGCAGTAAGGTGATACAGTTTCGAACGTGATACAATTCCAAATAAAACACTCGAAAAAATGTTTTGCTGATGTAGGCAGATTTTTATGTGTCACAACAAAAATGTATCGCTATTTTTTTTGTATCTGCTGAAATATTCTTTGTCACACATAAAATTTATAATAGCAACGTTTTAGCAGTTCTAAAAAAATTTAAGTCTCATCGTCAATTAATACAGTCAAGTAACAATATTGTACATTTTCGAATACTTATCTGGAATAAAATAAATCTTTGCTCACCTTAACAATAATTATTTTTTTTATATTCATGTTAACTAATTCAGATTGCAAACTTTTTAATTACACTGAAGTTTAAATGTTTGGCTGCATTTTATATTTAAAGAAAAGTATTAAGAGTTCGAAATTGTACCATTTGATGAACACTTTTGAATAAAAGGATCCGTCCCTCCTCTCTCGCATACGATTTATTGTCGCGAGTTGCTTAGTAGTTTCTTCTCCAACCTTCCTACGATTTGTCTCAATGAATTTGTGCAGGACGCGACATGCGTCCATGTCACTGAAAAAGTGCTTTGGCACGAGCGGATTCGTTTATTCGACTGGCCGAGAAGACGAGATTCGCGAGCAGAGCCGGAACGAATTCGCACGGCCACTATTTTCCGAGTGCCATCTGCCCACTCGCATTTATTTGCATTTCGCTCATTTACATGTAGACTTGTTTGCGAAAATCTCGAGAGGTAGAGCGAGTAGTTACCTGCCAAAGAAACGGAAGAACAAGCGAGTCTGAAATAATGGGCAGAGATGAGGAAGATGCAAATTTTGTATAAAAACATTCGTATCGCGCAACGTGGAGAACACCGTTCTTTCTTAAACATCTGGAAGAATGGAAAAAAATATTAAAATATTGAAATAGAAGATAGCATTAGAGATATATTACGTATAATAGAACGTGCGGAGTTACCGCGTCAAATTAGATTAAATTAATTAATTCACTGAAAGATCGAGAAACGAGTTAGAGGGCACGGCGCAAGCATGGCGCGCCAATAAGCACTTTTCTCTCTGATTGATGTCACGTTCACCTGACCCGCCGTCTTGCCAGGTGCGAGTAGACAGGAAGAAAAGGAAGCGACGAAGATTATTAATTCTAGCACTTTATTTCGCCGCGTGGCTGCGCTCCAAGTGCAAATTCCACGCGGTCGAAGCTTTTTCGTCCCCACCGAAGTCCTTTCCGATCGAATTGGCGTCGCGCCGTTTGCCAATCGCGAGCTTGCGAAAACGTTTAAGTGCCGTTACCTGGAGAGTAAAACTTTTGCGTCAGATCGAAAAGGAAGTCGACGGTGATCTGCGCGAGAGAATTTTTTTTTTTATTACCACACGGAAAGAATGATTTTTTTTTTCACTGAAGTATTTAAAAATCTAGATACATATTCTGTGAAAATAATTTTGTTGTACCAAAATAATTATGTGGGACGTTCAAGCATAATCAGCAACGCTGCGAAGAATTTTGACATATTCTACACTGAGAACAAAAACTGTTAGCTTGACTAAATTTGTCAATCTAATTAAACTTTTTTAATTCAAGCATTTATTTATTCAAAATTTATTTACGCATTTAAATTAAATACAAAACTGTTTAAAAACGCCACGAAACTCAATGTATTTTTAAGTTAATGTACATTAAATTTAATGTATCTGTAACTGAAAAGCATGTGCATGAAATGAAGTGAATTTTTCACAGCATTAAATTTACATTAAACGTTTTTTTTAATGTGTCTGTTGCAAAATTTTTTTTTTCATTACGTTACATTAAATTCTACCGTCGATTTTTGACAGTGACATGTAAATGCTTGAGCTGAAGAACTTTAATTTAACTAGAATGCATAAAATATTCGAGTTGAAAAAAATTTATTCAAGTTATAAAATGTAGTCAAGGTAACAATTTTTTTCTCAGTGCAGCAGTGAGTTTCAGCCTCTTACATTTAATTATTTTCGTCTAACACAGTTTCTTTTTCAGATATGTCTCAAATTGAGTTTTTTCAGAGCAAAACCATTCTTTCCATGCAAAAATCACATTCGTACTGGTCCTATCCTATTATTTTTGTCTGCGTGCTATTTTGATTGCAATAATCTTTTTGGCATTTTTATCTCTTCCTCCCGTCTTCGAAGCATTTATTTATTATTATTGTTGACACGTGCTCCGATTTTTTTTTTCTTTTACGACCAGTGACAGATGCACAAGCGCTCTCTTTTTCGCAAATAATGTAATATTATTCGCAAAGTTTCGTCACACGGCTGCTGGCGGGAGCGAGCGCGTGGCGCGTTCTTCAGTGCCGGCTAATAATTATTATGTGGCACTCTTACGTGGCACACCGCACAGGTGTCCACCGTTTTCTTACGTAGCTGCCAATTCCGCGATGTAGCGGGTGTCGCGGAGCGATCGGCCCCGCGGGAATAGGATCGGGAGCCTTCAAATTTATAGTCCGCATGGATTTTGGCAGTTTTTGACGAAAAGGATCTCCGCGATGATTCACCTCGTGCGTAAGCACACGCATTTAGATTTCCCCTTAATTGCACACCTATAGTTATCATTTTTCGATCGCTATTTATAGAAGATGGGGGACCAGCGATGCAAACGTCACGTAATGTACAGATATCGAAGTAACGTGAGAGTGGGGCATGTAAAGCGTTTCATTTTTTGTTTTTGCTTAGGCTCAATATTAGGTTCATCGAATAGTATCGATTGTATTTTAATTATTGACTCATCGAGGGAGAACAATGTGTATTTGCGTGCGATTCGGGGGTTGCTTTCTGCGGGGTAACGCGGAGCTTCTCATTCATTACCGTGTAGAAGCAGGCGAACACAACTTGGTTCGACTTGTGCGTTACTCTTGAAAAATGGGTCAGCCAGGCGGGTTTATAAATACGATAAGATATGCCATCGAGAGAGAAAGAGAAGGAGAGGCGAAGAGAGGAAGGAGTGGGAAAGCTTCCGTCTTTCCTGCTTGGCACGACGAAGGGGACGAAAGGGAGATCCAAGCTTCAAGAGTAACGCGTCGCACCTGCTGAAATCACCCCCGAAAAAGAAATAAGTGCGCTCACAGAAAAAAAATTAATATCAAATCAACAATTCATTGTTTTACATATGAAGAAACAAAATTCTTCATGCAAGCAAATTATGTCTGTTTAAAATCATCAGATTCTTTCAAGAAGACTTTATACTCTTGCTTATCTGATTTTAAATTTGGTATGTTATTCAATTTAAAGTTTAAAGCCTCTTTTCCGCTTGATCAAATTAAATGATTGTATAACTGACGAATTATTATAAATATTTATTAAATTTGTAAAGAAATCGCTGTTCTAGTGTATAAAACAATTGTTAGTTTTATACTAATTTTTGTTTCTGTGCGCTGAAAATAAGTTTTTTACGTTCAAGTAAATAAATTTATTTTAACATCATTAACTTGATTTTAAAAAATCTTTTCTAAGTTTAGAAATAAATTATTTTATTCTAGTTAATATTTGTTTAAATGAAGAGGAAATGATGTTAAAATAAATATATTTACTTGATCAGAAATAATCTTTTTTCAATGCACTGCACGCTCTTTTCACACGTATTTAGGTTCCACGGTCGGTTTTTCTCTCTCTCTTTCTCTTCTTCCTTTCTTCATCGCACGTGTATCTTCGAATTATCGAGAGTCCATTTACCGATTACCGCGATTCTCAGCCGTCATCTCGCGCTCGGTATCGTCGAGATCGCTCCCCCCGAGACGGAGTCGACGGAGAGGAGCGCGTTCGATCTGGACGCGGCCCAACTCGCCGCGCATCCAATGAATTATAAAATATCCACGTTTCTGGGAAGGCTTCCGGATCGCGTTATTACGAGCGCTCTTGGCTCTCGTCTCTCGTCATCGCGGCGGTATTACGAGCCGGCATCGCGAGAGACGGGGCGGCGGGCCCTCTCTTGGCGCGCGTTTGGCCGCTATTAGTGTAAATTAACGGGAGAGCCGAGAGCCGAGAGCCGACCGAGCTCGACCGACCACCTTGTATCGGCCCGACGACATGTAACGATGATATACCTGGCACCTGCAGGTAGGCCCTGCCAGGAGGATGGGGCCCCACGATGGGGGAGTGCCACTGCTCTAACATCACTATCATGCAGCTGTTCCACGAGCTGAAGCAGCAGTTCCCCGCGCTCCCTGATCACGTCGTCTCCCAGTGCATCGCCCAGGTATACAGGTGGCCTTTGTCCGTCAAGGAGTGTGGCCCTATTAAATACCGACACCCACCGTCTCGGGCACGAATCTTCTCTCTTGAGAGAGAGAGAAAGAGACTCGCTCGACTAACTCGTCGTCCCTACTCGCCGCAATAATAACGACTAACCCGGTGCCTGTAACGCGGTTTACGACGTGCGATTTAACAAGGATTAATAATCATTGCCTCCTTTGCCACTGGCCTCCCTCGCCTCCCTCGCCTCTGCCATGCATCGCTAAACCCATTTGCACGAGCGTGGAACCTGTGTGTACGTTGTTTAAGTGTGTATAGGTTCTCCCAGAACCACCGGATGTCACCTTTCGTCACATTTCAATTCATCGTTTTGAAAACTATTTTCCTTTAACGTTCTGTGTTAAGTTTCAGAAATGAAAACAAACGACAAAATTGCATTCCGCAATTGATTGGCTGCAGATTTTAATAGAATTTTAAGGATGTATCGGATGTACAGTCCCCGCAAAGTAAATAAAATTTAGAAATGTGTTTAATATGAACACTTCAAATAAATATTATGTGCATATGAAAATTGTGTAAATAAGATTGATTATTTATACAAAATTTTATTATGATTGTTTATTTTGTAAATAAATAAATTTTATTTATCATGCAGAACTGATCTCTGCATTGCAATTAAATTTTATATAAATCATCTTGAATATTTAAAGTATTTAAATTTTAAAAAACCAAATTTTTTTCATTACTTCTTATTTGATTATTAATTATATTTTTATTAGAGCATATGTATGTCCACTTTTTATTGAAATAACTTTTTATCCAGATAGAACATCGTCGCCAAATTTTTCTACTATTTTTAAATGTAATACTTATAAAACAATCTGTAATTTTTTCATAATGTTTTGAGACATGCTCCATACATCATTAATTATAAATTTTTTTAGCAAAAGAAACCTGTATCGATAATTGAAAAGATTTGATGACATTTTTCTTATCAACGAAACCATCATGGCCAAATTAAAGAGATTACAGTTAAAAGGGACATCCGGTTTTGATATTCTGGGATATTACATATAAGTCTTTCCTGGCACACGCGTGTCATACGAGCGATTAATTGTAAGCGATCGGAAGGCGGCCCGAGACCTCGAAGAGGAACGCGGGCTCGGGACGTGTGTCTCCTAAAAGCGGAAACCGACGTCGGGGACGATCGGCGGCAAGCTGACCCCAGGTACGTGTGCGTTGCAGAACAGTCACGACCGGGAGACATGCGCGAGAAGCCTGCGGGCCACCCAAGAGTCCCGTCCGTCACCGGGCGCGTTTCCACCCCCAGCACCCTGTACCGGGGTGCAACAGCCGCCGCAGCCGCAGCAATCGCAACTGCAACAGCAGCAGCAACAACAACGAGAGCAGCAGCTCGCGTCGCAGCAACGTTGCTGTACGATGAACCAAACGGTCGCGAGCAACGTCGGCGTCGGGCGTCCCCATCGACCGGCGTCGTTGGACATCGGTATGACCCGTCGCTACCCGCCCGCAGAGCGTCGCACCACCGCCACCGCCGCCGCCGCCGTCGCCGTCGCGGCCGCGACATCGGCGTCGTCCAGCGGCATCGTCACCCCTCGTCCGCGCCGGCCGCCTGCACGTCGCGCGGCTTCTTCGACGACGGTTGCACCGTCAATAGCAACGGCAGCAACGCGCCGCCCGGCTTCGAGCTCAACGTCAACGTCGCCTGCAGCCCCGCGGGCAATCGCGGTACGGAAGACGGACGTTGTCTCCTTGCTGGAATTAATACTGTGTTCGCACTATTTAACCCTTGACTCACGAGGGGACCCATATTAAATCTTACACCGCTGAAACTTTGTTAATTAACGTACTTTAAATAAAAATAACGCAAGACTGATTGTTATTAGTTTTAATTAAGAACAAAAATGCTATTAAGATTGATGACTTTTATTTTATTAACCTTTGAAAAATAAGGTTCAGGAGACCCACGACATTAGAAAACGTAACTTTTTTTTTTACCTCGTGAGTTAAGGGTTAACGCTGAGCATTCCGAATTTCCGTAAAGCACAGAAACCGTGCGTAATTTCCTTGAATTAATATTTTAATAAAAAGCATGAATATCAAACAAGATCCATAAAAGAAGTTGGAAAGAGTATAAATTATTTTTTGGGAGAAATGCTTCTCGAAAAAAAAAGACAGCGACTTTACGACATGTAAATTGTTACGATAATAATTATACATTAATATCGAGCGTTAAATGTGTGGTGTGCAAGCAGTATACAGACTAAGAATTGGATTACGCTAATATCAAATGAAAAGAGATTAAGAAACGATAACATTTCGATTCGAGACTAGGAAGAAATACGATAGATGTAGAAGAGTAGTTGAAAGCGAAAACGGATTGTATAACAACGCTTATCACGCTCCTTTCAAAGAATCTTGCTCTCTTGCGGCGTGCTTGTTTATGCTGAGGATTGCTATTAGAGCCAATTCATTTTACTCGTTCACACAAACCACGCTCCTATTACAATCGCCAATTAGTAATCGCTCACAGATGGACCAGTTCACAAATTGACTTCGATCATACAACGTCGACTTCTTTTTATTTCGACCATCGGCTCTAAAGTTTCTCCGGCGGAAAAAATTCTACACAAATTTAAAAAAAAAATGCTACAAAATAGAAATATGTATTTTATTATTAAAATGAATAAAATGATCCAATCCTTTTGTAGAGTTTTGCAGTACTTCTTAGATGTGGAAGAAGTACGTAGAATTTTTTCCATCAGAGGGTTGTTCGCGAGATTTACTCGTAGGTGGCGGAATTAATTTTTTCAAAGAGCGATCTTCTAATCGTGATTTTATGTCGACAGATTTTCGAACGGCACCGACGATCGGTGCCTGTAAACGAAGCGACCTCGTCGTCGTGCCACGGCCTCATTACGCCGAGCCTCTGTTAGCCATCGGAAAGTCCGAGGCGCAGATCGATCACACGCGAAGCTATACGTCGGTTAGCTTGACCCTCCGGCCGCCCTCCTCCGAGCCGCAACCCCCGATCGATATCAGGTCGGAAGGATCGAGCCTGACTTACTCGACCTCGTCCTTGGATCCGCGTGGCTTTCAAAGCCGCCTACAGATCAGCATCGGTCCTGGAAACGTCGGTAGCGTCGCAGCGGCGAGGATCAGACCGCCGATGACTAAGCCATACATACTGCCGCCGTGGTCTCAAAGCCCACTGCGGTCGCCTGGTACGTTTAAAACAGTATAATCCAGACTTAGCTTCGACACAAGAGTCTGATTTATATTTTAGAAATAGAATATAGGCACATAATTTAGAGAGAAAATTTATTGAAGAATAAAAGAATAGTATTTATGTACTCTGGTAAAAATTTTTCTCAGAATTTTTCGACGAAACGCTTTTCAGAAATACTAAAAAGAAGTTTACATCTTAGCTTAGAATTTTTCATATATGTAAATTTTGAAATGTTCCAAGATTTCTCATCCTACAATTTCTAAAATACTTGAAAAAAATCTGAGAAAATGTTTAAAAAGTTGTAAAATTATACAGAATAATTCTGAAAAATTCTGAAAGTCCGCAAAATTATATGAAAAAAATCTGAAAAGAATGTGTTCACCAGTGTATTGCCTGTGATGTAATGGGATACACGAAGCGTAGCATGGGCGTGTATACACGGGGTGTTCCCAGATAATTTGATTCTAACTTTAGTGAAATTACAGTTCCATAAAATTAAAAATATAAATCTTTGTACTCGTCGAGGAATTTATTACTAAAATTAACACGGGATACCGGTTTGCCTGTATCGCTTTCAGAACTTCCGCCAGAACCGCCGAGCCAATTGCCAAGGCCCACGACGACGATGAGCGCGCCGACTACACCCTCCATACCGCTGACGACGAATATCGTCCCAGGTTGCAGCCTTCCGACGACGCCGTCCGTGCCCACGACGAGCAGCGGCGTCGCGCCTCCCGCTGTAGCCGCCACTTCCTCTTCCTCTCACACAGGGGATCACACAGCCTCCGATTGGAACCGATCGCCGTTGTGCCAAGGTGAACCCATGGGATCCGATCGGAATGAGCGATAGCCGCTTTCGCTGATCTAGCGTTACAGAATCGCGCACACACGTATATATTTACCTGGAAGTCACTCGGTCGCACGTACTACGCCCACGCACGCAACGCCGGGAACGATATTTACGCATTCCTGACCCCACGCTCCGGGCTATACATAGCCGCGCGCGTCCGCGGTTACAACTACGCGGACCACCTGATTCGGTTTTTCTGATCGCGAAAGTCCGCGCGCTATCGACGCATTTCCTGAACGCTAAATGACATATACGTTCGCAAAGGCTTTCCGCTTTTTTTACGTTCCGATCTCCGTGATCAAGGAGCGCGATAACGTTGAAGATAACGCGGAGTCAAGATCGTTGTTCCATGACGCAGTTCTGCGACCGCTGACGAATCTGTATCTAATCCGTTATCATCGCGATCGATAAAGTTCTAATAAGGCAAGTCAATATATGATAAAATGAATGACTCGTCATTCGCGATAAAGTAGATTTAGAGAGTCGCCGTGATTGAAGTAAGCTCCAAAGCTTGCGACTCGCCTCGTGCATGTTCATGCCAACTAAAATAGTCCTTGGAATTTTTAGTGGAGGAGCACCAAAAGAAATTAGTCGCGGAGCAACTGGTTAGGAAAGAGAGGCTCGCCAGGGAGCTAAGAGCCGAGAAGGGACGACTCGAAGCGATGAAGAAGGAGGTGCAGGCATTATCTCGACCAATGGATCCCTCGATATCTCCTCAAGTACGTGCAATCACGAGGAACGATGATTGATATCTTTTTTTTTTTATGCGTATCTTGACGCGTAATGTTTGCAGGAGCTGAAGAGAAAGCTGAGGAGCGAAATATATATGCTGCAGGTCGAGTGTGACAGATTGGCCGACGAAGTCGATCAATGGTCAGACAGACGAGGTATTTATTTCCTGCTTACGCGTGTACGAAGCTCATAGAAGCGACACGTAGTGAATAACTCATTCTTTCAGTACCATTGGGCGAGACCAACGAGGAGTTTTATCAGGGCATTTATACCGGCCAGTCGTTGCCGATGAGACCGCTGAATCTACAACCACCGCGTTTACCGAGTCAACCGCCGGCATGGCGACCGGAACAGCCAATGATGGTTGCGAATGACAACGACCGGGAGGAACGAGACGAGCCTTCGTGGGTCTGCACCATGTGCACCTTCGACAATCACCCACTGATGAACAAGTGTGAGGAATGTGACATGCCGAGACTGTTGAACCGCGGCAGTGCAGGTATAAGATCCGACAAACCAGCGAGAGCGTTGCCGTCAACCTCGTTGTCATCGTAGTGATAGTGAACTCTACCTCGAACTACTTAAACTACGCGAAATAAAATAACTCGTCGCCTAACAGCATGCCGATTTTTTATACACATTTTATACAAATTCGTGAAAACCATTTCTCGTGATTACACTAATTGATGGGATTTTGACAACGCGAAGAAGAAGTGATATATTTTATCCTATATTTATAAAAAAAAAAACATTTTAACTGAGTGTGAGAGTGACGTTATAAAAATTGTGTACTTAATTATGATTAATTACATTAATCATGTTTTTAGCATAATAAAGGAGAGGAGAGCTTGCAAACTCTATTCTCATTTGTTAGATGTGTGTATTTGCTAATTTTAATAAATTAACGTTCCATTAGAGATGTGCGAATCAAGATTTTTTGACGCCAAATCGAATTTAATCAAATTAAATCGTTGAAACATGTAACTTTTAACTAATATTAATTATTGTTAAATTAAATTTATAGATATATAAAGAATTCTAAGAAAATATTGAGTATATGATATAAAGTCACATTAAATCTAATTTTATAAAATCAGATGTCAATATATGTAATTTGTATTCAAATTTCTTAAATTCGAAATTGTCGAATTCGCACATTTCTACGATCCATTTACAAGTTGTATTTGTTTTATGTAATATTTCTAAACTATTAACATCATTGTATAGCATCATTGATATAGCATTGATATTTCCTGGCAAAACGTAATATCCAGGTAAGGCAAAGGAATTTTGTGCCTGATGAATTATACATAACATCATTTTGCTTAATTTTTCAGCGATCCTAATAGTCTCGAATTTGCAGGGGAAACGCAAGATATTCATATACGAGTAACGCATCACCACAATTTTTCGCCAAGGCGTGAGTATATCTTATACCGATGCTTTCGCTCAAACGAGATTAATATTTCGCAGATATAATAGCTGTTTACGCTGTCTGCAAAAATAATTACGATGTATTACTTTTTCAGATATAGTGCACAGTTGGGTGGTATGACGCGAATTGAATTAGAAGTTTTTAAAGAACTGTACATATAAAAAGAATTATTTAAATTAAATAAACAAATTTTGTAGGGGCTAAGCGATTGTAATAGAGAACATATGTGACTAATGTAATAATTTAACTTAATTTTTTATTTATGGTTAGTGCATATCGCGCGTTATTAGAGTCGTTAACTAGTTCCTCGTTATATGACGATTAGATTTCTTGTTTCTTGTAAAGCAATTTCTACGCAATCCAGCTTTGGATTTTTCGCGTATTACAGAGCAATGGGCGCATCGCCAGTAAGAATAAACGATGCATTCGACCGAATGCCGCAAAATTTTTTCCAGATTCTTATTTGTATAAAAAAAATTATCGTATAATACGTAAAATACAAGTATTTGTGATAATTACAGCAACGTTCTCCCCTTATATAGCTGTACCCCTCTCCAAGTTTAGCTTCGTCTCCCGAGTATACTCGCCGTAGAACCTCTCCAGTTTCTGGTTAAACTTGGCGTTACGCTCGTTAATGTAATCGATATCCGCGTCGTCGTTGTGCATTCTACGCCTGCTATATTTTTCCCGTTTTGCGATCCTGCAAAAAAACAAAAGAAAATAAGTCCGAGTCTTATAGAAGATTGTATAATTTTATTACAAAATTGTAAAAATTTGTTGCTTACTGCTTCTCAAGATTTGTGACCATCTTATCTATTGCTTCCTTTTTGTCCTCGTGTAAGCCATGCAATATCGTATTTGGATCGCCGTAAAAGGCTGGGCCTAGCTTTTCCTTCGCTTCTTCGTAAGCCTCCATATTCGGTTTAATGTTTTTCACTTGTCTATTATAAGAACGTATCGCCGCTTGTTCGTAATCCGAGAAACCTGGGTCAGGATTCTGTTTGCTTTTCTTCTTTCTGGCTATCCTCTCTGCTTCAGTGGCATCAATATTCAGCAATTTTTTTCGCTCGTAATCTTCACCCTGAATGATAAATTAAATACTTAGCATAAGTTAAATAATTCTGTATATTTAATTTAAATCCAGAAAATTTGACTTGATACCTTAGTTTCTGCCTCTTTTCTAGCAGCTTCATCCTGCATTATCCATTCGGCCTGTCTCTTACGAGATTCCCAATTGGCAGGCAGTTTGTTCCTCTTATCCTCCTCTATAACTTCCTTATGGTTTTGCATCCTGGCCTCGTTCTGTTAAATCAATGTGCTATAGACATATTGCTTATATTGCTTACCATAATTTTCAATAACAAGCATGTGTTTAGTAATTTAACATTCAGTTGTACACACATTGTTTTCTGTGTTGTTCCAAATTTATGTATCAAAGATATAGAATATTATTTGTTCTTGTTTAATGTTCAATGAATAACAAGGACAAGTTATGTTATTTTATGCTTTAATAAAATTCAGAATAGATCTTCACACATATGTTATAACATTTCTAGAAATTTGTATAGTTTATTTAAAAAGAAATTGCTGATAAATGTTATAACTAATTACAGTGCTCTCAGTTTTTCAAGGAAATTCGCAGGACAAAATTGTTGAATTGTGAGTAAAAGTGAGTGTTAAAAATCAAAAGGTTAGTTATGTAAATAGAAAAAGAAGTTTAAAGCATCAGAATTAGGTGAAAATGAGTTATGTCTAATTTCACCAATATGCATTAACTTTAATCCCGATTTAATTTATTTTTTATCTCTTTCTAATTCTTAAAACTGGTGATAAAATAAAGAGTACTAAATGAATCTACATAAAATCAGTGGAAGATGCATCCCAAATAGGTTATCTCTCTTTTCATTGCGAACTCACCCTCTTGGCGTGGAGATCTCTGAGTCGCTTTATCTTCTCTTGGTACTTGGCCGTCGCGGATTGCGCGGACGACGTGCTCGACGTCGCGTCGTCCATCATTGAGTGGAATAAAAATACAATTTTCCGAAAATCAACACAAACAAGAAATGACAAGAAACAACTCGTCGAATCTGAGAGAGAAGGAGACACAGAACATATATAAAGGAAGGAGAAGACTGTTCTAATTTTCGTGGCGAAACGTCATCTATATTTTCAAGGCTTGGTCGCAGAACTACGTGGCCACGTAGCTGATCTCCCGGTAGGTAAATACGTGCGACTCGAAAGATATCTAGAGCGGAAAATCGATCGTTGATCGACCGTCGTTACACTCGACTCTCCTATCGTCGTCGACTCATAAAATAATCGATTCCTGTCGTCGGATCTCACTCGACATTCCGAGAGGAAAAGAGAGAGAGAGACATAAAAGAGCGTGTTACCGGCGAAGGTCACGTCTCGTTGGGTGGCGCGACGACGGGAAGATCGATCTCGCGCGAGGGGTCTCTGCCTCGGAGCCGAGATTTCCGGCGTCGTCGTCCACTAGCCAGTTCCGTGACCCGTCCAGTACGGTTGATCCACGTTTCGCCTGGTGACGTTTCCGGCGCCACGTACCGGCCGATCAGCAGGGCCACGCGCGCGGTTCGCGGTCGCGTTTATCGAGCTTTATCCCTCGCGCGGCCCGGGGCGCGGTACGACAACATCGCGCACCTTCTCCACCTTCCCCGCCTACCCGCCTACCCGCCCTTCGCAACTCCCACCCGAGTTCCTTTTCTCTCTCTCCCGCGCGCCATTCCACTGTGCTTCGCTTTTCGTGGGCTTTTCTATATTCCCGCGGGTAGGGTACGCGTATACGTATAGACGGACGGGCGGACGAACGGGCGCGAGCGAGCGAGCGAGCGAGCGAGCGAGCGCGTACGCATACAGGTCCCCGCAGGTAGGGCGCGAGGGCCGGGGTCACGGAGCGGCGAGGCGGAGGTGACCGCCAGCAGCAGCTGGATAAAGCGGGAGCGAGAGCTGACTAGCCGAGGCGGGCGCGCGCGTGCGACGTCGCGGCGCGCGAGAGGGCTGTGCTAAGGCGACGCGCGAGAGAGAGCGTATAAAGCGGACACGACGAGTGTGGAGCCGCGAGAGCTCCGGAGTGCGCGCGGGCATGGAGACCCTCGAATCGAGTCGCGTGTGCCGCCTCTGCGGCCAGCATTCTGGCATCTCGATCAACATCTTCGACAAGAGTGAGAATCACGTTCGGAAAATCAACGCCATGCTGCCTATCATGGTACGTCATTACACTTTCTCTCTCTCTCTCTCTCTCTGTCTCCCTCTTCCTCGCTCCTTCCCGTTCTTCGAGTAGCGCTCGCATACATGTAAGTGCGCTCCTTCTTTCGCGCCCTCTCCTCCTCTTCCTCCTCTTCGTTTCCTTCCAGCGCTCCCCTTTCGCGACTCCCTTCTCCGATCGGAAGGTATAATACGTGCGCCCGCGTGCCTCGTCCTTGCACAACGGCGGGAAGCGAGCAGAAGCGTGAAGCGCACCCTCCTCCCTACCATCTATACCTTTTCCATCTCGTTACGAAACGCGGGATCCGTTCTCCTCCTTATTAGCCGTGCTCCGCGCGCGCTTTCTTTCGGTTCTCCCCCTTCGTCCCCTCCCCCTGCTTCATTCGATGCTCCACGCACGGTACGTGATCTACAACTCGTGTCTCTATGAAACAAAGGAGAATACAACTTCCGCGTTCGCATGGCCGAGTTGGCGGAACGTGAAAATGCCGCGAATCGCGCGCGGAGGGAGAAAAGGGCGGTCGGCGGCCGAGCGCGCGGGATACCTTCGCGCGTGTGGGGCACGCGTCGCCCGACCACGTGCGAGAGACGTCGCGCGGGACGAGCTCGCGGGCTCGTTTTCCCGGCAAAATTATCGATTTACGAAAAGTGAGGTTATCGGGCGTCGGGTTTAGCGCACGAAACGAACGCGCTCCGAAATGTCGTGAGCGTGTTCGGATTACATTGCACAATTCGAAACAGCTGGAGACAGGGAGGGAGAGATTCGAGCGATTTCATTGGTTCCTCGCGGCGGCAGATCGCGCTTTTTGCTTTTTTTTTTGTTCGGCGCATATTTTTCGCGTCAGCGATCCCACGAGTTAGAACTTTACTCCCACACTCTCGGATCATTTATTCGTGAAAACTTAATTATACATTGCACGTATAATGTAAACTATGTTTTGTGAATGTTTATGTAACATATTTTATATGAATCATAGAAAATTGATTTTATTAAATATTTTATCAGTTTTTATCAGAAAATTACATTCCATCTTTTTATTTTTAATATCATATATTTTTAATTTATTAACACAAAGGTCAGATATATTAATAGTAGTTGTAACTTTGTAACTTGATTATTTTTGTCTATATTATATCATTCAATAATTTATAACACTTGAATTATTTACGTATTGTTTATATTATGTTCACACGCATGTTTTTTAATGTATACAATATTATAGGCAATGTAAATTACACTAGTTTACATTCTAAGATTATGTTAAATCAGACCAGATGTTTTTTTATAGATTTTCGGATGCTAAAAGCTTTAATCTTTCATAGCATGGCTAAAAAATATATCAAAATAAAAAAGATTGCACTTTATGTATAGAGGATGAACAATACATTCATGTGATCACAATTTCCAAAAATATATTTATCGTATTTAGATACAAAAACATAACAATGTATTTCCAGCGTCAAAGTGATGGAACTTTTAAAGATTGATTTTTCATAATTGATCCAATGTCTCCTTACATTCAAGAGGAAAATTTTTAAACATTGTCGAGATTATTGTCAGAATTAATAGTTTTGACATATTAATTATAATAAATATATGACAATATGTAATAAAAACATAATGATTGACATCAATTCACATTAATTATAAATATAGAGATGTATAAAATAAAATAAATAACTATATGTTTCATTGATAAATTTATAATAGACGACAGTTTTTCTAATATGAAAAATAATTATATTACATTATATTATTTTTAAGTCTTTGTAAAGTACTTATGGTTATTTTCATTCAGACTTAGAATTAGTGAAACACTTTATTTTCACATTTTAATTTGCACCGGTAACTTGTTTTCAAATAAAATTTAAGTAATCAAGACAATCTCGAGATACGATATCTTCAAGTTAACCAATCTGTTCACATAATTGTTATCATATACGTATATAGTATGTATGTACTTAACGAAATTAGATTAACAATGCGTTAAATTACACGTAAAAAGTGGTAATTTAATGCTATTATTTCGAAATTTGTCGTATTTATCGTATATGATGTGCTTTTAATTTTGCTTTTGGTTTGTAGTTTTATTTTTTTTTTACACACTTTTAAAATATTATCGACTAAGAGCTATAAACCTATTTTCTAATCGTAGACCGCAAATAACTTAATCTGTGTATATATAATACTCGTTCGCTATTATATGAAGTTGTACTAAACCAATTAGCGAGGGTAATCGGTGGGAGCGATAATGTTAATGAACGGAAGTTTCCAGCCTTATTTGGCTTACCATTCGTCATACGCATGTCTACTTCGTGCAACGTGTGCTTATTTATTCCCCTTTCTCCTTCTGCAATTTGGTAATTTATTCTTGCGGCTGTTCGGTATTTTACGTTCTACTAATCGAGGTGTTACAAGAGAGTGTAATTTTTTTCATTTTTTGATTTATTTGCTAGAACATTTTATTTCGCCGTATTTCAATAAAAATTTATTTTATTGAAATAAATTCATATTTCACAAATAAATTTTTTAAATAAGTTAATTAATCTTTAAGTATTTTTTCTTAGTATAGGAACGTAAATCTTAAAAAAAAATTATATTTGCACTTATAGCATCAATTTCAATTCAGATTAATCTTCTTTGGTTTAAAGCCAATTTGTTTTATAAGAGATCGTAAAAGATCATTCGTATAAAAAATCAAGTCGAACGCCTTGATTAGCGGCTGCTCCTCCGAGAACTCGCAGCTCGCAAGTTTTCTAATCCCATGTTACTATTCATTTCCTAGGTGCACGAGCTGGATCTGCTGCCGAAGCAGATGTGCCACCGGTGCAGCTACAAGTTGGAGGAATTCCATAAATTCTACGTAGGCTGCCTGAAGACGGACGCGGCGCTCAAGAGCCAGTTGTCGTGGATGCGAAAGGGTGATGACGGTAGGGAGAAGATTGGCGTGCCGATGGTGCACATCGAGAACACGAAGATCAAAACGGAGCCGCTCGACTACGACGTGTACGAGCTGGAGCCGTTGGTAGAAAATATCGACTATATTAACTCGATGAACTCGGTGGCGTTCCCGGCTGGTAGCATTCACGATGGGTTGACGTACGCGGCGCTCTCACGCTGCCGATGTTGCTGTGATAAGGACCAAAGCAGACCGAGGAGAACAACAGCGGGGCTCTGTCAGAATTACGACGGGCAGATGCCTAGATGCGGTAGAATCGTGGACGTCTCACGGAATAGAACTCTCGAGGACACCAGCGCACAATTGAAGCCGTACAAGCGGAATCTCTTTACGCAGTCCGTGTTCCCGGATTGCCCGCAGAATCGTCTACCTCGTGTTGAGAACACCACCGAGAACGCGCGGAATAGTCTGGCCACAGACACGAGTACCAAAGACAACGCAGCCTCTTCGGAAACACTGAACCATTCTCACAATAGACTTGTAACGTTTCCTAAGAGTCAAGCGATTGCCAGAAGCACAATAGTGCGAAATCTGAGACCTAGAAAGAATCTGGTCAACTATGCACTGTTTAAGAAGAAAATATCGAGTGTTGATCCTGGACCATCTACGTTGAGTAAGTCGATCGTTTCTGACGCAAAGACAACACCTGCCTCGAATTTCGAGTCAACGCAGCAGATCAAGACGGAGCAGACGGACGACTCCGAAGGACGCAGTTTAAGGCCAAGGAAAAGTGTGGACTATCAGGAGCCAAAGATGAGGAAGATTTCGGAGCATCGTATCAAGAGACGCAAGACGGACGAGCAGGCCTCGAAACTACTTACGAGAAAAGAGAGTGCATCGAACTTTAAGATAAAGCAAGAGGCTCTAGATGATTTGGAGACACTCAGTGAGACGATCAAGGCGATGCCTCACTTATCAAACAAATTCGCTACTTTATCTGCGAAGGTTGCTGCAGTGACAAGTGATAATGACATCAGTCTGCGAGACAACTATTTCAAGTCGCAACTTCGAGATCAGTTCCGGTTGACGGATCGAAAATCGCTTTCCAACATCGTGAAGAACAAGCTGGGAAAGACGAAGAAGACGTATCGGTTGCCCGCGGCGAACTATTCACCGAAGTTACTGAGAAGTCAGGACACTCACTTGAGGAATGGCAAGACGAAAAAGAACAGCTATATAGAGTGGTCATTGAAGAGACTGCAAACGAGGAAACTGATAAATACAATCAACAAGAGTACGAAGAAATCACCGATACCGAAGCTATCCGATAACATCAAACACTACTGCGAGTCTTGCAACGTTAGCTTCATGACCAAGGAATTGTTCAGATTACATGCATGCTACTATGATTGATCTTTTTCCGAGATTCCGAGAAACACGAAGTCCACGAACTGTGTGAAGATTATTCGAAGGATCAAGATTTCTTCTCGATGTTTCTGCTAACGTTAACAAATTAGAACACTTCTCGACGAAGTGTGAAAAATGTATAAAGGTTTAAAAAATCTTTGTGATCATATGACAATGTGCATATATACTTGTATATATGTTTCAATTTTTAAATCTTTTTCTTTCAAACATTTTGTTCGCAAAATGAAAAAAATTCTTTTTTTCAAGTTTGAACATCTTATAAGAATAATAAAGTTCATAAAACGTGCCTGTTTCTCAAAATTTGACCAAAAATTCTAAATTAATTTTTTAATCATCTAATTATTAGATTTTTTTAATGAAAATAAATCACTATTATGATTTTCAAATACAAGGATGAACGGGAAATAACGAATTCTTTATGTATATAATGTATTTTATGTAGATTTAATAGTACCCGTTTACTAACTTTATTATATAAACAATATACGGATATATATTATGTATATTATATACATTATATCTATTATTACATGTATATATATATATAAATTATATATATATATATATATATATAAATTATATATATATATAATATCTATGTGTATATTTAGATCTTGTTTGCTGACTTAAATACATTGAATTATTACGATTGTTGCAACATGCGCTTAAAATTTTATGTAGAAATTCACAAGTCGCCTTCAAAGATTAAGAAATAATTATACGAATATAGACATAAAGATATATTTTATGAGAGACAAGAGATATATATATTATATGTCGATATATTCGATGAAAATATGTGATATGTGTATAAAATAATGACCGATTTTTTGGAGAATTTCACGTTATGTGAGTTAACGAATGTAAATCATGGAAAATTTGACCTTTACTACCACTACATTGGAATTTTATATATCAATATTTACGATCTCTATATTTTGATGATTGTTGTTCCATTCGAAAGAATATTATGCTGCGCAAAAGAATTTATAAACACTTGTTTACTTTACAACTGCACAATTCAAGCTGTTTAATACATATTATGTATCAGTATTAGACACACGTCAACATGGCAAACTCGTTACGTAACTACCTTGGTGGAAAGTTTTCTTAGAATTTTTTATATATATTTTTTTTCAAGAGAATCTGTATAATTTTATAACTTTTAGAAAATTTTACATATTTTTCAATGAGTTGGAGCATTTTTCAGAAATGCTGAAACAGTTTATATCTCTTCAAGAATTCTTATATGTGAATTCTGAAATAAAATTTCTCATTCTTAAATTTTTGAGAAAGTTAATAAAACTTTCACAAGTTTTAGATATTATTTTTTTCAGAAATAGCAAATTTAAAATATGATAAATTCTTAAGAATTTTTATGATATGAGAATATTTTCCCCAAGGTAATTTATATATTCTATTTTTTTAGCATTGTTACATCGAAATTAAATTAGATTATCAAATTAGGTCATTAAATTTTATTCACAGGGATATTAACTGCACGAATTTGTGCAGTTCCTTTATTGTTGCAAAGTGTTTCTCTGAATTATCTGTCTGTCGACATACAAATAATGAAATAGAAAGTTACTGTTATTCGGTAGATATATCTTTCTCATATCATTTAACTGATTAATAAATGTTATATAATTACATATATATGTGTAAATATTATGCAATTGCAATAATTATAAAATCACCGTCCTAATCCCGTCTTTCTCTTCTTAAAAAAAACTCTACATGTAACAATAGTGAAAATGGCAGTGTTATATAAAGTGGACACGACAAATAAATAGCAATAAAATATTTCGAAAAACTAATTTTCATTTTTTTAATTTCGTGAACGATTGTATGTAAATGCGATTTTCGCTTTAGAGAGAGGAACACGTTATCGCATTAAACGCGATTTTAGGCCTCTTCTTTTTATAACTGAACTTTTTGCAGTTTTCTTTTTTCTTTCTAATGTGAAAAAAGAAATAGAAAAATTGAAGCGTAAAAAATTCAAGAATTTTTATATAGATTTTTTATAATAATTTATACGCTAGGGAAATAAAATATTTTTGTATAGTTTGATACGGTAAATGGCAAGTACTCTTATTGTTTCAAATGCTGAAAATTTAGCTGCTTTTTTTAATTAAAAGATTGCAATTTCACTGTTAATAAAATGTTATAACAATATGAGTAGACTCCTCAAGTAAAATATATAAATACAATTATACAACAATTTAATTTCCTTGGCGGAAAAAATTTTACAAAATTCTACACCAATTTAAAAAATGCTACAAAAATTTACATAAAAACACATTACATAAGAATTGGAACACTTTGAATTTTTGTGTTTTGTTCCTATAAATTTATCTTTAGTAGATTTTGCAGCATTTCTTGAATTTGTGTAGAATTGTTTAAGTTGTATTTTTAAAAAAGTATAAGATCAAATTTTCTGTATTTGGGCAATTTTCCCTACTTTTTTTTAATATTAGCAAATACATACGTAAAGATGAGAAATCGTTTTGCATCGCGTCTTATGGTTCGAGTCTTCGCTAACTTGGATTTCCCTCCAACGCTTGGCTGCGCGCCATCGTAACGTTGTGGCAACCGAACGAATTACAGCTAACAAACTGTAACAAACAAACAAAAAGTATGGCAGGTGTCAAGCGGCTCGTGAGGAATGACCGGTTATACACGAAGGTCTGATTTGATTTAATTGCGGGCGGAGGACAGGCGCGATGTCTTCGAGCGCCAGGAAATCACCGCGAATCGAGGACGTGAGTTTTGCGTGTTGTTATTTGCCCGCGTTATTCGCGCGCTTAACCTAAACCCATCTCTGAATCATTGATCTCGTTCTGCGTAATATATGAATTTATAACTCATTCTCTCGCCAAACGGAACGGGTGAGAAGTTTTGTGTGTTAAGCATTAACACACTCTGCATTTTGTAGTTAATTTCTACGGAGGATGATACCTTGGGATCCTCTGTAAGTCTGAGCGTCGGGGAGAATTCGGTGCGCATCAAAGAGAAGCCCAAAGCCAGCAAGGAGGCCGAACAATTCTCGGCTGACAAGAAGAATGCACCGGATAAGTGGTGGTTGAAGAGACCCGAAACTCGTCTTGGTGTCCTGGGCGCCAAGAACGCAGATGCAAAGACGAAGCAGTCTCCTACTCCTTCGCCGGACGTCAGCTCCTCCATGAAAGACTTTCTCGAGAGAGAGAAGATGTGCAAGGTAAGGCTTAAATTGAGTAATATTGATGTCGCGACGGAACATTTTTTCTCGTTTAGCGCAGTATTCGTAATTGCTTCCATTCCCTGCCATTTTTGATGTGTTGCCTCAAATGATTTTCAGACAATATCCAAAAGCGAAGGAGAAGCGAAAGACAAGGATGACACGTTATGCGATATATTAGCGTCTGCGGCTTTCGATAAATATCCGTCAGACTTTGAAAGTAAGTTTTCACACAGCACGTAAAACTGGAACTTTCTAAATTGATGTTTGCACTTGACTAATTCGCTTATGTCCTACACAGATGCTACTGACGAAGATATTGGCAGTATCCTAGAAGAAATGAGCAAGATTGCTGGAGCGTTGACTCCTAATTCGTGTCCCGAGCGTACAAAATCCGGTGGCTCCAGTAAAAATCCTACTGAGGAGGAGAAGTCTGTAGAAGAGCTATTAGAAGAAGCTGAGAAGCTAGTCAGGAAAAATTGCAACACTCTATCGAAAAGTATATCGAAATCCGATACTCTAGTGCCAGAAGATCAAGACGAAAGCTTGAGCAGAGTGAGGCAACTAGAAGCTGACATTTTTCAATTAATAGAGGAAGAGGTGCACAAGGAGTCAGAGAAGATAAAGAGAAGTCCGAAAAATGAGAGAAAACGGGAGAGCAGTCCCGGAATCGAAATTGTCTATGAAAATCTAAGCAGTTTGAAACCACCAAAAACATTGGAGCTTCAAAGGCGGAAGTTCGAGGAGCAGAAGGTCGAGATATCGAGCAGTTCCGATTTGGACGATCCGATTGAGAGGCACTCCAAGTCCGAGGAACTGAAGAGCGCGAAGAGAATTGAAATGGAGAAAGAGAATCTGCAGAAGGAGATCACGGACGTGGACAAGGATTTTTTCGATGATTTGTTGAGAAGATCTAAGGAGAAGGCGGAGGGCGGGTTGTCTGGGAGTTCCAGTTTTGGGCAGGAGGATTTCTCTCATTTCCTGAAGCTGCTGCAAGGGCAGAATACAGACAAAATGGAGCCGGAATCAAAAGAGCCTAATACGGTGTACGATCTTTTTTTGAAATCTACTAATGGCGAAATAATATCGACTAAGGAGACTCAGTTAGGCAAAACCCCAGAATTTCCTGAAAAAGAATTTTCTGAGATATTGGAGAAGGAATTACCGTCCATTAATGGCGCATGTATAGATCATGAGGTTAACGAGAGCGATTCCAGTGTGAGCGAAGGACGACGTAAAGGGACACCAAATTCTCTCTCAGGCGAGACAACATTCTTGAAACGGTCTAAACATGAATCTAAGAAGATTTCGAAAGAGAGAGAAAGCAATAAGCATGTGACGGAGGTCACTAAGAAGGCAGGTAATCCCGAAAATGAGTTGTACACGGTAGGATTGACGCCGAGATTAGAACTGTTCGCGGATGCAATACCGAAACTTATAGCTGAAAAGTTAAATGAACACGTCGCGAAGGAGAACGCGAAGAAAGTAGATTCAGAATACAAGGAGTCTGCTTCGGAAACGAAGGTAGATGCGAAAGCGGAGAATTTACATGTCGCTAAAGCATCGAAAACTTCAAAGATGCAATATCAAGAAGTACCTGAGCTTGGTGTTTCGAGTAAAGCAATGGATGTACCTAAAACAGACCGCGTTGTTAGCGAACCAAGTAATAAACAATTGAAAGAATTAAAATTCTGCAAGTCCAAGAGCTACGATCAAATTTGCCAGCCTCCCCTGAAAACTTCTCTCGAAAATATCAAGGTTAACAAGGCGTTAGACGTATCTAAGAAGCCTGTAAATCCAATTTCTAGAAAATCGACAGTCAAACCAAAAATACAGTCCCGACCGATTTCCAAATCCGCGCCAAAACCTAGTTCGTCCTTGAAAAAACTGGATTCCGTTAAAGTTGGGTCCACATCCAGCTTGCCAACTGCGTTCAAAGGATCCCAGTTGAAATCACCCGATAGTTACAGAAAAAATTTCATGGCCGCCGGAGATTCGAAGCAGATTTCGACGAAACACGATTGGGAGATGCTATGTCGCGAAGAAAGACACAAAAACGCGCTACTGAAGCAACAATTGGAGGCCGAGGCAAAGCTGTATAAGAATCAAATCGAGGACATGCGTGCGTCCTTCGAGGGAGAACTGTTCGCCTTAAAGAAGCAGAACATAATCTTAAAGGCAAGAGTCGACGAGTTCTCTCTGAGCGAGAGACGCGCAGAGATTCCCGTCAAGAACGACACAAAAGTCACTCTCTTAGAACAGGAATTGGAGAAGCAGGAAAGTTTGATTCGCGCTTACGAGACCGAGAACAAGAAGCTGATGCAAGATACGAAACGTATGCAAGAGGAACTGAAGAATTTGCAGTCTAAACAGAGGAGCACAGTATCAGAAGTAAACGACAGGCAACAACTCGCCGATCGGATAAAGGATCTTCAGGAAGAAACGTTGAAACTGAATCTCGAGGTGTCCGAACTGAAGGAGAAGAATGCCGATTACCTACTCAAGAACGACGATCTAATTCAACAAAACAGTTTGCTCACAGACGAATTAGATATGTTCAAGGATCAGTTGAGAGCGAAGAACAATTTTATCACAGACCGGTTGCAAGTTATGAGCACCTCAGAATTAGAACTTAAGAAACAGATAGAGGATCTGAGTATTAAATTGAGCTCGAAATCAGAGCAGTTGCGAGTAACTAAACAGGAGTTGGAGAAATTTCAGCAGAACGTATTGCCTCTGGAAAAGGAGTTGCTGGCGCTTAGAGTTAAAGAGGGTAATCTCCAAGAGAAATTGCAGATAAGCAAGAGTCACGTCGAGCGTGAAAAGCAGCTGACGCAGAGACTCAAGGATCAGGTTATTTTGGATAATAAGAAGGTCATGGATCTGAACAGGCAAGTGCGCGAGTTGGAGCGTATTCTCAAGAGGAAGAATCCCGATTCGGTGTCAGCTCTTATATTGACCGCCAACTCGGAACAGGAAAAGATCGGTTCCGAAAAGGTGAAGCTCCTAGAGGAGAGAATAGCTTCTCTCGAGAACGAGATTAAAACCAAGGAGGATATCGCGCAGCAGAATATAATTGACCTGCAGAAAAAATTCTCCGACATGAAGGAAAAGTACGCAACGCAGGTAATGGAGTTAGAGACAAAGCTGCTGGAAGCAACTACGAAGGAACACAAATTGTATAATGACACGTTTACGCAGACGATTAGGTATGTCGAAAATAAGAACGTGGAAAACAACAAGAAAGATGACAAAGCTTCGACTGTGGAAGATAAGAGAGATCAGAAAGCGATCAAGGTTGGGCCGAAGTCTCAAAATCCAAAAGAAGACACGCATCTTCTCGCCACCATAAGAGGTCTGAAGCTGGAGATTTCGAACAAGGACAAGACGGTCTCGAAAATAACCAAAGAATATCAGGAGCTCCAGAAGATAAACCGACGACTTCAGAAGGAGCGGGAGAAATTGTTGAACGATCGTAGGAGTTTCAGAAGTATGGATTTTGATAAGGCATTCCGAGGAATGAAGAATGGTGAAGGGAACGATCAGAATTCGAACGTCTATCAGAATGGGCACGTTCCCGAATCGCAGAGGCTCTCGTCATCGACGTCGAAGTTGTATGATCCGATGCAATACACGGAGAACGGGGGCAAAAACGGGGTTATCAAAAAGTTGACCAGTGAAAACGACATTCTGAAGGAAGAGTTGAGCAAGATGAATAAGGACTTTATGG
This sequence comes from Solenopsis invicta, assembly GCF_016802725.1. NCBI lineage: Eukaryota > Metazoa > Arthropoda > Insecta > Hymenoptera > Formicidae > Solenopsis > Solenopsis invicta. The sequence continues at coordinate 7,555,624 of NC_052669.1, read as the reverse complement.
CGTTGAAGAGCAAGAGGTTACACGATTTAAATCTCTTACAAGAGGAACATGAGCGCGAGATGGCTACTCTAGTGAAAGAATACAGCATCAAGATCGGAGATTCTAAAGTGGTAAAGTTACAGGTTTGTAACGCTTGCGAGCACTTGGCTTGTCCTTTGTTTTATTTCTTTTTTATCATCTTGTTGCATGAGAAAAAATAGTAGCTTTTGAGTAAAAAAAAAACCTCTGCTTTGCTTATATTAATATATTTGCCTTGGTTGTTTGCTAGAACTTTTTACTATTTTATAATTTTTATAGGGTCAGGTTAATACTCAGGGAGCAATCATATCGCACTTAAAGGAACAAGTTGAAAAGTTTAGGGATTACAAGGAGCAGGTAGTCATACTCAAGGCCGAAAGAGACCACTTGGAAAATAAAGTAAAGACACTGACCGAGAAAATCAAATACTTATCAACGCCGGTACGTGAAAAATTATCAATATTTTTCTTAAGATGATTACGGTTCTCGGCATGATATTTTTGTTTTCAGGGAATAGAACAATTGCAGATGCTGCAAGACAAAATTACGATTCTCCAGCAACGTCACGAGAGTAGGGAGATGACTTTGCAGACATTGATCCGTGACTTGCTGAGAAATCGAACGCAGTGTAAAGATTGCAAAAACGATAAGAGCAAAAATCGGCAACTCTGCTACTTCCGGCAAGAACTCGATCATATCTTAGCGATGTTACAGGAAATTGCTAACGTCCAATGATTATCGTCGAATCGAGAAATCGTCTCCAAATAGTCACGCAGCGCATTTGATGGTTCTCGGTTCGTCATCGAATATTGTGATAATTTTTACAAGAATAAGATTTGCGATGTAGCTTAAATAATTCGAAAGAGGCATTAGGTATGTACTTTAGATATCGAAGCATAGATATATGTAAGATGTATGTAAACGCGTTTGTTCGCGACACTCAGCCAAACCATTAAGTCGATACTTCCATCGACTCTTCCAGAATTGATGAGAACTGTTGTAATGTGTGCAATTTTATTTTTTGCGTCCGTGATACCGTTCGTTCTGCGAGATCGTTCATCAGTACAGAGCTCGCAAATGACTCGGTAGGCTCGGAACACTGCCAAAGAAACGCTACTGCATAACTAGCACAGCAGCGTATATAACAATGAACATATGATTGAATTACAATCTTTTTCCTATCTCTCTCCGTCGCCAATGTTCTTGCCACACGCGGCGCAATGTCCCGGAACACTGCCCGCTGTTAGTATAATCTATTTTATTGAATCAAAAATTAATTTTTTAAAAAAGTCGTACACTTTTAAGATTAGATATTTTTTATTTATTTATTTATTTATATTAACTCTGATAAAATGACATGGCTGCTTGCAACGTTTCTCCAAATCGATGTTGTTGCAGCTCAATTTTCTTCTTACAATAAATATAGCATGACAATTGAAGAAAAAAGAAAATAGAGATATACGAGTATAAAAATATTGTCGTAAGGATTTCTTCCAAAGTTAAATGATATCTAGTTTTTTACGGATAATTTTTTCGGAACTTTGCTGTACATATAGGCGTTGTAAGAAATAAACCGCTATATTTATTTCGAATAATACTCCACGTCGTTTATTCACGATCAACGAAGTCGAGTCGCTCGATTATATCATGTGTATCTTATCGTAAATAACTCTAGTTTATTACTATTGTTGCCAAGTCTAGCTGGTAATCTGTCAAATGTAGCCTTGTTCGCAAGCACACCGCACAAATCGATGTGGCCGAGACTTAAGGACGAATAATTAGTAACGTTGAATGCCTATCTTTCGTATTTTCAAAACGCGAAATCTGCAAATTTTTTTGAGAGATAATTATTTTCCTGAGACTCGGTTACGTCAAAGCATACACAATCACATTCTTTTTCTAAATAGAACTTAAGCTTATCACACGCAATGTACAAAATCCAAAATTGTAACTTTAATAAACTTAATCTTTTCGTCGAAAAATTATTTTCCCTGGTAGCAATATAATGTAAGTTAAAAAGTTGCTTCAATTAATATTTTTTGATACTTGGCGAGTAAAATAAAATTGAGGAACCTTGTGTATGTATATATTAGTCGTTTATTTTCTAAAAGAAACATTGAAAAGGGTTCCGAGAATTTATTTCAATCTATCTAACTACTACTGCAACTATTTATTTCGCACAAAATACATCTTTTTAGATATGCACATTTCTACAGGATATAGATATATAAGCTGTACATTAATCTACATTAATCTACATTTTGAGTATTTTCGTAAACAGTACACATATTGCAACGCAATATCTTAATTCATAAAATAACAAGATCGATAGAAGCAGAGGTCCAGAGAGAAAGCGATTTTCAGTGCCGTGTTTTGGTGGCCGATTTACCTTTCCGTTTTACCAAATTATGAAGCGCTGCGCATGCTGCATTATGTTGCTACTGCAAAAATATTGTAATGCATATTAATACCATTTTTTTATTATTTCAAAAAAAATTATTTTGTTATCAATTTATCATTAACAATTTATTTTAAGAATCAAAATTTTTTTACATAATTCAAGCTAAGTTATAACACTTATTTTATTATTTATAGTACGCCTTCTAAGAAATTTCAATAATTTTAATGTCTTACCTAAGAAGAGACTTTTTTCCGTTGTAGTAGAAGGAAAGCCCATAAACGGTACATAATGCCATGACAAAAGCTTGCCTCAGAAGATCGTAGGCCATAGGATACTTGAAAAATTCATAGTCCATCATTGAGTGAGGAACAGTTTTTGCTCTGACTTCTGCGTTTCTTTCAATGTACGCGTTCTGCAAATTTCGTTCCCATTTTGCGGATAATCGTTCATTGTCTGTGGTTCTTGAGAGCATTTTCTCAGCAGACAATCTTCGTTGTTCGCGATTTTGTTCAGGTACACGGACGACTCGACGAAGAGAAGAGAGTCTCGATGAATCCTCGACGTTCTTCATCAATCTCTGACGCGAGTGTCTGATGGACTCTCTTTCACGAAGCTCGGCAGGTCGATTCTCGACCGATCGAATCACTCGGTGCTCCTTGAGACGTCTGATCTCGCGTTGCGTTTCTGATGAACGTACGGCTTGGTTCTCGAGAGCTGCTGTTCTGAAATTCATTGTTCGCACAGTTGGGAGCATCGAGATGGAATTTCGCAATTCAGAATTTCGTTCCACGCGCTGATTCTGCATCCTGGATCCCTCACGCGACCTCGAGCTATCTTGGACCCTTCGATTCAATAACAATCTTCGTGAATCGAGGGTAGATCGTCTTTCCAGGTTTCTTTCGTGAGAAAATTGCGATTCTAAATTTCGTTCTGAACGTCGATCTGCTAGCCTGAATTCTTCGCGTGAATTTGCACTGTCGTCGACCCTTCGTTCTGATGATCTTCGCGTATCAAGCATGGATCGTCTTTCCACAGTTCTTCCACGAGAAACTCGCAATTCTGAGTTTCGTTCCGAACGTCGATCTGCTAGCCTGGATACACGTGATTTCAAATTATCATCGACTCTTCGTTCTGATGATCTTCGCGAACCAAGCATAGATCGCCTTTCCATGATTCTTCCACGAGAAACTTGCGATTCTAAGTTTTGCTCTGAACGTCGATCTGCTAGCCTGGATACACGTGATTTCAAATTATCATCGACTCTTCGGTCTGACGATCTTCGTGAATCAAATATAGATCGTTTTTCCAAGATTCTTCCGCGAGAAACTCGCGATTCTGTATTTTGTTCTGAACGTCGATCTGCTAGCCTAAATTCTTCGCGTGAATTTGCACTGTCGTCGACCCTTCGTTCTGATGATCTTCGCGAATCAAGCATAGATCGCCTTTCCATGATTCTTCCACGAGAAACTTGCGATTCTAAGTTTCGCTCTGAACGTCGATCTGCTAGCCTGGATACACGTGATTTCAAATTATCATCGACTCTTCGTTCTGACGATCTTCGTGAATCAAGCACAGATCGCCTTTCCAAGATTCTTCCGCCAGAAACTCGCGATTCTGGGTTTCGTTCTGAACGTCGATCTGCTAGCCTGAATTCTTTGCGTGAATTTGCACTGTCGTCGACTCTTCGTTCTGATGATCTTCGCGAATCAAGCATAGATCGCCTTTCCATGATTCTTCCACGAGAAACTTGCGATTCTAAGTTTCGCTCTGAACGTCGATCTGCTAGCCTGGATACACGTGATTTCAAATTATTATCGACTCTTCGTTCTGACGATCTTCGTGAATCAAGCACAGATCGCCTTTCCAAGATTCTTCCGCCAGAAACTCGCGATTCTGGGTTTCGTTCTGAATGTCGATCTGCTAGCCTGAATTCCTCACGCGATTTAGCACTATGGTCAACTCTTCGTTCTGACAATCTTCGTGAATCCAGACGTGCCGAATCCAAAGTAGATCGCCTTTCCGAAACTCTTCGTTCGGACGCTCGTCGTTCAGCTTCACGCGATCGAAGATCATGGTCCCTGGAGTCTTTGATCCTCGCGATTTCCCGACGATCCACCGAATTACGGTCGACTGAACGGGAAGCTCGTATGAATCTTTCTCTTTGTTCCCGATTTTTGACTTCTTCGACATTGTAACGCGATCGCACCAGTCTATAATTCTCCCTGTTTGCCGCGTTTCCGCGCGAATCGCGTCGGCTTGCGGTCATCTGCGAGCGGTTGGTCCTTTCTCGACGCAAGTCCTCGGGCGAGCCTCGCGACACCCGCTCGAGGGAATTTCGTTCGCCAAAACGATTCTCAGTTTTCTGACGTCCCGCGTGATCTATTTCGCGACGTTCCATAGATCTACGTTCGAGGGACAATCTGCGTTCCTCGGCTCTCTCGGTATTGGGTTCTACCGATCTGACGCGTCTGATAAGAGTTTCGCGCTTGAGATCATTCGCAGTTGAACGTTCCATCGATCGAGACAACGTTCGACGATCATCGGATCTAACAAAATCTCCACGAGAACCCCTAGTAGTGATCGAGACTCGTGATCTACGTTCCTGATTAGCAACGCGATCAGGAAGAGCGCGACGATCTTCCAGAGACCGTTCCCGGTTTCGGCGATCCAAATTGTTGTTACGATCGATGTCTCCTCGTGCGAGTTTTGCCGAACGATTCAGGAGATCTCTGCGATCCGATCGTTCCGCGTCCCGACGTTCGATTGATATACGTCGCTCGACAGATCTACGTTCGCGTATCTCGGATCGGTAATTTGGGACGCGATTTCGCGTTAGATCTCTGTACTCGTGACGACCAGTTGGGAGCTCGCGTGATTCTTGCCGATCGATTCGTCGCTCCGTCGAGAGTGACTTATGATGATCACTCATGCGACGCTGAAGATTCAAAGAATCTCGTCGGTCTGCTGATCGTCGCGCGACTTCGTTGAGCTCGCGCCGTTCTGTGGATCGCAATTGACGATTTTCGAGTCGGGAATTTGCAGGATCGACCTGGCGGGGTTCGAAATTTTGCTCAGAAGAACGGCGATCGGTTGCACGATTGGACAGATCTCGCGGCCGAGAGAGTCGAGTGGTGGACTCGAACGAGCCCCTGGCATCGCGGGATCGCGCTATTGTTTTAAATCGGGATTCTCGAATACGGTTGACGGATTCGTCGTCGGATACGCGAGTCCTCGATCTGGAAAGTCTCTCGACCGTCCTTAGATCTCGGCTTCTGGACAGTCGCTCTCTGGTCTCCCGCGAACCGCTCCTAGATAAGCGATCGAGACTCAGCGATCGAGACAGTACGGATTTTTCAGAGATAGGTGACTCTGTAGATTCAGATACTTTCATTTCATCACCGTTAATCGGTTTTGTGTATTCTTCCGGTCCGGCAATCGGGCTCTTGACGAAAGGTATCAAGTTCGGACAGGCGTCCACCCTAGAAACAATTCTCTTGCAATATAGCAGAATCTAACAAATTCTTTGTTAATTTACAAATTTTCTAGTTATGGAAGACATATTTTACTTAATTTTTGTGAGTTATTGAAGATCTCATTTTTACTTAGTTTATTTCAATGTGTCCTCCATAGTTTTTAAGAAATAAAATTAATTAAGTGAACGTTATTTTATTTGTTTCAGGTTTCTTAGAATTTAACAAACATTTACGACTTTAAAGCGAGAAAAACAATTGATTTCATACTCATGGGGAGCTCTATGCGTGAGTTCAGGTCCTGCAAGGTTACCGGAGTGTCCTTCCCTATCCCTGGATACCAATCCTAGCGTCAGACAGGCCAGCGATACTATCAGCAGACCGATGTACTGCCAGGATCGCACGGGCAGCACTACGTGGCGCGTACGCCGCATCCTGCCACAAAATATCATTACAATTCACTTTTTAAAAAAGCAATTCTAATCACTCGTATCGATTAAATTAACTAAATTGCGTTCAAAAATTTCAAAACCGAAAGACGAAGTTAGAAAAAGAGAGGTATAATATTTTAACAATACTCTGCCTCCAAAATAAAATATAAGTTGTATTTTGTATTTCAAACCGAAATTGCCAATATGTTGTATTTTATAATTCAAGTACTAAGATTGCCCATAATTTATATTTCGTATTTGAAACACTTTTTTCCAGCTCTGCCTTGAAATTTGGATCGAGTAAGATCTTTCGCGATGGTTTCAACAACTCGAGACTATCGCGAAATCCGATGACAATGAGAAGTGCCATACCTGAGGAACTATGAGGACTATCGCGACCAAGATTTCCGAGGAGTACTTCGAAGGGCTCGACAAGGGCTCTTCAAGTCTTCCCGCGAAAAGTGCTCGTCGTCGGTGCTCCGGAAAGCTGCTGACGGCGGACATCCCGAGGGAGCGGCTTTTATACTCGCAGGAGTCGCCCTGTAATTCGATAAAAGCGCAATTCACCGCTTATCAGCGGCGGCCACATGGTGCCCCATACGTCAGCGTAGCAAGATCGTCGCGAACAAAGCGCAGGCGGGCAATGTTGCGAGCGGAAAGATTGGAAAACCGCGACGCATTCGATTTAACCAGGTAGAAAATTGCAAATCGGGCTGTAGGACGGAGGTCGCACGTGGGTGTCCTTTAAAGCCGCGTTAATTCCGAAGGATCGACATCGCACTCGAATTATTAAGCGAAATCCATTTCAATCCAATAAATCCAACAATCGAGAAACGTTAAATACATATGTATAGTACGAGAATTTATAATTGTTGAATAATTAATTCTGTCAGCTCTAAATGTTTTAAATCTTTTATACAGATTTGTAAAATTTCTATGAATTGGTTTTCTGCAAATTCAGTAATTTATAACATTAGTTTTAATTTAATGTAATATAAATTTAATTAATTAATTTCATTATTTGATTCATCATGAAGATATTGATCTCTTCTAGCTGATTAACATTTAAAAAGTATAAAAGAAAAATTAGAAGAGAAGAAAAGGGGATGAAATAAACATGTATTAGTGAGAACATGTTTAAAAAAAATTGCTTAAACATTTATTTTTATACAAGAGACACGTATTACAAAACGGTAAAACAGAAGAAAGTGCACGACTTATAAATAAGAATTATTATATATTTACACATTATATTATATTATATACTTTTATATTTATATTTATATTTATATATATATATATATTTATTTATCTATCAACGCTTAGTGTGCCGGTTCAACGAAAATTAAAAAAAAGACCGGGCACCTAATACTTTAGGAATATCCCGACTTGTTTCGAGCGGTAGATGCTCGTTCGAGAAAATCGCTCGTCTTATAAAGTAACATCGCTTAAATTAATAAGTTAATCAGGCTTGCAAATTTGAAAATGTACAGAAAACATTCGTGACGGAAACCGTATTTATAGTATTCGCGTAATTGTGACGGTGCGAATCGCATTCGCCATACAGTCGTTGACTATTCGCTTCTCAAGGCTTCTTACAACATGATGACAATAGTAATAATTGATGCGACGACAATAGTGACCAGGTTCATCAAGTGGGTGTGGAAAACTTTGGAGGAGCCAGACGAGAACTTCATCTCTTTGCAGAGCGTGTTATTCGCTGCTGGTAGCGCCGTAAAATTCGGGAAGTTTTGAATATCTGCCGGCTTGAAAAATTAATGAAAAACGAAATTAATTTAAATTTGATAAATAATATATTATAATATTACTAAAGTTAATTAATTCAATCTTTGCATCAAAGAAATTATTTAATAACATTTTTTAGTATTCTTTTCTTGAAGGAGCATCATTGCGACCTCAAATTTTTATTAGGAGCATGAGATTTTACCAGCGCTAATTGGTCATCCCTCTTTCTGCAGAATGTCATGTGCTTGCCGTGATAAAGATTATCTTCTATCGATCTCGTGAGCAAATCCTCCGTCCACGGTAAAGCTAACATATGTTCGGCCATAGTTCGACCTGAAAATTCAAGAATATGTTAAAGAAAAAGATTTTTTTAGAAACGATTTTATAATTATTTACTGATGCTTTATTTTCAAGATTTTTGAAATATTTCTATCATATATACCTCGAAATTCTTCGGGATCTTCAATGACGAGTCGCGAGTAAACGTTATTGTCCTCATTGTCTTCCGGGTGTTCTCTCATCGCCCTTAACGCAAACTCAGCTTCTCTAACAACAGTCTTATCGATCTCATCGGTCGATTTTATGACCGGATAACCAAATAGCTGTTGCTGATTCGTCGAGGGCGAAATCAAGTCAGACCTAAAATTTTTTATAATAAATAAATTTTATAATTGAAAATCAATGTCAATCTATCATTTCTTTACTAAACATTTTTTAAATCCGTCTCTCTCTTCTCTTTTCCACATCAATGTCAAAGAAAAGTTTAATATTTCACAAACTTGAGAGAATCTGTACTGATAATAATGCACGAAGTAAACTAAAAAATTTTTAGGAATTTAATTTATAAACAACAACGAATTTTAAAGAATCGAATATTCTAAAATTATCTCGCACGAAGTAACTCACCCATTTGTTAGGAACAGCTTCTCCAAGTAATCCATCGTCACCCCCCGGAAACTGTTTACGCCGAGAATCCTGAAGAGCTCCTTGACAGGCGTCATACTATAACAGGCAGCGAGAGGTGTTCTGGGATAGTGCATGACGAATGCCAGACACATTTCCTGGGTAGCCGCGTAGCCGCCTACGGTCGGTTTCTTCCTGTCCAGAGTGCCGTAAACGCATTCCGCAATCAGTTCGTCGCCAGGCAGCACCTTCACCTCTTTTTCCAGAGTGTGGGACTGCTGATAGTTGAAGTCAAAGTGATTGTCCTGGACTATCCTTGGCAACTCTTTACCTCGTCGTACATGTTTCAGGGTGAGACGTCGGCCGGCCAAGTGCGAGTGCAAGACGACCGATATGATATTGATGCCGTCGTCGGGGAGCATCTGAAACAAAATTTGACATCCATTTTTTTTCTACACACATTCCATTGTATTGTACACCATGCTCGCTGCACTGTTTGTAATTTTTTAAATTACCGTGTTGGTGCAGTGTGGGGTGCAATATCCAGCGGTGGCGTATTCCTTTTGCTGCGGGGGTACCAGATGAAGGGGGCTCACCGCCACGCCGGTCACGAGAATGCCTGCTTCCTGTGACCGCAGCTTCGGAGTCAGGTGAATTCTTATCCCGCTGCTGTCGGTCACCCTCCTCATGGTCGGATTGTTATAGTGAACTTCCAGCATATAGTACGAGTTCTCGCCGTTTTCCGCTATAGGTATACCGACGTGCTCCGGCATCCATTCTCCTGCGTAACGCAACGGTAGACAATTTGATTAGGCTAAAGGAAATCTTTAAATATCGTAACTTAATTCATCGTTCAGGAATCTTCTTACAATTTTCTTTAACGTGAACAAAATTTAGATTATCTTCGTCAGCTTTGTTTCAACGTTTTAGATCCTCGTGGAGAATTTTGTGTAAATTATTTTACCGAAAGAGACTTCTCGAAAAGGAATAAATTATTTCGTTTGACAATCCGCCTGCACTTTTTAGGATAATTTACCTTTACTGCCACGAGCCCACGCGAGGACGGGTTGCAGACACGAGTCCCATTCTCGCGGCATCGTCGGGGTGTAGCAGCGAGCGCCGGCGATCCTGGCGTGTTCGCCGAGGATCGGATCCGTCGACGCGCACTCGTACAGAATTACATGATGGACCAGATCCTCGTTAGCCTTCTCCACGAGCGGTGTATACTGAAACGCATAAATAATGTATAAACGCGAGACGCCTATATAAAATCGCCCCGCCTTGAATTAGGCGATCTTCGAAATTTGCGCGAGATCTCTCTTCACTTCGGGATGAAGATTACATTCGCAGAAACTTGACAAGCTGTCGAAAGACTTGGGCCGGTGCGTACAAGAGTGTCCTGGGAACGATCGCGATTGTTTTTCCCGCGATCGTCCGCTTATTTGATAGTCGGTGAACGTTTCGGTACGCACGCTGACATCATTCCGCGTTTTTTTTTTTATTCTAACGACGCGCGCGTCTACCCCGTGCGACGTCCGGCATGAATGACCGTGATTCGTGAAGCACATACGAATAAGGCCCAGCCTTTTGCATTCCATCGCAGCGCCTAAGCTTATTCTCAAGAGGTTCGGCGTGTCTACTCGAGAAACCTGTTAGCGAGAATTTGCATCGACGTGTACTTACCCCTATCATGTGATGTTTCTTCTTCAGCAAGGAGGTCTTGAAGATCTTGCACCAGTAGATAGTATCCGTATGGTTGGCCACATCGAACTGCCGGACGGGAACACCATTAAATTGCAATTCATTAATTCCACACGTATGATGAAAAAAAAAATCGGCATGAGCTTAGCTTTAAATTCAATTTAATTACACGAATAAAATGTAGCTATTGATCTTTAACACAACTATTTATTCTTCTTTGTTTATGTCTGATAATATTGGATGATGTTCATTTATTTGGCTTCTTCTTTATTAGAATAGTAAATCAATGATTCATTCGGAGCGCCATTAGTTAGCTGAACTTGTTAGATAAGTGAAGATAAGAATATTAAGGGAAGAGGGTGTCCTGTTCTTTTACCTGATTCAGCTTCACGTCCCAGTGCCGTACATTACGAGTATCTCGCGGTGGAGAATGTGCCGCAGCTGTCTTCAGCCTCAAAGGCCTTCCACCTCGTCTAGGCCCGTGCCACTGAGCCGTGTTTAATTCGGGGTCGACGTCGTGCAGAGCCCACAGTACCCAGATGGTATCACCCTGAAATCGCACGGGTGAATTTCGCTAATTAAAGCGTCAGTAATCCGTCGGCATTATACGTTCCAAAAATATTCTCGAGCTACGATATCCTCTCTTTTACCTCTTTTTATTTTATATTATTCCAGTAATAAAAATTATATATCTTACAAAGTATTATAGTGGCGTGACTGCAATTAAAATCAAATACGTTGACTGCCAGGAGGAGGATTGTGCCACGGCGAAAGGGGACAGACGGCATGCTAAACGCCTAAATACCGCCGCGGGAATTCGAGAGAGCGGGGCCCTACGGCCTCTTAAAGCCGCGGGGCCCCTGCCTCCCTCCGGGCATAAATCGAAAGAGGGTTCTTCGCGAATTCTACGTAGCCGCGACGGTTATACAGTAAATCTTTCGGACGACGTTTGTTCTCTCTCTCTTTCAGAGACCCTTTTAAAGGATCCCGTTTGGCCGGCGAGATATGCACGACAAGATTCCTTTGCTCTCTTTGCACGCATTTTAATTACAGAGTAGCGGATTAGAGGTCGGAAGGTAATTTTGGTGTTAGCGAGGCGCGATAAATTCCCGTCCCTCGCTGCGTTAATGCGCGCCTGCGAATCACCGTTGGCATCCGAGAATGACCCCTTTCAATTACGCACAATATTTGGGGCCCCCGCAGGCCGCAGAGTTTATAAGACTTATTTTAAGTCTGAAATGACGCCCGAAATGCACCTTGCCGTGTTCGGATATTAACCCATCCTCAAAACGGTGTTTTATCCCTATCATCCTGGTATCTCAAGTCTTTTTATTCTTTCATCTATTTAAAATGATTCAAAAATCTCTAAAAATTCACAAACACACTTTCAGCTTTTTAGAACAAATGTTGAAACTTCATTTTAGAAAATAAAATATAATATATAATTTAATAATTAATCAAACTTGTGAGAAATTTGTATGAAGGATCGGTCTAACACGAAATAGTACCCACGAAATAGGATAGTAGGGAAATAATTATTTCTAGGCAGTCGATCCAAAATCAATGCATCCTTCTAATATATTACTTCCTCCTTACTCTTAATTTTTTAAATTTGCAACATTGTCGCGGAATTGTTGAACGCAACACTATGCTTAAATTGATCATCTTACGCGTTTACACGAGAAGTGAAAGGTCAGTCAGAGTTGCATTCGCTTAGCGGGATTGTTAATACAGTCATTATAAAATGACGTTTCCTTCTCGGGACTTACCGTGAGTTGACGATCCTGAGGGTCGCACGTCTGCCACTTCCTCCTGAACGTTACGGTGGTGTGGGTCTCGTTTTGTGAGCCGCTGAGCGCATGGACGTCCTGGGATACGTCTTCGAGCGGTGGGCCGTTCGTCTCGATACCGTGTGAGTCCTGGAACGTGAAAGGGAAAGAGAGGGAGACGTTAGAATTTTCGAAGGGAGGTTCAACGCACTCGTCGAAACGAGGGCCCCGCGGGCCCGAAAACTCGCTGCTGGACGAGAGATCGAGAGCTTTTATCGGGTCAGGTAAACGCCAGGTGTTCGCATACCCGACGAACTGGGACTTCGGGCCCTTCCACACGACACAATTCGTCTCTCCTGCATCTTTACCTACTTTCTCTTTTACTTCTGCTTAAGTAAAGTACGATGAACTTTCGTTATTCTTTGTTATGGCGTGACTTTCATTCACTTGGTGGCTTAATGTCCACCAACGTGACGCACCTTACTACTGTGAAGAAGATGATTCGACGCTTTTCACAAAATTATATTATATTAGACGCGAAATATACCTTTCATAAATTCTTAGAACAAATCCGATTGATATACATAACAACAACAACAATAATAATAATAATGTCAAGGCATCAATAATCCGCAATTAAAAATTATGAGTAACCAAAGAATTCATTTCAAAGATGTGCAAATTGAAATGTTATTTATCTGAAGTCGATTTTCAATAGAAACTTGACAGAGAGGGCATTTGGCGGCTACTATAAGAGATTTAAAGTCTATAGCGGGTTATTCTGTAGAAGCAAAGTTGGAGCTCCCGGAACTCGTCGAGACGTCGAGGACGCGGAACATCTTGTAGCTCTATGAAGGAGCGTGTGTGCGAAATCACGAGCCGATATCTAAAGGGCCGACGATAAGGCGTTGCACTTCAAAGAGAAGAGGAAAGAAAAAGGAGAGAAGAAGAGAACGATTTCCCAGCTGCCGTGTGTGGTAGCGCACGCGAGTTAGGGCGGCCGGCCGCAGGCGTTTGGGTCCGTTGGGCCCCGGTTACGGTGGAGCGCCCTGCTGACGTACGTGCAAGGGAAGAGGAGGAGGGCGAGTGGTGAGGCTCCCGAAGGGAAGTCCTCTTCCTGCACGTAATGAATCCGAATAATTGCCGGAGAGCGTCGTCATGCCCGGTGGAATACTACGCGCCTCGTAACGAGCACGTGCAGAAAGGAAACAATAATAGGTGCGTTTCTCCCCTCTCTTTCTCTCTCTCTCTCTCTCTCTCTCTTTCTTTCTTTCTCTTAAAACGTTGCCGAGAAATCGGTGGAAAATGTGACGCGGGAGAGACAGACGCTCGTTAACGCGTAAAACGATTTACAAAGTGTTTCGTGTCTCTGAGAAGACCTGTTTCGAAATTATACACTCTCTCACCCCGCCGCTTTTGAATTATTATTCTGCTCTCGTTAACATTTTATTTGGCGAGTTGTACTTTTGTACATTGAAGAAAAGCTCCTTTCGATCAAAGCGTTTTCTTCGATTGAAATAAATATTAGTTGGTTAAAATAACTTATTTTTAAACTTGAGAATTATTTTCATCGAAAAATAGCATGCGCAAATTTAGACTGCGATAATTTCTACGTTTCCTAAAGGAATTAATGATGCCTCTACGCGCAAGGTTAATGGACATAATTTTTGATCTTCGAACAAAGATAAGCTAGTTTTAATTACAATCAGTTCGCGAGATACAACCCGACCTCCCGGCCGGGTGTCATAATAATACGCGTGCATAAATCTTCCCGGAAGGCTGCGAGAATCTCTTTTTTTTATCTCGATCGGCGCGGTAGAGTCGCGTTGCTATTTCGTGGGGTTCAAGTGCGTTCTCACGAGGTTCGCGAGACGATTTTCTCATGGCGCCCGGATATTCTCATCGAGTTAATTAGCACAGCCCTAGCGTTGTTCGGCGATTAAAAAAGGTCTGAGAGTATCCTAAGAGGAGCTGCTAATTTATTCCGTCGTTATCCAAAATTTCGTATTCCAGAACGAAACGTTCGTTCAGTAAGGCTTTCGCGCTGATCATAATTTGTTTTTACACTCTACAGCTCTTTCGCCCTGCAAGATTTTATATGAATGAATCAAGATTTAATTTGCAGTATCGTTATCGCGTTTGACATGGCTGTCGGCAAATGTGGATCCATTACTTTAATATACGCTCTATCTCGCGGTAAGATTGAATGGTAAAGACAACTTTCGTTTCGTCCGCGCGCTATCTCGGGCGTCAATTTATCGGGAACAAATTTAAAACACGCTCGGGCGGTTCGCGAGGGAGTAAAGTAAGTCCACTCTGTGGAAGCCAGTTGAGAGTGTCGCAAAAAAAAGCGATTTTATATAAAAGGGAATAAAAACGCTCTCGATTCCCACGTTGAATTATCTCGACCGCGCCAGGGCGAGAAATATCACCGCAAAGTGGCTCGATCGTCAAACGAAAGTATTATGCAAACGACCCTCTCGCGGGCACCTGATTTTCTGCGACTGTGAATCACGAAGGCTGACAACGAGGAAGTCGCCTCCCGCGACTTCTCGATTTAGGAACGGGTTTCCTCGAAGCGGCGTCATAACGAATAACGCGTCGTCGTTGCCGGTGTCGTTGTCGTAATCCTCAGCGCGAATGGTCACGCGCACGATACTCGACGAGGGGCGGATGTTTAAGGCTCGTTAGTTCTGTCAAATTGACGACTCATCGAGACGCAAGTGAAGAAAGAGGAGAGACTGCAGTTTAGATGGTCGAGATTTGAGCCATCGAGAGGCGTCTTCGATCCACCGGAAAGAAGGCACACACACACAAACACACACGCGCGTGCGCACGCACACACACGCACACACACACGCACACACATCTAAAAGGCGGAAAATTGATTCGACGGACGTGACGTCACGGATCGGCGACCACTTCCTGCAGACAATCTCCCTGAGAGGCTTCTCCGCTCGCGTCACACGCGTGCTCCGCTCGCGAGACGTTTCCCGGGACAAGGGAGAGGATCCTTGAGCGATAACACGAATCTCTTCTTCACGAGAGACACTTCACGAGAAATGTTTCAGAGTTCAGGCATTCCTTTTCACCGCACGAACACACACATATGCATTCGGTCGTTCGTTTTCTTTTTATTTACCGCGAGATTAAAAGACGTTTCCCTGAGTGCGATGCAAGGAGATGAGCATCGCTCTTCACTGTTAAATATTAAAGAATTTTAATTAAATCAATTCCTTGGATTAAACATATTTTTTTGTTATTTTTAACATCCATGCATTGAAATTTATTATTTTAACACAAAACTTGTATTATTTAAAAGAACAACTTTGTTTAATCAATCCATATTTTTGTTGTTCAAATATCGATTAGCTTGGATGAATTTGAAGATTGTTGCTTCAAAACAACGACAAGTGCAAAAGGATTAAATTAACAATTCATTGAGTAGAAGCGGTGGCAACATATAGAAGTGATTAAAAATAAAATTTGATAGAATTTAACTAATTTAACAGCGTTTAGTCTTTCTAAAGAAAAATCTTTGCCTTTAAAAACGTTTAAATTGTAGAAAGATAAATCCTGGATCGTTACGGCATATGTCGGGCCTTAAGTTGTTTATATCGGGATTAAGATCAGGATTTTAAGATCGTTCGTCTCCGAAGATCTTGGATAACGCTTCAGACAAGGGTTCCCTTTTGAAGATTTTCATCCTACACAATGCGCGCCTTGGAAAAATGCCGTCCCAAAATCCCGACCAAGCATTTCGTGAGATGTTTTTCCACGGCAGATGGATGCGCAGGCATCCACAAAAAAGGGAAACGCCGCTGGCCGCGTTATGCCCGCGCTACAAACGTGGTTCCCATGGGTCCCGCGGTCCTGGAGAGAAAAAGGAAGGAATTTCTCTGAAGAGAGGCGCCACTAGGAGAAGGAGGATGCTCGCCAGGTGTTTTGGTGGTGGTCTCTTCTTCGCTCTTCTCTCTTTCTTTCTTCCTCCTTTGCGCTTCACGTATGTTCGTACGCATGTGTGTGTATGTGTGTATGTGTGTGTGAGAGTGTGCATTTGGGTCGCCTTCCCTCAGCCCCTCTTTCTCTCTCTTTGTCCACACCACTGTCCTCTTTCGCTGGACTCACTCTTCCCTGCATCTTCCTTCCTCTCGCCTCTTCTGCCCTAGACCGGTCGGTGAAACCAACCGCACTTTCCGTTTCTCTCTCCCTTTCTCTCCCTCGCATACATTCGGTATCTCCTCTTCTCCTCCTCACAGCCGAATCTCCTTTTTACCACCTGGCAGAGCGGCAGCTGGTAGCGACGACCAGTTCCCTCCTCGGGTAGGAATAAAGGAGTTCTCTCTGCGTCCTTCGGGAACCCCACGGGGAATCGGCGTGGCAGTCGCGACAAATTTCACGCGAATCGCTCATAGATTTATTGTGCTAGACTGTAGACCACATTGATACAACTTGCTTTCCCTCAAAAAGATGGGACAAACACGATTCTTTGTATAAAATATATTTGTGTGACTTTTGTTATAAAAAAATTAATTTATCTAGATGGGTGAAAATAATCTTTGTTTCTTATACTTCAATACTTTAGTAGATAGCTAGATAGAAGTTTATTGATCTCCTTGGGGTTAAAATCTTTCTTAAAAACATAACACTTTATACTTATTCGCTACCTAAACCCAACTTAATCCTAAATCGCTCGCTTTACACACACACACACACACACACACACACACACACACACACAAATGCTCAGAACTTCAATACTTTAGTATTAATTTAATATTTTCTGTAATGCGTATCTAATGTGTATATGAGGGAAGCTGAGCGAGGGCGAAAAGATCTATCAGTTTTGAAGAAGTGAGATTTCGACCAAAGGAATAACTTCTCTCACAATATAGAAAACTATAAATTCGCATTAAATGCTCGTTACGCTCGACGTTCCAAACTGGTCTACCTCGTCTTTTTTTCAGGAGGAAAAGATTACGGAGCTCTTAGTCGCGATTCCGGCCCCGTTCTCACGTGTCGCGGCAATCCCGACGTCGGAGACGCTCGCACGCGGTTACGCGCAATTACGAGCAGCGAGTCGTTAGGGCTCATCGTGGCCGGTTTTACGAGCGGTTACGCAGAATAATAATCAACGAATTAAAATGCGGTGGTAACCTCTTCTCCGACGCTCTCGTCGTCGGCGGGGGCGCCCGCCTGACCGCACGAGGGTGCACGCGTCCCTCGCAATTTACTCGGCGGCCCCCGCTTAACGATTCCCGCGTTTAACGCTTTAATCGCACGTGGAATTTTGTGCCTTCACTCATCGCACCGATCAACGTGAAGTCGAGTAAAAGTTCTCTGATCGAGACTGTTAAGGATGTTAAGGATGTACAGGTCATGTCTCAAAACATTACCAAAAATATAAAAATTTCATTCAATATTCTAAATATTGTAATTTTAGCTGCAAAAATCATTATAAATCAAATTTTTTATTGTATTGTTCTTTGCAGTTAGTTCTAGGGTCGAAATTCTGGCATTCGCGGCCAACATTATTTTGTTGTTGATTAGGAAGAAAAGAATAAACCTAGAGAAGTTTTCAATCTTTAATTTCGATAACTTTTAGCGTTTTGTGTAACCAAAACATTCTTAGAATCTTATATGCGAAACAGTAAAATACAGATTAAGCTATCAGAAAAATAAGATCTGTTAAAAAATTTAAAAAAAAGTTATTTAAAAAATTAAAACTAAACGGGTCAGGCTAAAATTTTTGCATTGCCCCAATTTAAAAAAAAATTGCAGGCGCGAGTGCTTGTGAGTGTTAAATATTTTGTAGCTGAATATTAATTTTTACACCTCAAATTTACACACAGTACATTTTTACCACTCAATAATACTCATAACTGTACGTTCATAAGTTCAGAAACATTTAATAAAATTTTAAATTGTTCGAAAAGTGCGTAATGTTCAATTAGTTCAAGTCATACAATGTACTGTTCAAGTAGAAGTCGAGATTCAATTTCTCGAAAACAACATAGAGTTCTCGAGCTGTGATTCTTCAGGACTTGGAAGTACAGTCGCTCGTCAGAGCTAGACGAGTCTCGTTGGAATACGTGAGCGTTTCAGCGAACCAGTTTCGCGATGGTTCGGCCGCTAACAGCGCTAATTTGCTCTTCTTTTCTGAGCTGAGTTGTTTTTGGGCCCGGAGGGCAAATCAGGACACGAAAAAGGGGAGCCTTGCAACTCTCATCGCGCTGCTACATGTTACGGATAACTGGTGCGGCCGAAAAAACGTGGCAGAAAGCAAAGAGGAAGACCGGGGAGAGGTTTCCGTACTTGAGCTGAACACTGACTCCAGAATCGTTCAGATTCGAACTGTTCTTCTTCTAGCTCTTGTAATTTGTAGAAGAGAAACGGACATAAGATTCCGCGATTTTGCAGGCGCTCCTTTTCCTTTCCCTATCAGTTTTTATCAGTTGGATATATCCAGTTAAAGAACGGAAATCTCGAAGTAAAGATTATTGTTCCAGTGCACGAAAGTTTTAAGCTGGAGTAACCGACAGAGTCACATCGTTCTTCGGAAGTCAAACACAAAGTTAGATTCAATCATTAATTTCAATCATGAAACACTTTGATAATATCTCAATGGGGTATTTTAATCCAAAGTACGAAAAAATTTGTTTATTTAAAAATGTTTTTAAAGAAAACTATCGCACACATTCTTTTATGCTTTTACACATTTAGTAATTATCTACAATTTTTTGTACGCTTAAATATTTTTTATGTTACCTAAATTTTAAAACAGATTTTTTTTTAAATCGACTAATACGATTTCTCCAAAACTACTGAAGCTATGTCGACTTCAGTTTTGTAAAAATATGTAAAGTGTACGTAGTGACTAATAAACATTCATAGATATTCATAGATGTTTAAATTTACTAAATATTTACTAAATATGAACTGTGTAAAAGCGCAGAAGAATATGCACAGCAGTCTTTAAGAAGATTTCCAAAAATGGGACACTTTTTTGCTCTCCTCAAATGACCAGCGATCTGCGAACGTCATGCGTCACCACGCGCTATAATTACAAATCTTTTTATTAATACTCTTTTATTAATATCGTACCACAAGTTCCGTGGATTCCTCGAGAAATCCGGCCATAGCGGTCGATCGTTACGGGTAAAGTTGTCGGGCTCTCGCGAAAAACCGAGGTCTCGGATTACGGCAGGGGAGAGAAACAGAATGGGTGATTCGCGCGGATTTCTCGTGTCGGGTAAGAAACGAACGATGATTCAGGTACTACGCCGTAGCCGAGGGGTGGTTTGCCACACAGGACTGGACAAATGGCGCGCGTAGCGGACGGTATTTCATTTGGCCCGGGTGTGGACCGGTTCCGCGACGCGGCAACCGTAAATCATACGCCGGATTACGTCGGCTCCGACGCCGGGAATGCTAATGAGCGCCTCGCTCTTCGTTTATCAATAATGCAGAAATCTCTTTGCCATATCGGGTGTCCGCCCCGGCTGACAATCGATACTTCCGCTCGAGACGTCCGCTCCCTTCCCCGACCCCTCTTTTCCGTTATACTCCAACGATAGGAGGTGCGATGGGTTTCGGTTACAATAAAATCCTCGCAATCATTATCAGACGTTGACTTCCGCTACTTTTTTTTTTAAATAAAAACTTTAAATGTAATCCCACTTCTCGAGAAAAATTAATTGTCATCTTTGGAGATTTGCTTCGAAAAGTGAACGCTAAAAAGGGAAGACCTGGGCGGCTTATTACGAGAAGAATGACCCACTGAGCTTGCCACGCCGAGCACGAGGTGAATCTTAATCCATGAAATATTCTCCTGGACAACTTGAGATCCCTCTTTTCGTCTCTTTCTCGAGAAGTAACGTGGTGTAACGCACGGAACGGAGATAAAGCGGCGCAAAAAACCGACTAAGATGAGCTGATCCGACGACGACGAAGAAGCGAGAAAGATTGGAGCGCGATGATTAGCGCGAAGACGAAGAAGATAGACAAATTTTCTGGCGAATTCCTGGCTTCCTCTTCGCGCTCGGGAAAGAGGATAAACCGTATCATGTGCCGGTCGCAGGCGTAAACGACACCTTGTTGACGCTTCAGCCGCACGGCAAGGCAACGCAATAAAGTCGAGCAGCTGCCTGACCCACCTTCAGGGCATTCGGAGATACATATGTGCGTACGTATGCAGTGTTGTAAGAGATATATTTGAAAACATCGAAATATAGTTTCAGTTAATTATTTAAAGGAAACGCGTATGTAACTGGGCACAGATATACATTTTCCATGAACAACTAGGTACAGATTAGTTTATTTTAATAAATATTTATTAAAATTTAGAAATTTTTCTCTCGGTGCAGATACACAAAGTATATTTAGATAGAGTAATTAGATACATGTAGTTAGATAGCTTACAACACTGTATAAATTGCACAACACAGCCTCCGTTCCACTACCCACACTTCTTCCACATCCGCACCTTTCCCGCGCCGCTAATCGCGCTATTAGTACACGCTACCGGCGCGACGGATTTTTATTGCACGCTCGGAGCGAGCTGCGATTACATGTCTACGATTGTCTCTGGGCTACGGGTTAAAAATGGTTTTTCAGCTTATCTCTTTATGAATTAATTCGAGGCGATACATTAGGAATTTTTATCCTTGCATAACGACGTTAATTAGCAACAATCAATTGCAGATGCTGCTTTGTATTACTTGGATTAGCCTCGGTAACTTTTTTGCCATTCTTCTACTTCTGCATAATCATCCTTAAACGCGACGCGATAACCATTGATCACCGGCTATCTGGCTATCATCCAAGATGCATTAAGGATTTTATTCTTGCGTTTCTTCGGCATGTACACTGCGCTTTGTCAGAAGATAGCAGCAGAGTATCTGCGCGCGCGGGAAGGGGCGACGACGAGGCGAAGTGGGATTGGAAAAGGACGAAAACGTGTTAGCCGGTGGTAGAAAACGAAGAAGAAGGATCGTCCAGGATAATGAGAAAAAAATCGCAGCGAAATCGGGTAGGTGGAGGAAGTGGAAGAGATGGGTAGAAGGAGAGGAGAGGAGAGGAGAGGAGGTCCCGCGTCCATGCACCGTTGCGCTCGGACTCTTCTGTCCGACTGTCCGTCCGTCCCGTACGTCCTGAACGGACCCGTCGGCCCCTGGGACCAAAGGGATGGACGGATCGCAGATTACGTGCATTTCAGATTCACTCGTATGCGATGCGCAGCGACTCGTATTTCCCGGCGCAGTAATAAATTACGATCGCAATCGTCGTATACGCGCGCACGCATTGTCGGTCACGCTGGACGACGACGACGACGACGACAACGGTCGCGAGCAGACGCGTCTTTAAAGCCTCTCTCTGCTCTGTCACTTCGGCTGCCGAAGGACGAGGGACCCTCCATTCATTCCTGGCCCCGCCGCCGCCGCCACCGTGCCGGCAAGACTCATCTCCTCTCCGTTCGCGTCGTCGCGAATTAATGTCGATTAATTAATTATCCCCGACCTTCGCGGATCCTCCTCTATTGAGACGATCTTGATTGAATGAAGGATTCGACGGCGCACCCCGATTTTTATTGTCCGATTTGTGTATAATCTGATTTTGTTTAATCTTTCTGTCCGTCTCCTTTTCTATCTCTCTCACTTGCTAACTTTTAATCAGCAGACCCCATTAAGAGGTCCCGAGTACTTGGAGCGATGTTCGGGATCTTCGGGGTCTCAAGGTATCGCATACGATACGCATACAACATCGCCGGCTCGTTCATCGGGCCCAGGACCATCGTTTCGTCCTTCTCGGCAGCGATGCTCAAAGATTCGCACACGGCCCCCCCGCCGACGATGTCTGGAGGCCTTGACTGGGCCCCTCGGACCTAACTCCGAGCCCGGCGTAACCAGCGGGCCCTTCCCTTCCGTTCCCTCGTCCTCTTACCGTCGCCGATCTTCACACACGACCACACTCGGCCGCGCGAATTCACGTACGCAACCCTTATATCCACACACCGTGTGTGTATCCTTCGTCGCCGCCGGCACATCCAGCCACCTTCGGGACGTTTGAACCCGAACGCATGTAAGTGCATCACTCGTCAGTGCAACAGGTACGCGCGTACAGCGATATTTGTCAAAGGCGGTTATAAGACATTTCATATGTGTGCATGTGCGTATGTGTGGGTGTACTGGCAAATAACAAATTGTCGCCTCGACGGGGGGTAGCTCCGTGATTATAAATTGCGATTAAAAATCTTCTTCCTTACAAAAATGTCGTTTCTTGCAAGCGATATGTTTATTTGCGACTATGACAGCAATTGTATACAATAATTTAGATACAGGTGAGAGTTTCTGCATACGTATACAGGTCTCCTAAACCATCAATGTTTTTCATTTTTTTTTATATAAATAATATTTAGTATTATTTTTGTCATTAAATATAATATAAATAAGAAATGAGTAATATAAATAAAAATTTAACATCAAAAGCAAAACCAACAAAAAGTAAGAATTAATTCATTAGTTTAATAACTAATAAATTTATTCTTACTTTTTGTTAGTTTTGTTTGTGATGTTAAATTTTTATCTATATTACTCATTTATCAAATATTTAATAATTATTAATAAAGTAAATATTAGTTAATAACTTCTTGCCTTCTTAATTATTTTAATTTAATACGATTTAAGCGACTTGCTGAATAATACCTTTTGCAGCAGGTAGCAAAAAGATTTATAATAAATTAGGTTATTGGTAAAAGATTAAACATTATAATATATATGTAAAGTATTGAACTATAATTTTTAACATTTATTTACGTAGAAATTAATACAAAATGGGAAATATATTATTAAAAATACTTAAGTGACATTTGGCAATCTTTTTCTTTCTAAGAATCACTTCTGAAAATTGCACGTAAATTGGTTATTTACTTAGAATGAAATTTAGAACAGGCCTCTACTATCAATTACTAAATTTGCTATGAGCAAAGAGAACAGTAAGGTTTTCTACACGTTTTTGTTAATTTACACAGTGACGAATTATCCCCACAGCATGCAGCATCCCCGTTGATGAGGGGTTCAATCTCGATCCGTTGCATCGAGAGATTTACAATTCATCAAGGTAAGAAGGGCACGAGGGTAGATCGATCGCATACACCGAAGAAACGCGCAGTGAGAGGCCGCCGGTCGGACGTAAATTTATCACGACGTTATCTCGACCGTTGTGGAGCCACGTTCGTTAATTTTATCCCGACCTCTCTCTCTCTCTCTCTCTCTCTCTCTTTGTCTCTCTCACTTTCTTGAGTCTGTTCTCCTCCTCCTTCACCCATCACCCTCATCTTTCTCTGTGGCTCTTTCTTCTCACCGTTTTTCTCCAACCCTCTTGTCGCCGGGACGAGGACTCAGGTAAATTGACTCGAAAATCCGAAGTCGATGAAAATGCCACAGTCCACTCGTCGGGACCGAAACTTCACTTCGGGAGAGATTTAGGACACGTTGGGATACATATCGCGTGACTCTCGTTTTAGTCTTCCCTCTCTAGAGGGGACGAGTGACTAGCAAACTAAATCCGAAGAAAAGAGTACGTAAAAGGAGATCTTTCTATAATAGTTCGAAAAGACCCATAGAAAATGGTAAAAACAGATTTAAATCTTATTGGAATCTTTTATTTAATTTTATGGTAAAGTTATCGTTTCAAACCCATATTTAATCTACTATAAAAAAGTCATCTATTATCTTAATAATATCTCATTTAAATAAGTAAATTATTATCTGAACGTGTGCATGTTTTTCTATATAACTTGTTTAATCCAATCTTAAAATTTGCTTAAGATATGCTTCATACATATATTAAAAATAATAGGTAATTTATATGTATGTAAGAAATATTAATTATTTATATATAAAAAAAAACAAGATCTAAAATTAAAGTAATGCATCAAATAATATGTAAACATGTTAGGATAATATCAATTTCGACAAAACACGGTCAGGCAGACATCGATTAAAGATAATCACTAAATTATATGCTAAATAATATTTAAAAAAATCTGATATTTATAAACCAAAAATACGATAGGATTATATATATAGACTTTTTTTCTTATCTAGTTCTACTTGATCTTTTAAGCAGGGTTTGTCGCTTTGCAATCTGGACGACCCTCGATACGCCCCTAGGTAGATCATAATCAATTCGTCTTGCAGCGTAGAAAAAAAAATAGGAGGAAGAAAATGTTACGAAGTCGAAGTCGAGTGCAAGAAGCCGCCGCCGTGTAGATTCCGCGTTTTCTGCAGCTTCTGTGTTAAACGGAGGGGACTCCTGCTCTCCTGAAGGAATTCCTCGCGCGCGGCGATACGGCGGCGTCGGCCGGGCTTCGTCAGGCGTAATGGATATAAATTTAATTAAGATTAGAATTTCGAGGAAGCAGGGTCCGGGCTGGAGCAGGTTCTGGGGCCTGGAACTCCGTCGTTCGGTCCTTCGTACTCCGGCTCTCTAGTACCCGCGATCGTACCAATTAAAACGTCCCAAGCTGCCGTTCAGCTTTAATTGTCAAGTCAATAATTACTCTGCCCCGTATAATAATGATACATTTATCATTTGTTTTTTGTCGATCGGTTTTGTTATTTAGGCGAACCTATAATTTTTTCTCGTCTTCCGTCATACGCGTTCTGTACGTGAGGGGATGTTAGGTAGGTCCGGCGTGGCTGATGCACCTGGACGGAAACGAAAACGACTTCATCGGCCGCGACGTCGCATTAATTAACGCTTCTTATTAATACGGATTGGTTGCGCGAGCGGACTTCTCCTTCGAAAGCAATTCCGTCATTTGACCGGAGAAATGTGGCTTAGGGGAGGAGGGGAATACTTGCGATAGCCTTTTTGTGTTCCCTTTCTCTCTCTCTCTCTCTCTCTCTCTCCTCTGGAGTCCCTTTCTCCTCTGAAGCCTCTCGCAGGTCCTTCAAGACTCGACCTCCCTTTCTGCTGCAACCGCCTTCTTAATCTTCCTTTAATTCCCCGGCTTTCGCGTTTCTTTAGCTCCTTTTTCCACCTTTCGTTTCCTTCGTTTCATCTCTTCGTCGTACCTTTCCTTCTCCTCCTCTTCTTCTCCGTCTTCCTCCTTCTCTCCTCGTCCTTCCCTTTGTTGTCGCTCCCTTTTTGTACCATCTCCCAGCTTCGCGGACCTTCGTCGGAGAGAGATACGCGCCGACAGGTTTCGAACTGTCTCGGATACCTCGTGTGAGGGACTGCTTCGGCGCGAAATCGAGCCGAGAACTCAGTTTCTTCATCGTGCACTTTTCCTCGCGCTCGAACATTTCATCAATATTTCATTTAATCTTTTTTTTTATTTTTTCCCAACATTTTATTTTATTTTTTTACTTTATTATTTTTATATACTTGAGCAAATTCATTATCATATCTTTGATTAAACGTATCCTTGCAAACGATTACGTATCAAGAATGTCTTTGATCGTTTTTAATTTCAAGGAATCTTGTAGAATGCCCATAATTTTTTAAATACTTTTATCCTTTCGCTGTTACAACTTTCATATCTCCTCTGTCATCGAGGTGACTCGCGGAAAAAGAACCAAGACATTTGGAAAAAAGAAGAAAAAAATAATTAAATGCAATACGAGTAAGCAGCCGCGTTTCATTCCGCGCGATATCGTATGCGCCGCCGCATACGCAATCGATAGGCGAGATAAGAAGAAAACGAGTCCTTCCCACACGGCTGAACGCGACGACGGCGATGCGTTAGTCCATCTACCGAGACCACGATCGTTTTATTAATCCTTGCCCGCGTTCTCATGCCTACGCAAATCTCTTTTTGCGTGACGACCGCGCTAATTTCACCGCGTCGCAGTCGTGTGAAAATAATTGCCCGCTTGAAGTGCGAGGCGTGAATAATCGCCGAGAGGAAAATCGCTTTGCAGTAGATTTCTAAACCAATTCATCCAGTCTTATGTTAATTATCGAAAGGACCTTTGTGCTTCTACGAGGAAATCAGTTAGCGAAGGAGAAATAGTATCTTTAAATAATACCGAATGACGCTGACGATGTTGGAGGATGCATATAATGTTGAAAAATCACAAATCCGTTGTGTTATCTAATATCATTAAAGCGGCAGATTCTATAAGAAGCTGCGTTACAAAGATTCGATAATATAGACGTATTAGTTCAGCTGGACCAGCGGGTCGAAGCTATGCAGGTCCGATACTTTTTTGTAGGAGAGCCTATCCTCTGGACACCTTTTCGGGCATCGAGATTTATCGATCGGATCGCGCACGGCCGGTTGCCTTCCTATAGATCAACGACTATCG
Source organism: Solenopsis invicta (assembly GCF_016802725.1). NCBI lineage: Eukaryota > Metazoa > Arthropoda > Insecta > Hymenoptera > Formicidae > Solenopsis > Solenopsis invicta. Next base: position 7,528,870 of record NC_052669.1, on the reverse strand, counting down.
GGACATCGGGACAAAATCAAATTGGAGTCTGACTTACCAGTAGATTGACAGCGCCGGTGTGATCATCCACCCAAGCGAGCACGAGATCGGCGCCTTTCATGCTGCTCTTCTCGTTAAAACCGATGCCGACGTAGCCGAGGGTTTTGGCGGTGACCCTGAAGAGAACATTGTGCTCGTCCGCTGGATCCCACTCGAGGATCACGTCACCGTTCTCATCCAGCTTCTCATATCTGGTGAATTTCCTCTCTCTCACCAAGAGGCCAGACAAGAGGCCGTCGTGGTGATGAACTCCGTCTTGGTGCGCACTCCTCCTGGATCTCGTCGTCGTCTCGTCCTTCGCGTGGCTCTTCGCATCTCGCGCATACTTCTCCGGAAAATATTTCTTCGGCACCCGGCTACTTGGCGTCCTCTTCAAGTTCGGACCGACAAACGGCTTCGGATTGATCCGCTCGTTCTCGCTGATTATCTCGAACTGCGAGTTATCCTCGCTCTGTATTTCTTCGGAATCCTTCCACTTTTCTTCCGGATATCCTTCTTTGGATAATCTTCTTTCCAGATCCTCGACGAGAATTTCCTCGACGTTAGTCCGATCCTCCGTTGTTGTCAGTCCAGCCACTGAAGTTTCCTCTCGTTCCTCAATTATCGGATCCTGCGAGAATTCGTTCAGCTGCGAATTTTCAGCAGCGTCTCCGAGAACGGTCGATGTCCTCTCGAAGTCTTTCGAATTTTGTATCACGTCTGAGAATATTTCGTGCTGGTCGGGACTCGGGTTCTCCTCCCGTTTGTTTGAATAGTCCAAAGCGTCTTTCTTATAAGGGACGATCTTCTTCTTGGCTTTCCACTGCTTCAACCAATTCTCGTCGACGTCCAACCGCTGCTTCTTGAAGGTACCGATCTTGAGTAGCGGCTCGTCCGAGGAGTAGAGGCCCCTCTTTATTCTCCTGCTAACAGGATCCATGGGATGCCGCTTACTTCTGTACAGCATCGTCCTCATGGTCTCGTCCATGTGCTGGACGTAGAGGTCCAACAGGTCGCATTTGACGATCCAGCACGCGACCAGTGTCACAATCAGCCTGAGTAGCAACATCTTTATCTTCCTTTTTTATCTTCTTGACTCTTCATACGATCATCAAGCGAACTCTGCCGTTTGCTTCGCTGTCGGTATTGCGGCCATCAATTTACCTCTTGTTTAATCTATCTTATCGAACACACTGTTGGATATACAAACGGAATTAATCTATCATCTTTTAAGCTGCTGCACTCGAATTTAAGTGCAATCTCCCTTGATCACTTAATTGTTGATCGCGGTAGTTAAAAAAAGAAAAGTATATTTTGTCAAAGCTTTTATCGCGGACGACCTTTTACCGATCCCGTTTTACCGGAAAGTTAATTTTGACGTTAATATCGAAATGGATCGGTCGTGTCCGCTAGCGCGACGACAACCTAGACGATTTGAAACAAATTCAGCGCTGGTTTCTCTCACGATTTTTCATCAATCCAATTTCCAACACACCGGACCCGAGAACGGTCTTTCGTACATGCTGCGCGCACGACAGTTGTGCCGGGACTAATTTAAACACGCGGCTGCCGCGCTGCCCCTGCAGATGCTCGCAGCTGCTTACCTGCGGTCCCCTTCCTTCGGGGCCCCGCTACAGGGACGTATTGACTGTTCTGGGATATGTATTTTGGCCGTCCGCGACTCAACAGCCATTAAATCCGGCAAACAGAATTCTTCTATTGAATTTACCTTTTCCATCGTGAGGCAGAAGGAAAATTGAATGGGTAAATTCGAGATTTTCTTTCAACAACCCTAGCGCTACAATATTATTTAATGTCAAATAATATTCCTAAAATATTATTTAATATTAATAGAAAGTAGTTACACTCCTGATAATATTATATGACTATTATATGAGAAGTAAATAATATTATTTACTTCAACATTTTTAATTATCGAGAATATTACAATTTTTAAATGTTATAAAGTTTATGAATACATTTTATGTACAATCATTCACATTAATTTTTAAAATAATATTCGTAGAACATTTTTATAACATTCCACGAATACTGAAATAATATATGTATGTACCACAAATGTTACATAAAACGAACATATTAATACAATATTCTTATAATATTACAATAATATTAACAATATTGAATAATATTCTCGGAATATTATTTTAATGTTTAATAATATTCGTATAATATTCTAAAAATATTGTAGCGCTTATAGGGAAATTTCAAAAATTTTCCCTCGCTGGCACAAGCTAGTAATGTGAAGTCGAAATTGAGAATATCGGGCGCGATTTTTAATTTAATTTATTAATCTTCAAGATAGAGGAATAGCTTTAAATTATAGCTTTCCATCTAAATATGAATTATTATTTATCTAAATAACTCATCGCGTATCTTTCCATTCGACGTCTCATTTGCCGCTGATATCTCATTTGCCGCTCATTCAGTTTTTGCGACGCTCGCCAAGGATCAATTCGCGTTTTTGTGCCCGACTTAGTTACGTGCGGCTAATAAGTAATCGCGGCGTTCACTTAGCCGCGACTCGCATAATTCTCGTCGAGGATACTCATCGAGGTGCACGGACGCGGTACTGTTCTCGGACGCGCGAGGGTAAATTGTTGGCAATGCGAAATCACAGTGATCGCGATGCGAGGTAAAAAAGCTATCCTCCGCTCGCTCTGATCCTTCGAGCGCAATAATTGCATACGACTCGCACATACGATTATCCGCCGCTGCGGCTCGTCCGCGCGTTCACGAGAAAGGGCGTTCGACGAGGGGCGAAAGAGGGATCCTGGCGGAGCTTCCTGCGGAAACGTTCCTCCCTCTTTCGTTTCTTCGTTCCCTTTTTTTTGTAACCGGAGACTGGCATACGTGAGACGGCGATGCTGACGATGGTGGCGGCCTTCCCTTGCCAGAGAGGGACATGGGGCTGTAAAACCAACTACGGCAGATGCGAACCCTTGGCACGCGCCCTTCTGCTTATCAGTGGCTCTCATGCCGACCGTCGTCCTTCCGGTGGACCAGTGCTTCGCTTCGACATCAACACAAAACAGATCAAGTTATTCTTTTAATTTTTATCCTGAATCCGGGATCATCCATTTTTTTGTAATAAAAAAATAAATAACAAATGACACGAACAAATTAAACAGTGAATTAAATCTATACATATTTATTATAAAAAAACTAAGCCTTAATTAATGAAAATTAATATAAGAACAAAAATCTATGAAAGATGATGTAAAATAAATATCAATACATGTATGAAACACAATACTGAACGCGTTTCATACTACAGAGCCTTCTTTCTTTTTCTTTAATTTATGAATTTAATTAATGAATTATTCAAGCAACTTTTTAAGCTAATAAATCATCGTCGAGTCTAATCGTTCGTGAAATGTGTTTGCATCCATTTGCCAAGGCATGTTTTATAGAATCAATATGCTTGATTCATATCAATATCGTCGATATCATCAAAGCCGATCCGGCGCTTAATCGTGCGAATCCCATCCGGTTGACGGCCGACGTATTCTGCTTAAGCATCCGCACGTGTTCAGAAGCCAACTGTATCGAGTTACTTCCTGTGACTGACATTGAAACACTATACTTCGCGTTTGAGAGTGGTGCTTAGCGATCCTTATTCTTTACGAATAGAATTAGATATCGATCGATACGAATATGCGAAACTGAGTCGCGAGAGATCTGCTCGAATTAATAGATTGATCTGGTGAAAACTTTTCTCATAATTTTTATTTTTATTTGTATGAATTGGAATACTTTATAAAGTGTTCAAATATTCTAAGATTTGTATAAAAGATTTGAAATATTTTTTACAAAAAGACAACTTATACAAAAATTATTAAATTTCTATAAAGATTCTAAGAAAAGTTTTTATCAGAGTTATCAATCAACCTGTGAATAACTTGGTAAAACTTTTCCTCAAAATGTTTCTGCTTCATAAAGTGTTCTAATTCGGAAAACTATTTACAGAAGTACTAAAAAAGTCTATATCTTCTCTCAGAATTTTTCATACATATGTGAATTCTGAAATTTTCTAAAAAATATAACAAATCTGAGAAAAAGTTGACAAACTTTATAAAAAAATTCTAAAAAAAATTATGAAATATTCTGTTTGTCAAAGTGATATAAAACATTGTAAAACGCGGTATATTTTTCAAATAAAATTTACTTATAGCCACAGTTACGGTTGATATCAATTTTCAAAAATTTAGTTATAAATATTTGTTCAGAAATTCAAAAATTGACGACCATGAAAAATCTCCCGAAGATATCTCTCGATAAAATAATTTTAGTTCGCCAGAATATTTTTATTACTTAAGACCCATTTCTTTTTCCTTCGTGACGCCAAGTTATCTCTGATGCAGTTCGACTTCGTTTCACGATATGATCGCGATCGCGGTGCATCCATCGTCATTCGAGTCAATTCCCGCCGACGGGATTAATTGGACCCACCGAAACTAGTTTGGCCGGAAGGATTGCCGACTGCGAAGAAACCGGGATTTGTTTTATACCTGCCGGATGTCTTTGTGACACCGTACGGCGGCACGATTTACAGTCACCGGAATAAAGAGGAGCCCTGGTGTTCCCTCGGAACAAATCGGAAAAATCGTTCGATTATTTTTCGGAACAGGTGCGCACATCGGGGAAAAACGTGACTCCGAAACTCCGAACTTTTACCTGACTTTTATTACCTTTTCCTCTCTTTGTGCTATCACGGTCGCTGGTGACTGGTATTCTCATCATGAGGAGCGCGACGCCGATCGCCGAGGTGCGACGTACAACGCCGTTTCAGTATTCATCCGGCGAAATTGTACATCCTCTCCCCCGTCGCGCCGGATCTTATTTACGAGGAAGCGAGAGGTATCGGCTCGGAAATCGCGTCGCTCTGGGAAAAACCGATGAAGCGCGGTGCGTCGTGCGCGCGGAGCATGAGAAGCGATTAATTCCCATCGACCGCACGTGCACACGCGTGAACGAACTGATCGGTGCCGGGACGATCGATCGCGTATTCCGCGCTCGTGTCTCCTTTGTCATCGGTGCCCGAAATAAATCGTCCTGATCGAGGTACCACTCGCGCGCAATACAAAATCCCGCCGCAATCCTCGACAATGAAATTTACGATTGTTTGCTCGATTCTTTCATCGTTGAATTGAAGACATAGAAATTAAGCTGTTTTTCGTTTGCACGAGACACGCGGGATGCGTTATTCCTTCGTTTTTAATCTATTGACCGCCCTCACAAAAATAGGAAGCTTCTTGAAGCATCATACAGCATCCTTCGCTTCCCCTACAACCTCGTAATATTATTTGATATTAAGTAATATTCTAGATATGTTTTTAAAATATTAAACGTAATATTTTATATAATTTTAAATATTAAATAATATTAAATAATATTTCTAAAATATTAAGGTAAATATATTTCTTTGTTAAAATAAAATAAAGTTTACGCAAAAAAATAGAGTTTAAACGCGCCATTTAGTATTAATAATTTTATAATTTATATCAAGAAATGTTTATTTCTTTTCAAATTTCAAAATTGTATATTTTTACAATATTAAAAAAATGTTTAATAATACTCTTAGAATATTGATAGTAATGTTATTTTAATTTTTAAAATAATATTTATATAATATTCTAGGAATTATGTATGCTTATAGGTTCCTACGTTCTGATGTTCCAATTGTTTTTTAAAAAGTTCAACTACGTTTTCATTACTTAATTACCATGTTTCAAGTTCCAATGTACGTTTTAAGCTATATTTTCGCCAAGACGTGGATTTCTAAAAATTCAGTAGCGATCTTGTGTACGAGCGCATAAGTAAGGAATTAAAGTCCTGAGCCATTTCACCTGTCGTGCGCGCACTCAGCATTATACACCTGCTATGTAATCATACTTCTTTCCGACACCACCATCTGCCCCACCAAGGTTTCGGTATTCGATGGGCAGATGCGATGGATTAAATAAAATGTGGTAATCGGAAACCATGCCTGTTGCGACATACATACTTCCGTTTGTTGATCATTTTCTACATAGCGATCGTTAATTTAACACTCAATTAATTTTCAGAAAAAGTAGAGAGTGTCAAGTTGATTATTTAAATGATTATTAAAAAATATACACATTATATATACCATATTCAAAAAGATTAACAAATAATCAAGGTTTTGATAAATTTTATTAAAAGTACGCGCGTGCCGCGCGTGCAAATAAGCGTTCTAATAATAGTTCCGATATGCTATGCAAGTCTCGTGTCTATATTTTGCATTGTCTGAATGAAGTGTTCGTGCAAGCATATCAAAACATTTGGGGAATTCCGTCTATTCTTGAATATATAAAGAATTTTAAGAGTTCAAAAACATTCTTCAATTACAAAAGATTCTTGAAAATTTTAAAAATTTTTAGAAGTGTGAAAAATTCTTGAGAAGTCAGATATGCAATCTCCTAGCAGATTATAGTTTCCTGATACTTTGTCGATTTTTTAAAATTGAAATTTTTGTCAATAATTGACTTTGGTAAATATCAAACATTGCAGAGCGATAATTGATAAAATGATTAGCAAATTTATCGACTGCAGATTATTACTGACTTTATGATGTCCATTCTTTGCGTCGGTAATATCCATGTTTTCGTGGTTTTCAGCAGTGCTATGTGATAGTTAAAGACAAGGTTTCTCTCTAGGTTCTCTAGTATTGCACGAGATTGTAACATTTGTAAATTTGTAAGGTTATGTTTGGTCACGCCAGAGAGGAACCTGAGAGCGGCCACGGCGGCCTTTTTCCTATAACGCTTCGAAACTCCCGTACACTAGTGACGCACATCCATTCTGGTCAGAATAGGAACTACGTGTCACATCTATTTTGCAACTCGCCGTTAAAAACAGTGTGGATGTTAGCACGGACAACAACCCACATCCAACTCTCGAGAAATGGATGTAGGTTGTTGTCCGTGCTAACATCCATTTTGCTGCAAATAAAATCTGACGCGTATCGCGTATGTTGCATCCAGAACAAGGGTCGAGAATGTGCACAAATGATTAATTACGTCTACTTTCGTGTAATTTTTTATTTATTATAGTCTGAATTATTTACATTAACATTGATATTAACACATATCAATATGTTTATGCCCATATTTTGCACAATCATATTTTTACTTAAAAAAGATGTTTAATAGTAACAGAGAGAATTTGGTTCTTTAATAAAGAAACATTTATTTTACGCAGTACTTAAAAAATAATTGTAATTAACATCGCATCATATGATGAAGAAGAAATAAATGTCTTTCCACGAATAAATATACCATCTTTTTATTTTTACATAATTCTTTATTACTTAAATGTCTTCAAATTATGCTTTTGAAAAAATTAGCTTTTTTAATTTTTTTAAATCTTGACGCAACTCTCTCTCTCTTTCTTTCACTCTTTCTCTCTTTCTCTTTTAACGTGATTGTCCTTTAATTGTTTAGGCCTTCAGTTAGAGAGAGAAAGCATCGCGGTGATAGACATGGAGCAAGCGGCGATGTTATCTCTATGCATACCCTCCTCTTCACTCCCCTCACGATCCATTAAGGTTTTTCGTGCTACGTTTAGGCCGTAAAATTCAGAAAGAGGATTTCGGACGATTTCTGCGCAGGGACGTAAAGAGACTAGAAAGCGCCCACTCTTTTTTTATTATGTTACAATGGCATATACATGCATACGCATGATTTACAAATGACACTACGCGCGATTAATATGGCACAATAAATAATAATAATGTAATAATGTAATAAAAATCAATGAAATATATGGATACTTAAGTATTATTTTTATTCTCTAACTTACAAACGTGAAGATTATTGATCTGATTTTAATAGAACCTTTCAACAGTTTTTACGAAATATCACGTAAAGATTAATCAAAACTTTACAAAAAAAAATTAATAAAGAATTATATAATAATATACGATATAAGGTATTAAAGTGTTAATCAGTAAAGTAAAGGATTTTAATCAAATTCTTCTCGATATTAATCGATGGCAATTGTGGAAATGATGGAAATGGGATGGCAATGGGATGGAAATATTGGAATGAATGCAATGATGTTAATGGAATGGCAATAATGGAAATGATGACAATGACAATATATATAGCCTGACGGCAATGACGGCAATGGTGGAAATGATGGCAATTATGACAATGTTCTCGATGTTAATGATGGCAATGGAATGGCAATATGGAAATAGAATCGCATAATGGAATGAATGCAATGATGGAAATATTATCAAAAAGATGGCAATGATGGCAATAATAAAAATGGTGGCAATGTCGGCAGTGGCAGCAATGGCGTAATAATAATGGCAATGATGAAAATGGGATGACAATGATGGCAACGATGGCAATAATGACAATGATGGAAAAGATGAAAAATAGGCCATCCCATTGGATGGCATTGATGGAAAGAATGCAATTATGGAAAGAATGCAATGATGGAAATTATTTCAATTAGATGGCAATGATAGCAGTGGCGGAAATGGTGGTATTTGTGACAATGACATTAATGGAATAAATGCAATGATGGTGTAATAATGGTAATGGAATGGCAAAAATGGAAATGATAAAAGTGACAATGACGGCAATTATAATAATTATTGCAATGATGGCATTAATAGTAATGATGGAAATGGTAGCTAAGAAAATGCAATGATGAAAATGATGGCAATGGAATGGCAATATTGAAATGAATGCAATGATGGCAATAATGGGACTACTGGCAATGATGGAAATTGTGGAAATAATGGAAATGTAATGGCAATAGGATGGATATGATGTAATGAATGCTATGGTGACAATGACGGCAATGTGTTCTGATAACCCCAGAAGAGTATTAACTTTTTTCATGATGTATCGAATCGCTAAAGTGAAAAACGAAAGACTCATATCAGACCAAAATTTTTGAGAAAAAATTTTTTGCGAATTTCTGCAATATTTCTGTGTTCTGATAGTCCCCAGAAGAGTTCTAACATTTATCATGATGGATAGAATCGCTAAAGTGAAAAACGAAACACTTATATCAGTCAAACTTCGAAATTTTTGAGTAAAATTATTTTAGCAATTTTCTCCAATATCTGTGTGTTCTGATAACCCCAGAAGAGTATTAACTTTTTTCATGATGGATCGAATCACTAAAGTGAAAAACCAAAGACTTATATCACACCAAAATATTTGAGAAATATTTTTTTTGCGAATTACTCCAATATTTCTGTGTCCTGATAGCCCCCAGAAGAGTTCTAACTTTCATCACGATGGATCGAATCGCTAAAGTGAAAAACGAAAGACTTATATCAGTCAAAGTTCGAAATTATTGAGTGAAATTTTTTTTGCGAATTTCTCCAATATTTCTGTGTTCTGATAGCCACCAGAAGAGTTCTAACTTTTATCATGATGGATCGAATCGCTAAAGTGAAAAACGAAAGTCTTATATCAGACAGAGTTCGAAATTATTGAGTGAAATTTTTTTTGCGAATTTCTCCAATATTTCTGTGTTCTGATAGCCACCAGAAAAGTTCAAACTTTTATCATGATGGATCGAATCGCTAAAGTGAAAAACGATAGACTTATATCAGTCAAACTTCGAAATTTTTGAGTAAAATTATTTTTGCGATTTTCTCCAATATCTGTGTGTTTTGATAACCCCAGAAGAGTATTAACTTTTTTCATGATGGATCGAATCGCTAAAGTGAAAAACGAAAGACTTATATCAGACCAAAATTTTTGAGAAAAATTTTTTTTGCGAATTTCTCCAATATCTCTGTGTTCTGATAGCCCCCAGAAGAATTCTAACTTTTATGATGATGGATCGAATCGATAAAGTGAAACACGAAAGACTGATATCAGTCAGAGTTCGAAATATTTGAGTAAAATTTTTTTTGCGAATTTCAACAATATTTCTGTGTTCTGATAGCCCCCAGAAGAGTTCTAACTTTTATCATGATGGATCGAATCGCTAAAGTGAAAAACTAAAGACTTATATCAGTCAAACTTCGACATTTTTGAGTAAAATTATTTTTGCGATTTTCTCCAATATCTGTGTGTTCTGATAACCCCAGAAGAGTATTAACTTTTTTCATGATGGATCGAATCGCTAAAGTGAAAAACGAAAGACTTATATCAGACCAAAATTTTTGAGAAAAATTTTTTTTGCGAATTTCTCCAATATTTCTGTGTTGTGATAGCTGCCAGAAGTGTTCTAACTTTTATCACCATGGATCGAATTGCTAAAGTGAAAAACGAAACACTTATATCTGTCAGGGATCGAAATTATTGAGTGAAATTTTTTTTGCGAATTTCTCCAATATTTCTGTGTTCTGATAGCCACCAGAAGAGTTCTAATTTTTATCATGATGGATCGAATCGCTAAAGTGAAAAACGAAAGACTTATATCAGTCAAACTTCGAAATTTTTGAGTAAAATTATTTTTGCGATTTTCTCCAAAATTTGTGTGTTCTGATAACCCCAGAAGAGTATTAAATTTTTTCATGATGGATCGAATGGTTAAAGTGAAAAACGAAAGACTTATATCAGACCAAAATTTTTGTGACAAATTTTTTTTGCGAATTTCTCCAATATTTCTGTGTTCTGATAGCCCCCAGAAGAGTTCTAACTTTTATCATGATGGATCGAATCGCTAAAGTGAAAAACGAAAGACTTATATCTGTCAGAGTTCGAAATTATTGAGTGAAATATTTTTTGCGAATTTCTCCAATATTTCTGTGTTCTGATAACCCCAGAAGAGTATTAACTTTTTTCATGATGGATCGAATCGCTAAAGTGAAAAACGAAAGACTTATATCCGACCAAAATTTTTGCGAAAAATTTTTTTGGCGAATTTCTCCAATATTTCTGTGTTCTGATTGCCCCCAGAAGAGTTCTAACTTTTATCATGATGGATCGAATCGCTAAAGTGAAAAACGAAAGACTTATATCCGACCAAAATTTTTGAGAAAAATTTTTTTTGCGAATTTCTCCAATATTTCTGTGTTCTGATAGCCCCCAGAAGAGTTCTAACTTTTATCATGATGGATCGAATCGCTAAAGTGAAAAACGAAAGACTTATATCAGACCAAAATTTTTGAGAAAAATTTTTTTTGCGAATTTCTCCAATATTTCTGTGTTGTGATAGCTGCCAGAAGTGTTCTAACTTTTATCACCATGGATCGAATTGCTAAAGTGAAAAACGAAACACTTATATCTGTCAGAGTTCGAAATTATTGAGTGAAATATTTTTTGCGAATTTCTCCAATATTTCTGTGTTCTGATAGCCACCAGAAGAGTTCTAACTTTTATCATGATGGATCGAATCGCTAAAGTGAAAAACGAAAGACTTATATCAGTCAAACTTCGAAATTTTTGAGTAAAATTATTTTTGCGATTTTCTCCAAAATTTGTGTGTTCTGATAACCCCAGAAGAGTATTAAATTTTTTCATGATGGATCGAATGGCTAAAGTGAAAAACGAAAGACTTAAATCAGACCAAAATTTTTGTGACAAATTTTTTTTGCGAATTTCTCCAATATTTCTGTGTTCTGATAGCCCCCAGAAGAGTTCTAACTTTTATCATGATGCATCGAATCGCTAAAGTGAAAAACGAAAGACTTATATCAGTCAAACTTCGAAATTTTTGAGTTAAATTATGTTTGCGATTATCTCCAATTTCTGTGTGTTCTGATAACCCCAGAAGAGTATTAACTTTTTTCATGATGGATCGAATCGCTAAAGTGAAAAACGAAAGACTTATATCAGACCAAAATTTTTGAGAAAAATTTTTTTTGCGAATTTCTCCAATATTTCTGTGTTCTGATAGCCCCCAGAAGAGTTCTAACTTTTATCATGATGGATCGAATCGCTAAAGTGAAAAACGAAAGACTTATATCAGTCAAACTTCGAAATTTTTGAGTAAAATTATTTTTGCGATTTTCTCCAATATTTGTGCGTTCTGATAACCCCAGAAGAGTATTAAATTTTTTCATGATGGATCGAATGGCTAAAGTGAAAAACGAAAGACTTATATCAGACCAAAATTTTTGTGAAAAATTTTTTTTGCGAATTTCTCCAATATTTCTGTGTTCTGATAACCCCAGATGAGTATTAAGTTTTTTCATGATGGATCGAATCGCTAAAGAGAAAAACGAAAGACCTATATCTGTCAGAGTTCGAAATTATTGAGTGAAATTCTTTTTGCGAATTTCTCCAATAATTCTGTGTTCTGATAGCCCTAGAAGAGTTCTAACTTTTATCATAATGGATCGAATCGCTAAAGTCAAAAACGAAAGACTTATATCAGACCAAAATTTTTGAGAAAAATTTTTTTTGCGAATTTCTCCAATATTTCTGTGTTCTGACAGCCGCCAGAAGTGTTCTAACTTTTATCACGATGGATCGAATCGCTAAAGTGAAAAACGAAAGACTTACATCTGTCAGAGTTCGAAAATATTGAGTGAAATTTTTTTTGCGACTTTCTCCAATATTTCTGTGTACTCATAGCCACCAGAAGAGTTCTAACTTTTATCATGATGGATCGAATCGCTAAAGTGAAAAACGAAAGACTTATATCAGTCAAACTTCGAAATTTTTGAGTAAAATTATTTTTGCGATTTTCTCCAATATTTGTGTGTGCTGATAATCCCAGAAGAGTATTAACTTTTTTCATGATGGATCGAATCGCTAAAGTGAAAAACGAAAGACTTATATCCGACAAAAATTTTTGAGAAAAATTTTTTTTGCGAATTTCTCCAATATTTCTGTGTTCTGATAGCCCCCAGAAGAGTTCTAACTTTTATCATGATGGATCGAATCGATAAAGCGAAAAACGAAAGCCTTATATCAGTCAAAGTTCGAAATTTTTGAGTAAAATTATTTTTGCGATTTTCTCCAATATCTGTGTGTTCTGATAACCCCAGAAGAGTAATAACTTTTTTCATGATGTATCGAATCGCTAAAGTGAAAACCGAAAGACTTATATCAGACCAAAATTTTTGAGAAAAATTTTTTTTGCGAATTTCTCCAATATTAATGTGTTCTGATAGCTGCCAGAAGTGTTCTAACTTTTATCACCATGGATCGAATTGCTAAAGTGAAAAACGAAAGACTTATATCTGTCAGAGTCCGAAATTATTGAGTGAAATTTTTTTTGCGAATTTCAACAATATTTCTGTGTTCTGATAGCCCCCAGAAGAGTTCTAACTTTTATCATGATGGATCGAATCGCTAAAGTGAATAACGAAAGACTTATATATTTTTTTTTTTGTTTTGTTTACGGAGAGGAAATGCGTTACCGCATACCCCAGACCTCGGGGGAGGCCTGGTGGTTATGTGGGGCTCTTCCCCGCCGACGACGTGTCGGCGGAGACATACCCACTAAAACCTCTCCGGGTGTCCTGCCATGGTCCATGACTGGGGGACTCCGGGAACGCGTGCAGCATACTTCCGGAGCCCCACGGACCTGTCGGCTGAGCCGACATGTCTCGCCGGGGGCACCCAAACCTTGGGACCCCCGGCAGGGCATCGAGGCTTGTCTGCCTTAGGTCGTGGAGAGGGGACACCGTACCCTCCCCGCCTCTTCACCTGTTGATGTTGGAGGTATGGGCCTGGGGTTCCGGCCCCCGCCGGAGCGGTCCCGGGCCTAGCCGTGCCTTGTAGATGGGCGTCGGCTCCCACAGATTCACGGGAGATGGAAAGCTTGGCCATCTCCGCCCGGCCGAAAGACTTATATCTGTCAGATTTCGAAATTTTTGAGTAAAATTATTTTTGCGTTTTTCTCCAATATCTGTGTGTTCTGATAACCCCAGAAGAATATTAACTTTTTTCATGATGGATCGAATCGCTAAAGTGAAAAACGAAAGACTTATATCAGACCAAAATTTTTGCGAAAAATTTTTTTTGCGAATTTTTCCAATATTTCTGTGTTCTGATTGCCCCCAGAAGAGTTCTAACTTTTATCATGATGGATCGAATCGCTAAAGTGAAAAACGAAAGACTTATATCAGTCAAACTTCGAAACTTTTGAGTAAAATTATTTTTGCGATTTTCTCCAATATCTGTGTGTTCTGATAACCCCAGAAGAGTATTAACTTATTTCATGATGGATCGAATCGATAAAGTGAAAAACTAAAGACTTATATCAGTCAAACATCGACATTTTTGAGTAAAATTATTTTTGCGATTTTCTCCAATATCTGTGTGTTCTGATAACCCCAGAAGAGTATTAACTTTTTTCATGATGGATCGAATCGCTAAAGTGAAAAACGAAAGACTTATATCCGACCAAAATTTTTGAGAAAAATTTTTTTTGCGAATTTCTCCAATATTTCTGTGTTCTGATAGCCCCCAGAAGAGTTCTAACTTTTATCATGATGGATCGAATCGATAAAGCGAAAAACGAAAGCCTTATATCAGACCAAAATTTTTGAGAAAAATTTTTTTTGCGAATTTCTCCAATATTTCTGTGTTCTGATAGCTGCCACAAGTGTTCTAACTTTTATCACCATGGATCGAATTGCTAAAGTGAAAAACGAAAGACTTATATCTGTCAGATTTCGAAATTTTTGAGTAAAATTATTTTTGCGATTATCTCCAATATCTGTGTGTTCTGATAACCCCAGAAGAGTATTAACTTTTTTCATGATGGATCGAATCGCTAAAGTGAAAAAGGAAAGACTTATATCACACCAAAATTTTTGAGAAAAATTTTTTTTGCGAATTTCTCCAATATTTCTGTGTTCTGATAGCCCCAGAAGAGTTCTAACTTTTATCATGATGGATCGAATAGCTAAAGTGAAAAACGAAAGACTTATATCAGTCAAACTTCGAAACTTTTGAGTAAAATTATTTTTGCGATTTTCTCCAATATCTGTGTGTTCTGATAACCCCAGAAGAGTATTAACTTATTTCATGATGGATCGAATCGCTAAAGTGAAAAACGAAAGACTTATATCCGACCAAAATTTTTGCGAAAAATTTTTTTTGCAAATTTCTCCAATATTTCTGTGTTCTGATTGCCCCCAGAAGAGTTCTAACTTTTATCATGATGGATCGAATCGCTAAAGTGAAAAACGAAAGACTTATATCCGACCAAAATTTTTGAGAAAAATTTTTTTTGCGAATTTCTCCAATATTTCTGTGTTCCGGTAGCCACCAGAAAAGTTCTAACTTTTATCATGATGGATCGAATCGCTAAAGTGGAAAACGAAAGACTTATATCAGTCAAACTTCGAAATTTTTGAGTATAATTATTTTTGCGATTTTCTCCAATATTTGTGTGTTCTGATAACCCCAGAAGAGTATTAAATTTTTTCATGATGGATCGAATCGCTAAAGTGAAAAACGAAAGACTTATAACAGACCAAAATTTTTCAGAAAAAATTTTTTGCGAATTTCTCCAATATTTCTGTGTTCTGAATGCCACCAGAAGAGATCTAACTTTTATCATGATGGATTGAATCGCTAAAGTGAAAAACGAAAGCCTTATATCAGTCAAACTTCGAAATTTTTGAGTAAAATTATTTTTGCGATTTTCTCCAATATCTGTGTGTTCTGATAACCCCAGAAGAGTATTAACTTTTTTCATGATGGATCGAATCGCTAAAGTGAAAAACGAAAGACTTATATCAGACCAAAATTTTTGAGAAAAATTTTTTTTGCGAATTTCTCCAATATTTCTGTGTTCTTATAGCCGCCAGAAGTGTTGTAACTTTTATCACCATGGATCGAATCGCTAAAGTGAAAAACGAAAGACTTATATCTGTCAGAGTTCGAAATTATTGAGTGAAATTTTTTTTGCGAATTTCAACAATATTTCTGTGTTCTGATAGCCCCCAGAAGAGTTCTAACTTTTATCATGATGGATCGAATCGTTAAAGTGAAAAACGAAAGACTTATATCAGTCAAACTTCGACATTTTTGAGTAAAAATATTTTTGCGATTTTCTCCGATATCTGTGTGTTCTGATAACCCCAGAAGAGTATTAACTTTTTTCATGATGGATCGAATCGCTAAAGTGAAAAACGAAAGACTTATATCAGACCAAAATTTTTGTGAAAAATTTTTTTTGCGAATTTCTCCAATATTTCTGTGTTCTGATAGCCCCCAGAAGAGTTCTAACTTTTATCATGATGGATCGATTCGCTAAAGTGAAAAACGAAAGACTTATATCAGTCAAACTTCGAAATTTTTGAGTAAAATTATGTTTGCGATTATCTCCAATATCTGTGTGTTCTGATAACCCCAGAAGAGTATTAACTTTTTTCATGATGGATCGAATCGCTAAAGTGAAAAACGAAAGACTTATATCAGACCAAAATTTTTGAGAAAAATTTTTTTTGCGAATTTCTCCAATATTTCTGTGTTCTGATAGCCCCCAGAAGAGTTCTAACTTTTATCATGATGGATCGAATCGCTAAAGTGAAAAACGAAAGACTTATATATTTTTTTTTTTTTTTTTGTTTACGGAGAGGAAATGCGTTACCGCATACCCCAGACCTCGGGGGAGGACTGGTGGTTATGTGGGGCTCTTCCCCGCCGACGACGTGTCGGCGGAGACATACCCACTAAAACCTCTCCGGGTGTCCTGCCATGGTCCACGACTGGGGGACTCCGGGAACGCGTGCAGCATACTTCCGGAGCCCCACGGACCTGTCGGCTTAGCCGACTCGTCTCGCCGGGGGCACCCAAACCTTGGGACCCCCGGCAGGGCATCGAGGATTGTCTGCCTTAGGTCGTGGAGAGGGGACACCGTACCCTCCCCGCCTCTTCACATGTTGTTGTTGGCGGTATGGGCCTGGGGTTCCGGCCCCCGCCGGAGCGGTCCCGGGCCTAGCCGTGCCTCGTAGATGGGCGTCGGCTCCCACAGATTCACGGGAGATGGAAAGCTTGGCCATCTCCGCCCGGCCGAAAGACTTATATCTGTCAGATTTCGAAATTTTTGAGTAAAATTATTTTTGCGTTTTTCTCCAATATCTGTGTGTTCTGATAACCCCAGAAGAATATTAACTTTTTTCATGATGGATCGAATCGCTAAAGTGAAAAACGAAAGACTTATATCAGACCAAAATTTTTGCGAAAAATTTTTTTTGCGAATTTTTCCAATATTTCTGTGTTCTGATTGCCCCCAGAAGAGTTCTAACTTTTATCATGATGGATCGAATCGCTAAAGTAAAAAACGAAAGACTTATATCAGTCAAACTTCGAAACTTTTGAGTAAAATTATTTTTGCGATTTTCTCCAATATCTGTGTGTTCTGACAACCCCAGAAGAGTATTAACTTATTTCATGATGGATCGAATCAATAAAGTGAAAAACTAAAGACTTATATCAGTCAAACTTCGACATTTTTGAGTAAAATTATTTTTGCGATTTTCTCCAATATCTGTGTGTTCTGATAACCCCAGAAGAGTATTAACTTTTTTCATGATGGATCGAATCGCTAAAGTGAAAAACGAAAGACTTATATCCGACCAAAATTTTTGAGAAAAATTTTTTTTGCGAATTTCTCCAATATTTCTGTGTTCTGATAGCCCCCAGAAGAGTTCTAACTTTTATCATGATGGATCGAATCGATAAAGCGAAAAACGAAAGCCTTATATCAGACCAAAATTTTTGAGAAAAATTTTTTTTGCGAATTTCTCCAATATTTCTATGTTCTGATAGCTGCCAGAAGTGTTCTAACTTTTATCACCATGGATCGAATTGCTAAAGTGAAAAACGAAAGACTTATATCTGTCAGATTTCGAAATTTTTGAGTAAAATTATTTTTGCGATTATCTCCAATATCTGTGTGTTCTGATAACCCCAGAAGAGTATTAACTTTTTTCATGATGGATCGAATCGCTAAAGTGAAAAAGGAAAGACTTATATCACACCAAAATTTTTGAGAAAAATTTTTTTTGCGAATTTCTCCAATATTTCTGTGTTCTGATAGCCCCAGAAGAGTTCTAACTTTTATCATGATGGATCGAATAGCTAAAGTGAAAAACGAAAGACTTATATCAGTCAAACTTCGAAACTTTTGAGTAAAATTATTTTTGCGATTTTCTCCAATATCTGTGTGTTCTGATAACCCCAGAAGAGTATTAACTTATTTCATGATGGATCGAATCGCAAAAGTGAAAAACGAAAGACTTATATCCGACCAAAATTTTTGCGAAAAATTTTTTTTGCAAATTTCTCCAATATTTCTGTGTTCTGATTGCCCCCAGAAGAGTTCTAACTTTTATCATGATGGATCGAATCGCTAAAGTGAAAAACGAAAGACTTATATCCGACCAGAATTTTTGAGAAAAATTTTTTTTGCGAATTTCTCCAATATTTCCGTGTTCTGGTAGCCACCAGAAAAGTTCTAACTTTTATCATGATGGATCGAATCGCTAAAGTGGAAAACGAAAGACTTATATCAGTCAAACTTCGAAATTTTTGAGTATAATTATTTTTGCGATTTTCTCCAATATTTGTGTGTTCTGATAACCCCAGAAGAGTATTAAATTTTTTCATGATGGATCGAATCGCTAAAGTGAAAAACGAAAGACTTATATCAGACCAAAATTTTTGAGAAAAATTTTTTTTGCGAATTTCTCCAATATTTCTGTGTTCTTATAGCCGCCAGAAGTGTTCTAACTTTTATCACCATGGATCGAATCGCTAAAGTGAAAAACGAAAGACTTATATCTGTCAGAGTTCGAAATTATTGAGTGAAATTTTTTTTGCGAATTTCAACAATATTTCTGTGTTCTGATAGCCCCCAGAAGAGTTCTAACTTTTATCATGATGGATCGAATCGTTAAAGTGAAAAACGAAAGACTTATATCAGTCAAACTTCGACATTTTTGAGTAAAAATATTTTTGCGATTTTCTCCGATATATGTGTGTTCTGATAACCCCAGAAGAGTATTAACTTTTTTCATGATGGATCGAATCGCTAAAGTGAAAAACGAAAGACTTATATCAGACCAAAATTTTTGTGAAAAATTTTTTTTGCGAATTTCTCCAATATTTCTGTGTTCTGATAGCCCCCAGAAGAGTTCTAACTTTTATCATGATGCATCGATTCGCTAAAGTGAAAAACGAAAGACTTATATCAGTCAAACTTCGAAATTTTTGAGTAAAATTATGTTTGCGATTATCTCCAATATCTGTGTGTTCTGATAACCCCAGAAGAGTATTAACTTTTTTCATGATGGATCGAATCGCTAAAGTGAAAAACGAAAGACTTATATCAGACCAAAATTTTTCAGAAAAGTTTTTTTTGCGAATTTCTCCAATATTTCTGTGTTCTGATAGCCCCCAGAAGAGTTCTAACTTTTATCATGATGGATCGAATCGATAAAGCGAAAAACGAAAGCCTTATATCAGACCAAAATTTTTGAGAAAAATTTTTTTTGCGAATTTCTCCAATATTTCTGTGTTCTGATAGCTGCCAGAAGTGTTCTAACTTTTATCACCATGGATCGAATTGCTAAAGTGAAAAACGAAAGACTTATATCTGTCAGATTTCGAAATTTTTGAGTAAAATTATTTTTGCGATTATCTCCAATATCTGTGTGTTCTGATAACCCCAGAAGAGTATTAACTTTTTTCATGATGGATCGAATCGCTAAAGTGAAAAAGGAAAGACTTATATCACACCATAATTTTTGAGAAAAATTTTTTTTGCGAATTTCTCCAATATTTCTGTGTTCTGATAGCCCCAGAAGAGTTCTAACTTTTATCATGATGGATCGAATAGCTAAAGTGAAAAACGAAAGACTTATATCAGTCAAACTTCAAAACTTTTGAGTAAAATTATTTTTGCGATTTTCTCCAATATCTGTGTGTTCTGATAACCCCAGAAGGGTATTAACTTATTTCATGATGGACCGAATCGCTAAAGTGAAAAACGAAAGACTTTTATCCGACCAAAATTTTTGCGAAAAATTTTTTTTGCAAATTTCTCCAATATTTCTGTGTTCTGATTGCCCCCAGAAGAGTTCTAACTTTTATCATGATGGATCGAATCGCTAAAGTGAAAAACGAAAGACTTATATCCGACCAAAATTTTTGAGAAAAATTTTTTTTGCGAATTTCTCCAATATTTCTGTGTTCTGGTAGCCACCAGAAAAGTTCTAACTTTTATCATGATGGATCGAATCGCTAAAGTGGAAAACGAAAGACTTATATCAGTCAAACTTCGAAATTTTTGAGTATAATTATTTTTGCGATTTTCTCCAATATTTGTGTGTTCTGATAACCCCAGAAGAGTATTAAATTTTTTCATGATGGATCGAATCGCTAAAGTGAAAAACGAAAGACTTATATATTTTTTTTTTTTTTTTTTTTTTGTTTACGGAGAGGAAATGCGTTACCGCATACCCCAGACCTCGGGGGAGGACTGGTGGTTATGTGGGGCTCTTCCCCGCCGACGACGTGTCGGCGGAGACATACCCACTAAAACCTCTCCGGGTGTCCTGCCATGGTGCATGACTGGGGGACTCCGGGAACGCGTGCAGCATACTTCCGGAGCCCCACGGACCTGTCGGCTGAGCCGACTCGTCTCGCCGGGGGCACCCAAACCTTGGGACCCCCGGCAGGGCATCGAGGATTGTCTGCCTTAGGTCGTGGAGAGGGGACACCGTACCCTCCCCGCCTCATCACCTGTTGTTGTTGGCGGTATGGGCCTGGGGTTCCGGCCCCCGCCGGAGCGGTCCCGGGCCTAGCCGTGCCTCGTAGATGGGCGTCGGCTCCCACAGATTCACGGGAGATGGAAAGCTTGGCCATCTCCGCCCGGCCGAAAGACTTATATCTGTCAGATTTCGAAATTTTTGAGTAAAATTATTTTTGCGTTTTTCTCCAATATCTGTGTGTTCTGATAACCCCAGAAGAATATTAACTTTTTTCATGATGGATCGAATCGCTAAAGTGAAAAACGAAAGACTTATATCAGACCAAAATTTTTGCGAAAAATTTTTTTTGCGAATTTCTCCAATATTTCTGTGTTCTGATTGCCCCCAGAAGAGTTCTAACTTTTATCATGATGGATCGAATCGCTAAAGTGAAAAACGAAAGACTTATATCAGTCAAACTCGAAAATTTTGAGTAAAATTATTTTTGCGATTTTCTCCAATATCTGTGTGTTCTGATAACCCCAGAAGAGTATTAACTTATTTCATGATGGATCGAATCAATAAAGTGAAAAACTAAAGACTTATATCAGTCAAACTTCGACATTTTTGAGTAAAATTATTTTTGCGATTTTCTCCAATATCTGTGTGTTCTGATAACCCCAGAAGAGTATTAACTTTTTTCATGATGGATCGAATCGCTAAAGTGAAAAACGAAAGACTTATATCCGACCAAAATTTTTGAGAAAAATTTTTTTTGCGAATTTCTCCAATATTTCTGTGTTCTGATAGCCCCCAGAAGAGTTCTAACTTTTATCATGATGGATCGAATCGCTAAAGTGAAAAACGAAAGCCTTATATCAGACCAAAATTTTTGAGAAAAATTTTTTTTGCGAATTTCTCCAATATTTCTGTGTTCTGATAGCTGCCAGAAATGTTCTAAATTTTATCACCATGGATCGAATTGCTAAAGTGAAAAACGAAAGACTTATATCTGTCAGATTTCGAAATTTTTGAGTAAAATTATTTTTGCGATTATCTCCAATATCTGTGTGTTCTGATAACCCCAGAAGAGTATTAACTTTTTTCATGATGGATCGAATCGCTAAAGTGAAAAAGGAAAGACTTATATCACACCAAAATTTTTGAGAAAAATTTTTTTTGCGAATTTCTCCAATATTTCTGTGTTCTGATAGCCCCAGAAGAGTTCTAACTTTTATCATGATGGATCGAATAGCTAAAGTGAAAAACGAAAGACTTATATGAGTCAAACTTCGAAACTTTTGAGTAAAATTATTTTTGCAATTTTCTCCAATATCTGTGTGTTCTGATAACCCCAGAAGAGTATTAACTTATTTCATGATGGATCGAATCGCTAAAGTGAAAAACGAAAGACTTATATCCGAACAAAATTTTTGCGAAAAATTTTTTTTGCAAATTTCTCCAATATTTCTGTGTTCTGATTGCCCCCAGAAGAGTTCTAACTTTTATCATGATGGATCGAATCGCTAAAGTGAAAAACGAAAGACTTATATCCGACCAAAATTTTTGAGAAAAATTTTTTTTGCGAATTTCTCCAATATTTCTGTGTTCTTATAGCCGCCAGAAGTGTTCTAACTTTTATCACCATGGATCGAATCGCTAAAGTGAAAAACGAAAGACTTATATCTGTCAGAGTTCGAAATTATTGAGTGAAATTTTTTTTGCGAATTTCAACAATATTTCTGTGTTCTGATAGCCCCCAGAAGAGTTCTAACTTTTATCATGATGGATCGAATCGTTAAAGTGAAAAACGAAAGACTTATATCAGTCAAACTTCGACATTTTTGAGTAAAAATATTTTTGCGATTTTCTCCGATATCTGTGTGTTCTGATAACCCCAGAAGAGTATTAACTTTTTTCATGATGGATCGAATCGCTAAAGTGAAAAACGAAAGACTTATATCAGACCAAAATTTTTGTGAAAAATTTTTTTTGCGAATTTCTCCAATATTTCTGTGTTCTGATAGCCCCCAGAAGAGTTCTAACTTTTATCATGATGGATCGAATCGATAAAGCGAAAAACGAAAGCCTTATATCAGTCAAAGTTCGAAATTTTTGAGTAAAATTATTTTTGCGATTTTCTCCAATATCTGTGTGTTCTGATAACCCCAGAAGAGTATTAACTTTTTTCATGATGGATCGAATCGCTAAAGTGAAAAACGAAAGACTTATATCCGACCAAAATTTTTGCGAAAAATTTTTTTTGCGAATTTCTCCAATATTTCTGTGTTCTGATTGCCCCCAGAAGAGTTCTAACTTTTATCATGATGGATCGAATCGCTAAAGTGAAAAACGAAAGACTTATATCCGACCAAAATTTTTGAGAAAAATTTTTTTTGCGAATTTCTCCAATATTTCTGTGTTCTGGTAGCCACCAGAAAAGTTCTAACTTTTATCATGATGGATCGAATCGCTAAAGTGGAAAACGAAAGACTTATATCAGTCAAACTTCGAAATTTTTGAGTATAATTATTTTTGCGATTTTCTCCAATATTTGTGTGTTCTGATAACCCCAGAAGAGTATTAAATTTTTTCATGATGGATCGAATCGCTAAAGTGAAAAACGAAAGACTTATATCAGACCAAAATTTTTCAGAAAAATTTTTTTTGCGAATTTCTCCAATATTTCTGTGTTCTGAATGCCACCAGAAGAGTTCTAACTTTTATCATGATGGATTGAATCGCTAAAGTGAAAAACGAAAGCCTTATATCAGTCAAACTTCGAAATTTTTGAGTAAAATTATTTTTGCGATTTTCTCCAATATCTGTGTGTTCTGATAACCCCAGAAGAGTATTAACTTTTTTCATGATGGATCGAATCGCTAAAGTGAAAAACGAAAGACTTATATCAGACCAAAATTTTTGAGAAAAATTTTTTTTGCGAATTTCTCCAATATTTCTGTGTTCTTATAGCCGCCAGAAGTGTTCTAACTTTTATCACCATGGATCGAATCGCTAAAGTGAAAAACGAAAGACTTATATCTGTCAGAGTTCGAAATTATTGAGTGAAATTTTTTTTGCGAATTTCAACAATATTTCTGTGTTCTGATAGCCCCCAGAAGAGTTCTAACTTTTATCATGATGGATCGAATCGCTAAAGTGGAAAACGAAAGACTTATATCAGTCAAACTTCGAAATTTTTGAGTATAAATATTTTTGCGATTTTCTCCAATATTTGTGTTTTCTGATAACCCCAGAAGAGTATTAAATTTTTTCATGATGGATCGAATCGCTAAAGTGAAAAACGAAAGACTTATATCAGACCAAAATTTTTGAGAAAAATTTTTTTTGCGAATTTCTCCAATATTTCTGTGTTCTGAATGCCACCAGAAGAGTTCTAACTTTTATCATGATGGATTGAATCGCTAAAGTGAAAAACGAAAGCCTTATATCAGTCAAACTTCGAAATTTTTGAGTAAAATTATTTTTGCGATTTTCTCCAATATCTGTGTGTTCTGATAACCCCAGAAGAGTATTAACTTTTTTCATGATGGATCGAATCGCTAAAGTGAAAAACGAAAGACTTATATCAGACCAAAATTTTTGAGAAAAATTTTTTTTGCGAATTTCTCCAAATTTTCTGTGTTCTGATAGCCGCCAGAAGTGTTCTAACTTTTATCACCATGGATCGAATCGCTAAAGTGAAAAACGAAAGACTTATATCTGTCAGAGTTCGAAATTATTGAGTGAAATTTTTTTTGCGAATTTCAACAATATTTCTGTGTTCTGATAGCCCCCAGAAGAGTTCTAACTTTTATCATGATGGATCGAATCGTTAAAGTGGAAAACGAAAGACTTATATCAGTCAAACTTCGACATTTTTGAGTAAAAATATTTTTGCGATTTTCTCCGATATCTGTGTGTTCTGATAACCCCAGAAGAGTATTAACTTTTTTCATGATGGATCGAATCGCTAAAGTGAAAAAAGAAAGACTTATATCCGACCAAAATTTTTGAGAAAAATTTTTTTTGCGAATTTCTCCAATATTTCTGTGTTCTGATAGCCCCCAGAAGAGTTCTAACTTTTATCATGATGGATCGAATCGCTAAAGTGAAAAACGAAAGACTTATATCAGTCAAACTTCGAAATTTTTGAGTAAAATTATTTTTGCGATTTTCTCCAATATCTGTGTGTTCTGATAACCCCAGAAGAGTATTAACTTTTTTCATGATGGATCGAATCGCTAAAGTGAAAAACGAAAGACTTATATCAGACCAAAATTTTTGAGAAAAATTTTTTTTGCGAATTTCTCCAATATTTCTGTGTTCTGATAGCCCCCAGAAGAGTTCTAACTTTTATCATGATGCATCGATTCGCTAAAGTGAAAAACGAAAGACTTATATCAGTCAAACTTCGAAATTTTTGAGTAAAATTATGTTTGCGATTATCTCCAATATCTGTGTGTTCTGATAACCCCAGAAGAGTATTAACTTTTTTCATGATGGATCGAATCGCTAAAGTGAAAAACGAAAGACTTATATCAGACCAAAATTTTTCAGAAAAATTTTTTTTGCGAATTTCTCCAATATTTCTGTGTTCTGATAGCCCCCAGAAGAGTTCTAACTTTTATCATGATGGATCGAATCGCTAAAGTGAAAAACGAAAGACTTATATCAGTCAAACTTCGACATTTTTGAGTAAAATTATTTTTGCGATTTTCTCCAATATTTCTGTGTTCTGATAACCCCAGAAGAGTATTATCTTTTTTCATGATGGATCGAATCGCTAAAGTGAAAAACGAAAGACTTATATCAGACCAAAATTTTTGAGAAAAATTTTTTTTGCGAATTTCTCCAATATTTCTGTGTTCTGATAGCCCCCAGAAGAGTTCTAACTTTTATCATGATGCATCGATTCGCTAAAGTGAAAAACGAAAGACTTATATCAGTCAAACTTCGAAATTTTTGAGTAAAATTATTTTTGCGATTTTCTCCAATATCTGTGTGTTCTGATAACCCCAGAAGAGTATTAACTTTTTTCATGATGGATCGAATCGCTAAAGTGAAAAACGAAAGACTTATCATCAGACTCGAAATTTTTCAGTAAAAGTTTTTTTTGCGAATTTCTCCAATATTTCTGTGTTCTGATAGCCCCAGAAGAGTTCTAACTTTTATCATGATGGATCGAATCGCTAAAGTGAAAAACGAAAGACTTATATCAGACCAAAATTTTTGAGAAAAATTTTTTTTGCGAATTTCTCCAATATTTCTGTGTTCTGATAGCTGCCAGAAGTGTTCTAACTTTTATCACCATGGATCGAATTGCTAAAGTGAAAAACGAAAGACTTATAACAGACCAAAATTTTTCAGAAAAAATTTTTTGCGAATTTCTCCAATATTTCTGTGTTCTGAATGCCACCAGAAGAGATCTAACTTTTATCATGATGGATTGAATCGCTAAAGTGAAAAACGAAAGCCTTATATCAGTCAAACTTCGAAATTTTTGAGTAAAATTATTTTTGCGATTTTCTCCAATATCTGTGTGTTCTGATAACCCCAGAAGAGTATTAACTTTTTTCATGATGGATCGAATCGCTAAAGTGAAAAACGAAAGACTTATATCAGTCAAACTTCGACATCTTTGAGTAAAATTATTTTTGCGATTTTCTCCAATATCTGTGTGTTCTGATAACCCCAGAAGAGTATTAACTTTTTCATGATGGATCGAATCGCTAAAGTGAAAAACGAAAGACTTATATCAGTCAGTTCAAATTTTTGATATTTTTTGTTTACGGAGAGGAAATGCGTTACCGCATACCCCAGACCTCGGGGGAGGACTGGTGGTTATGTGGGGCTCTTCCCCGCCGACGACGTGTCGGCGGAGACATACCCACTAAAACCTCTCCGGGTGTCCTGCCATGGTGCATGACTGGGGGACTCCGGGAACGCGTGCAGCATACTTCCGGAGCCCCACGGACCTGTCGGCTGAGCCGACTCGTCTCGCCGGGGGCACCCAAACCTTGGGACCCCCGGCAGGGCATCGAGGATTGTCTGCCTTAGGTCGTGGAGAGGGGACACCGTACCCTCCCCGCCTCATCACCTGTTGTTGTTGGCGGTATGGGCCTGGGGTTCCGGCCCCCGCCGGAGCGGTCCCGGGCCTAGCCGTGCCTCGTAGATGGGCGTCGGCTCCCACAGATTCACGGGAGATGGAAAGCTTGGCCATCTCCGCCCGGCCGAAAGACTTATATCTGTCAGATTTCGAAATTTTTGAGTAAAATTATTTTTGCGTTTTTCTCCAATATCTGTGTGTTCTGATAACCCCAGAAGAGTATTAACTTTTTTCATGATGGATCGAATCGCTAAAGTGAAAAACGAAAGACTTATATCAGACCAAAATTTTTGCGAAAAATTTTTTTTGCGGATTTTTCCAATATTTCTGTGTTCTGATTGCCCCCAGAAGAGTTCTAACTTTTATCATGATGGATCGAATCGCTAAAGTGAAAAACGAAAGACTTATATCAGTCAAACTTCGAAACTTTTGAGTAAAATTATTTTTGCGATTTTCTCCAATATCTGTGTGTTCTGACAACCCCAGAAGAGTATTAACTTATTTCATGATGGATCGAATCAATAAAGTGAAAAACTAAAGACTTATATCAGTCAAACTTCGACATTTTTGAGTAAAATTATTTTTGCGATTTTCTCCAATATCTGTGTGTTCTGATAACCCCAGAAGAGTATTAACTTTTTTCATGATGGATCGAATCGCTAAAGTGAAAAACGAAAGACTTATATCCAGACCAAAATTTTTGAGAAAAATTTTTTTTGCGAATTTCTCCAATATTTCTGTGTTCTGATAGCCCCCAGAAGAGTTCTAACTTTTATCATGATGGATCGAATCGATAAAGCGAAAAACGAAAGCCTTATATCAGACCAAAATTTTTGAGAAAAATTTTTTTTGCGAATTTCTCCAATATTTCTGTGTTCTGATAGCCGCCAGAAGAGTTCTAACTTTTATCATGATGGATCGAATTGCTAAAGTGAAAAACGAAAGACTTATATCTGTCAGATTTCGAAATTTTTGAGTAAAATTATTTTTGCGATTTCTCCAATATCTGTGTGTTCTGATAACCCCAGAAGAGTATTAACTTTTTTCATGATGGATCGAATCGCTAAAGTGAAAAACGAAAGACTTATATCACACCAAAATTTTTGAGAAAAATTTTTTTTGCGAATTTCTCCAATATTTCTGTGTTCTGATAGCCCCAGAAGAGTTCTAACTTTTATCATGATGGATCGAATAGCTAAAGTGAAAAACGAAAGACTTATATGAGTCAAACTTCGAAACTTTTGAGTAAAATTATTTTTGCAATTTTCTCCAACATCTGTGTGTTCTGATAACCCCAGAAGAGTATTAACTTATTTCATGATGGATCGAATCGCTAAAGTGAAAAACGAAAGACTTATATCCGACCAAAATTTTTGCGAAAAATTTTTTTTGCGAATTTCTCCAATATTTCTGTGTTCTGATTGCCCCCAGAAGAGTTCTAACTTTTATCATGATGGATCGAATCGCTAAAGTGAAAAACGAAAGACTTATATCCGACCAAAATTTTTGAGAAAAATTTTTTTTGCGAATTTCTCCAATATTTCTGTGTTCTGGTAGCCACCAGAAAAGTTCTAACTTTTATCATGATGGATCGAATCGCTAAAGTGGAAAACGAAAGACTTATATCAGTCAAACTTCGAAATTATTGAGTGAAATTTTTTTTGCGAATTTCAACAATATTTCTGTGTTCTGATAGCCCCCAGAAGAGTTCTAACTTTTATCATGATGGATCGAATCGTTAAAGTGAAAAACGAAAGACTTATATCAGTCAAACTTCGACATTTTTGAGTAAAAATATTTTTGCGATTTTCTCCGATATCTGTGTGTTCTGATAACCCCAGAAGAGTATTAACTTTTTTCATGATGGATCGAATCGCTAAAGTGAAATCGAAAGACTTATATCAGACCAAAATTTTTGTGAAAAATTTTTTTTGCGAATTACTCCAATATTTCTGTGTTCTGATAGCCCCCAGAAGAGTTCTAACTTTTATCATGATGCATCGATTCGCTAAAGTGAAAAACGAAAGACTTATAGCAGTCAAACTTCGAAATTTTTCAGTAAAATTATTTTTGCGATTTTCTCCAATATCTGTGTGTTCTGATAACCCCAGAAGAGTATTAACTTTTTTCATGATGGATCGAATCGCTAAAGTGAAAAACGAAAGACTTATATCAGACCAAAATTTTTGAGAAAAATTTTTTTTGCGAATTTCTCCAATATTTCTGTGTTCTGATAGCCCCCAGAAGAGTTCTAACTTTTATCATGATGGATCGAATCGCTAAAGTGAAAAACGAAAGACTTATATCAGTCAAACTTCGAAATTTTGAGTAAAATTATTTTTGCGATTTTCTCCAATATCTGTGTGTTCTGATAACCCCAGAAGAGTATTAACTTTTTCATGATGGATCGAATCGCTAAAGTGAAAAACGAAAGACTTATATCAGTCAAACTTCGAAATTTTTGAGTAAAATTATTTTTGCGATTTTCTCCAATATCTGTGTGTTCTGATAACCCCAGAAGAGTATTAACTTTTTTCATGATGGATCGAATCGCTAAAGTGAAAAACGAAAGACTTATATCGTCAGACTTCGAAATTTTTGAGTAAAATTTTTTTTGCGAATTTCTCCAATATTTCTGTGTTCTGATAGCCCCAGAAGAGTTCTAACTTTTATCATGATGGATCGAATCGCTAAAGTGAAAAACGAAAGACTTATATCAGACCAAAATTTTTGAGAAAAATTTTTTTTGCGAATTTCTCCAATATTTCTGTGTTCTGATAGCCGCCAGAAGAGTTCTAACTTTTATCATGATGGATCGAATCGCTAAAGTGAAAAACGAAAGACTTATATCAGTCAAACTTCGAAACTTTTGAGTAAAATTATTTTTGCGATTTTCTCCAATATTTGTGTGTTCTGATAACCCCAGAAGAGTATTAACTTTTTTCATGATGGATCGAATCGCTAAAGTGAAAAACGAAAGACTTATATCACGACCAAAATTTTTGTGAAAAATTTTTTTTGCGAATTTCTCCAATATTTCTGTGTTCTGATAGCCCCAGAAGAGTTCTAACTTTTATCATGATGGATCGAATCGCTAAAGTGAAAAACGAAAGACTTATATCAGTCAAACTTCGAAACTTTTGAGTAAAATTATTTTTGCGATTTTCTCCAATATCTGTGTGTTCTGATAACCCCAGAAGAGTATTAACTTTTTTCATGATGGATCGAATCGCTAAAGTGAAAAACGAAAGACTTATATCCGACCAAAATTTTTGCGAAAAATTTTTTTTGCGAATTTCTCCAATATTTCTGTGTTCTGATTGCCCCCAGAAGAGTTCTAACTTTTATCATGATGGATCGAATCGCTAAAGTGAAAAACGAAAGACTTATATCCGACCAAAATTTTTGAGAAAAATTTTTTTTGCGAATTTCTCCAATATTTCTGTGTTCTGATAGCCACCAGAAGAGTTCTAACTTTTATCATGATGGATCGAATCGCTAAAGTGGAAAACGAAAGACTTATATCAGTCAAACTTCGAAATTTTTGAGTAAAATTATTTTTGCGATTTTCTCCAATATTTGTGTGTTCTCATAACCCCAGAAGAGTATTAAATTTTTTCATGATGGATCGAATCGCTAAAGTGAAAAACGAAAGACTTATATCAGACCAAAATTTTTGAGAAAAATTTTTTTTGCGAATTTCTCCAATATTTCTGTGTTCTGATAGCCGCCAGAAGTGTTCTAACTTTTATCACCATGGATCGAATTGCTAAAGTGAAAAACGAAAGACTTATATCTGTCAGAGTTCGAAATTATTGAGTGAAATTTTTTTTGCGAATTTCTCCAATATTTCTGTGTTCTGATAACCCCAGAAGAGTTCTAACTTTTATCATGATGGATCGAATCGCTAAAGTGAAAAACGAAAGACTTATATCAGTCAAACTTCGAAATTTTTGAGTAAAAATTATTTTTGCGATTTTCTCCAATATTTGTGTGTTCTGATAACCCCAGAAGAGTATTAACTTTTTTCATGATGGATCGAATCGCTAAAGTGAAAAACGAAAGACTTATATCAGACCAAAATTTTTGAGAAAAATTTTTTTTGCGAATTTCTCCTATATTTCTGTGTTCTGATAGCCCCCAGAAGAGTTCTAACTTTTATCATGATGGATCGAATCGCTAAAGTGAAAAACGAAAGACTTATATCAGTCAAACTTCGAAATTTTTGAGTAAAATTATTTTTGCGATTTCTCCAATATCTGTGTGTTCTGATAACCCCAGAAGAGTATTAACTTTTTCATGATGGATCGAATCGCTAAAGTGAAAAACGAAAGACTTATATCAGACCAAAATTTTTCAGAAAAATTTTTTTTGCGAATTTTCTCCAATATTTCTGTGTTCTGATAGCCCCCAGAAGAGTTCTAACTTTTATCATGATGGATCGAATCGCTAAAGTGAAAAACGAAAGCCTTATATCAGACCAAAATTTTTGAGAAAAATTTTTTTTGCGAATTTCTCCAATATTTCTGTGTTCTGATAGCTGCCAGAAGTGTTCTAACTTTTATCACCATGGATCGAATTGCTAAAGTGAAAAACGAAAGACTTATATCTGTCAGAGTTCGAAATTATTGAGTGAAATTTTTTTTGCGTATTTCTCCAATATTTCTGTGTTCTGATAACCCCAGAAGAGTATTAACTTTTTTCATGATGGATCGAATCGCTAAAGTGAAAAACGAAAGACTTATATCAGCACCAAAATTTTTGAGAAAAATTTTTTTTGCGAATTTCTCCAATATTTCTGTGTTCTGATAGCCCCAGAAGAGTTCTAATTTTTATCATGATGGATCGAATCGCTAAAGTGAAAAACGAAAGACTTATATCAGTCAAACTTCGAAATTTTTGAGTAAAATTATTTTTGCGATTTTCTCCAATATCTGTGTGTTCTGATAACCCCAGAAGAGTATTAACTTTTTTCATGATGGATCGAATCGCTAAAGTGAAAAACGAAAGACTTATATCCGACCAAAATTTTTGAGAAAAATTTTTTTTGCGAATTTCTCCAATATTTCTGTGTTCTGATTGCCCCCAGAAGAGTTCTAACTTTTATCATGATGGATCGAATCGCTAAAGTGAAAAACGAAAGACTTATATCAGACCAAAATTTTTGAGTAAAATTTTTTTTGCGAATTTCTCCAATATTTCTGTGTTCTGATAGCCACCAGAAGAGTTCTAACTTTTATCATGATGGATCGAATCGCTAAAGTGAAAAACGAAAGACTTATATCAGTCAAACTTCGAAATTTTTGAGTAAAATTATTTTTGCGATTTTCTCCAATATCTGTGTGTTCTGATAACCCCAGAAGAGTATTAACTTTTTTCATGATGGATCGAATCGCTAAAGTGAAAAACGAAAGACTTATATCCGACCAAAATTTTTGAGAAAAATTTTTTTTGCGAATTTCTCCAATATTTCTGTGTTCTGATAGCCACCAGAAGAGTTCTAACTTTTATCATGATGGATCGAATCGCTAAAGTGAAAAACGAAAGACTTATATCAGTCAAACTTCGACATTTTTGAGTAAAATTATTTTTGCGATTTTCTCCAATATCTGTGTGTTCTGATAACCCCAGAAGAGTATTAACTTTTTTCATGATGGATCGAATCGCTAAAGTGAAAAACGAAAGACTTATATCAGACCAAAATTTTTGAGAAAAATTTTTTTTGCGAATTTCTCCAATATTTCTGTGTTCTGATAGCTGCCAGAAGTGTTCTAACTTTTATCACCATGGATCGAATTGCTAAAGTGAAAAACGAAAGACTTATATCTGTCAGAGTTCGAAATTATTGAGTGAAATTTTTTTTGCGAATTTCTCCAATATTTCTGTGTTCTGATAGCCCCCAGAAGAGTTCTAACTTTTATCATGATGGATCGAATCGCTAAAGTGAAAAACGAAAGACTTATATCAGTCAAACTTCGAAATTTTTGAGTAAAATTATTTTTGCGATTTTCTCCAATATCTGTGTGTTCTGATAACCCCAGAAGAGTATTAACTTTTTCATGATGGATCGAATCGCTAAAGTGAAAAACGAAAGACTTATATCAGACCAAAATTTTTGAGAAAAATTTTTTTTGCGAATTTCTCCAATATTTCTGTGTTCTGATAGCCCCCAGAAGAGTTCTAACTTTTATCATGATGGATCGAATCGCTAAAGTGAAAAACGAAAGACTTATATCCGACCAAAATTTTTGAGAAAAATTTTTTTTGCGAATTTCTCCAATATTTCTGTGTTCTGATAGCCACCAGAAAGAGTTCTAACTTTTATCATGATGGATCGAATCGCTAAAGTGGAAAACGAAAGACTTATATCAGTCAAACTTCGAAATTTTTGAGTATAATTATTTTTGCGATTTTCTCCAATATTTGTGTGTTCTGATAACCCCAGAAGAGTATTAACTTTTTTCATGATGGATCGAATCGCTAAAGTGAAAAACGAAAGACTTATATCAGACCAAAATTTTTGAGTAAAATTTTTTTTGCGAATTTCTCCAATATTTCTGTGTTCTGATAGCCCCCAGAAGAGTTCTAACTTTTATCATGATGGATCGAATCGCTAAAGTGAAAAACGAAAGACTTATATCAGTCAAACGTCGAAATTTTTGAGTAAAATTATTTTTGCGATTTTCTCCAATATCTGTGTGTTCTGATAACCCCAGAAGAGTATTAACTTTTTCATGATGGATCGAATCGCTAAAGTGAAAAACGAAAGACTTATATCAGACCAAAATTTTTGAGAAAAATTTTTTTTGCGAATTTCTCCAATATTTCTGTGTTCTGATAGCCCCCAGAAGAGTTCTAACTTTTATCATGATGGATCGAATCGATAAAGCGAAAAACGAAAGCCTTATATCAGACCAAAATTTTTGAGAAAAATTTTTTTTGCGAATTTCTCCAATATTTCTCTGTTGTGATAGCTGCCAGAAGGGTTCTAACTTTTATCACCATGGATCGAATTGCTAAAGTGAAAAACGAAACACTTATATCTGTCAGAGTTCGAAATTTTTGAGTAAAATTATTTTTGCGATTATCTCCAATATCTGTGTGTTCTGATAACCCCAGAAGAGTATTAACTTTTTTCATGATGGATCGAATCGCTAAAGTGAAAAACGAAAGACTTATATCACACCAAAATTTTTGAGAAAAATTTTTTTTGCGAATTTCTCCAATATTTCTGTGTTCTGATAGCCCCAGAAGAGTTCTAACTTTTATCATGATGGATCGAATAGCTAAAGTGAAAAACGAAAGACTTATATCAGTCAAACTTCGAAATTTTTGAGTAAAATTATTTTTGCGATTTTCTCCAATATCTGTGTGTTCTGATAACCCCAGAAGAGTATTAACTTTTTCATGATGGATCGAATCGCTAAAGTGAAAAACGAAAGACTTATATCAGACCAAAATTTTTGAGAAAAATTTTTTTTGCGAATTTCTCCAATATTTCTGTGTTCTGATAGCCGCCAGAAGTGTTCTAACTTTTATCACCATGGATCGAATCGCTAAAGTGAAAAACGAAAGACTTATATCTGTCAGAGTTCGAAATTATTGAGTGAAATTTTTTTTGCGAATTTCAACAATATTTCTGTGTTCTGATAGCCCCCAGAAGAGTTCTAACTTTTATCATGATGGATCGAATCGCTAAAGTGAAAAACGAAAGACTTATATCAGTCAAACTTCGAAATTTTTGAGTAAAATTATTTTTGCGATTATCTCCAATATCTGTGTGTTCTGATAACCCCAGAAGAGTATTAACTTTTTTCATGATGGATCGAATCGCTAAAGTGAAAAACGAAAGACTTATATCAGACCAAAATTTTTGAGAAAAATTTTTTTTGCGAATTTCTCCAATATTTCTGTGTTCTGATAGCCCCCAGAAGAGTTCTAACTTTTATCATGATGGATCGAATCGCTAAAGTGAAAAACGAAAGACTTATATCAGTCAAACTTCGAAATTTTTGAGTAAAATTATTTTTGCGATTTTCTCCAATATCTGTGTGTTCTGATAACCCCAGAAGAGTATTAACTTTTTTCATGATGGATCGAATCGCTAAAGTGAAAAACGAAAGACTTATATCAGACCAAAATTTTTGAGAAAAATTTTTTTGCGAATTTCTCCAATATTTCTGTGTTCTGATAGCCCCCAGAAGAGTTCTAACTTTTATCATGATGGATCGAATCGCTAAAGTGAAAAACGAAAGACTTATATCAGACCAAAATTTTTGAGAAAAATTTTTTTTGCGAATTTCTCCAATATTTCTGTGTTCTGATAGCCACCAGAAGAGTTCTAACTTTTATCATGATGGATCGAATCGCTAAAGTGAAAAACGAAAGACTTATATCAGTCAAACTTCGAAATTTTTGAGTAAATTATTTTTGCGATTTTCTCCAATATTTGTGTGTTCTGATAACCCCAGAAGAGTATTAAATTTTTTCATGATGGATCGAATCGCTAAAGTGAAAAACGAAAGACTTATATCAGACCAAAATTTTTGAGAAAAATTTTTTTTGCGAATTTCTCCAATATTTCTGTGTTCTGATAGCCCCAGAAGAGTATCTAACTTTTATCATGATGGATCGAATCGCTAAAGTGAAAAACGAAAGACTTATATCAGTCAAACGTCGAAATTTTTGAGTAAAATTATTTTTGCGATTTTCTCCAATATCTGTGTGTTCTGATAACCCCAGAAGAGTATTAACTTTTTTCATGATGGATCGAATCGCTAAAGTGAAAAACGAAAGACATATATCAGACCAAAATTTTTGAGAAAAATTTTTTTTGCGAATTTCTCCAATATTTCTGTGTTCTGATAGCCGCCAGAAGTGTTCTAACTTTTATCACCATGGATCGAATCGCTAAAGTGAAAAACGAAAGACTTATATCTGTCAGAGTTCGAAATTATTGAGTGAAATTTTTTTTGCGAATTTCAACAATATTTCTGTGTTCTGATAGCACCCAGAAGAGTTCTAACTTTTATCATGATGGATCGAATCGCTAAAGTGAAAAACGAAAGACTTATATCAGTCAAACTTCGAAATTTTTGAGTAAAATTATTTTTGCGATTTTCTCCAATATCTGTGTGTTCTGATAACCCCAGAAGAGTATTAACTTTTTTCATGATGGATCGAATCGCTAAAGTGAAAAACGAAAGACTTATATCAGACCAAAATTTTTGAGAAAAATTTTTTTTGCGAATTTCTCCAATATTTCTGTGTTCTGATAGCTGCCAGAAGTGTTCTAACTTTTATCACCATGGATCGAATCGCTAAAGTGAAAAACGAAAGACTTATAACTGTCAGAGTTCGAAATTATTCAGTGAAATTTTTTTTGCGAATTTCAACAATATTTCTGTGTTCTGATAGCCCCCAGAAGAGTTCTAACTTTTATCATGATGGATCGAATCGCTAAAGTGAAAAACGAAAGACTTATATCAGTCAAACTTCGACATCTTTGAGTAAAATTATTTTTGCGATTTTCTCCAATATCTGTGTGTTCTGATAACCCCAGAAGAGTATTAACTTTTTTCATGATGGATCGAATCGCTAAAGTGAAAAACGAAAGACTTATATCAGAACCAAAATTTTTGCGAAAAATTTTTTTTGCGAATTTCTCCAATATTTCTGTGTTCTGATTGCCCCCAGAAGAGTTCTAACTTTTATCATGATGGATCGAATCGCTAAAGTGAAAAACGAAAGACTTATATCCGACCAAAATTTTTGAGAAAAATTTTTTTTGCGAATTTCTCCAATATTTCTGTGTTCTGGTAGCCACCAGAAGAGTTCTAACTTTTATCATGATGGATCGAATCGCTAAAGTGAAAAACGAAAGACTTATATCAGTCAAACTTCGAAATTTTTGAGTAAAATTATTTTTGCGATTTTCTCCAATATTTGTGTGTTCTGATAACCCCAGAAGAGTATTAACTTTTTTCATGATGGATCGAATCGCTAAAGTGAAAAACGAAAGACTTATATCAGACCAAAATTTTTGAGAAAAATTTTTTTGCGAATTTCTCCAATATTTCTGTGTTCTGATAGCCCCCAGAAGAGTTCTAACTTTTATCATGATGGATCGAATCGCTAAAGTGAAAAACGAAAGACTTATATCAGTCAAACTTCGAAATTTTTGAGTAAAATTATTTTTGCGATTTTCTCCAATATCTGTGTGTTCTGATAACCCCAGAAGAGTATTAACTTTTTCATGATGGATCGAATCGCTAAAGTGAAAAACGAAAGACTTATATCAGACCAAAGTTTTTGAGAAAAATTTTTTTTGCGAATTTCTCCAATATTTCTGTGTTCTGATAGCCGCCAGAAGTGTTCTAACTTTTATCACCATGGATCGAATCGCTAAAGTGAAAAACGAAAGACTTATATCTGTCAGAGTTCGAAATTATTGAGTGAAATTTTTTTTGCGAATTTCTCCAATATTTCTGTGTTCTGATAGCCCCCAGAAGAGTTCTAACTTTTATCATGATGGATCGAATCGCTAAAGTGAAAAACGAAAGACTTATATCAGTCAAACTTCGACATTTTTGAGTAAAAATTATTTTTGCGATTTTCTCCAATATCTGTGTGTTCTGATAACCCCAGAAGAGTATTAACTTTTTTCATGATGGATCGAATCGCTAAAGTGAAATCGAAAGACTTATATCAGACCAAAATTTTTGTGAAAAATTTTTTTTGCGAATTTCTCCAATATTTCTGTGTTCTGATAGCCCCCAGAAGAGTTCTAACTTTTATCATGATGCATCGATTCGCTAAAGTGAAAAACGAAAGACTTATATCAGTCAAACTTCGAAATTTTTCAGTAAAATTATTTTTGCGATTTTCTCCAATATCTGTGTGTTCTGATAACCCCAGAAGAGTATTATCATTTTTCATGATGGATCGAATCGCTAAAGTGAAAAACGAAAGACTTATATCAGACCAAAATTTTTGAGAAAAATTTTTTTTGCGAATTTCTCCAATATTTCTGTGTTCTGATAGCCGCCAGAAGTGTTCTAACTTTTATCACCATGGATCGAATCGCTAAAGTGAAAAACGAAAGACTTATATCAGTCAAACTTCGAAATTTTGAGTAAAATTATTTTTGCGATTTTCTCCAATATCTGTGTGTTCTGATATCCCCAGAAGAGTATTATCTTTTTTCTTGATGGGTCGAATCGCTAAAGTGAAAAACGAAAGACTTATATCACACCAAAATTTTTGAGAAAAATTTTTTTTGCGAATTTCTCCAATATTTCTGTGTTCTGATAGCCCCCAGAAGAGTTCTAACTTTTATCATGATGGATCGAATCGCTAAAGTGAAAAACGAAAGACTTATATCAGTCAAACTTCGAAATTTTTGAGTAAAATTATTTTTGCGATTTCTCCAATATTTCTGTGTTCTGATAACCCCCAGAAGAGTATTAACTTTTTTCATGATGGATCGAATCGCTAAAGTGAAAAACGAAAGACTTATATCCGACCAAAATTTTTGCGAAAAATTTTTTTTGCGAATTTCTCCAATATTTCTGTGTTCTGATTGCCCCCAGAAGAGTTCTAACTTTTATCATGATGGATCGAATCGCTAAAGTGAAAAACGAAAGACTTATATCGTCAGACTTCGAAATTTTTGAGTAAAATTTTTTTTGCGAATTTCTCCAATATTTCTGTGTTCTGATAGCCACCAGAAGAGTTCTAATTTTTATCATGATGGATCGAATCGCTAAAGTGAAAAACGAAAGACTTATATCAGTCAAACTTCGAAATATTTGAGTAAAATTATTTTTGCGATTATCTCCAATATCTGTGTGTTCTGATAACCCCAGAAGAGTATTAATTTTTTTCATGATGGATCGAATCGCTGAAGTGAAAAACGAAAGACTTATATCAGAACAAAATTTTTGAGAAAAATTTTTTTTGCGAATTTCTCCAATATTTCTGTGTTCTCATAGCCCCCAGAAGAGTTCTAACTTTTATCATGATGGATCGAATCGCTAAAGTGAAAAACGAAAGACTTACATCAGTCAAACTTCGAAACTTTTGAGTAAAATTATTTTTGCGATTTTCTCCAATATTTGTGTGTTCTGATAACCCCAGAAGAGTATCTAACTTTTTTCATGATGGATCGAATCGCTAAAGTGAAAAACGAAAGACTTATATCAGTCAAACTTCGAAATTTTTGAGTAAAAATTTTTTTGCGAATTTCTCCAATATCTCTGTGTTCTGATAGCCCCCAGAAGAGTTCTAACTTTTATCATGATGGATCGAATCGCTAAAGTGAAAAACGAAAGACTTATATCAGACCAAAATTTTTGAGAAAAATTTTTTTTGCGAATTTCTCCAATATTTCTGTGTTCTGATAGCCCCCAGAAGAGTTCTAACTTTTATCATGATGGATCGAATCGCTAAAGTGAAAAACGAAAGACTTATATCAGTCAAAGTTCGAAATCTTTGAGTAAAATTATTTTTGCGATTTTCTCCAATATCTGTGTGTTCTGATAACCCCAGAAGAGTATTAACTTTTTTCATGATGGATCGAATCGCTAAAGTGAAAAACGAAAGACTTATATCCGACCAAAATTTTTGAGAAAAATTTTTTTTGCGAATTTCTCCAATATTTCTGTGTTCTGATAGCCCCCAGAAGAGTTCTAACTTTTATCATGATGGATCGAATCGCTAAAGTGAAAAACGAAAGACTTATATCCGTCAACTCGAAATTTTTGAGTAAAATTTTTTTTGCGAATTTCTCCAATATCTCTGTGTTCTGGTAGCCACCAGAAGAGTATCTAACTTTTATCATGATGGATCGAATCGCTAAAGTGAAAAACGAAAGACTTATATCAGTCAAACTTCGAAATTTTTGAGTAAAATTATTTTTGCGATTTTCTCCAATATTTGTGTGTTCTGATAACCCCAGAAGAGTATTAACTTTTTTCATGATGGATCGAATCGCTAAAGTGAAAAACGAAAGACTTATATCAGACCAAAGTTTTTGAGAAAAATTTTTTTTGCGAATTTCTCCAATATTTCTGTGTTCTGATAGCCCCCAGAAGAGTTCTAACTTTTATCATGATGGATCGAATCGCTAAAGTGAAAAACGAAAGCCTTATATCAGTCAAACTTCGAAATTTTTGAGTAAAATTATTTTTGCGATTTTCTCCAATATCTGTGTGTTCTGATAACCCCAGAAGAGTATTAACTTTTTTCATGATGGATCGAATCGCTAAAGTGAAAAACGAAAGACTTATATCAGACCAAAATTTTTGAGAAAAATTTTTTTTGCGAATTTCTCCAATATTTCTGTGTTCTGATAGCCGCCAGAAGTGTTCTAACTTTTATCACGATGGATCGAATCGCTAAAGTGAAAAACGAAAGACTTATATCTGTCAGAGTTCGAAATTATTGAGTGAAATTTTTTTTGCGAATTTCTCCAATATTTCTGTGTTCTGATAGCCCCAGAAGAGTATCTAACTTTTATCATGATGGATCGAATCGCTAAAGTGAAAAACGAAAGACTTATATCAGTCAAATTCGAATTTTTGAGTGAAAAATTTTTTTTGCGTATTTCTCCAATATTTCTGTGTTCTGATAACCCTAGAAGAGTATTAACTTTTTTCATGATGGAACGAATCGCTAAAGTGAAAAACGAAAGACTTATATCCAGACCAAAATTTTTGAGAAAAATTTTTTTTGCGAATTTCTCCAATATTTCTGTGTTCTGATACCCCCAGAAGAGTATTAACTTTTTCATGATGGATCGAATCGCTAAAGTGAAAAACGAAAGACTTATATCAGTCAATTCGAAATTTTTGAGTAAAATTTTTTTTGCGAATTTCTCCAATATTTCTGTGTTCTGATAACCCCAGAAGAGTATTAACTTTTTTCATGATGGATCGAATCGCTAAAGTGAAAAACGAAAGACTTATATCAGACCAAAATTTTTGTGAAAAATTTTTTTTGCGAATTTCTCCAATATTTCTGTGTTCTGATAGCCCCCAGAAGAGTTCTAACTTTTATCATGATGCATCGAATCGCTAAAGTGAAAAACGAAAGACTTATATCAGTCAAACTTCGAAATATTTGAGTAAAATTATTTTTGCGATTATCTCCAATATCTGTGTGTTCTGATAACCCCAGAAGAGTATTAACTTTTTTCATGATGGATCGAATCGCTAAAGTGAAAAACGAAAGACTTATATCAGACCAAAATTTTTGAGAAAAATTTTTTTTGCGAATTTCTCCAATATTTCTGTGTTCTCATAGCCACCAGAAGAGTTCTAACTTTTATCATGATGGATCGAATCGCTAAAGTGAAAAACGAAAGACTTATATCAGTCAAACTTCGAAATTTTTGAGTAAAATTATTTTTGGGATTTTCTCCAATATTTGTGTGGGCTGATAACCCCAGAAGAGTATTAACTTTTTTCATGATGGATGGAATCGCTAAAGTGAAAAACGAAAGACTTATATCCGACCAAAATTTTTGAGAAAAATTTTTTTTGCGAATTTCTCCAATATTTCTGTGTTCTGATAGCCCCCAGAAGAGTTCTAACTTTTATCATGATGCATCGAATCGCTAAAGTGAAAAACGAAAGACTTATATCAGTCAAACTTCGAAATTTTTGAGTAAAATTATGTTTGCGATTATCTCCAATATCTGTGTGTTCTGATAACCCCAGAAGAGTATTAACTTTTTTCATGATGGATCGAATCGCTAAAGTGAAAAACGAAAGACTTATATCAGTCAAACTTCGAAATTTTTGAGTAAAATTATTTTTGCGATTTTCTCCAATATTTCTGTATTCTGATAGCCCTCAGAAGAGTATTAAATTTTTTCATGATGGATCGAATGGCTAAAGTGAAAAACGAAAGACTTATATCCGACCAAAATTTTTGCGAAAAATTTTTTTGGCGAATTTCTCCAATATTTCTGTGTTCTGATAGCCCCCAGAAGAGTTCTAACTTTTATCATGATGGATCGAATCGCTAAAGTGAAAAACGAAAGACTTATATCCAGACCGAAATTTTTGAGAGAAATTTTTTTTGCGAATTTCTCCAATATTTCTGTGTTCTGATAGCCCCCAGAAGAGTTCTAACTTTTATCATGATGGATCGAATCGCTAAAGTGAAAAACTAAAGACTTATATCAGTCAAATTTCGACATTTTTGAGTAAAATCATTTTTGCGATTTTCTCCAATATCTGTGTGTTCTGATAACCCCAGAAGAGTATTAACTTTTTTCATGATGGATCGAATCGCTAAAGTGAAAAACGAAAGACTTATATCCGACCAAAATTTTTGAGAAAAATTTTTTTTGCGAATTTCTCCAATATTTCTGTGTTCTGATAGCCCCCAGAAGAGTTCTAACTTTTATCATGATGGATCGAATCGCTAAAGTGAATAACGAAAGACTTATATCAGTCAAACGTCGAAATTTTTGAGTAAAATTATTTTTGCGATTTTCTCCAATATCTGTGTGTTCTGATAACCCCAGAAGAGTATCAAATTTTTTCATGATGGATCGAATGGCTAAAGTGAAAAACGAAAGACTTATATCAGACTTTCGAAATTTTGAGTAAAATTATTTTTGCGAATTTCTCCAATATTTCTGTGTTCTGATAGCCCCCAGAAGAGTTCTAACTTTTATCATGATGGATCGAATCGCTAAAGTGAAAAACGAAAGATATATATCCGACCAAAGTTTTTGAGAAAAATTTTTTTTGCGAATTTCTCCAATATTTCTGTGTTCTGATAGCCCCCAGAAGAGTTCTAACTTTTATCATGATGCATCGAATCGCTAAAGTGAAAAACGAAAGACTTATATCAG
This sequence comes from Solenopsis invicta, assembly GCF_016802725.1. Taxonomy (NCBI): domain Eukaryota; kingdom Metazoa; phylum Arthropoda; class Insecta; order Hymenoptera; family Formicidae; genus Solenopsis; species Solenopsis invicta. The sequence goes on along the minus strand of NC_052669.1, from coordinate 7,486,249 downwards.
TCAAACTTCGAAATTTTTGAGTAAAATTATGTTTGCGATTATGTCCAATATCTGTGTGTTCTGATAACCCCAGAAGAGTATTAACTTTTTTCATGATGGATCGAATGGCTAAAGTGAAAAACGAAAGACTTATATCAGACCAAAATTTTTGTGAAAAATTTTTTTTGCGAATTTTGTCCAATATTACTGTGTTCTGACAGCCCCAAGAAGAGTTCTAACTTTTATCATGATGGATCAAATCGCTAAAGTGAAAAACGAAAGACTTATATCTGTCAGAGTTCGAAATTATTGAGTGAAATTTTATTTGCGTATTTCTCCAATATTTCTGTGTTCTGATAACCCCAGAAGAGTATTAAACTTTTTCATGATGGATCGAATGGCTAAAGTGAAAAACGAAAGACTTATATCAGACAAAAATTTTTGTGAAAAATTTTTTTTGCGAATTTCTCCAATATTTCTGTGTTCTGATAACCCCAGATGAGTATTAACTTTTTTCATGATGGATCGAATCGCTAAAGTGAAAAACGAAAGACTTATATCAGCCCAAAATTTTTGTGAAAAATTTTTTTTGCGAATTTCTCCAATATTTCTGTGTTCTGATAGCCCCCAGAAGAGTTCTAACTTTTATCATGATGCATCGAATCGCTAAAGTGAAAAACGAAAGACTTATATCAGTCAAACTTCGAAATTTTTGAGTAAAATTATTTTTGCGATTTTCTCCAATATCTGTGTGTTCTGATAACCCCAGAAGAGTATCTAACTTTTATCATGATGCATCGAATCGCTAAAGTGAAAAACGAAAGACTTATATCAGTCAAACTTCGAAATTTTTGAGTAAAATTATGTTTGCGATTATCTCCAATATCTGTGTGTTCTGATAACCCCAGAAGAGTATTAACTTTTTTCATGATGGATCGAATCGCTAAAGTGAAAAACGAAAGACTTATATCAGACCAAAATTTTTGAGAAAAATTTTTTTTGCGAATTTCTCCAATATTTCTGTGTTCTGATAGCCACCAGAAGAGTTCTAACTTTTATCATGATGGATCGAATCGCTAAAGTGAAAAACGAAAGACTTATATCAGTCAAACTTCGAAATTATTGAGTAAAATTATTTTTGGGATTTTCTCCAATATTTGTGTGTGCTGATAACCCCAGAATAGTATTAACTTTTTTCATGATGGATCGAATCGCTAAAGTGAAAAACGAAAGACTTATATCCGACCAAAATTTTTGAGAAAAATTTTTTTTGCGAATTTCTCCAATATTTCTGTGTTCTGATAGCCCCCAGAAGAGTTCTAACTTTTATCATGATGGATCGAATCGCTAAAGCGAAAAACGAAAGCCTTATATCCAGACCAAAATTTTTGAGAAAAATTTTTTTTGCGAATTTCTCCAATATTTCTGTGTTCTGATAGCTGCCAGAAATGTTCTAAATTTTATCACCATGGATCGAATTGCTAAAGTGAAAAACGAAAGACTTATATCAGTCAAACTTCGAAATTTTTGAGTAAAATTATGTTTGCGATTATCTCCAATATCTGTGTGTTCTGATAACCCCAGAAGAGTATTAACTTTTTTCATGATGGATCGAATCGCTAAAGTGAAAAACGAAAGACTTATATCAGACCAAAATTTTTGAGAAAAATTTTTTTTGCGAATTTCTCCAATATTTCTGTGTTCTGATAGCCCCAGAAGAGTTCTAACTTTTATCACCATGGATCGAATTGCTAAAGTGAAAAACGGAAAGACTTATATCAGTCAGAGTTCGAAATTTTGAGTAAAATTATTTTTGCGAATTTTCTCCAATATCTCTGTGTTCTGATAACCACCAGAAGAGTATCTAACTTTTATCATGATGGATCGAATCGCTAAAGTGAAAAACGAAAGACTTATATCAGTCAAACTTCAAAATATTTGAGTAAAATTATTTTTGCGAATTATCTCCAATATCTCTGTGTTCTGATAGCCCCAGAAGAGTATCTAACTTTTTTCATGATGGATCGAATCGCTGAAGTGAAAAACGAAAGACTTATATCCTACCAAAATTTTTGAGACAAATTTTTTTTGCGAATTTCTCCAATATTTCTGTGTTCTGATAGCCCCCAGAAGAGTTCTAACTTTTATCATGATGGATCGAATCGCTAAAGTGAAAAACGAAAGACTTATATCAGTCAAACTTCGAAATTTTGAGTAAAATTATTTTTGCGATTTTCTCCAATATTTGTGTGTTCTGATAACCCCAGAAGAGTATTAACTTTTTTCATGATGGATCGAATCGCTAAAGTGAAAAACGAAAGACTTATATACAGACCAAAATTTTTGAGAAAAATTTTTTTGCGAATTTCTCCAATATTTCTGTGTTCTGATAGCCCCCAGAAGAGTTCTAACTTTTATCATGATGGATCGAATCGCTAAAGTGAAAAACGAAAGACTTATATCTGTCAGAGTTCGAAATTATTGAGTGAAATTTTTTTTGCGTATTTCTCCAATATTTCTGTGTTCTGATAGCCCCCAGAAGAGTATCTAACTTTTATCATGATGGATCGAATCGCTAAAGTGAAAAACGAAAGACTTATATCAGTCAAATCGAATTTTTGAGTAAAAATTTTTTTTGCGAATTTCTCCAATATTTCTGTGTTCTGATAACCCCAGAAGAGTATTAACTTTTTTCATGATGGATCGAATCGCTAAAGTGAAAAACGAAAGACTTATATCCGACCAAAATTTTTGCGAAAAATTTTTTTTGCGAATTTCTCCAATATTTCTGTGTTCTGATAGCCACCAGAAGAGTTCTAACTTTTATCATGATGGATCGAATCGCTAAAGTGAAAAACGAAAGACTTATATCGTCAGACTTCGAAATTTTTGAGTGAAAATTTTTTTTGCGATTTCTTCCAATATTTCTGTGTTCTGATAGCCCCAGAAAAGTTCTAACTTTTATCATGATGGATCGAATCGCTAAAGTGAAAAACGAAAGACTTATATCCGTCAAACTTCGAAATTTTTGAGAAAAATTTTTTTTTTGATTTTCTCCAATATTTCTGTGTTCTGATAGCCGCCAGAAGTGTATCTAACTTTTTTCACCATGGATCGAATCGCTAAAGTGAAAAACGAAAGACTTATATCTGTCAGAGTCCGAAATTATTCAGTGAAATTTTTTTTGCGAATTTCTCCAATATTTCTGTGTTCTGATAGCCACCAGAAGAGTTCTAACTTTTATCATTATGGATCGAATCGCTAAAGTGAAAAACGAAAGACTTATATCAGTCAAACTTCGAAATTTTTGAGTAAAATTATTTTTGCGATTTTCTCCAATATTTGTGTGTTCTGATAACCCCAGAAGAGTATTAACTTTTTCATGATGGATCGAATCGCTAAAGTGAAAAACGAAAGACTTATATCAGACCAAAGTTTTTGAGAAAAATTTTTTTTGCGAATTTCTCCAATATTTCTGTGTTCTGATAGCCGCCAGAAGTGTTCTAACTTTTATCACCATGGATCGAATTCGCTAAAGTGAAAAACGAAAGACTTATATCTGTCAGAGTTCGAAATTATTGAGTGAAATTTTTTTTGCGAATTTCTCCAATATTTCTGTGTTCTGATAGCCCCAGAAGAGTTCTAACTTTTATCATGATGGATCGAATCGCTAAAGTGGAAAACGAAGACTTATATCAGTCAAACTTCGAAATTTTTGAGTAAAATATATTTTTGCGATTTTCTCCAATATCTGTGTGTTCTGATAACCCCAGAAGAGTATTAACTTTTTCCATGATGGATCGAATCGCTAAAGTGAAAAACGAAAGACTTATATCCGACCAAATTTTGTGAAAAATTTTTTTTGCGAATTTCTCCATATTCTCTGTGTTCTGATAGCCCCCAGAAGAGTTCTAACTTTTATCATGATGGATCGAATTCGCTAAAGTGAAAAACGAAAGACTTATATCTGTCAGACTTCGAAATTTTTGTGTAAAATTATTTCTGCGATTTTCTCCAATATCTGTGTGTTCTGATAACCCCAGAAGAGTATTAACTTTTTTCATGATGGATCGAATCGCTAAAGTGAAAAAGGAAAGACTTATATCCGACCAAAATTTTTGCGAAAAATTTTTTTTGCGAATTTCTCCTATATTTCTGTGTTCTGATTGCCCCCAGAAGAGTTCTAACTTTTATCATGATGGATCGAATCGCTAAAGTGAAAAACGAAAAACTTATATCAGTCAGAGTTCGAAATTATTGAGTGAAATTTTTTTTGCGAATTTCTCCAATATTTCTGTGTTCTGATAGCCCCCAGAAGAGTTCTAACTTTTATCATGATGGTTCGAATCGCTAAAGTGAAAACGAAAGACTTATATCAGACAACCTTCGAAATTTTTGAGTAAAACTATTTTTGCGATTATCTCCAATATCTGTGTGTTCTGATAACCCCAGAAGAGTATTAACTTTTTTCATGATGAATCGAATCGCTAAAGTGAAAAACGAAAGACTTATATCCAACCAAAATTTTTGAGAAAAATTTTTTTTTGCAAATTTTTCCAATATTTCTGTGTTCTGATAGCCCCCAGAAGAGTTCTAACTTTTATCATGATGGATCGAATCGCTAAAGTGAAAAACGAAAGACTTATATCAGTCAGAGTTCGAAATTATTGAGTGAAATTTTTTTTGCGTATTTCTCCAATATTTCTGTGTTCTGATAGCCCCCAGAAGAGTTCTAACTTATATCATGATGGATCAAATCGCTAAAGTGAAAAACAAAAGACTTATATCAGTCAAACTTCGAAATTTTTGAGTTAAATTATTTTTGCGATTTTCTTCAATATCTGTGTGTTCTGATAACCCCAGAAGAATATTAACTTTTTTCATGATGGATCGAATCGCTAAAGTGAAAAACGAAAGACTTATATCAGACCAAAATTTTTGAGAATAATTTTTTTTGCGAATTTCTCCAATATTTCTGTGTTCTGATAGCCGCCAGAAGTGTTCTAACTTTTATCACGATGGATCGAATCGCTAAAGTGAAAAACGAAAGACCTATATGTGTCAGGGTTCGAAATTATTGAGTGAAATTTTTTTTGCGAATTTCTCCAATAATTCTGTGTTCTGATAGCCCTAGAAGAGTTCTAACTTTTATCATAATGGATCAAATCGCTAAAGTGAAAAACGAAAGACTTATATCAGACCAAAATTTTTGAGAAAAATTTTTTTTGCGAATTTCTCCAATATTTCTGTGTTCTGACAGCCGCCAGAAGTGTTCTAACTTTTATCACGATGGATCAAATCGATAAAGTGAAAAACGAAAGACTTACATCTGTCAGAGTTCGAAATTATTGAGTGAAATTTTTTTTGCGAATTTCTCCAATATTTCTGTGTGCTCATAGCCACCAGAAGAATTCTAACTTTTATCATGATGGATCGAATTGCTAAAGTGAAAAACGAAAGACTTATATCAGTCAAACTATGAAATTTTTGAGTGAAATTATTTTTGCGATTTTCTCCAATATTTGTGTGTGGTGATAACCCCAGAAGAGTATTAACTTTTTTCATGATGGATCGAATCGCTAAAGTGAAAAACGAAAGACTTATATCAGTCAAACTTCGAAATTTTTGAGTAAAATTATTTTTGCGATTTTCTCCAATATTTGTGTGTTCTGATAACCCCAGAAGAGTATTAAATTTTTTCATGATGGATCGAATGGCTAAAGTGAAAAACGAAAGACTTATATCAGACCAAAATTTTTGTGAAAAATTTTTTCTGCGAATTTCTCCAGTATTTCTGTGTTCTGATAGCTCCCAGAAGAGTTTTAACTTTTATCATGATGCATCGAATCGCTAAAGTGAAAAACGAAAGACTTATATCAGTCAAACTTCGAAATTTTTGAGTAAAACTATTTTTGCGATTTTCTCCAATATCTGTGTGTTCTGATAACCCCAGAAGAGTATTAACTTTTTTCATGATGGATCGAATCGCTAAACTGAAAAACGAAAGACTTATATAAGACCAAAATTTTTGAGAAAAATTTTTTTTGCGAATTTCTCCAATATTTCTGTGTTGTGATAGCTGCCAGAAGTGTTCTAACTTTTATCACCATGGATCGAATTGCTAAAGTGAAAAACGAAAGACTTATATCTGTCAGATTTCGAAATTTTTGAGTAAAATTATTTTTGCGATTATCTCCAATATCTGTGTGTTCTGATAACCCCAGAAGAGTATTAACTTTTTTCATGATGGATCGAATCGCTAAAGTGAAAAAGGAAAGACTTATATCACACCAAAATATTTGAGAAAAATTTTTTTTTCGAATTTCTCCAATATTTCTGTGTTCTGATAGCCCCAGAAGAGTTCTAACTTTTATCATGATGGATCGAATAGCTAAAGTGAAAAACGAAAGACTTATATCAGTCAAACTTCGAAACTTTTGAGTAAAATTATTTTTGCGGTTTTCTCCAATATCTGTGTGTTCTGATAACCCCAGAAGAGTATTAACTTATTTCATGATGGATCGAATCACTAAAGTGAAAAACGAAAGACTTATATCCGACCAAAATTTTTGCGAAAAATTTTTTTTGCGAATTTCTCCAATATTTCTGTGTTCTGATTGCCCCCAGAAGAGTTCTAACTTTTATCATGATGGATCGAATCGCTAAAGTGAAAAACGAAAGACTTATATCAGACCAAAATTTTTGAGAAAAATTTTTTTGCGAATTTCTCCAATATTTCTGTGTTCTGATAGCCACCAGAAAAGTTCTAACTTTTATCATGATGGATCGAATCGCTAAAGTGAAAAACGAAAGACTTATATCAGTCAGACTTCGAAATTTTTGAGTAAAATTTTTTTGCGAATTTCTCCAATATTTCTGTGTTCTGATAGCCCCCAGAAGAGTATCTAACTTTTATCATGATGGATCGAATCGCTAAAGTGAAAAACGAAAGACTTATATCAGACCAAAATTTTTGAGAAAAATTTTTTTTGCGAATTTCTCCAATATTTCTGTGTTCTGATAGCCACCAGAAGAGTTCTAACTTTTATCATGATGGATCGAATCGCTAAAGTGAAAAACGAAAGACTTATATCAGTCAGACTTCGAAATTTTTGAGTAAAATTATTTTTGCGATTTTCTCCAATATCTGTGTGTTCTGATAACCCCAGAAGAGTTTAACTTTTATCATGATGGATCGAATCGCTAAAGTGAAAAACGAAAGACTTATATCAGTCAAACTTCGAAATTTTTGAGTAAAATTATTTTTGCGATTTTCTCCAATATCTGTGTGTTCTGATAACCCCAGAAGAGTATTAACTTTTTTCATGATGGATCGAATCGCTAAAGTGAAAAACGAAAGACTTATATCAGTCAGAGTTCGAAATTATTGAGTGAAATTTTTTTTGCGTATTTCTCCAATATTTCTGTGTTCTGATAGCCCCCAGAAGAGTTCTAACTTATATCATGATGGATCAAATCGCTAAAGTGAAAAACAAAAGACTTATATCAGTCAAACTTCGAAATTTTTGAGTATAATTATTTTTGCGATTTTCTCCAATATTTGTGTGTTCTGATAACCCCAGAAGAGTATTAAATTTTTTCATGATGGATCGAATCGCTAAAGTGAAAAACGAAAGACTTATATCAGACCAAAATTTTTGAGAAAAATTTTTTTTGCGAATTTCTCCAATATTTCTGTGTTCTGACAGCCGCCAGAAGTGTTCTAACTTTTATCACGATAGATCGAATCGCTAAAGTGAAAACGAAAGACTTATATCAGTCAAACTTCGAAATTTTTGAGTAAAATTATTTTTGCGAATTTCTCCAATATTTCTTTGTTCTGATAGCCCCCAGAAGAGTTCTAACTTTTATCATGATGGATCGAATCGCTAAAGTGAAAAACGAAAGACTTATATCTGTCAGAGTTCGAAATTATTGAGTGAAATTTTTTTTGCGAATTTCTCCAATATTTCTGTGTTCTGAATGCCACCAGAAGAGTTCTAACTTTTATCATGATGGATCGAATCGCAAAAGAGAAAAACGAAAGACTTATATCAGTCAGAGTTCGAAATTATTGAGTGAAATTTTTTTTTGCGAATTTCTCCAATATTTCTGTGTTCTGATAGCCACCAGAAGAATTCTAACTTTTATCATGATAGATCGAATCGCTAAAGTGAAAACGAAAGACTTATATCAGTCAAACTTCGAAATTTTTGAGTAAAATTATTTTTGCGAATTTCTCCAATATTTCTTTGTTCTGATAGCCCCCAGAAGAGTTCTAACTTTTATCATGATGGATCGAATCGCTAAAGTGAAAAACGAAAGACTTATATCAGTCAAACTTCGAAATTTTTGAGTAAAATTTTTTTTGCGAATTTCTCCAATATTTCTGTGTTCTGATAGCCCCAGAAGAGTTCTAACTTTTTCATGATGGATCGAATCGCTAAAGTGAAAAACGAAAGACTTATATCAGTCAACTTCGAAATTTTTGAGTAAAATTTTTTTGCGAATTTCTCCAATATCTCTGTGTTCTGATAACCCCAGAAGAATATTAACTTTTTTCATGATGGATCGAATCGCTAAAGTGAAAAACGAAAGACTTATATCAGACCAAAATTTTTGTGAAAAATTTTTTTTGCGAATTTCTCCAATATTTCTGTGTTCTGATAGCCCCCAGAAGAGTTCTAACTTTTATCATGATGCATCGAATCGCTAAAGTGAAAAACGAAAGACTTATGTCAGTCAAACTTCGAAATTTTTGAGTAAAATTGTTTTTGCGATTTTCTCCAATATTTGTGTGTTCTGATAACCCCAGAAGAGTATTAAATTTTTTCATGATGGTTCGAATCGCTAAAGTGAAAAACGTTTGACATATCAGACCAAAATTTTTCAGAAAAATTTTTTTTGCGATTTTCTCCAATATTTCTGTGTTCTGATAGCCACCAGAAGAGTTTTAACTTTTATCATGATGGTTCGAATCGCTAAAGTGAAAACGAAAGACTTATATCAGTCAAACTTCGAAATTTTTGAGTAAAATTATTTTTGCGAATTTCTCCAATATTTCTTTGTTCTGATAGCCCCCAGAAGAGTTCTAACTTTTATCATGATGGATCGAATCGCTAAAGTGAAAAACGAAAGACTTATATCTGTCAGATTTCGAAATTATTGAGTGAAATTTTTTTTGCGAATTTCTCCAATATTTCTGTGTTCTGATAGCCACCAGAAGAGTTCTAACTTTTATCATGATGGATCGAATCGCTAAAGTGAAAAACGAAAGACTTATATCTGTCAGAGTTCGAAATTATTGAGTGAAATTTTTTTTGCGAATTTCTCCAATAGTTCTGTGTTCTGATAGCCCTAGAAGAGTTCTAACTTTTATCATAATGGATCCAATCGCTAAAGTGAAAAACGAAAGACTTATATCAGACCAAAATTTTTGTGAAAAATTTTTTTTGCGAATTTCTCCAATATTTCTGTGTTCTGATAGCCCCCAGAAGAGTTCTAACTTTTATCATGATGCATCGAGTCGCTAAAGTGAAAAACGAAAGACTTATGTCAGTCAAACTTCGAAATTTTTGAGTAAAATTATTTTTGCGATTTTCTCCAATATTTGTGTGTTCTGATAACCCCAGAAGAGTATTAAATTTTTTCATGATGGTTCGAATCGCTAAAGTGAAAAACGAAAGACTTATATCAGACCAAAATTTTTCAGAAAAATTTTTTTTGCGAATTTCTCCAATATTTCTGTGTTCTGATAGCCACCAGAAGAGTTCTAACTTTTATAATGATGGTTCGAATCGCTAAAGTGAAAACGAAAGACTTATATCAGTCAAACTTCGAAATTTTTGAGTAAAATTATTTTTGCGAATTTCTCCAATATTTCTGTGTTCTGATAGCTGCCAGAAGTTTTCTAACTTTTATCACCATGGATCGAATCGCTAAAGTGAAAAACGAAAGACTTATATCAGTCAGAGTTCGAAATTATTGAGTGAAATTTTTTTTTGCGAATTTCTCCAATATTTCTGTGTTCTGATAGCCACCAAAAGAATTCTAACTTTTATCATGATAGATCGAATCGCTAAAGTGAAAAACGAAAGACTTATATCTGTCAGAGTTCGAAATTATTGAGTGAAATTTTTTTTGCGTATTTCTCCAATATTTCTGTGTTCTGATAACCCCAGAAGAGTATTAACTTTTTTCATGATGGATCGAATCGCTAAAGTGAAAAACGAAAGACTTATATCAGACCAAAATTTTTGTGAAAAATTTTTTTTGCGAATTTCTCCAATATTTCTGTGTTCTGATAACCCCAGATGAGTATTAACTTTTTTCATGATGGATCGAATCGCTAAAGTGAAAAACGAAAGACTTATATCAGACCAAAATTTTTGTGAAAAATTTTTTTTGCGAATTTCTCCAATATTTCTGTGTTCTGATAGCCCCCAGAAGAGTTCTAACTTTTATCATGATGCACCGAATCGCTAAAGTGAAAAACGAAAGACTTATGTCAGTCAAACTTCGAAATTTTTGAGTAAAATTATTTTTGCGATTTTCTCCAATATTTGTGTGTTCTGATAACCCCAGAAGAGTATTAAATTTTTTCATGATGGTTCGAATCGCTAAAGTGAAAAACGAAAGACTTATATCAGACCAAAATTTTTGAGAAAAATTTTTTTTGCGAATTTCTCCAAATTTTCTGTGTTCTGATAGCCGCCAGAAGTGTTCTAACTTTTATCACCATGGATCGAATCGCTAAAGTGAAAAACGAAAGACTTATATCTGTCAGAGTTCGAAATTATTGAGTGAAATTTTTTTTGCGAATTTCTCCAATAGTTCTGTGTTCTAATAGCCCTAGAAGAGTTCTAACTTTTATCATAATGGATCGAATCGCTAAAGTGAAAAACGAAAGACTTATATCAGTCAAAATTCGAAATTTTTGAGTAAAATTTTTTTTGCCATATTCTCCAATATTTCTGTGTTCTGACAGCCCCCAGAAGAGTTCCAACTTTTATCACAATTGATCGAATCGCTAAAGTAAAGAACGAAGGCTTATATCAGTCAAAGTTCGAAATTTTTGAGTAAAATTTTTTTTGCGAATTTCTCCAATATTTCTGTGTTCTGGTAGCCCCCCAAAGAGTTCTAGCTTTTATGATAATGGATCGAATCGCTAAAGTGAAAAACGAAATGGTTATATCAGTCAAAGTTCGAAATATTTGAATAAACTTTTTTTTGACGATTTCTCCAATATCTCTGTGTTCTGATATCCCCCAGAAGAGTTCTAACTTTTATCATGATGAATCGAATCGCTAAAGTGAAAAACGAAAGACTTATATCAGTTAGAGTTCGAAATTATTGAGTGAAATTTTTTTTGCGAATTTCTTTAATATTTCTGTGTTCTGATAGCCACCAGAAGAGTTCTAACTTTTATCATGATGGATCGTATCGCTAAAGTGAAAAACGAAAGACTTATATCAGTCAAACTTCGAAATTTTGAGTAAAATTATTTTTGCGATTTTCTCCAATATCTGTGTGTTCTTATATCCCCAGAAGAGTATTATCTTTTTTCTTGATGGGTCGAATCGCTAAAGTGAAAAACGAAAGACTTATATCACACCAAAATTTTTGAGAAAAATTTTTTTTGCGAATTTCTCCAATATTTCTGTTTTCTGGTAGCCTTTTTTTTTTTTTTTTTGCTGACGGAGAGGTAATGCGTTACCGCATACCCCAGACCTCGGGGGAGGCCTGGTGGTTATGTGGGGCTCTTCCCCGCCGACGACGTGTCGGCGGAGACATACCCTCTAAAACCCCTCCGGGTGTCCGGCTCTGGTCCTTGACTGTGGGACTCCGGGAACGCGTGCAGCATGCTTCCGGAGCCCTTCGGACCGGTCGGCCGAGGCCGACTCAGCACGCCGGAGGCACCCTGGTACAGGTCCTCCGGCATGGCCGTGAGGCCAAGCCGGCCTCAGGTCGGCGGAGAGGGACACCAGCCCTCCCCCGCCTCTTCCCCTTGTGATGTTTACGGGGGTAATGCCCGGGAGTCCGGCCCCCCGGCCGGATGTCCCGGGCCCCTACGCGCCGGACTAGCCCGGCGCGGCGGCATACTCTTCTCCGTGTGTGGGGAGGAGGAGATAGGAAGGAGTTCCTTCCCCTCCCCCCACCAGCACCCCGGCGAGGCGCTACAGGGGGAGCGATGGCGCATTGAGACGGGCGATCGCTCCCCCGGACCGTTAAGTCAGGTTTGCCTCGCCGGGCTCACTTACATGGTGAGCTGCCCTCCTCCCACGGCTGCCCCTCCCGAAAGCTGGGCCGGCAGCCGCAGGGGAGTAGGGTCGCTCCCTTTCTTCATTCCCGTGGCGGTCGCCGTCGTCCCTCTCCTCCACGATAGTGGCCTGGGAGGGGGCGACCGCCACGGCTCTTCTGCCCCGCCGCCGCCCGCTGGAACTCCTAGGGCGGGGGAGGTAGTTTCTTCTCCGTCGGGGCGGACGGGGCGGGGGCCGAGACGAAGCGTGACCCCCGTCTCCGCCGCCCCTTCTGTTCCTCGCGTCGCCTGGGGGCATACGACGCGTATTGTCATTTGTAAATCATACGTATGCATGTATATGCCATTGTAACATAATAAAAAAAGAGTGGGTGCTTTCTAGTCTCTCTACGTCCCTGCGCAGAAATCGTCCGAAATCCTCTTTCTGAATTTTACGGCCTAAACGTAGCACGAAAAACGTTAAGGATCGAGAGGGGAGTGAAGAGGAGGGTATGCATAGAGATAACATCGCTGCTTGCTCCATGTCTATCACCGCGATGCTTTTTCTCTCTCTAACTGAAGGCCTAAACAATTAAAGGACAATCACGTTAAAAGAGAAAGAGAGAAAGAGTGAGAGAGAGAAAGAAAGAGTTGCGTCAAGATTTAAAAAAATTAAAAAAGCTAATTTTTTCAAAAGCATAATTTGAAGATATTTAAATAATAAAGAATTATGTAAAAATAAAAAGATGGTATATTTATTCGTGGAAGGACATTTATTTCTTCTTCATATGATGCGATGTTAATTATAATTATTTTTTAAGTACTGCGTAAAATGAATGTTTCTTTATTAAAGAACCAAATTTTCTCTGTTACTATTAAACATCTTTTTTAAGTAAAAATATGATTGTGCAAAATATGGGCATAAACGTATTGATATGTATTAATATCAATGTTAATGTAAATAATTCAGACTATAATAAATAAAAAATTACGCGAAAGTAGACGTAATTAATTATTTGTGCACATTCTCGACCCCTGTTCTGGATGCAACATACGCGATACGCGTCAGATTTTATTTGCAGCAAAATGGATGTTAGCACGGACAACAACCTACATCCATTTCTCGAGAGATGGATGTGGGTTGTTGTCCGTGCTAACATCCACACTGTTTTTAACGGCGGGTTGCAAAATGGATGTGACACGTAGTTCCCATTCTGACCAGAATAGATGTGCGTCACTAGTGTACGGGAGTTTCGAAGCGTTATAGGAAAAAGGCCGCCATGGCCGCTCTCAGGTTCCTCTTTGGTCACGTTGAAGCTTTTGATAATTAATAAAAATGGGTAACGCCGCAGCGAAAGTAGAAGAAACAAAATCAGAAGAAAAGAAGAAACTGAAACCCTGCTGCGCCTGTCCTGAAACCAAGAAAGCGAGAGATGAATGGTTCGTAACACTATTTTTAAATCACAGAGTTGTACGCGATTATAGGTTAAGAATGTTGCTCTTTCTCATTGAACGGAGTCCTTTGATTTATACTAAGGTTGTACTGTAAATTTCAATTACGTCTATATAAATTGTTTACATATTGTTTATGAATTTTTTTTATGTAGGCAATACAAGCAATGTAAATTATTATAAGTATATAACACAATACCGAGAAAAGTAATTGAATTATAATTACTGTTAATATATCTGATTTTGAGCATTGTTAAAGTAAAAATATATCTATTATTAAAAATAAAAATATGCAATTAAATATTTCTGATAAAATCTGAATTTTTTATGATGCACTGATTATTGTTTACATATGTAATACTTGAAATATAGTTAATATTGTATATATGTAATGTATATCTGTTTATATGTAAATGCCTAGCTCTGATTTATATTTTAATACAGCTGTATCATTTAGATTCTAATTTAAGGCTGTGTTTAAAATAATCAAAGAAAACTAATGTGTATCTTTTTATAAATACTATGAAAAATTTTGTATATAAAAGGCTTTATATCATAAAATTATGTTTTACGTTTTCAGTATTATAACAAAAGGCGAAGAAAAATGCGGCGACCTCATAGAAGCACATAAAGCTTGTATGCGATCAATGGGATTTAATATATAAAACATAGAAGAGCAATAAATATCTCAACATTAAAAATGTTTGTTATAAGGATCATACTTCATAAAAAATCTTAAGAAGTCTCAGGTTATATATTTACAGGTCTCCTCTGTATATCTCTGTAAATAATTTACTTTGTAGAAATTTCTAATAAGAATAAATTATTATGTTTATAAAGCTACAAAAGTTTCATTTGAATTGATTTTGTGTTGAATGAAGGAATATTGTGTTGAATTTGAGGAATATGATATGGACGTTATTAATGTAATTATATATAAGAAATAAAAATCATTCAGTTTTTTAAATGAGTTTTATCAGTCTTGATGTTCTTTCTCTATTTGCTTTTGTTAGAACAAGATGTGCAGGAGAGTAAGGAGCAAAGCCATATTGGGAATTCTAACAAAGCATATATTTTAATTTGATGTGTGGCTATAATGCGAAGGTTTTACTCTTGCATAACAATTCCACAGCTTGGTTTCCCTGAACACTCCAAATAATGAACAGATTCTTAAATCGATACATGGTGAAATCTTCGGTACTATAATTGTAATTTATCATTTTCGATAGTTTTTTTTTACAGCCAGTCAATAATGTTATTGCAATGTGGTCCTACTGGGCTGAAAGACAAACTTACATTTGACTGGTGCACCATAAATATCGAAGCTATAAAACAACGCGACGCGACGTTTCCACGAGGCAATGCCTCATAGAGTGTCGCAAATATATCTTTAACTATAATAAATAGATCTTAGATATATCAGTACAATTTATGAAATATGATAAGAGTAATAATAAGAATTCACTAACTCACATAATCATCAAGTGTATAATATAAGTAACAAGTAAATGGACTTTTTTTTCATCTATTCTCTCATTCACAGCATTGCGTTGAACTTACGATCTAAGACATAAGTAGCCTAAAGATTGGATAATTAAATAGAATATTTATAATTAATATGAAAGTAGTTGTACTTCATGTGTGGGCAAGTGAAATACGATATAACGAAGAGTGTGCAGATGTGTAATATATGTGTATGTGTGTGTGTACATGTGTGTATATGTATATATAGTATATAATATATATAATATATGAAAATGCGATTTTTTTGGTCACTTTTGCAGACACTCCAGATTCCTTTGTAGAAGCGTTTTAGCAATCAAAATGCGTCAAAGAATATCTTTCATATTGTTATATAAAATTTGTCGTAAGGTATACACCGTACGGCTCTCGGCACTTTTTATATTGACTAAAAGTCGACAACGCTTTGATGGAAATCTTTGTCACAGATTGTAAGATGTGGAACGAGACAAGTGCTGGGAATACCGTGTTGTGATTCTGGAGCGTTTCCAAGAGTGCGTCCGTCAGACGTATATGAGTGATTAGCGTCGTATATTGATAACAGCATCACAGCTACGAAAAAGTCTCGGTTTCCAAGCTCTGCCACGGCTTTTTCGATGATGCAACCGATCGATACAAGACGATTGGTCGACTAGGGTTAGCACAGCCTGTTCGGTGCGACGAAAATTGAGCAGAACATTTTGGACAAGAAATGACGGTTGATTTAACACTATCTTTTCACGCCCCATTTGTCTCGATCTGATAATCTTCTTCGCAAAAATTTACACGCACTTAGTATGACAAATTTTTTTATTTAAGATTAAGAACTTTCTCCGTTCAGGAATAACGTACTTGTTTACAACGACGCGACAAAGAGCCTTCTTTTGATATTTAAATACTAGCTCCGCAAAATTGTTCACCGCGTCACAGGCTTCGCGCGGGACGATTCGAGAAGTCAGTCCATTGTTAACGGCTAGAGAGATGCAAGAATATATTGTTAAATAATATGATCTGCAATCTATATGTACTACAATGGAATAAGTCTGCTAGCTGTAAAAGAACATAGGACATCGCGGTCACGTAACTTCAAAGATGTCAGATAAGATTGGTTTGAGGCAGTAGTCTATAGTCTTCGCTCGAGGCTTGATCATTTTTCGGACCAGCAACTCTCACCTGTCTTCAGGAATTCGTATTGATCGTAATACTTTACTTTGCTGAAAAAAAACAGAAATACGAGAAGCGAAATAGGCGCGTCGTATATGAATATTAATAAGAGACGTCTATATTAGCTGATATAATAGAAACGTCTGTATTACCTGATACTGCGCTTCTATATCCATAGTACCGGTTACAGCCACAACTTGATACTGTCTAGCCTTCATGGCCGCAGTAGATTTCCGTACGAGCCTCATTGCGCCAGGCGCGCTACTCGTACTATTAAAATGTGTCATTTGCGCTGGACTATGACTCGGATCCAGTACCAGCATGGTTATCGAACCATCCCTTATCTGCTCCACGCCCATTATCGTTCTGCTGTGCCCTGAATTTATTAACATTGACTATGTTAGCTTTGATTTAACTTCTGGAAAAAAAGAACATTTACCTTGATGTTGAAGATAAAGAGGTGGCTTGAACTCTTCACAACGTTGAAAGTATTGTAGGACCCAATTGAACAACTCGGGATGGCCGCCGTCTGCGCTAGTAGGTTTATGAAAGTCCACCAGCTGACACCTGTACAAAGTCAGGGAGAGAAAAATGTGCGTCGTATGATTTGACAACCGATCGCGATCATGGAACTTACTTTATCCTCAAACTAGACAGCAGCGTGAATACTTCCGTGGCGCCGATCCACTTCCTAGTGTTAACGAGTTTACCACCGAGCTGTTCCGCGCCCTGGATATCAAAGCCCTGCGCCCACGCCCATTCGATCATCTTCTGCAGTCTCGAGATCGATGGCATGGAGCTGCGCTGGGGATTCTCCGTAGAGCTGTTACCGCCGGCTCCAGAACTCCAAGCTTTGTAAACCAGATCGTTATATCCTGTGTGCTGCAAGAGAGACGAGATTAACATTTGCATGTTTCTGTATCCACAGCCCCACCCCTTATCGCCGTAAGTCGACGCGTAATGGTCCACAGTGGAACACATCCAGGTATTCACTACATTACTGCAAGCCTGACTAATGGCTCGTACTTTTGGGACCAGCCCTGCAAAAGAACAAATATGCTATGAAGATTCTCAGATGAAGGTTCTTGAATCTTTTTGTACAAAGGACATTGCAAATCATCCTTACCGCGCGTACAAGAACTGCCATCGTCGATACCGCTACTCTCGGCGACTCTGAGCTCGATTTGCCTCTCAAAGAAATCGGCTACCGTCATTTCGCCTGCATACACAGCCCGCTGCATATTGGTGACGCTCTGTTCTCTAAAGTTACCCTGATTATCCATACCGTACTGCGCCCTCAGCA
Source organism: Solenopsis invicta (assembly GCF_016802725.1). Classification (NCBI taxonomy): domain Eukaryota; kingdom Metazoa; phylum Arthropoda; class Insecta; order Hymenoptera; family Formicidae; genus Solenopsis; species Solenopsis invicta. Next base: position 7,468,613 of record NC_052669.1, on the reverse strand, counting down.
TCTCGAATTCACGCTGTTCGCGCAGTTTTCTCACTTCCTTTTCTCTCCTCTCCATGTCCTTCGCTAGCATACGATCGGTCGACACGTCCGGCGTCATGGGCGACGGCGTGCTCTTTTTGCTAAAGTGTTCTTCGATGTGTGCCATTAGGTCGTCATTATTTTTAAATAATGTGCTAAGACATACTGGACAGGCAGGCGTTGAGTCACTACCGATGGTAGCTGTATCGGATTGTGAGCTTGTTCCATTTGCAGGGCTAATAAAATAAATATCATCATTAAACATTTATCATAATTGTGCTATTAATCCACTATTATTTCATAATCGTATGGCTATTTTGAAAATTGCAAGTGGATCTTACCTAAGTATATCTTTGTGCTCGATATTGACATGTAACTCAAGGTCAGAAGAATTTGGAAAAGACGTAACGCAAAGGGGGCAGTTGAAGACTCCATCCCGCGACGGCGGTGACTCCGGCGGGAAGGACGGCGAGGTGAGATCAAAATGTTGGCGATTGATATGCTCTTCCAGCCTCAACGGACTGTCGGAACTGTAGGGGCACATTGGACACTCCTGCACTGGAAGTTTCGGGGAAGCGTGCGAGCGCAATTGTAGATTTAGGCCTGAACGCAGCGGTGAACCTTGACCCGCTGCACCCTCCAACACTGAACAAGAAGAAGCTAAACATTCATTCCCATTCATTCCCTGATGAAAATTTCTCTCAGAATTTTGATATGAATTTTAAAATGTTTCAGAATTCAAATACATGAAAAATTCTAAGATGTAGATTTAATATTTTTGAAAAGTGTTCCAATTAAATATAATTTTAAAACTTTTTAGAAATTTTTTCAGCTTTTTTATACAAATCTTAGAATATTTCAGAATTCACATACATGAAGCATTCCAAGTAGATATAGATTTATTGAAAAGTGTTCCAATATAAAATCTCTGAGAAAATTTTTCACCAGATTGTTCTCACGTCTACAGTTTGAACATGTATATATCCGTTACCGGCATTGGCATTGTTACTGTTGTTATTGTTGTTATTATTATTCACGTTGGGATTTGCCACTTGGACGTCCGGTTTCCTCGACGACTGCTGTTGTTGTTGCTGTTGTTGTTGCTGTTGTTGATGCTGCTGCTGCTGTTGTTGCTTAACGTGCTGCCCCAGAGAGCTGCCCCAGCCATTCTGCAGATGAGGTGGTCGCAGGGACATGGACGGCGAGAGCGCCCGGCACTCGTCGCGTCTGTGCTCGTCCAGCAGCGAGTCGTCGTCGATGAACGCCATCATATCATTCTCCGGAGTGCTGTAAAAATACAAGCAGGTCGTCACTGATTTCTAACTGCTACAGTAATGGAGCATGTCTATATTAAGCATTTTCCAACAAGAGACACAAGAACACAGTGCTACACAGTGAGTTATCCTTGTTTAAAATTGACAAACGACAAGGATAAAATGACCCAGGAAGCATGAACATTGCTGCAATGAGGATTGGTGAGGAATCTGAGGATTCACTGTGTATTGTGTACTGTGTCGCTTATTGGGAAATGTCTATATTTATGTACAAGCGTGTACTGATACGAATGTCGCGAGTTCGGTCTCTCAAATACTGTCGTCGTATATTAGAAAACATGTATTACGTTTCAATTAACAAACTCCACTTGTCATCGTCGACACATTGTCGTTTCCTCGCCGTCGGCCACGTGAATAAATTTAGCCCAGTTTCGACGATACTGGCACGCTTCGTCCCATCTTGTCGAGATCGATTTCGCAACTTTTTCACTTTCGTCCGGGGACCCTTGTACATGTTTGTTGTTGACGATGATACGACCGTTGGTTGTATGTATACATATACCTCGTCAGTCGTAATGACAAGCGCTTTAAATGCTTTAAACTTTGAAGTCTTTAAACTGTTCGAGCTAGTCATGTGCTCCGTTGGCGGGAATTAGGTGCCGGTAAACGTTTTGCTGACGGTAACTTTATTACCGATAATGCTAACCGATTTATTGGCGCGTCGATAAATTGTCGATAAACACAGTTAAAATGCGTGACATTCAATAAATGATAAAACCAATAAATAATCGCTGATAAAAAATTGTTATCGCAACTTCATAAGAAATTTATGCATCTACTGTTTTTTTTTATAAATGCGAACGTCATGAGATATTGGTCAACTTATTGACGAGTGCTGACATCTTTCGTTCATTTCGCGATTTATTTCTCTCAATGTTTAAATTATGAATAATTCTAACAATTATTTATTAATGTGATTTTAGCTGATCGAACATGTCACGACTGGAAACAATATACTGGGATAAATCTAATCGCGATTACATATAGAAATTTTTAGTCGAGATTTTCGCTTAATTGACTAAATCTATTCGACATAATTACTTGTTTTAATTATACATGTTAAAGCTGAATTTCTTAAATCAAAATGTCGATTGACTTGCCGGGAGTTTTGGAAGAATATATTTCTTTTAATTTGCATTATTATTATAACTGATCTGTTTTATTATTATTACTTTTATTCATTATTAAAAAAAAAATGGGATAAAACGGAATAAGAAATTGAACGTCATGACTATCATTGTAACATACATTGAAAACAAAAGGTAGACGAATCATAGAAGTTTAAATTGACACTAGGAAAAATGTTACCTATCAATGTATTAATTGTTTAATAGTAATTTAATATGATTTTGAACATAATCATATTAATGCTTTTTCTTTCTCTTCCCGTGAAAATAAAATTTAGTAGTTTCCTAATCGACACAATTTGTAATTATTTTAATTTACTTTAAATAAAATACTTTATATAATGAATATTTCGTGATAATTATATTGTAATTACTTGTATCTATTGCTTTCTTTTATGTAAATGCAAATATGTAAAATGTGCAAATGCTACTATTTACATAATAAATGTATGGTTTTTAAATATTAGAACCATACAGACGTAGTAACTTTCACGATATATGAAATGTGATACTGACATTTCTAGCTATCCCAGCAAACACCACGTTACATGTAATGTAAATGTTAGTTGTAATTTCCCACTCAACAATGTAACTGTTATATAACACACTCGTTATATATTACGTTACATGTAACGTTGTGTTTGGTGGGATTATATAGTAAACACATAACTAATATGTTGACTAGGTTTAAATTGCGTGCTAATGTATTTAATTAATCTACTCGATTTTATCCCGTTTCTTTTTCTAACTGTATAAAGCATTAAAACGTAATGATACGAGTTGAAAAAAATTTACATTTTTTAATACTAGAGAAGTGCAGCGTACAAGAAGCACAATTAGAAAGAGAGCTACTCTACAAAGAAAGAACAATTTTCCTGAAATACAGGTCTGAAAATAATTATTCCGGCTTCGGTTAAGGACATTCAAGACCGATGAATATGCGGCATGTAGCTGAGAATTGTAAAAAGTCACACAAAAATTATTATTAGGCACCAAGATCCGCTATAGATTAATACTGGCTTTCTCTCATTTTTATGTTTGAAAATATGTTGAACTATTACTCTTTGTAATAATATTATCGTACTTGAGTACCCAGCATAATTATATTTTGATAATCCAACATAAAAATATAATCTGTATCCAGTAAAATTTTTAAATATTATATTTCAGCAAAATTGGTCGTTTCACGTATTTTCATTTAACTCACCTCGGAGTTAGATAGTCCAGGTGAGCGCTGTTAACATGGACCAGCATCTCCGTGGGCGAGATCTCGCCGAGGTCGCAAAACGGGCAGTTGGCGGCGCCCTGGAGATGGTACTGCACCATGTGCGAGCGCATCTCCTCGTCGTTGAATCCCTCCAGGCCGCAGATCTCGCACGTGTAGTTCATCTCCGGCGGTTTGCTGGACGCCATTTTCAGGATGTCCGAGGTAGCGGCCTTCCGGATCCTTTGCCAGAAGATTCAGTCGAACATCATTAAAGAGAAGCGCGAAGATTTACGTCGCCGGCACCGCCGCTCGTAAATTTAACACTGATTAATCGCGCGCGCTATCCGATAACGCGGGATTAATTTGACATTTTTCTCTAGGGATTAATTCGAGATAAATAACGAAGGACAAATTGGATCCGACAATAATCTTTATGTAAATACCGTTTATTTACACCAGAAATCCTGTATTATTGATTGAAATCGAAAAAAATTTTACGTGGTAGCTACATTAAAATAAAAAAGTACATTTTCTTGAAACTATACATTACGCAAATGTTTGTTTGTTCTGTTTAAGTAAAAATGGTTACTTTCAAGTAAATATAGGAAAATTATCTTAAGTATATATTTTGGTATTTTTACATTTGTAACATTTAAATAATGATTTTACAAATAAGTTAATAATATTATTAAATTTAGTTAAATTGTTTTCTTAGATTAAAAAATCTGATTATCTTGAATATAAAAGTAATCTAACAGTAAATATTTTCTAGAGCTGCAAAAAAATGTTACTCGATTAAAAATTATTTCTTTATTTTATTTAAATAAATATTTCAATTAAGAAACTTTTAACTTGACTGCAAGTAAATAAGCCACTGAGTAAATAATTTCTTTTGTGTTAATTAAATTTGTTTTATTTTTTCTCTCATTGTCAGTATACCGTAACATGTGTATATAAATAACTTAGGCACGTTTACGTAAAATATTTTCATACAATTTATATATATCTAAAACAAACTAATTTATGTTATAATTATATTATATTATAACAATATAAATGTAATTATATTTTAATAATTTTTACGTTTACGTGATTTTAACGTATTAATTAAATAAGAAAACTTTAAAAATGGAATAAAAATTGTTTATTATTTTTCTTCGACTCTTTTAATTTCATTTGCTTATCCCATCCTTTTTTCGAAAGAACAAAGAAGAAGTTAGATAGGAAACGCTTCCGCCGCGATCGAACGATAACCAGGATAATGCAACGAAGGTGAAGTTGCGAGTCGTGATTTTCAGATCCACTTAGGACACGATGGGTTAGCACGCGCCGCAATAGTTTACGATAATTTGACGTTATGCGCGCAATTTCGATTAGCTTCTTCCGCTAATCGATATGTAGCTTCAGAATATTTTACATTATTTTACGTCAAACAAATTCGTGTAATTTTCAAATGATTCGTGTGTGTCTTCCGTAATCGCGATTGACATCAATTAGCAAAAAAAAAAAAACTCCTGATTGAAATTTCTCTCGCGCATTCCAGATAGAATATCGAATATCGAAGTTCAAATTTAATTCAATAAAACGTTGAATAGATTAAACTGGTTGACACGCACTACGTGACACTAATCCAATTGCGGAAGCACCATCAGCAGAAGCACTCGTTCCCTAGCTCTCTTCTTGATCTTCTAAAATGATTTACGGTAACATAGGAATGAACACCTGGGAAATTTCACCGAGGCAACATTGCTCGATCTTTCGCTTTTCCCTCGGGAGCGCGATCGAACTGTGGAGAGCCATTTCGACGGCTGTAAAACGAAGTTTGACGCGATAACGCTGGCAACATAGTAATTACGTGGCGAATTGTAATTAATTATTCCCAGTCTCTCTTCCGAGAGAAGACGACCCTCTCCCCTCTGGCCGATGTTTCAAATTATTGATACGGTAATTGATACGGATCGAAATGCGTCGGGATGATCGCAGCTCCTGATCATCAACGTGATTACTACGATCGACTTCAGTTAATCGCACTGCAGCGTAATCGACTGCGGAGCAATCGAAACGGTCGTACTAGAAGCACCATCATCCGATTCACTCGAATCAAACGCTCTGCTGTACCTATAAGGGCTTCTCTCTCACCTCGGCGATTTCAGCCCCCGCAGCGACACGGCTGTCAGCCGCCGTATCTAATGCCGTATCGCGACGTCGTCGGTGCGGCGAGTTAATCGATGGCTCTCGCCAGCCGAAGGCCAGCTGGAGGCGGTCCGCGGCAGTCCATAATTCGTTTCCCCGTGACAGACGAAAGACACCGATTCTCGCGATCAGCGGCGTCGTCGTCGTCGTCGTCGTCGTCGTCGTCGTCGTCGTCGTCGAGACGGCCGCGACGACGAGGACGCGTGTAACAACGTCGCCGCCGTCTCGCGGCGGCGGCGATGGTGGTGGTGGTGGTGGTGTCGGTGGTGGTAGCGGCAATCGGAGGGTGGCGGAAAAGGGGGACGTCGCGGCTCTTTTTATTTGCTCACCCCCGGTGAAACTAGGCCACCGAGTGACTCGCGCGAGAAAACGGCCGTCGTTGGGTTGGGTTGACCCATTTTCTGGGATCCCTCGCGCCGACGAGTACGCGTGCACTCGGAAGCCGGATCGCTGTCCGTCTTCCCCTCTCCCCCGTGTTAGGATACCTTTCCGTTCTTCCGTCCTTCCTGCCGCCCGGCGCTCACTTCCGCGACACTTGGCTCACTCACCGAACTGTCGGATCGATCATTCGCGCTCTCCTCGTGGTAGGCCCACGCGCTCGTCCCGCGGAAGCGGGACCGCCGATCGCCTAACGCGCCGCTCCGTAGCTCGGCTTCATATGACACCGCACCGCTGGCAGTTCCGTCCGTCGGTCTATTCGCCCGGACGATTTTACGACTCGCTTCCCCTCGCGCAGGGGGATACCCGCCACCCGTTGCTGGTGCGCGAGCCGCCACCCCCGACGACGCTTCCAGCGCCGCTCGGCCACCCCTTTGATCGAGTACACGCCGCCCGTCGGTAACGGTTGCTGTCCCGCACGAGGGTGCTTTGTGAGAAACCCGACACGCGGTACCGGCGAAACTATCGATTTTATACAGGCAAGAGTAATTTGTACGATATGTTATAACATAATTTTTTCATATTTCGGAAATGAACAAAGGATACAAAAAAAAATTGATAAAAAGATGTGTATAACTGTTAATAAATTTCATTTTAATATAAATTTACCTCAGGCTTAGATCGGCTGAACCAAACTACTTCAAGTATCATTCCGTTTTATTCGATTTAATAGAAAGTATGGAATGTGCAATACACAACAGAAAAATGTGAACTGTGAATTACTTGAATTAAGTAACCATTGTGTGTTGGGCATAATTGATTAATAAACGTAATAATTAATTATAATGACAATTACTTTAATTATAATACAGTTACATTAAACTGTAATTGCAATTAAAGTAATTACAGTAACTGTTGATTCGCGCGCGCAATTATATTTATTTCAGTTACAATTAATAACTGTAATTGCCTATGATTATTTTCACAATTATATTAAAAGGCAAAATTGTAAGTTGAGTGCAGGCTGCTCCGTTCTATCTACAATTAAAAAAAAAAAATTATCATGCATTTGAAACAAGAATTTATACTCTTCCAAAAAATATTATAAAATTTTATTAAAAAAAATTAAAATGATAAGCAATTAAAATTCTTATTTTAACTTGATATTCTTGATTGCAGTATTAAATTACTAAAACTACAATTAGTCTTTGATGTAACTGTAATCGTAATTCGATTAAAATCTGCCCAACATTGACACATGCACACAAGTACTTCATATATCCGCAAATCTATCACAAGTTCATCTTAAGCATTAAATTTATTCAAAATATATTTTGAAACTTAATCTAATACTGCAATTAAATTAAAATTTTAATTGCTTATTATTCTGATTCTTTCGACATATCATGTTCTTCAAAAGAGTATAAATTCTTTTTTTAAGTTCATAATAATTTGTTATCATTTATAAATATAAAAGTGTGCTCTATAAAACCATTATCAAGAAAACATTCTTTGTTAAAGATAACCGTTAACTTACAAGAAGAAAAGTTAATCGAGTAGTCGCTTTTCTTCTAGCAATAGAAATTTATTTGTCTGTGTGCTCGTGACTCTTTTTTCCAAATACTTTCTAAATGGAAAGAAAGATAATTATAACGGGATAACGCGCGCGTCTGAACCGGCGCAATCTCCGGCGCGCTCATTGTCGCGCCGTTCCAATTCCTTCGATCGTATTGTCTTTCCACGCTCGAACATTCCGTAATGACAAGTCGGCGCAGAAGAAGAGAGCCGCGAGCGAAGAACCGGCATTATCCAAATAGCAGAACGAGACGCGATTGTATCCTCTCTCTCCTGCGTCGCATTACGGACGGTTGGCGCGTTGCCCGTCATTATCTTCCACCCGGTTCCGCGGGTGACGCGACGCGCAACTTCGCACAACAAACGGGCACGACAAAACCGGGGTGCATCGCCGTCGCGTCTCTGCGATGCATCGGGATTCCGCACGCGACCGCAACACATTCGCGCGCGGGGAATTCGATTTCTCACGCCCGCAACAACGTCCGCTCGTCGCCGTCGCCTCATCGACATGCAGTCGACGACGACGGTCGCAAGATACCGACGTTCGACGAATCGTTTATCCCCCCTTCCCCCCCCCTCCTCAACCCCTTTCTTCCCCCTGGATCAACCGTTCTCTCTTTTCCCGATAAAAAATAGATGATCCAGAATAAACCAAGGGGAATTTATCTGAATCCAGTTTTCTTCTAAATCGAATACTTAAATTGTATAAGTTATAACAACATTCTGTATAACATCGTGATCTTGGAATATAATATATTACAATACTTTTTTTTGGACAGCATATATCGTCAACATTTTTAACTTTTTACATTTTTGTGCCTTTTAACGTTTCGTTTTTTACAACTCTTGTTTATCTCGAAAGCAATTTGTGTATTCCAATGAAACATTTTTCTTTCTCAGTCTCTTAAGGGGCGGACTTTATTATTTAAATGCAAGTAAGAAAAATTACGTGACAATCGGCGACTTTCTCGCATCGATGAATCAAAATTCACGTCTCGCTCGTCTCGCCCGCTAGATGCATACAACGCCGTCCAATTAGCCGACGCGTCTGCACGAAGATAATTAATAACCATTCCGAGTACTTGAGCGAGTTAAATCGAGTCCGGCGAGGTCCGCGTTGTCGGTCTGTGTTCTTGGTATTAGATCACTCCGATACAAAGAACATCATCTGAGAAAGTTTGTTTAAAGGGAACAAACAGACGAGTTAAATAAGCGCAATGAACAAAATTAAAAAAAAGTACTTAACATTGAAGAAAAACTTTATTTTAATACAATATTAAATATTAAGGGTCCGTTGAATTTAACGTCTTGGAGACATAAATTGTAATTCAACATTGATTATTTAGTATTGATTCTATATTTATTTAACATATTATGTACATTTTATACTTTTCAAAAAATTAAATAAAATAAATATTGTATTGAAATATTATATTCACACAGAGCATGCCTCCAAAAGGTGATTCGAACTTTCAAAGACAAGTAAAATGTTCAGCTCGACCTATCTAACTTATGTCCATAATTAACGGCCGACTTTGTCACAGCGATAGGGAAACACCGGTTGCCTGTACACACAATCGGATCTGCCGCAGCGAATCTGCTACCCACAAACAACATGAGCAATGTGAAATGTGCAATGAATCCGCCACAGCAGGCCCGCTTAAAAAAAAATAATCCTAATACAAGCATATTTAATGTTAAATAGGCGCAGTTCTATTCTTTAAATAAAGTAAAATTTGTTCTCAATTAAGAATATCTTTTCGCTTTGTTTCGAGAATAATTTATTCTTAATCAAAGATTAAGCATAAAATATTCTTAGATTAAAGCATTTATGCATTTCTTTAAGAATTCATTTTTTTGTGTGTTTCAACATTCTATGCAATATGAATAGAATTCATCGCTTTTGCATTTCGTGCAAAATTACGATAAACTAGAACGTAAAGGGGAAGGAAATGTGAAACCGCACTAGCGTGTGCGTGCGCCTTAGCGACTCGGAGAGTCGTGACGGAAAGGCTCGTGAGCGACGTCAATTAATATTGCGGTCTCGCATCATAAACTAGCTGCATCCTCCCGCGTTAAGAAAGAGGATCCTTATGGTGCCTCGTTCGATGAGGTTTGAACCGGTATGCATTTGCGACGACTCCGATCGCGCTCGGCGATCGGCAAAACTGGTTTCCCCAGAATTGGCATTCGCAAACGGATTTTTGGTAAGACGCTCTCTCGAATATCGCCGAATAATTGCTGCCTCGTGCCTTTCCTCGAACGTCTCTATCAGGCAATAACGTAAACGAGGATCGATAGAATTTCGATGAATCCAGGCGAACAACACCGGAAACATAGTATACGCAGTCGATTGATCCACAAGAGCGAGTCATTGAACCCGTACTTTCGGTAAACAAGTCACCCCTATTCAGTAATTTTCAATTCGACGATCGGTGCTTTCGCAGCTAACTTAATCGTTCAGTTTTAAGAGTGGACGTCGCCAGAGGACTACATTTCTACGGGTACCAATCGCGCGGCGATCGCCGCGAGGTAGACGACTGATTTGTGCGTTGTCGTTACTCATTGTTAATTATCTATGCGCGACAGGTAGCGGTGTGGATACTCAGATAAGGCAAATCCGCGCCCGTAGCACATCGAAGATCCGTCCGAGCTGCGGTCCAGCGACGTTTGAATATTTATACGTTCATGCGCGATTAACATAGCGGACGTGTCTTGGAAAAGCTTCGATCGCGTAACCGGTCGCCCGTTTGCTTTACGTGACTGCTAGGTGTCGAGAACAAACTCGAGGCTACATTTGTACCACCACCGGCTAAGAATCCCACAGGAATAACGGACGGTGACGAAAATGTTTGGAGTAACGAGCTCGGTACCAAGAATACATTCGGTGCGAACACAAATCCTTCTATGAAAATGGCTGTGCTGGATATCTTTCGCAATAAGTTCTTTGTAGTTCTTTTTTAAATGCTTCACGGAAAAAACAGTTTGCTAATAATAATCAAACCTAGGTGATAATTACTAAGCTTTGGGGAAATAATTTTAATTCAATGTTCGGTTAATGTAATCAAAAATTTAATAATATTTTGTAACCGTTTGGTAACTGTTTTTAATAATTGATTAATAACTATTTGGTTCTCATACAGCATCGAAATATTTCAACTAAAAGGAATAAAACATTTTAATTAAAATTATTTCACCAAAGCTTGATTATTATTATTAAACTTTTTTTCAATGTTGCATTGTCAAACCTGACGAATAAATTAATTTAAGATATTATTTCTAGCTTCAGTTTACGATTGCATTTTAAATCCATTTAATTATATCAACACATAGTTTATGGAACTAAAAAATATATTTGATAAACTGATATAAAAATATTATTAAACATATCAAGATCTTTCTTGAAAAATGTGATAATTTTTCTTATTTCTTGTGTCTTATTCACACATCGATCTGATATCCAATTTATTATTTTTACAAAAATATTCTTATTACGAGACTCGATCGGGCAATGTTACGTTAAGGATATGCTAATCAGCAAAATTAGAAAAGTAATACTCGTAGCTGGGTGCGGAATGAAACTGTGCATTTTAGACTTAATTTACTTTAAAATTACTGGGTTAACTTACTTTTGCATAACACCCGCCAATTGTGCAACGCACGCAAATGACACACCGCGTAGCTGTTATTTACATCGGCGCGGCGTAAAATAACGGCCTGCCTCCCTTTAAAGGGACACATAGCGCAGGGGAGAGAAAGAGAAGAGCAGAGGTAAGATTAAAAAGGAGAACGAAGGAGAGAGAGAGATACCAGGGACCGGTCGTTCGCTGCCCACGTGCGGATTGAAAGCGATTTATCGGCAGAATAAATTAATAAATTACGGACGCTCCGAGAAGCCGTTCCGATCAGTCAATCAAATATCCAGAGACTCGCGACGGCGAACGTGTCTTCGAACACCCATCGACCGGCCGAGGGGCACATCGATAAAAAATGGACGGTCCCCTCGCGGTTCAATCTCGGATAACCGCGTGATAAATCACGATGCGTAGAAAAAAAAAGCGGTTGGACGGTGTTTCACTCCGTGTAACGTTTAATTGAGCCGTTCGTCGCGCGCACGTGAAACCGTGCGACGTGCTTGGATTTTCTCAATTGATTAATAATCCTATTCGTGAGCGATGCTGGGTCTCTCTAATCTTATCTCGCTGAAGTATCTGTTTGTTGTAGTGTAGCTGTTTGGGACGGACGACGGTGCTCGTCCAAAGACGCGGGATTATTTGTATCTACGGGAGTAGACGTCACGTACTCGGGCGGCGTGTATCGATATCGGAAATATATTACGGAGAATTACGCGTATCGCGTGGCGTTATCAGCGGAAGTTACCGTTCCAGGGTTATCGGCTTTCCTTTTTCTCGGAACGCGCAGTGCCACTCGAAGGCACGAAAGGCAAATAGTCCGCGGCGACATTAGATTTATGGGCGCGGACTGATTTTCGTCTGACCTGCGTGCTCTCGGCCCGAGACGGATAAGTACTCCGGAGCGATACTGCAGCTTGAGAACGAATACACGGTCAAGTGGTCCATTACGCGCTCCCTTTCCTCCGTTCTTTCTTTCTTTCTCGCATCACCGGACTTCGCTACTTGCGTGCGTAACAAAGAACTCACCACGGAAACTCGCTGCGCGCGCGGTTAAGGGACGACACGGCGAGGGAGGAGAGAAAAAAGGGAAGGGGAAAGAAAAAAAAATTACGGAGGGGTATCCCGTGTGGATATACGGTCGAAGATGTCACAATAGCGGGTTGCACCGCGTGACAGCCGTGCGCGCCACGCGTCTCTTTCCACCCACCCACACACACGCACACACGCACACGCACACACACACACGCACACACACGCACACACACGATTCTCTTTTTTCTTTCTCTCCGTCTCGCCGTTCCTCTTTCACGCACGCTCGTTCTCTTACCCGCCTTCGTCGGGCCGGGGCCCCCCTCCGGGGGCACTCGGGGAGTCCGAGCTCTTACTCCTCGTTTCTTCCTCTCACCCACTCACTCAGTAAAAAGCTCAACTCGTGGCGCGTAAGTGCCGCGAAAAGCTCAGTCGCTCGCGAGCTGCGTACGAGTGCACACCTCGGTTCTCCACGTGCGAGTGCCACGCGCGTCTCCTCTCGACATGTGACTCCTGCGCATCCGCGTGAGGCTGCCTCCGACATCTTCTTCACTTTTTCATCTTCACCCTCCTCTTTCTTTCTCTCCGGATCTTTTTCTTTCTTTTTTGTTTTTCCTCGGTTAATGGTGAAATTCGCTTAGTGAGATGAGGTGAACGCGTGTGTCGTTATACAGGGATTTAAAAGAAGGCGCGCGCGCGCGCGCGGCGCACGCATCTCGAAGATGCACCACTTGATAATGCTGATAACAGTGGCCGCGATGGTCCTCGCACCGGTCGTCGGGAATCCCTTCCTCAACGCAGCGCAAGGTAAATAATTTTTCATCTTTCTTCCGCGCGAGATTTATAAAGTGACAAGCAAAATCGGAGTAGATTGAAAAAACCGTGAATTTTTATTTTTTGCTATTAATAAATACAGTTAAAAATATTATAAAATTCGATGTATTTTTTAAGTTACACATTAAATTTAATGTATATTACTAAATGAATTAATTTACATTAGTTAATTATAATTTAATGTATTAATACATTAATTCATTAAATTTATTAATGCAATTAACTAATGTAAATTAATATATTTAGTAATGTACATCAATAAATCAATATACATTAAATTTAATGTATCTATAACTGAAAAGCATGTGCATAAAATTTAGTGAACTTTTGACCGCACTACATTTACAATAAATCTACATTAAGTTGTTAATGTACCTGCTTAAAATTTGCTTCACTTACATTACATTAAATTCCATTGCCAATTTTTAATGAATGATCGAGCTAAAATAAGACAAATTAAAATTAAATTAAATTAATTAAAACGGAATAAGAATTAATTCTCTCTGTAAAGCTAAATAAATTTTTAATTTTAACATGAACTACACTGTTAAAAATCGGTAGCAGAATTTAATGTGATGTGACGGAAGCAAATTTCAAGCAGGTACATTAAAAAACGTTTAATGTTCTCAAAAGTACATTAAATTTCATGCACGTACTTTTCAGTTATAAATACATTACAGTTAATGTATTGTAAATTTAACGTTTAACTTAAAAACACATTAAAATTTCATGACATTTTTAACAGTGTACCATTCCATGCGCAATTATACGCGGGTAGAGAAATTATAAATATTTAAATATTTAATGACAATTTTTTTAATTGGAAAACGCTTAATGGGATTGTAAATAATGGCGTAGAACTATTAGAGTTAAATGAAATAGAATGCGCCAAAGGTACACAGAGAAAAAGATGCTGTTGAGTCAACAGTATCAGTCTAATTGGAAACATTTTAATTCAATAATAACATTAACGAAACGAAAAGAAAATAAAAATACAGATAATAAATATAATTGAATGAATAAAATATAGTTGAATCAACTACATATATTAATGACAACCTGTGAGTCGATGTTTAATTGAATCAAACTACATTTTAATTCATACTACATTTTAATTCATATTACAGTATTTTTTTTAGTATATATTATTAAGATGTTTATTGTACGCTAAGAAGAAAAAGTTGTTAGCTTGACTAAATTTTTCAACTTGATTAAATTTCTTTAGCTCGAATATTTATGTATTCAAGTTAAAGATATGAACGCTTAAATTTAAATATTTTATGTATTTAGGTCAAATAAATAAATACTTAAACTGAAAAAGTTTAAACGAGTTAAAAAAGTTAGTTGAGTTAATTTTTCCTTTCTCAGTGTAGTTTTTTTTTTTTCTTTTCGATTACGAGAGTCACTATTTTAGCATGGGGATGCGTTATCACCATCGCCAGATGGACCGCCGATAATATTTTTAAGATCAGTCGGCGCGATGTCGCGCGTTCAATGGCGCTTCTGCGCGGCGCGCAAAAATACGAGCCTCGGGACAGATTCATTGAACCCATTTCTCGTGAGAGCGTTCGTCATCCAAACGGCAAGAAGATATCAACGACAACTTCCCGCCACATGTGCGCACGAGCGGCCGTCTTCGTCGCGCCTCCGATCTCTTCTGCGATCCCTTCCGTTGCGCTGATTTTTTCCGTGCTTACGCACCCTGTCACCCGCATGGCGATTTTTAATGTCTCGCCTCGTTCGTCGTTGAAAACTCCTCGCCGTGGCCCGAGGAACGAGCGAGAAGAGGAAAGGGTTTTTTTTTATCGCGCGATTCGAGCTGAGCGCTTCGAGTTCTCACAGATCTGTCGCGCGGCAAAAAGCTTCACTTCCTTCTGTGACATAATCATCCTGTTAAAATTTTTCTCTACGCTACATAAAAAACGAAACAGGTTTAATTTGTTTGTTTTCATAAATTTGGACAATCGAGATAGTACTTCTCGTTTTTTCAGCATTCGCAGATACGACGCTGTACGTTTCCATTCGTCTTAAATACCGACGTTGAGAACGGTGGGAGTAAGATTGAGACTTGTTTGTACGCAGGAATGATCTCAAGAGTTCCTTTGACATCGAGATTAAAGGAGCGAGCTCGGAACACGGAGTATACTTGAAATTAAAAGGAAAAAGAGACTGCCTCGCTCGCCCCGCACTGTCAGCTTATGTCGCAATTATCACCGGTAAATATATGCAGGCTGGCGCGAGATAACGTAAATGTTAACGACATTACGCGCGTTTTCGCATTTCGTCCTCGATAATCGTAAATCTAGCGCAATCGCGAGCGCGACTCGCACACGCTCCCCGTTGGGAGTCTGTTTTATCGAGATGAAGCGCCCCGTTTTCCGACGACACACGGCGCATTTTCTCTCTCTCTCTTTCTCTCTCCGTTCTTACATCTCTCTGTGGTCTCTTTAATCTTTCCTGAAATTTACACGGTGCACGTGCGTGCGTGTGAACAAGGTGTCGCTAACGGTCCCTGGCCTCTCCACCTTCGGCCCGGCCTCGGAGGCGGGTATTTGCGCGTCTGTACAATAAGAGAAAAGGGAGAAGCACAACGTATAAGCGGAGGCATTGGCAGCATAAGTATATTCACAGAGCCAAAGGTGATAACGCGTCGCGATTCTCTTGCTCTCTCGCTGCTCGTTCAATCGTATTTATCGATACGCAACGCGGGGAATAACGTGATTCGCGTTAGAATCTAAGTGGACTAGTGTTCAAGAAAAAATTTTACGTGCATGGGGGCTCCATAAAGTAAAAGATCCACTGTATTCGAGTATCGAATATATAAACACAATGAAAAAAATATTTTACTGATATGAATTTCTAGATAATAAAAATTTATCGCTATTTTTGGTATCTGCTAAAATATTGTTTGTCACATATATAGAATTTAGTAATACTTGCTAGAAAATTTAGGCCTCATTGCCAATGATAGAATCAAATATAACAAGTTGGATTGGCTTTAACACGATTAGATAATATTTTTTTTCTTAGTTTCATAAACAGTTCGAATATAAATTCCGTCTGTAATTGATTAAGTAGCAAACGTATGCCATGTTTGATAACTATTTATCTACCTTTGTTAGTTTTTTGCAGTCAAAAAATTGTGGCTGTCTCGCAAGACCATTTTTTAAATGCAGAAACCAATTCTTTGTTCCATTTACAGCCGCGCGCTGAGAAATTTTATTTTAATATTCTCGAACTTCCCAGCAAACGAAAATAAATTGAAATGGATGGCAATGAATTCATTTCGACGTTTTCGAATTCGCGCCTCAGATTTTTCGAATCCACTTAAATTCAAAAATAATATAAAAATACATTCGAATTCAACATGATGAATAGTTCATTTCGTATTTCAATCCATTTGAGTCTATTTGAATCCAAATATGTTCCGGAAATCTAAAGCGCGAACTCGGACAAATTAAAACGAATCGCAATTTTCAACTCATTTGAATTTATTTTCGTTTGCCGCGGGTTCGTCTTCATTCCCGGCCTTAAATTTAATTTTAATCGAATCATAATTTTAAAGCTCAGTGTGCACGCGTGCATGCGCCATAAATGTGTTACAGCATTATTGGGTCGTTCTCATAAATATCAACCGCGATAGATCTTCCATTCATCATTCACAGCTCTTCCGTTCGCAACAAGCGCGATACCGGGTGTAAACAGCGACGCAATAGACATCACCGAGCACGATTTACATAGAACGCGAATTGCATTCACGTGTCGCAAATGATTAACACGTTACGCGCCGGTTTTGACGGACGCAGGAACGCAGAAGCAATTTATTTGCACGACTGGAAAACGTACGTAATCCGTTGGCACGCGCATTACAAAATTTGCCGCTTGATTTATAGCTACACAGCACGCGCGTGAATGATTATTAAGTCCGTGTGGCATTACGTAATTATTCTATCTTAATGATATACGGCACGACACCTTCGCCGTGTCGGAGAAAAAAAAATCGAATGTTGAATAAAATAGCGACATAATATACGCCAAAAAAATTTCATACGCTTCTCTCTGTCTTGTTTTTTATCGCATATAAATCTGTTTTTTTTTTCATTTATTATTTTCTCTATTCTTATTTCTTGCTTGCATTTTGTATCTTCTTTTATTTGCGCTTATCAATTTTGCTTGTGTAATTTGTTAACTTTTTATTTTTGTATAAAATTTTTTTTTTTTTATTATTCTGTTTGTTAATCCTAGAAACGCTGTCTATCTATTTGTCTGTTTCTTTCTGCCATGATGATGATATCACGTCTAATGATTTTCGCGTTATTATCGCGTGAAATTATAGATATGTTAGCGCGTTTGCATAAATAATAGCGCAAATTATTTGGCGGAAAAACCAGCTATCGCACTTTTCAGCGGCTTAATCGCGAGGAGCGTTAAACGGACCGCTCGCGATTGTAACGATGTCCATTCGGAATTGATCAGCTACGGGGCGTAAAGACCTGCCAGCCGGTGGTCGTTTTACAGGGACCGCGTAAAAGGCGGCGGTATAATTGGCAGCTTGTCGCGCGCACGTACGTAATCCGCACCTTTTAATACCCCGGCCGAGAGTGTCGATCATAATGATTCCTGGGTGTAAATTTGACGCCGGCTACTAGACGCGTAAAATCACCTGGCTGCACTTCGACAAGCGTCGAGCGTGTAATTTCGCGCGTGTCACTCGCCGCAACTGGAAATTGGAGCGGCGAGCGACTTACGCAAGCCGTAATATGCATAATGCGCGAGCACGAGCACCCACACTCGCTCATTCTCGATCGCCGATCGAGATCGATATTCTTAATTAGCCATTAACATCCGCTCCTCATCGCCGCCTCCGATACGCCCGCGTGGACCGATCAATGCATTATTATGCGTCCACTTATGCGTTTTCCAAGTAATTCTAATACTAGCAGATCTGGGGGAGTTCCGCGACTAATGGCATTGTACAATGAGCCATTATACTTTCAAAAGCGCTAGCCTTCATTAAAATATACATATGAATTTCCTGAAATTGGTTCACAATTATCGATATTGGTTATACAAGTTTGTGCGCGCAAAACAAAATGTGTCAACACATTTAAATTGAGAAAAATGGCTAACCGGTCGAAAGCGGATCTCAGTGCTCAATAATAATTTTGTAGGTGAATTTATAAGTTTACATTTACAAGTTTCCTCCGAACTGCGCGCCGCATGTTCGCCGGACTTTAAAAGGCTGGGCAGTTGTTAAGTAGAACAAGATAAATTATTGGCCAATTTAATAATTTTGATGCATCTCTACAAACCCCCCTATCTCGAAAACTGTAAAGAATTTGTTGCGAAAAATATTATCTCGGACAGGATTTTGAACTTTGATTTTTCTGCGTTCCGTGCAAAAAATTATATGTCGTTAATTATTGTAAATAAATTCTGAAATTTCTGTTTCGTAATTACGTATATCGAGAAGAGATCTGAAAATTATTTACACTTAATTTCAATTTTTCATTTTTAATACCACAGCGTTTTTTTTTTTTTTTTTGTAGAAGTTTCGTAAGTTTCGAGATTTTTTATAATACGTTGTCACCCGCGCACCAAACCAATAATTTTCACGTCGATTGCATGTATATCACGCCCGACGACCGGCAATTAAATCGGAAGCACGCACCGATCCGACATTCAGAAATTTCGGGGACACGTGTTAATATCACACGTGCGTTGCAATAATTCGGTCGATCGAAATCTCTCGAATCTCTCGCAAGAGATCTCTTTCCTTCTCTCGTTTCTTCCTTTTCCATTGGTTTTCTTTTCTTTACGAGCAGACCTCCTTTCAACGATAAAACGCAGTCGAAAGCGTCGGTAAGCAGCGCGATGTCTCATTCCGCTCACGTAATAGAAAATAATAAATGGCAACGATGAGCTGTAATAATGATTATCCGCAAAACGGTGATGTAAATGTGGAGATAAAGACGGGAAAGGAAGAAGTCACAGAAATGGTCGGGGACGCATGACGAAGCGAATGCGAGGAGACGGCGGTCTGGGCGAGCATGTAAACTGGATGTTTTCATCGTGAAGAACTTCCTTCGATTTGTTCCTTCGACGCAGTAGCGTCACGTACAATCGTGGAGGAAGAAAAATTCAAGATTTATAGATTGATAACTACGCTTACAATGAAAGGACATAAACGATCTTAAACGATATTAAATGAAGAGTTGATGAAGCGAAAATGAAGACCAATATAGAAAAAAAATTTTATGTCAAATTAATAATTCATTATTTCATATTTTATGAGCAAGAATATAAAATCTTGAAAAAATTTATAATCTTCAACAGACACATAACTTGCTTGCATGAAGAAATTTTATTTTTCGTGTGAGCAAGTTATGTCTGTTTAAGATTATCAATTCTTTCAAGATTTTATCTCCTTTGCTTATGTATGAAACAAATTGTTGATTTAATATTAATTTTTTTTTCTGCAAAGTTACGTTCGTAATAATTGTGCTTCTATAAATACTATTTTTGCGTAAGACGGTTTCACATTTCTAATCTAAGAAGAAGGTAGTGTACCTTTGTTCGACTTTGACATTTTTCATGTACACATTTTATTTTGGTGTCTAAAAATACAAAAACAATTCTAAAATATTCTTTCGAGTGTTAAACATTAATATAAACTTTTGGAGATTTAAATTGTTAGTTTTTTTATTAAAGAAACATTACCTTCTCCTACAATCTGATGATAAAAAATCAATTAATCAGAAGGACGATAAAGAAGTGAATCATCATGATTACAGTTACTATATCAATTTCAAAAGACCGATCGCGCGCTCGCGCTACAATGTAGGAGTCGTTGATCGTAATTAGGAAGATACCGGGAGGGTTTTTTGTGAATTCTACAGCGACACCCGATGGTGTTCTCCGGAGGACCGGTTGTCGCAAACTTTTTGCCGGGGAAAAAAAAGAAAGGAAGAGAATCTGGGAAGACAGAGAGAGATAGAGGACGAAGGAAGAGAGAAAGAGAACGAAGGGGTTAAAAGAGAGAAGGACTGCCAGAAGCCTCTGAAAGACTTCACCATGAAGATTACTTATATGCACTCCTCTGTCGATATATACCCGCTCACGGTGTGTACTGCGCGAGAGGAGAGATAAATAAACACATAAAACCCCACCGTGACAGCTTCACGCCGGATAAAAACATGTCGAGAGACACGTATCTCGATTCCCTCCTCCTTATCTCCCTCTCCGCTGCCGACGATCCCCGCTTGCCGATTTCCTCCTTCTCTTTCTCTTCTTCGTGCTGTAAAATGCTCAGACGCGAGTTTGATGACTGTATTAATTACGTACAGTACAATTTCTCCGTCTACGTGCGCGCATCGTCGGCCTGTCGGCAGCATCTAATTATGCCCTCGCGAGGATTATCGCGCCCATATTTGCGGATAACGACGCGGCGCGATTCGTAATCGCCGATAATGGTCGACAGATTGCGAAAGGTATGGATTTGCGACGGCCGGGAGAATTGATTATGGCACGATTAATGAGTGTCAGCCAGATCCGCAATGGATGAAACGCGTCTTTCATTCGAGAGAGGAATATTTATTTTCAAACTCAATTCTATTCGGTCTCTGCAAAATTCATTTATCTTGCGAAGATTAAGCGTTTAATTTCGCGGGAATAAATTTCTCTCGACTCGTCTCAATTCCGTCTTTTTATTCGCAGTCAAAGAAAGATTTCCCCCCCCCCCATTTATTTGCAGAGAAAATTGGTATTTAAGCTCAAAACTGTGATGCCTCGAGATAAAATTATTATATCGGCACGTCGTTGCACACACAATTTCTCAAGAAATTTTTTTCTGGAGTCAACATGAACATAAATCATATCTGTTGATAGCACTGAGAGAAAACGAAATAGTTTTGGCAACTATTTTTAAATTTTACAACTCGGAAATTTAAGTACATTGTCATAAGAAAGAATAATTTTACTGAAGTATTTAAACATTAAGCTGGATACAGATCTGAAAATAATTTTATTGGATCATCAAAATGATTATGACGAATGTACAAGAATGATGAGCAGTGCTGCAAAAATTTTTGCCATTTTGGCAATCAGTTTGGGAGTCTAACATAATTATCTTGATGGCCTGACAAAATTTTTTTCAAATTTGCATCCAGTTAAATTTTTAGACGCTTTACTTTTTCCTGTGTGTACTATTAATTGATAGTGTGAAATATTTAATTACATTTTACGCAGTTATATAGACTACCTGCACATAAATTGACAACTACATTTTTCTAGTTGAGACAGCTATTTTTAAAAATAAAGCGTAAATTTCTAGTTGCTGACACGACTTTTTTCTCTGCATGCAATATAGCAGAATTATACGGAGTTTGCCTGTTTTTTATGATGATGTCGCAGCCGAAAGACGCAGCTGCGAATGCAGTTATGCGGCCGTGTATGCAACGACGGAGTTGCGGGTCGTGTATACATACGGAGCCGGACAGCATGCGCGAGGGAACGAATGTTGCACGACACATTCCCGTCGATCGACGTCACCTCGGGTCGCTCGTTTAAATTCGTTGAGGAAACGCGCTCGCCTCGTTCCGAGAAGGATTCGCGACGAAGCGGAGAAACGTCGTCGATTCGTCGTAAATTACGCGCGTGAAGACACGCTTATTGTCTTGGCACGCGTGGACCGACATACCGATTGTACATCCGACCGGACAGGATGCGATCAGATACGCGGGGCACATAAGTGATATTGCTACGTAAACGATGTGCATTGCGTAGATAACGCGATGCATTACTGATATCAGTCGCGGTTTTGATTTAATAAGGCGAGCGATCGGATCAAGGTGGTCTACGTTCGGCGGTCCGCGCTACACCTTCCATAGCGATTATAAGATACACGAATAACATAATATTTTTACGACGTAGATTCCCGTTAGAGATTGGCTTAGAAACTACTATGCAAAATATCGCATGCACCGCGTGTAAATTTAGACGAGCCGTTTGAGGATTACGGCGCACAGACGGATTTACTGCAGATGAAATCTGTCATTATCGGCACGGGGCATCGGCGTGCATTAGGCGCGTACGTCGTGGCGTTTGAAAAACAAAGAGGAGAAAAGCAAGAAACAAAGCCACGAGAGAAAACGTCGAATTAAATTTACAACACGTCCCCGGGGCACGGGGTATTATGATCGTGCAACGTGTAATCCACGGAACGGGCACACGTACACATACGAGACCGATCGTTCTTGGAAGGATTCACGAGTATTATGTTGTCGCAAGCGGTTGCGTTTCCTATTCTGTTATGCTAATGTCGAGAGAGAAAGAGAGACACTACAGACTATGAACCGAGCTCCCTCGCCTTCATCAGGCGCATTAATAGCGTTTAAAATGCCACTGGTCTCGCTCCGTGGAATTTTGTATTAGTCAAATTGAATGGTCCACTTTATTATGCGTTGTTTGTCACTTCTCGGCACACCCCCGTCTGCTCCTCTCGTAAAGTCCATTTTTACTATATTATCGTCAATTATACAATTGAAGAATTTCTTACAAAAAATAAACAAGTCCATTTTTTTTAAATCTAGATTATGCTAAATAATTTTCTATCAGTAGCGTCACGTGAACAATTTCGTTCTAACAAGAATCAAAGGAAAATATTTCCGCAAAAACATTCTTTTATATTTCTCTGTGTATAGAGAGCCAAATGGCTTACAGAAGTTTATTATTATTATTATTATTTTAATGAATCCTCGAAATGTTAGTTAAAGATAAAACTTTATTTTTATCCTGATCATGTATCAAGAGAAAAATTAATATATTTATACACAGAGAAATATAAAAGAATGTTTTTTGTTTAGAGTAATTTGTAAGTAATATTTCCTAGTTCCTTTATAATTACTAAAATTTTCGTAAGACCCAAACACGAGTCTAGAGATTTTTCATTTTCTTCTTTTAAATGGATTCTCTTCTCTTAAAAATATTACAAAGTCTACAATCTTGTACTTATATATTTGGAGAAAAATTACAATATTTGAACGTTTGAAACTGGGAAAATTTTTTGTTTTATAAAAATTTAATTTTTTGGGCTCGTTTGATGTTTGTTAGAATCCCTTCCATTATTATACATTTCTACCGTCTCATCTCTTCTCGAATACCTTCTCTCTACGTGCAATTTCTTTTTCTCGATAAATCTCAATGCGACGTCTCTCTGGAAAAACGTCTCTGAAACGTTCAGTACTGCGTTTATATATAAGGCGCACGATTTGAATTGCGTCTGTCGATCCGATGTTTCCCGTCAAAGTCACGAACATTTCGGCTTCTCGGGTAACGCACGACGGGTGGGATAAAGTGAAGGGGGCCCCGCAGTTTAGATCGGTGTAAACGCCGGATGGCCGCGAACGACGCCGGCTATTTTTGTGTCGTCCGCAACAGGAGCCACAAAACGTCGCGTTTAAAGGCGCGACGCACTTGTCGCCGCGAATTTCACGTGGAAACGTCAAGGCCCTTTGTGGCAAGAATTCGATTAAAGGCGCGTCTTAAACGACCCGCGCGAGTTTTTACGACGGCGAGGTGGTTGCGAGTGCACTTGCATGCGTAATGAGTTTAAAGAAAAAAAGATAAGAAAAACGAGAAACGATATAAAATAAAATCTCCGAGTGCGGTCGAAGTCGCGACGAACTTTCGACGCTCTATAATAGTAAACCGTGTTGAGAGCGCGGGAGAATATGATTCAACCTCTACAAATCATCCCGCCGCTGATATATTTTCGGAACAGGCATGAATAACACGGTGACAAACGGATAAGTGCCAGGTGTCGGTGACCGAAACCGATATCTGGCCAAACATTCGTAATTTATACTGTAATAGGAGAACGTTCCTCGAGCACCCTCCTGTTTGCTTAGGAATGCAAACGATCCCTAGCGCGGTTGATATTCTCCATTCCCGACAATATGGGCGTAATTGTAATTCTTCGTAGATGTCGAGAAATGCAAACATCTCGCATTCTAATACACAACTTTACAGATGAACACTTCAGATGATATTTCTAGAAAATTTTGTATTATGAATACGTCCCAGTGTGTTCAACTTGATTTGCTCCGGATGTTGATTGTAAAAAAAAAGGGAAAAAAGAAAGTTCACTCTACACTTGCGTACGCAATCGGAATCGAACGGTTCTTCGAAATGAAGTGGGGAAAGGGAGGGAGCCACAATTTGCCGTTAATTGGTATCTATTAGCTTCATTGTAACGCAGTGCATACGTGTCGGCGCGGTCGGCGGCCCTTACGATTTCAGTCGCCATTCAAAAGGCCCCTTTCACACGAGTCACTTTGATCGAACCCGCATGTTAACCCCGTAAAGTCGTTAAAGATCTTTCACGTCAAACGTTGACACGTTTGGGAGGAGCCGTTGACAACCATTCACGTCAGAAATATAGAAACAGGAATAAACGCGCGCCCCGGCGTGCACGGTACATTACGTGCAATTACGTCACAATCGGGGCGTTGTAAGGGTAACAAACTGTCCATCGTCGCGACAAACTTGAAACTTGAAAATTAATCTTTTTCTCTCGACACGCGAGCTCAACATTCGTCATTGAATGCGAAGGAAGGTTCTCTCTTAGCGAAGGACAGTGTATTTTATTCGATTGTTCGATCCAAGTGACGTGCCGGACATTTCCCCTCCCGGTCGTTTAATAATTAAAGACGCTGGGAAGAAAGGGGGCACACGGAATGTTTCTCGACTGCACGCCACTGCAATCGCTAGATGGAACGGAAACTTTAATATTTAAGACCGCCGGCGAGAGAAACGTCCGCGACGAACGTTTCAACTTCTGTCCTACTTTATTTTTACGTTCTATTAAAAAATGTTACGCGAATACTGTCGATCGGCCGTGCAATAATTGATGTTATCGAAGCGATAAAATGTAAAACTGCGTTGTAAAAATATAAAGAAGGATACACTGTTAAATATTAAATCGGATGTAAATCAATTCCCCGCTTGAGTTAAATGGCACTTCATTATTTTTATGTGCGACGAAATTTATTTTGACACACATAAAACATGCAGTTAAAAGGACAATCTCTTATTTTATCAACTCATTTTTAAGATTGCTTAGCTTCAAAGTATAATGAGTAGCGTTCATATTAATGTATGCATCTAGTATTTAAATAATCAGAGATGGAAAAAAATATTTCAAATACAAAATATAAAATATTGGCAATTAGTATTTAAAATACTAAGTATAATACAAATTTGTACTTTGTGTTTAAAATCAAAAGATTTTGTATTTTGTAATTCAAATACTAATTGCTAATAAAATTTTATATTTGAAGTACTTTTTGCCCTGTAAATAATTAGTTCACTAAACTCGATTCAAATTTAACATCTCTTGAGTTAAATTTAATTGTTTAACTCCATAGTTAAATTATTGAGTAGCAGCAATAGCGTTTTGTCTATAGGCATGATTGAAAATAACATTACGAATTTAACAGTAAACTCTTGTAATTTTATACAAAAAAAAAAAGATGAAATGAATAAATAAACCAACAATAAGTGAGAGGATGCGTACGAGCTCCGATTTTTGTTTTTGTAAGTTGGAATCTTCGAATCTAAATTGTATGTGAGGTCCCCCGCGGGTCCAAAGTTTTGACACTACGTGCCCCTTGTGTAGACTCTTGAAAACGGATCCTTTCCCTTCCACTCTGCTTCTTTTATACTGACGTAATGCAGGACACGAGTCTGTTTCGTGTCGACGGAAAAGTCGGAGGAAAGGTTCTCGAGAGCGTGACCGAGGTTCATCCGACTATAGTTTCCATCTGTTTTCATGATGCGCGAAGCTAATAACTGTCCTTCGTTTCTGTTGCAGAGATGTCCTGCTGCTCGCAGGCTGCTGGCTCTTGTCGGAGTGTGTGCTCCAAGGTACGCATTTTAAATAAGTATCTACGGTATACTGCACTCTCGCATCGCTCTTTCGAGAGATCTTACTACAAGAATCTCTTGAAATTTTCGTATTCCGAGAATAAACACAATACTAATTGTAAGTTTAGTGTGCCAGACTGATCATTACATGCATGATTAATATATGCTTGTATCTACAATCATGTAGCATACACAAAGTTATAGACAACGTGTAATTAATTAAAGATTTCTTTCCTAATACATTGAAAGCGAATGATCGTGATCAAACCACCGAGCAATTCGCTAAAAAAAAAAATCGGAATTGTAAATTCAAAATTAACATTCGAGACTGTATAAAGATACGTCTTTTTCATCGCGATAAGAAATTAGTCGTGACCCTACATCGCGAGATCTATTAATTATGCGCGGGAGGAGGAGCCCCGTGGGAATTTTAAAAAGACAATCTCGACGGCGTAATCGTCCGAATGCGAGATATCGCGCGGTTGATAAATATCCGTGGGCCGAACTCGGGACGATAAAGGACACGAAATATGTTGTGTCCACGATACATTAGGATCCAGGAAATAAAAATGGAACGTTAGAGGGAGAGAGAAAGAGAGAGAAAGAGAGAGAAAGAAAGAAGAGTGGAAATGGATAGGTGGAAAAAAAAGACGAGGAGGATACCTCGTTGCTTCCTTCGATGAGGGTTCCTCGACGTGGGGTGCGTCCCGGCTGCAGCTTCTTTAGAGGTGACTGCGGGGGCCTCTTCTTTCGAAGATAATATCAGAGACACCGAGTGCCCGCTGCGAGATTTACGCGGGACCCCTCCGGGGCGCCCCGCGGGCTCATTCATACGCAAATATTACGAATTGACGCGTTGAACACGGCGGACGTACCGTGCGTTATCAATGATATCGTGTCTCCACGCAGTTTATTCGGGGTAGGGTAGAAAGGGGGGCCGTACTTCGGGTAACCCTTTGTTGATTTCTGATTACGGAATGGTGCACACGGAGAGATCTCGTGTCCATAAAGGATATTTTATTACCGCGGAGGTCGCGATGTGAATTTATTCGTGATATCAGCATATCAATATACTTCAAAAAGCCTGAATCCAAAATGCAAAGTCAGTTGTAAAATTACAAAGATATCCAGCGAAGTTTTCTTACAGGATCTTTTTGACATGAATCCTCTCGCCGTTCTTAACATTTTTTTATCTCAGCGATATATTGCTCAGCTTTATATATATAAAATGTGAGACAAGACACGACGCGAGGTGCAGAAAAACTTTGACAAAGCTGTCTCTCCCGATCGTATTGCTTGACTACAGATGAGTTTCCTTCTTGGCCATTTAGCAGCGAAATAACCGGAAATCGTGACGAAAGCTCTGAGATATGTGACAAGTTATTCTTGAGGTGGACAGGAAGACGTTTCTTCATCCAGAACACGTGGGGTTTTTTCTTCTTCTTATTTGAGTCAACAGTATTTTCGTTGCTTCTTCATTCGCATTTCAAATACATTTTTGACAAGTCGATCTTTTTACCAAATTAATTTTCTTCCGTTAATGTAAAACATGCTAAATATAAATTTTGTTAAAGATAATTCATTATAATAAAATTTTGTGACAAATAACTCGAAAGCGCACAGATATTATTAATGATCTCTACAGAAGCCCAGTGTACTCAATGGTTCGTTGTATCGAAGAGAATTGCAGATAACTACCAATTTAATTAGCGGACCGACACCTCACAGTCGTTTGTGGCATCGTTCGGGAGTTCGGCAAATGAGCGCACGAGGCAAATTATGAAAGCTCGTAGCTCTATTTCGGTATCTTTTGATCTCGCTCAGAAGCCGTCGAGGTCTGATTTATCTGGTCCGTGTTATACGAGCCTCGAAGTAACGTTCATTTTAGATTTTTGCGAATGACAGTATTTTCCAACGTCAATTTCATTCGCGATATCAAAAACAGATAAATGGTAAAATTATTTTGCATTTCTCTCGTGTGACCATCTCATTTCCTACTATTCATTATTAATCGAGAATTGTGAACTTTATTAGATGTATTTTTAGCAGAAAATAAAAATCTGTCATCAGTAGCGTATTTCTTCGCGTTAAAAGCACCGCGAAAAATTTGCCAGTGGAAAATGCACCCTTTTAACATGGCGACGCGACCCGGCTGCGCATACCTCCCAGAATATACCGCGACGGAAATACGTACGTCGTTTTCTCAGCTTCACTTTCACCTCTAACATTTACAATAGCCTAACTTGGCGGAAATATTTCGGAATTATTCAAAGTTGCTTGAAAGTCGAAGAGTTATTTTCAGATGATTAAATTGGAAAATAATTCTTTTATTTTTTCGTATAGTGAAGGAGTGAATAAAAACGCAATCAGAAACACATCAAACATTTAACGTAGCTTATTTGTAGCGCATTGTTATGTTCACAAAAATACGATTTATCGTTTTAGTAAAAGTTGCTAATTAATTAATTAAAAAAACAGGCTAAAAAAAGGTATATGAACAATTGATCGATGATTTACGTTCCGCGGTCGAGTGTGACCTTTGACTGGGCCTATCGCCAGCGCCCGTCGGGACCCACCGCATGTTGATGGATGGTCGTAACTCTTGACCATGATGGACATACCAAGTGGATCCGGCGTGTCCTCGCGGAGGACACCGATTGAATTCGGGATGAGAACGAAACGCGCGAACGATATCTGGCCCCGAGGGCGATTGTCATTCAGTGACCGGCAACAGGAAATCGCGGGACCGGCGTGTTGCATCGTGTCCTTGATTTTTAATGACCGCTAATGCGCCGCAGCGCATTTCGAATTTAGGAAGTCCTCGACACACGAATCAATCGACGTAGACAGTTAAAGTAGTTAACGATTCGAAATCCAATTCATCGAAATAATTCATACATTCATGCAATGAGCTTCGTTTGTCGCCACTTTATTATCATTTGTATTTTACCGTCAAAAGTAATTTTAGATTTCCAAGTCGCGACGTTCTGAAACGGTTTTTATTCGTGCGATAATAGAATCGTAACCTTATCGCTATTTTCAATTTTTTCGTTAAAGTAACATTATCACAATTTTGTATAGATATCCTTGGTAGTCCTGGGCGCCGAGATCGAAGCGAGGGAAAATGCGACTCAACGTCTACTGGAGTTTTGTTCCATGGAACTGGTGAGTTACCGCATGATTTTTATTCCTAAGACTCGATCCCACGCGATCGACACTCGCTTAATTCTCTTCATTCAACTCAGATCTAGATCGGAAGCCTCCTGACAATAGGCACCTTAAACGGTTCAGGATGTTTGTAATGCGATCCACGTTTTTTCATTTCACGTGACGATTTTATGAAAGATGATCTCGGGACTCGCGGTTGCTCGATCAGGTCGATTGTGCCACTTCACTTTCATCTTTTCTTTCATTTTTTTCTTCTCTCTTTTTTTTGTAACTGTCTTTCCTCACGTTCGAATCTTTTCTTTTTCAGTTGGATTTTTGGTCCTGTGTGAACTCGACGTTAAATGGTAAGTATTCTGGGTATTTCTTAGGTACCCAAGTGTGCAATGATGCTGTCGCAAAATATCAAATTATTTCAATTTTTATAGATCTTAAAAGAAATGAAAATTGGACGGGTCGAGGATGCTGCCGGCTCGCTCAGAATCCAACGTGTCGCACGACATGCGCTCTGTCCGGTTCCAAAAATGATCTAAACGAATCCTGCCGACCGAGCGACGAACCTGAGTTTTTCTTCTGTCTGGAAAAGCGCGAGGAGGCCGAACGATGCTGCAGCAATGTTTCCAATGATACGTGCAGGACTATCTGCAAGGATATCTTTTACAAACCTGGAAAACAATCTAACTTGAAGCTGTATAGCAGCAAGGGTTGCTTCCATCAGGTCCCCAAATGCCTGAAGAGCGTGGCCGAAGTGAAGCATGCCGAGGATCCGAAGCAGCGTTAGTTAATATTTCATAAAGAATCATAATTTTTGATATAGACATATCAATAATTATCCAATTTTAATTTAGTCCTGTATTAAAATAATTCTTAAAAAAAAGCATTATAAAATATCATAATTTTTTAATCATTATAAAAATAATATTCTTATTTGACAAGAAAATTAATTTATCTATCTATATACTTTAATCATTCATCAGTTAACCTGACATTTGTTGAGACAGTTCAGTTATTCCAGGTATCATGGAATTTAGTTGATTCTATCTCTGCAGATTTGCACTGCTGCGAGGAAGCCACGACTCCTGTGTGTCTAGATACGTGTCGCAGAACTCTTCACACCGTGACAACTGATCAGGAGATCATGGACGCTTTGGCGGAGAAGTGCAGCCCTGTGTTACCACAGTCGCCGATGTGGAGCTGTTTGCTTAAATCGGGTTCGACGAAGCCGGCGCGATTACCCTTGGACGCTGGCAAACTGGCGTGTTGCACGAAAGCAACAAGGCCTTCTTGTCAGACTTTGTGCTGGCGGGCTTTCCAGGCAGACTGGGAGACTGCCTTGCCACAACTGGACGCATTGTGTCTCTCATCCAGTTTAGAAGGTGAATTGAGGAGGTGTCTCGAAGACGCTGATGACTCCTGCGAGATGGGCTGTTCCGGATTATCTTACTGTGCACGGTTTAACGACAGACCTACGAGCTTGTTCAGGTAAGAATTGTGAAGTCTGATCACCTCAATAGTTTGTAAGTTAGAAATTTGATCTTCAAAATTTGTGATT
This sequence comes from Solenopsis invicta, assembly GCF_016802725.1. Lineage (NCBI taxonomy): Eukaryota > Metazoa > Arthropoda > Insecta > Hymenoptera > Formicidae > Solenopsis > Solenopsis invicta. The sequence goes on along the minus strand of NC_052669.1, from coordinate 7,437,642 downwards.
GAATAAATTCCATTGATATATTCATGAGTAAACTCCGTTGATCAAAATTAGTTTTAAGTGATGTTAGCAAAATTCAAAGTCTCTTACGAGACTTGCACTTGTTAAAATTGAATACTTAATTTGTTAGAACGTGCACGACTGCGGCCGACGACTTGGCCAAGTATGAAGTTGATCAGTGGTCCAGAGGAGATATTATTCAAGGATTAGGTGTGCCTGTACGTGCCGCTCCTTCCTGCCCGGTAGAGACTCTACGTGCAGCGTCTTGTCTTCAGCAACTGCGACCTTGTGAGACTAGAATCCACGAGACGCGACTCTGTCGCGAAGATTGTTTAGAGCTGATGGCAAGCTGCGTGGACTGGAGCGCGCTCACTGGACCTCACACGGCGGTTACTCTGTGCGCCAAGTTGTCGCCGGGCAGACCGGACGCGCCGTGCGTCTCGTTAAGACCGTTCCTGAACGATCCGCAGGACGATCAAGCTGTGATTCATCCTGATGAGGACATCACGACGCCCTGTAAGCAGAATCCTTGCCCGCAAGGCCAACTCTGCGTGCTCCAACCGAACAGCGCTAAGATCTATCGTTGCGTGCCGGCTTGTTCCCTCGGCGAGATGTCAAAGCAATTAGTGCCGGTCGGATCTTGGATTCAGATCCCACGATTTGATCAGCAGGGTTGCCTGAACATCTGCCAGTGCACTACACGAGGTCTGGAAAAGTGCCGCACGCTCAATTGCTTTAATTTCAAATCGTGTTGGGTGCACGATCGGTTCATTCAACACAAGGCCAGCTTTTATCTTGAGTGCAATCCTTGTCATTGCTTTGAAGGCGAGTTTACGTGCTCCAAAAGAAGCTGCGGCGAACTGCGAGTACCGTCCTTGCCCTGTGACTGTCCGCCTCATTACGTTCCAGTTTGCAGTAGACTAGGTTTCACTTTCGCATCTGCATGCTTGGCAAAGTGTGCTGAGTTATCAGCTACCGAGGTAAAGTTCGGCAGCTGTTCCAGCAGAGATCCCTGTATGTCCAATCCCTGCGACAGCTCAGAGAAGTGTGTCCGTAGACCCAGGGTTTGTCTGTACCGTTTGAACAAACCGTGTTTGCAATATGAGTGCGTGCCGATAGACTGTAATCCGCGCGACGAGTCCAGCGGACCGGTCTGCGATCGGGAGAATCGCCAATACTCCTCCGTGTGTGCGATGATTCGAGCTGGAGCCACCCTGAGTTACAGGGGACCTTGTCTGAGAGGGTGCAATCTTCGAGGTCCGGTGTGTGGTATCAACGGTGAGACTTATATTAACGAATGTGCTGCTTGGGCTGAAAAAATTGTTGTGGATTACCAAGGCCCTTGCGTTGCCGTCGGTCTCATAGGGGATCAAGCGAAACCTCGTTGCGGCGACACCGTGCAATGTCCTCCCTTAAAGGACCCGTATTGCAAAGGAGTCACTCCTCCCGGTGCTTGTTGTCCTGTCTGCGGGGGAGCAGCAAGATTGTTCTACTCGAAAAAACAGGTAGATACTCTCAAATAAAAAATGTTTTAATTTTCGAATTATCCTTTAAATTCTTGCGTTATTTCGAGATAAATATATTTTTGTAAATCACAATATTGATCAAGTCGTATAACTTTTAACGAGATGAGTTAATCTTTTCTGAACATTCGTTTCCTTTTTTTTTTTTAATAGCTGGATAGGATCTATTACATGATGGATGAGGAAGCTGACAAGGATTCCGTCACCCTAGAGGCTCTTCTGGTTGCTCTAAGTCGCCAATTACAAGTGGCACAATGCGCTATTCGTGGTATGATGACGCCTGATCGGGATATCTTCATCATCGTACAACCCATTACCAAAAAGTTATCGGCGCTGCAATTGCGAGCTTGCGTGACGGAAACAGAGAAGCTCGTTACCAGGATTTCGGAAAGGAGTCCTCGAATCGCGGCTGAAGTTCCTTTGGGTTCGCTGACCAGAGCCGAAGTGGCCCATGGTTACATTTCTAGTGCCATGAAAATTTGTGCTTGGCTCGCGATGGTTGTCGTTACCACTTTCTTACTAAACGTTTTATCCTGAATTACAATCACGCCAAAAGGAAAACGAAATACACTACCTATTCCGACCAGTTCGAAGCATTTAAAGATATATTTTTAACTGATCGCGAAATAGGTTTATTATCAAGGGATAGTTGTAGCTATGAGCGATTAATTTCGTTTTCTGCCTCGTTCTTGGCACTGAAAGCGTTTTTTTTTTTACCTAATCGCGATGCCATTCGCGGCGACGAATGTCTACAGCGTGTCTCGTGTCTGTGATTCTTCTAGTGCCTTCTAATAGCATACAGCGGAATGTATTTTTAGTTATCAATTAATATTGCCAAAGAGGAAAGAGTGTATAATAAGAGTAGATGTACAAAAATATAGGATTTCCTGTGCGCGTAATTCCGTAATTTCGTTGCGGGTAATCAAGAACTGCTCATATTATAAATTACAAAAAGACTCTGTAAACTTTAAGTTATATACCAGACGTATTGATCGATATTAGTACATCGTGTTTCACATACGTTATTTTTATGCAAAATCTTAAAGCGCTATTTAAAGAAATTAATCTAATTCTCTCGAGTTTTATTATTTAAAAATTTCTTTTTTACTGACAAAAATCAATCTACGATTTTATTAGGAATGCAACTACTATGAATGTATGATTTTTTTGACATATACACAGCGTAGGTGCATTTGAATTTTTATTATATAATAAATTAATATATATATATATATATAAATAATAGAATTCTTTAAGGGAACAATGTGGGTACTTCGCATTTTATTTATAAATATGCGAAAAAACTTGGATTGCCTGCAGTGGTTTGTGCCAATGATATAAATAATGCTCTCATAGTCGTTAAGTATATTTTGTTATTATACTGTCTGTTAAAAACAGTCGTTTGCATGTATAATAAATTTCTAAACTTTTACCTTATGCATCCAATGTATGACATGATATCCTTATTTCAGCATATCTCATCAAAATGATCTCAAAACTTTATAAAACTTTGTATCGACCTCGCGACGCCGTATGAGCGCCAGACGCTTGTAGTTTAATAAGTTCCTCTTTGATGAGCCGGGACACTTCCGCTTTGGCTTTGCTAACCGCTAACTCGCTCGTCGACTCTATTGCCAAGTATAACTTTCTCTCGCCTTCCGGTGGCGTTTTACCAGGCGCGATATACGTTCCTCTCACTGTCAGACCCGCCTCAGAATATTCCGAGATCTGAGCAAGAGCCTCCTTGCTCGTGACTCGCCATCTCGCTTGTTGTGGGAAGTCGTTGATCTCAAGCTCTTCTTCATATTTGCGGAATGTCTGCTCGCCCGTTTCCACATCGCTTTCCACGAGATCTTCCTCGCGCGGCTGATAATTCAATTTAGTATTCAACTTCGCCGCCAGTTGTTCCGCAACTGTCTTTGCCTGTGTAAAAGAAAAAAAAAAATTATTCATATTACATTATTGTAAAGTTATTATAATAATAACAAAACTAGGATTTTACCGTAATAAGATTCGTAGGTCCTGCACCCTTGAGTATGGCTTCTGCTGCTTGTTGAGTAGCGCCTTTCGCCTCGGCACCCAGATTCTTCGCAATATTTATCTTTGACGCCAATCTTCTGGCCAATTCCAACTTATCGGTGGCACTTGGTATCGGCTGACCGGGCACGGTAATACTGGTCGCAGTCGGTTTGGCTATTTCACGAACTGTTCGCTTAGGTGCCAGCATACTCTCGATCTGTTGATCAATATCGTTTTCTATATCCTCGTCGTCGGAATCTTGCAAACCTAAGGCCGCCTTCTGGAATTTCTTTTTCTCGTTCGCTAATGCGGCTTCCGATTCGTCGAATTTGAATCCTTTGCCACTGAATCCACCTCCGGTATGAACTTTCTTTCCATCCGCGGCTTGACGGGCTTTGTAACCTTCCCATAATTGACGTAAAGGTTCTGGGACGGGTACACCGGCTAACTCATGCGCACGTAAAATATCGCCGGCGTAACGTTCTTGTTCCGATGTAATAAAAGTGTACGCATACCTGAAGAGAAAGCACGTAATTACTGTTTCACTTTTTCGAGATTTTGATTAGTCTCGATTTCGTGACGTAAAAGTTTCGATAATCGAATCTCAGTCTCGTCACGTGATCACGTTCATCGTGAATATTTAGGCGGGAAACTGTATGAGCGAATATTTAGTCGGAAAACAAGCTTTAACTTGTTACTGTTCGTCATTTGTTCAAGCCGTTATCATTTTTTAATCCAAATTCCAAAAAAAAACTACGTAAGTACGAGTACTAATCACTTACGTATTATTCATCTATCTATATGTAATAGATATATTATTGATAACATTTTCTAGGATTGAGTAGTTAAAAAGTTAAAAGTTAAATAATAAAGTAAAAAAATTTATAACTTTTAACTTAACCCCATTTTAAATAATATTATATTTTTAACTAGTTATTTAAAAAAAAATAAAACTTTAAGCTATTAACTTTTTTCTAAGTTAAAAATTTAAAAGTAAAATAAAGAAATTATAAAAGAAAAAATACATTCAAAAAATAATATTTCTTTATTAATTTTATATAAACTTAATTTAGAAATAAAATAAATTTATTTGATGATCCATTATAATTGTTTTAAATAATTCAACTTTAAAAACTTGCAAATTTCTAATTTAATATATGATGCTTCTTAAAATTAATTTTTAACTTAATTTATGTTAATTTAGTCTTAATGTAACTTTTAACTAGTTAGTTTTTTATTAATATAACTTTTAATATAACTAATTTTATTAACCATTAACTTTAATTTAATGTAGTTGAAAAAAATATATTAATTCATTCAATCTTGATATTTTCTCTCATAAACATTTGTACAATTAACACGTAAGAAGTTTAATAAGAAATCATAAATAAATCGAAACGAGACAAAAGTCTCGATTTTTTCAAAAGTTTGGTGAAACAGTACATATAGTAAATTTAAAATAAAAGATCATTTCATATTGTAAAAATTTAAAAAGTTCAATTTATCTTACCCTTTATTTCCGGCTCGACCAGTTCTACCACATCTATGTACGTAATCCTCATAGTGATTAGGGCAATCGTAATTAACGACCAATACCAAGTGCTTGACATCCAAACCTCTAGCGGCGACGGATGTGGCTACGAGCAATTTTGTTCGTCCTGCTTTGAAGTCCAATATAGTTGAATCTCGATCGCATTGATCTATACCACCGTGAAGAGACATGCAGGAATACGAAGCCTTCATGAGATCTTTGAGCAACGTATCTGCGTTCTCTTGCTTGTCTACGAATATAATAGTGGAGCCTTTGTCTTGATAATGCCCAAGAATTTCAAGCAACTTGTAGAACTTCTGGTCCTCCTCGAGTACAACCACATGTTGTTCCACATCCTTGCAAACGACAGAACGTCCACCGACCTGTACCTCGACCGGTCTCGTTAGTATTCTTCTAGCCAGCGCCTCCATTTGTCGCGGGAACGTCGCGCTAAATAGCACCGTCTGTCTATCCGGTCTTACATTCTCCATAATACGCATCACCTGCGGCTCAAAACCCATGTCAAACATCCTGTCGGCCTCATCAAGCACTACATACGTTACTCGACGTAAATTGGTCACTCGTCCGCTGTTAGCAGCAAGCATGTCGATCATCCTTCCCGGTGTGCATACGATGATTTCAGCTCCTCTCTTAAGCTCTGCTATTTGCTCAGAAATGCCAGTTCCGCCATAAACGCACACGTGCGAAAGACCCAACGATTTTGTAAATTTTTTCGAATCCCTGCCGATTTGCATGCACAATTCTCTAGTCGGAGTCATAATCAACGCGATTGGTCCGTCACCATCGGCCAACGGTGGTTGATCGAGTATGTGACGAAACATCGGTAACAAAAAAGCTAACGTTTTTCCGCTACCGGTTTTTGCTATACCTATCAGATCACGACCGGACATGATTGCCGGAATTGCCTGGCACTGAATGGGCGTCGGTTTCTCATAACCAAGTTTCTTTAATACTTCTAATTCTTTTTTGGTCACGCCACATTGTGCCCAGGATTTGATGGGCTTAGGACAACCTTTACCTTTCACGCGAATACCTTCCAATTCTTCCTTGTATACTTCCACTTCTTCTGGTGTCATTCTTGCTGCAAATATATATGTATAAATAAATTATTATTTAATTATTCATACAACAGAAAACAAATAATTTATGAAATATATAGAAATATACAAAACAAAATAAATACATATGTATGAACATACCAATCTCAGGCACTTCGACGTAAAAAGACTTTCGGAATGGTTGATACTCTGTTGTAGCATGATCAACTTTAGCTAATTCTCTCTTCTGTTTGTTTGCTATGCCAGCCGCGGTCTCGTGAAGATTCTCACCTTCTTCTTCGCTCGAATACTCCAATCCATCTTGATTTTGTTCAATCAATTCTCCTTTCTGTTTCTGTACTTTTTTCTTAGCTACTCCAGTCATAATGACAACACCACCACTCTGCGATGCAGAATTAGAGCCATTGTTGGCATTTTTCGGAGCTTTGCCATCAACTTTATTCACTTTTCTAACTTCTTCTTGAACCTGTTATTTAAATTAATTAAATGTAAAGTAATTAAATGTAAGTATTACATAAAATCGACGTAAATATATAAAATTATAACAATACATACCTCTGCCATGAAAGCGTCAAGTGGATCAATCTCCTCCTCTTCATCTTTTACCTCTTCCTTCAATTCCTCAATTTCTTCCTTTACACCTTCTTCTTTTGCCTCTTTGTTATTCTGTACCACAGGAGTCTCTTCATCACTATCATCCTCAAGGGACCACTTTTTCATGGGTAGCTGAAGATTTGCCAAAATAGATGTCTTACCGTCTTTTTTGGTCGCTTCAAGTTCTTTCTTCTTCCTTTCTGCACGCCATCGTTCTATCCTCTCCCTTCTCTTTTGCATTTCCAATTCCAGTCTTTTCTGCTCTTCCTCCTATAGAATCATTTGTCATATACAATGCTTGCATCTTAAACTTTTACTTAAAAATTAAATAATTAATATGGAGCATTTAAGTCTGGCTTGATGAGTGCTATTGTGATTTAGAGATTAATTCTCATAATTGTTATAAAATTGTTTATTCCTTGTTCTCTAATATTTATAATATTTAATATTTGCCCTCAGTTATATAAATTATAAAAATAGAAACGCAGCTATTAAGTAAAAATTTATCAGCAAATGTGTTAGAAATTTAATATACACTGAAAATGATTCAAACAGAAGGTCAAGACATTTGTATAACCGAGAACAAATATTACACTATAAATGTTATAAATTAGAGAAAAGAAATAAACAAATCTTTATAACAATCATGAGAATTGATCTCTAAATCACAATGACACTCACATCCAGCTAAGCTTAAATGCTCCATATTAATTATATAATGCTCATGTTTTACTTCATGTAATCTTTCAAGACTCACCTTGTCTAACTTTGTGTGATCAAAAGGTAATTCCTCATTGTCCCCCTTTTCTTTATCCTTTCGATCACGCGAACGAGACCTGTTTGATCGTTCTTTGCCAGAGCGCGAGGATTTCGAGCCTGTAAGACGCTTTTCTTTACTGTCTCCACTAGCATACCGAGAACAATCAATGTCAATAAATTATTTTACGTCACGATTGTTATCGAAAAACATCTTCCATAAATTTGTGAAAGATTGTGAATGAAATTGTGAATTAAATTATGAAGGAAAGAGCATAAACGCCATGAACAATTGTTTCCAATTTAAGTATTGAAACCTCTTTTTGAAGGTGTACCGTTTTCTTTCGCGATCCTTGTCCCTCTCGGAACGCTCTCTCCTGTCGCTCCTTTCCCTTTCTCTGTCTCGCGAACGACTCCTCCGCTCTCGATGTCGTCCCTTGTCTCTGTCCCTTTCTCGTTCCCTACTTCTGGAACGTCGTCGTTTCTTATCGGGTTCGCCCGATCTCGATCTCGATCGCGATCTTGATCTCCGCCGATGATGTCTGTCCCTACGAATATTCGTACGATAATTAAGTTCAACATCACGAATTCGGGATGAAAGCGAGATGCGTGTCATAACCTCAATTCGTTAGAGTGCCACTTACTTGTCGCTACTTCGCACCATATTCGATCACGGATCTGCTACACTATTCTAATTAAATACACACAAGCCTTTGAATAAAACACGCACGCATTTACTCTTAACACTAATTACTGCTAATAAACGTTAATCTAAGAAATATCGGAGCTCAACTTCTAACCGCTTCCATTTGTTTTCACAGAGAGAAAGCGCACCCTGGCACTTGGCAGTTGGCACCCGTCGTAACAGTTGGTAACAGTCGCCACCAGTCGCCCGCGCTTGTTGTTGGTACACCTGGCGAAAGGAGCGGCGATTGCGCGCGTATCGAAATTAATTTGAAATCGTTCTTACTCTATCAGCTTTTGAACGATTAATTGATTCTTGTTGCATCGCATCGACGATAAGTATGCAAACACAATCGGGACGAGGAGCAAATGCTGAATCTTGAGGGCGAATAAACAGTACAGATACAAATGAATTGACTCTCGTTTGCAACATGCATCCGACACGACGGATGTCGCCACAAACACCGACACTTCACTGTCGGCACTCCACGACACTCAAAACTCGCTCGCATCATAAACTCGTACGGGATGACGAGGATGTGAGTTGAAATGCGCTGCGACGTACTATGATCTTCCACCGTCCTGTCTAACCGACCGACTGCTGCTACTGCTGCTACTGCGTAGCCAGCGTAGCGGCGTGACGTAGACTCACGTGACTGGCGCCTGCGCGCCGCTACCGCCCCTGCTATGCCGTAGCAGCAATCGGTCGGTTAGGGACCCCGGCGGAAGGTCGTGGCGCGTCGCGGCGCGTTTCAACTCGCATCCTCGTCGTCCCGTATGAGTTTTTGACGCGAGCGAGTGTTTCGAGAGTGTCGTGGACTGCCGAGAGTCAAGTCAAGTATCACGATCTCGTGCGTCTTCGTGCCGTTGTGCCTCTGGAGCGACGCCGCGAGCTTAGTCTCTCATGCGTGTGTATTCGCTCGGATATTCTAGAAAGATGTGCGAAGCAGCAATGTGAAACATGAGTAGTCGTCGTGCGATTTTAGTTGGCTAATGTTAGACACGAAACTATCGAACGGGAACGAGTCGTTTCGTTTTCTGTGTCCGTCGTGTTTACGTCGTGACGTCATTCGTTGGTACGTTGAAATGACTTTGGGTTCTCGCGAAGGTGTAACGCGGCATCGTGTTCAGTCTCCCAATGCCCGTACTCGCTCAAATATTCTAGAAGGATGCGCGAAGTAGAATGTGAAACGCTATTAGTCGTGTGATTTTAGCTTGCTCGTTAACAAAATTTTCGAACGGAGGAGGTATGACGTATGACCGTCATGCATCAGTCGTCACTTCGCACCGTGAGATGGCTCTCTTGTCGCGCCATCTTTATTTTCGTTTAATCGCCGGCCCGCCGGCGCCAGTTGGAGTCGTCGATCGCTATCGCTATGTATTTTTCGCTAGTCTCAAATCCGAATTGTACGGAGATACGCGGAGTGCCGAATATTGTGTCGCGAACGGTACCATCTCGATACAAGAGTATACGTGACGATGTGGTACGTCAAGATGACCGTACGTGCGTCTTCGTGGAGCGCGGCATCGTGCGACGCCACAAGCTCAGTTAAGCTCAGTCTCCGTGCATGTGCATTCGCTCAAATATTCTAGAACGATATGCGAAGCGGACTGTGAAACGTGAGTAGTCGTGCGATTTTAGTTGGCTTATGTTAGACACGAAACTATGAAATGGAAACGAGTCGTTTCGTTTTCTTTGTCCGTCGTGTTTACGTCGTGACGTCATTCGTTGGTACGTTGAAATGACTTTGGGTTCTCGCGAAGGTGTAACGCGGCATCGTGTTCAGTCTCCCAGTGCCCGTACTCGCTCGAATATTCTAGAAGGATGCGCGAAGTAGAATGTGACACGCGATTAGTCGTCATGTGATTTTAGCTGGCTCATGTTAACGAAATTTTCGAACGGGGGAGGTATGACGTAATGATCGTCATGCATCAGTTGTCACTTCGCACCGCGAGATGGCTCGTCTTGTCTCGCCATCTTTATTTTCGCTTAACCGCTATGGTCGTACTTTTCGCGAGTCTCAAGTCTAAATTGCGCGGAGTTACGCGGAGTGTCGAATATTGTTTCGCGGACGGTACGGTCTCGATACGCGAGTGTACGCGAGTGACGATGTAGTACGTCGAAGTATCCGTGCGTTTTCGTGGAACGCGGCATCGTTCGTTCGTCGCGACGCCGCAAGCCCAACCTCTGTGCGCGCGTATTCGCTTGAATATGCCGCAAGGATGGGCGAAGTAGACTGTGAAAATGACTGTGAAGCAGACGCTCCGTATTTTCCGCATTTTTCAAGTGCAAATTGTTCACAGACACGGTGATGAATATGACTGATACAGTGAACGGTCGTCCCAACACGCATCACACAATTTACAATGTATGAGATGTTGACATCCGATGATGCGTCGTGACGGGTTAACTCTCGCGCGCGTTTCGTGTGCGACTAGTGCGACGTATTATCCGCGAAACGGGAGTGACGAATAAAAGGTGAGTTTTTTTTTTAATTTATTGAATAATTAATTGCATTATTCTTAAGTGCAGTTTTTACAGAGTAAAGTTGCATTTGCGCGTAATGCGATTGATCAATCGGTGAATTAAAAAAAAAAACTCGCTTAAAGTGTCGGGCGTTCGTTAATGTGGATTAATGTGCGATCAAGAACAGCAAAACGAGGATGGCTGAACGAGATGTTCGACGAGGAGACGGCATCCACGATGAGAGCAATTTGGTAAGTACTATTTTATTAATTGACATATTTTTATAATTTGAACTCAATGTTTTATAAATTCCGTAGGTAATATCCGTACAGGGCGTCCCCGTATAAGTGGTCATCTCTTTTTATCTCGTAAACGAACGGAGATAGTCCCAATAAAAATATTAAATTACAATTTGAACTAAACTCTATTGTAAGTATATGAACTTAAAAAAATGATTTATATTAAAGAGCGGAGAGCCATGCATAACTTTTGCATGGTAAAGTGAATATGTTTATGATAAAAATTGTAGCATTTTTTCCAATGAGTAAAATGATGTACGATATGTCAAAATTATTGTACAAATTATACAAATTGTGTCGATTTAAAGTTTCGTGGGTGAGCACTACCTTTTTAATTTTAGTTCTGCAGTGTGATTAACTTCTAACTCCTGCTTTGATGATTGACATGTAACATGTTGACATCTGATTACAAAGCTGAAGTTGGAAATTAGCCATACCACAGGGTTGAAACGAAAAAGGAAATATTCTGTTTAAACTGACATAACTTGTATAATTTGTAAAATAATATATCGTACACTATTGTACTCATAAGAAAGAATGCTACAACTTTTATCATATAGAAATATTCACTTTACCATGTGAAGGTTATGCTTGTCTCATTACATTCTTTAACACAAATAATTCTTTAAGTGACCACTGTGTGCTCACAATAGAATTTAGTTTAGAATTTAGTTTGAATCATATAATTTCATAATTATTTTTATTGGGTCTACTTTTATTAGTTTATGAGATAAAAAGAGGCTACTTATATGGAGACACTCTGTATAATTGAAAACTACATTTCAAAATCCTTTCCAAAGAAAATTTTATTCATTTTTGAGGAATCTAACTCAAGAGAGAGATGGTTAAGTAGACAAAGATACCAGATTAATTGTTCGTTTTTGGACCAATCTTCGTTAAAGCAAACCAATCTGTTAGGTCATTGGCATTGACCAATTGCATTTGTCATTTCACATAACAGACAATGCAATTGGTCCAATGACCTAACAGATTGGTTTACTTTAACAAAGATTGGTAAAAGAAGTCCTTTGTCTAATTCACCTCACTTTTGATCAGGATTGAGGATATAATATATATATAATAAATTTACATTGTGTATATACAATATAAATTGTTTTACATGTCATCTATGATTTAAATAGTAATCAATAGATCATAGATTCAGATTTCATCAGAAATAGTAAAAAGTTTATTTTATTTTTTAATTTTTGATATATATTTTTATTTTATCAATACTAAAGTCATATACATTGGAAATTTTATAACTTTAATTACTTTTTCTATACTGTATTAATCAATTTATAATTTATATTGTTTGAATTGTATAGGTAAAAAAGATTTGTTAAACATAATATCATAAACAATATATAAATAATTTATATAGACATAAACTTAAAATTTATTACACAATTTTGGTTCTGGTTGTAGCACTGAAGAGAACCACAAAATCGTGTTATTACCTACGGATTTTATAGACATTGGCTACGTAGTTCAATATTCAGATTTTATGAACATAGAAGCGTTCCAAAGTAAAGTCACAAGTAATTGTGACCTCTCTCAGGTTTCTCTGAAACTGGTATTACTTTGAACATGACTTGATTTCAAGATCTCTGCAATATCATTAGATGAGCCTAATAAAGTATAATATTTTACATTTTAAATATAGTCTTTATCAATCTGTATTAAAAAATGGCGTTTTATTTTTTGAACGCTTTGAAAGATTATTATAGGGATTGAGTAGTAACTATTATAGTTAATAATTTTTAACTTAACTTAGGTAATTTTAATTTTTAACTTTAACTAGTTATTCTTGAAACACAAACTTTAATTTATCAACTTTTTGACCAAGTTAAAAAATTTATGTAAAAGAAAAAAATTATGAAGAAATAAATATACAATGAAAACAATATTTTATATAGACTTAAAATTTTCAAATAAAATTACAATTACAAATAAAATATTAAAAATAATTTGTTTTAATAATTTATATTATATTTGTTTTGAGTAATCTAACTTTAAAAAATTAGAAATTTTTAATATAATATGTGAATAATGTTTTACAAAATTAACTTTTAATTTAATTTAACATAATAATTTTAATTTAATCTTAACGTAACTTTAATTGAGTTAATTTATTATTTGTGTAACATTTAATATAATCAAATTTTATAAGCCGCTAATTTAATGTAATATATTAATAACTTACTCAACCCTGATTATTATTAAAATTATGTGTGCATGCAGTACTAATCATGCTTTTAGTCAAATTTGATAAATTTAAGTCTTTAATACTATTTTAGTGATTCTTTTTAATCATCATTACTATAAGATTCATCAAAAGAAGTAAATAAATTTATTATACCAAATAAATTGTGTTAAACGACATTTTAATCTTTACGGAATAAGTTAGAATGTTAAAATTAATTTTTATTTACGCGATCGGTCTATCATCATGCGATTTCAGTTACCGAAACGATAATATGGTATGTGTGAAGTTGGCATATTATTTGGTGGAAACTCACTAAACATTGATAATTCTGGGTTTATTTTCAATAGTTCTACAGTTCCAGATAGATAAAACAAATAGTTCTGACATTTAAAGCGAAAAAAACGCATAGGACAAAGTGAGACGTCAGGTTCACGCAGCGTTTCAGTTTGTCCTGCGTCATTTTCCAGATCCAATTCTTGTAGGATTTTAAAACATCTATAATTCTAGAAGAGTTCTAGAAAGAGTTCTAGCGTTTAATATAGTTTATTTAATTAAAAAAAAAATTATTATAAAAATTATATTTATTTTATAATATTACATAATAGAGATCCGTGTACATAGAAATATTTTTCTTCCAATTCTGAACGTATCTAAACGTCTTCCGAAGAGTTCCGGTTGCTTCAATTATTTATTAATTAGAAAAAAATTCTTATCTTCCGCTAAAGTCGTATATTCGCGCATATGGGTTAGACGCTGGTGTATATTCCAGAGTTCTATGTACCAAAAAATATTTTTCCTACAGTTTTCAACATATTAAAGCCCCTTCCGAAGAGTTGCGATCGATTCCGATATTAGTTAATCAACAAAAAATTAATAACTTCCGAAAAAGTCTATTTTCCTCTATATGGGTGAGATGCTGATATTTTTCAAAGAGTTCTGTGTATCAAAAAATATTTTTCCTACAGTTTTCAACATATTAAAGCCCCTTCCGAAGAGTTGCGATCGATTCCGATATTAGTTAATTAACAAAAAATTAATAACTTCCGAAAAAGTTGATTTTTCTCTATATGGGTGAGATGCTGATATTTTTCAAAGAGTTCTGTGTACGAAAAAATATTTTTCCTACAGTTCTCAACATATTGAAGTGCCTTCCGAAGAGTTGCGGTCGATTCCGATATTAGTTAATCAACAAAAAATTAATAACTTCCGAAAAAGTCGATTTTCCTCTACATGGGTGAGATGCTGATATTTTTCAAAGAGTTCTGTGTACGAAAAAATATTTTTCCTACAGTTCTCAACATATTGAAGTGCCTTCCGAAGAGTTGCGGTCGATTCCGATATTAGTTAATCAACAAAAAATTAATAACTTTCGAAAAAGTCCATTTTCCTCTATATGGGTGAGATGCTGATATTTTTCAAAAAGTTCTCTTTACGAAAAAATATTTTTCCTACAGTTCTCAACATATTGAAGTGCCATCCGAAGAGTTGCGGTCGATTTCGATATTAGTTAATCAACAAAAAATTAATAACTTCCGAAAAAGTCGATTTTCCTCTATATGGGTGAGATGCTGATATTTTTCAAAGAGTTCTGTGTACGAAAAAATATTTTTCCTACAGTTCTCAACATATTGAAGTGCCTTCCGAAGAGTTGCGGTCGATTCCAATATTAGTTAATCAACAAAAAATTAATAACTTTCGAAAAAGTCCATTTTCCTCTATATGGGTGAGATGCTGATATTTTTCAAAGAGTTCTGTGTACGAAAAAATATTTTTTCTATAGTTCTCAACATATTGAAGTGCCTTCCGAAGAGTTGCGATCGATTCCGATATTAGTTAATTAACAAAAAATTAATAACTTCCGAAAAAGTTGATTTTTCTTTATATGGGTGAGATGCTGATATTTTTCAAAGAGTTCTGTGTACGAAAAAATATTTTTCCTACAGTTCTCAACATATTGAAGTGCCTTCCGAAGAGCTGCGGTCGATTCCGATATTAGTTAATCAACAAAAAATTAATAACTTCCGAAAAAGTCGATTTTCCTCTATATGGGTGAGATGCTGATATTTTTCAAAGAGTTCTGTGTATCAAAAAATATTTTTCCTACAGTTTTCGACATATTAAAGCCCCTTCCGAAGAGTTGCGATCGATTCCGATATTAGTTAATTAACAAAAAATTAATAACTTCCGAAAAAGTCAATTTTCCTCTATATGGGTGAGATGCTGATATTTTTCAAAGAGTTCTATGTACGAAAAAATATTTTTTCTACAGTTCTCAACATATTGAAGTGCCTTCCGAAGAGCTGCGGTCGATTCCGATATTAGTTAATCAACAAAAAATTAATAACTTTCGAAAAAGTCCATTTTCCTCTATATGGGTGAGATGCTAATATTTTTCAAAGAGTTCTGTGTACGAAAAAATATTTTTCCTACAGTTCTCAACATATTGAAGTGCCTTCCGAAGAGTTGTGGTCGATTCCGATATTAGTTAATCAACAAAAAATTAATAACTTCCGAAAAAGTCGATTTTCCTCTATATGGGTGAGATGCTGATATTTTTCAAAGAGTTCTGTGTATCAAAAAATATTTTTCCTACAGTTTTCGACATATTAAAGCCCCTTCCGAAGAGTTGCGATCGATTCCGATATTAGTTAATTAACAAAAAATTAATAACTTCCGAAAAAGTCAATTTTCCTCTATATGGGTGAGATGCTGATATTTTTCAAAGAGTTCTATGTACGAAAAAATATTTTTTCTACAGTTCTCAACATATTGAAGTGCCTTCCGAAGAGCTGCGGTCGATTCCGATATTAGTTAATCAACAAAAAATTAATAACTTTCGAAAAAGTCCATTTTCCTCTATATGGGTGAGATGCTAATATTTTTCAAAGAGTTCTGTGTACGAAAAAATATTTTTCCTACAGTTCTCAACATATTGAAGTGCCTTCCGAAGAGTTGTGGTCGATTCCGATATTAGTTAATCAACAAAAAATTAATAACTTCCGAAAAAGTCGATTTTCCTCTATATGGGTGAGATGCTGATATTTTTCAAAAAGTTTTGTGTATCAAAAAATATTTTTCCTACAGTTTTCAACATATTAAAGCCCCTTCCGAAGAGTTGCGGTCGATTCCGATATTAGTTAATCAACAAAAAATTAATAACTTGTGAAAAAGCCGATTTTCCGCATATATAGGTGAGATGCTGGTCTTTTTCGAAGAGTTGTGTGTACGAAATAATATTTTCTCTGTAGTTTTGAACGTAACCAAGGTCTTTTCGAAAAATTCTGGTTGATTCAATTATTTAATTATTTAAAAGAAAATAATTTTTCGTGAAAGTCTTATATTCGTATATTTTAAAAATTTCTTAAATATAATAAAAGAAAAATTAAAAAACAAAAATCCCCCAAAAAGATTAAAAAAGGAACCATAATCTCGCCACGTCCACGTTATTGGTCCCGGGTTACGCTAAGTTCGAGAAAAGCCGGTATAACAATACATTTGCCAGTACATATAACAATAAATGCGGTTATATCAGGAAATAAAAATTATTTAACAAATAATTAATAATGTCGCCGAATTCTATGAAACATTGTTAAAAAAGTTCAGACCTACAGGAAAAATATTTTTTTATGCATAGAACTCTAAACAACCGATCAGCGTCTCACTCATATATGCCAATATACGACTTTTGCGGGAGATAACAATTTTTTTCTGATTAATAAATAATTGAATCGACCGGAACTTTTTGGAAGGCGTTTAAATACGTTCAAAACTTGAGGAAAAATATTTTTTTGTACACGGAACTTTATTATGTAATATTATAAAATAAATATTTTGTAATATTTTTTTTTAATTAAATAAACTATGTTAAACGCTAAAACTCTTTCTAAAACTCATCTAGAACTTGAGATCTTTTAAAATCCTACAAGAAATGGATTTGGAAAATTACGCAGGACAAACTGAGACGCTGCGTGAACCTGACGTCTCACTTTGTCCTATGCGTTTTTTTCGCTTTAAAGGCCAGAACTATTTGTTTTATCTATCAGAAACTGTAGAACTATTGAAAATAACTCCAGAACTGTCAATGTTTAGTGAATTTCCACCAAATGATATGCCAGCTTCACACACACGATAATATGGGATTATACGTGAAAGTGGGGTAAAATCAATACAAGATTAATTACAGAGTATTAATTTATTTAATATTATAAATAAATTTATTATATCTTATAAAATATTTATAATAGTACTATAATAAAATTATAATGTATTAAAAAATATTTATTGCGAAAGGTGACAATCTATAATTTTTATGATAATTCCTCGTGTGTAGATACATTTAATAATTTGTATAATAACAGTCGTATATAAAAATAGATATTTATGGTATTATCGTACAAATGCATATTTTTATAAATAATAATTAATCTTGTAAGCTGTTTTACAAGATTGGTATTGTATTGTATTATATTATATTTAATGTATTATAATATTTAGCAATCTCTCATGGAAGAGGTTCAATTATCTGATATTAATTTAATTTAGAGATTAGCTAATGCAAATAAAATTTTTAGAAACTATTAATTAATAATAATAACGTCATTTGCGATTCGTCGCAATTCATTCGCGCTAGCTAATCATCTAAGCCAATTGTTTGGGTACTTTTCGAATAAATGTGCTAAACGATTTCATGGCTGTCAATTAATCATTGCGTGCGGTATTCCGGAGATCGACCAATTTCCGTCGCGAAATCAGCATCATTTCGCGGTGTAATACTTCGCTTTCACAAAGGGCATCTTCGTTACGGTACCCTTGTACGTCTTCCCTCGAACCTCGACCAGTATCCCGCCACCGAATTGCGCCAAATCCGGCGGCATGTATCCCATGGCGATCGGCCGGCCCAAGGTCGGACTTGGTCCACCGGAAGTAACGCTGCCTACACGCTCACCTTCCGGCGTCAATATGGGCGCTCCTTCCCTGGCAGGTGGTCCTTGACCCAGTAAGAGCCCGACGCGTTTCTTCGTCGGGCCCGTCTTGATCTGCGAAAGTATTCGCTCCGCGCCTGGAAAGTTCGCTTCGGCTCTTCGTCGTTTCGCTATCGAGAAAGACAAAAAAAGATTAATATTTTTTTAAATTCTGCAATAATTGCATTTTGCCGAAGGTAGAGAAAATTGAATGCGGGTGATAAAGCTATATAGAGGGGTTTAAAAAAGTAATTATCGCATTCGAGGGTTCATTAATGATCTTTGCGAGACCGTACCGACTAGCCATGTAAGGGCAGCTTCGATTGGCGTGGTGTCTTCATTGATATCGTGACCGTATAGACAGAGTCCAGCCTCTAATCTGTGAAAATTTACGGAAAATACCTTAATAGAGTTTCTCTTTTATCATTATTCTTACGTTACTTGCTATTTATTTAAATCTTTTTAAACCCTCACACACATTATCTTGATTATGCTCGAAGAGTATTATTTTAAGGCAAGCTATCTGTTTGTTTACTGATCTACCTTAGGCTGTCTCTGGCTCCTAAACCGGCCAGCTTCACGTCAGGAATCTCCAAGATCCTTTCGACTAGATTAATCGCGTCATTCGCAGGTACAGAGATCTCAAAACCGTCCTCTCCGGTGTATCCACATCGCGAAATTCTAATATTACTTCCTGACACCTCGGTCTCGACACTGTTCATGAACTTTAGAGTCTGAAGATCTATTTTTACTAATGATTGGAGGACCGTTGCCGCTGTAGGCCCTTGAAGAGCTATGAGACCTTGCTCCAGAGGATCCAAGAAGTCGACATGCACGTTTTTACCAATCCTCTTGAAATCATCCTAAAAATAAAGATTGTTTATTATTGATCTTGATTGCGTTAAAATGAGGAGCATGCACTGAGAGGAAGAAAATTATTATTAAACTTTAATAAATATTTGTTTGAATAATTGCAATGAAATATTTATTTACGGTACATAAATATTTACTGAATAAAGAAAATGATTCTTAAATTAAATTAATGGTTCGTGCACTAAATAAATATTTTATTGCAACTATTGAAACAAATATTTATTAAAATTTAGTAATTTTTTTCTTTTAATATGCTAATTTTTACCTGACGCTCCAAGAGAAGTTGACTATCTTCGTCCCTCCTCCCCGCGTTAGATACCACGAAGTATTTATCCTCATCGTCTTTAGTAATGATGAGATCGTCCAAAATTCCACCCTTATCATTGGTGAAGACTGTCAGAGTCGCGGCACCCTTGCTTAGATTCTTGAGATCACACGTGGTTAGCGATTCCAAATACTCTCCGGCGTCCTTACCGAAAACGCGCGTTTGCAGCATGTGACCGACGTCGAAGAGCGATGCCAGTGATCTGGTGTGTAGATGAGACACGGCGATCGCCTCTCGATACTGCACCGGCAGTAGCCATCCCGCAAAGTTAATGACCTTGCCTAAATATTTATAGAATCGCTGTGATACGAGATAAATGATTTTCCTCATTGTTACATATTTTCATAAAAATTAAAAACACATTCCTCCCTTGTATTAGCTATCTTATTTATTTATTTGCGATCAAAGTTCTGCAATATAGTTTCCCAGTCGACACAATTTGTAACTACTATGTAATTGTGAATAATACTTTATATAATAAATATTTTGTAATATTTATAATTACTTGTATCTATTGCTTTCTTTTATATAATATAAATGTGCAAATGCTACATATTATTTATATAACAAGTATTTGATGCTTCAATACATAGAATTTAAGCATTGGAACTAGATAGTTGTTGTACAAAAAAATATAATTATAATAAGGTAATATAAATGTACCATCATAATTAGTTTTGAAAAAGAGCGAAATTTTAATATAATTACAACATTGCTACTACTTTCACGTTATATAAAATGTGAAACTTATAGCTATTATCTAGTGAACACATAACTGTGTCACCTGGGCTGGCATAGATTTAAAGATACTGTTTAATTGAATGGTAACGACTCATTTGGGTTTGGAACTTGCCTTGTTCTTTTATATGAAGATCGTAAAGACAGGTCTTGCGGGCTTCACTGGCAGTCGACGTTGATGACAACCGACAAGTCGTTTCGATGGTTGCGCGAGGTATCGCGGAATCGATCAAACAATTTGAACGCGACGTCGAACCACCGCCAAGTCTCTCCTTGACCCTCGACACCCTGGCGACGCTGCAGGTGTCACGCACGCCTCCCAGAGCCGGTCTTTCACTCAGACATTTCTCGAGATTGTCACAGATGACGAATCTACCGCGAGCGACGAAACGAAGCATGATGCTTCTTTCTTAATGCGTTATCGCTCACTAACTTGAATAACTCCGCGTAGCTCAATGGCTACGCCAAGCTGCTCTGTGTGGGGCTGTGATGACCCCGCGTGATATTTGCTACCAGACTCGGATGCAGGCTAATCTATAATGTACTCTTCGCTTCTTGTTTGTTACTTTGTGTCTTATCTAAATTGGCGAAATAACAAAAATTGAACATCGAACGAGAAACACGTGACAAGAAACAGAATTGTCAATAAAATAGTGTGCAAAGAGGCAAAATGCAAAAAAGAAAAAAAAAGAAGCAAAGAGAGCATCATAGGTTAATCTTTAAAATTTGAAAATTCAGAAAAAATAAAAAGGAAGTGTTATTTCTCTCTCGAAGTTTAATTACCTTTATATCAATTATTAAATACATTTTTTAGTTTTAAATTGCGTGTCGATATAGTTGTTGGATTTAAAACATAATCGTAAACTAAAACTGGAAATTATATTTTTAATTCGAACGTCAAATTTAACTATAAGTATCTTAAGAAAATACTATAAAGAGTTTTGCAAACAATATCGCACTAACCAGAATTAAACGTTCAGGTTTGATAAGCTAGAAGACGATTTTACAGGCACGCAATATATTATGAATATTATGAATAATCTTTTCGTAAATTGAATTAAGTCGTTCACGAATTCGTTATAAAAAGTTTTAAAAAAACGTTGTTAATTATATATCCTTCACTGCTTTATATGATTTTATGTAAAGTTAATTCATCTTTTTATTTTGCAAAATGGACGTTTTATAATGACAAATAAGAGATTTAGCACGTGTATTATCTCGGAAAACGTATTACGTAAAATTGACAACGTAAGCCGTCCCTGCAAATTATGTTTAACGACGTGATATCGTTACATGTTATAACACTTCTGTTTACTCCTTCTGTTATCAGTAAGCAGTTATTTTTATCTTTATACGTAAGAGGGGTCATGGTACGTAAAATTACGTGATAAAGAAGCTATTATCGAATTATGGGTGTATGGGAAACTAGTTGAACTAGCAGTCACGAGACTTGGAATGCTTATTAAATTTTTATTGTACCACGTAATAATAATAATAATATTAATAATAATAATAATCATGATCATCATCGCAATAATAAATTGTGATAATAATGACAATAATAAATGGTAGTAATAATAATAATAATCATTTATCATCGTAATAATAATAGTTCCGTAATAATAATAATAATAATGATACTTCATCATCGTCGATAATAATCCAATGACAAATGTCAATATTTATATAGTAGCGTGTCGAACGGAGAAACGACCTTAAAAAACGAAGATAGTATCAATGTTCGTTCGTACATTTTGTTTTTTTAGCTTCCGCCGTTTTTTATCTTCTCGCTCGCTCTCTTTAGGATCTCTTCTACCTCTCGCTCTCGCACCTTCCACACGCGCATTCTCACTTCGCTTCCTCTTTTATTTAATCTTTTTTTTTCGCTTTTAATCTCCCCTTTTCTCTCACACACACGCACACTTTCTCCCTCTGTCTCGTGTCTTACACAATTGATGCAAAATGTCCCTACACAGTCCGACGAATGTGTGTGTGTGTACGTTTTCCCGTTTTATTCTCTTTAAATCAATCCTCACGATCGCATTTTGCTCGACGCTTTCCTCATTTTTTTTCCACCATTCCTCCTCGAAATTAGCTAGATTTCTTTTTTTTTCTTTTTAAAATCCTTGCACGTGTTGACACATTCACTCACACTGGTAAATTGGTTTGGTGGTGGAGGGAACCGGGGGGAGGAGGTGGAAAGGACCAGGATTGGTTGTGAGGGGGGTGGTTCCGGTGGCGGTGGACTGGGGAGGGTGGAAAAACGGGATATATCCGCGGGATTTGTACCGCAAGTAAGGATGCTGTAATCAGGCAGAGGGTTGCAAGGGGGAAGGGAAAATGGGAAATTGCAATACTGATGAACGAATATGTTGCGGTGAAAAAAATAAGGCGTCAACGGCGTCCCGGGTCCGTCGATCGATCACAATTTCAATCTTCCCCTTCGATCGCTCTGCGATGTTCAATTGAGCGATCGTTCGCGAGAAACTGATTCTCGATCGAGGGACGCAGCCGCCGTGAGCGTCGGGAAATGTAATAACGATCTACGATCGCGAGGTAAGAAACTGAAACTGTGATAGTGCGATCTCTGTGCGCTACTGAAAAAAGTATATAACTATGTTGCCTCGTGTTTCTACGCGATTTTTGTTTCCGCTGTTCCGACTTGATTTCTTTTGTTCTTTTGTTTTTTAAAATTTAACCTGCTTTAATTTTGCTGTTTTTGTTTTGACCTGTAACTATTGCTGTCCGAGCTACTGTTTTTTTTTTTTGCCTCCTGCCGCCTCTCCTCCTCACCGTTCGGGTCCCCCGAGCGCGTCGATCTGCCGGCAAAGAATTTTCCCAAATCTGGGCCCGTCCTCTAACTGGGATCGGACCCGAGGCACTCGTTCTGGTTGTCCGAAAGTCGCTCGATCGCGCAACGTTCCGGCAGAATCGTCGCGCTGGAGGACGCGTTCGCACGTTGCGTGTGTTGGTTCATGTATGTACGTACATACGAACATACATACATACATACATATATGTATATTTTTATATATAGATATATATTCGGCTATTTTTTTTTTCTTTTGGTCCTGGTACAAAGGAAACGAGAATCACTCTCTTTTTGTTTTGTCTCTCGGAAGAAAAATTTCGCGATCTCGAAAAATCGAAAGAAGTCGCCCGTTTCGTGTGAATTTTGAAATACTTCGAAAAATTACGATCTCAAAAAAACTTTTTGCTCCTGCGTTTCGTTCGGCCGTGACTTGATTTTTCTATTAACTTTTTCATTGGAGGGGAGGGGGACTCTGTTTTGTTGCCTGTCGACATGCAATGTGCAATCACCATCGAGAAATTCTCTCTCGCTCTTTCTCTCTCTCTCTCATACACACGCTCTCTCTCTCATTCTTTCATGCTGTTTCGCGCGCGCTCTCTCTCTCTTTCTCTTACTTACGTTCCCTATATGTATACCTCGAGTTCGATAATTTCGTCTAAAATTCCATTTTCGCCTTAACTATACACAATAATCATAATATATAATAATAATAATAATAATCACGATTCGAATACATCATCGATCATTTTTCCGAATATAGATACAATAATTTCTTATTTTTCATCGTTTTCCTATCGCCTTGCTCTCTCGCGCGTTCTCTTTCACACACACACTTCCTCACTTTCTCTCTCTCTCTCTCTCTCTCTCTCTTGCAATTACATCTTGCAATAATAATCGTTTAGGTCGTCGTATATCTATACATATACATATACATATATATATATATAATTTATAAAATGAAAATAGGTACAATTTTGGACGCTTTTCTTCGTCGAAAAAACGCTCCGAAAATTTTATTTTCGCTTAATAATGCCCATCGGTTGCGATTCTAGTCCACTTGGTAGTAAAATTTTGTTTATTCTCCTATCTCTCACATACATTTATATCCCATTTGCTCACACTTAATCTTTCTCTCTCTTCTCATATATATATCTTTCGCTCTCTCATTCTCGCGTTTCGCTCACACGCTCGCCGATGCATTCTTCCGTTCGCTCAGCACACCTCGCTCGCAATGCTTCACTCGCAGGCAAACCCTTGCTCTCTCATTCACAAAATTGCAGCGATAGTCGCCCTCGCGATATATATCTGCCTTTCCGCCGCTAATTTCTAAAAAAGACCTTAAATTTAGGCTGGCCGATCGCGTGCTTCCGGAATCGACGAGCTTCCGTTTGCGCTTACGAAGGAACGAATTTCACGATCGGGAGAATATACTTTTCGCATACGATTACCGCATATTTACAATTTAACTGCGGGACTCGAATTCCACCATTCGTCTCTCCCGACACAACGATCCGAGCCGTTAATTACGAATATCGTAGTCGCGTGAAAGGTCGTCCAGCCGGAAGTCGTGAGGCACGAAGAATTTATTCTCGCTTATAAACTTCTTTTCCTTTCGCCTATCTTCGATCTACACGCCCGCGAATCGGCCTCGCGATCTTGTCGAAATGATCTCCGGTAGTTCGAGTCTCTTTATCGAACGAAAATTCCTGAATTGCCTTGCCGTATAAACGTGATTTCTCTCGTCGCCGCTTTAAAAGGACGCTTTACCTCAAGGATCAATTTTATTTCATCAGTTTGGAATTTCATGAAAGAGAATTTGGAATTTTGCGAGAAAATTTTTTGCGCGAAGATCACTTTCACCAAGCGCCAAGCCGACCCGCTCCGCAGACATTAACATCTAACAAACTCTTAATCCTCGATCGTAAGCCTAAAGGATGTTTCAAGGATCGGATCTTTTCCCATCCTCGATCTCGCGTTGATTACCTCTTTATTTTTTCTCGCGATCATCGATCGTGCAGTGTTCAATGGCGTCTATGCGCGTACGCGTTGTCGCGGCGCGCATAGACGCGTGCGTTTCATTGGATTTATCACTTACAATCTAATTACACATCGAAAGTAATGTCGCAATAATGCTCCAACGTGGAGTCCGTCGTATTTTGATATGTTCGAGAGAATCGCGATATTTCGTCGAGGCCTCTCCTCTCGTCGTGCATCCGAACTTTCAAATTTCAGAGAAACTCTTTGAAAAAATACTCGCAGTCGAGACGACTGGTTTTTTTGTCGAAAGTGTTATTATTATTTTTTATTTCTTTTTGGATCGTTAGAAAGGGCCTCGACGAAGTGCCGTCGTATATATATATTTTTTTTCTGACAAATTTTGCGCCGCGTAAATCAAGCACATCTTTCGAGCGTCCTAAATATGGAGCATGATGATTGATCGACAAGAATTATTGAGCATGTTTCTCGGCTAAAGAGAATAGTAGCGGCGGCGGGCGAACTTGATCCGGGAGGAACAAAATTCGGAATTTGGTATCTCACATTCCGAACGGACGTAAGAATAATTGCCGCACGAACTCGCAGAGTGGAGTCGGCGCCCGAGAATTTTTCGCTCGCAATCCCGTTCACCCGCTGTCGCTACATCTGGAAAGGTTAATTGACGGTCGATCGATCGACCAAAAAGATTGATTCCAGCACATATTAGCTATCGATACACGCTAGTTTTGAATTCTCATCGAACACTGCCCACGTACGCGAGACGGAATCGGGTCGTCGCGTACGTGGTAGGGAAAAGACTAGATTTCTCTTTTTTTTTTTAATCCGAATTTCGAATTTTCCTTCCACGCGTGTCCGGAGCTTCCTTTCATCGCATAGAAGCACCCTCTCGTTTCATCGACGTATTTATCATTATCATCATCAACAACAACAAAAAGAACGTTCCTAGAGATACGCATCCGTTTTTGCAAATGCGTTTTCGTGCAAAAAGGCTCTCGCGATTTCACAATTTGGATCTCGCTCTTCCACCGTTAGTCGCAATCATCGACCATTCTCGTCCTCATCTCGTAAAGATATTAATCTTCACATCGTAATCATCAATTAGTCATCCTACACAATGCGGAACTTGCTCGTAACCGAAAGAGATTGGTATGAATATAATTGCATGACATGCTTTCCTCTTTTCTCTCTCTCTCTCTCTCTTTCTCCTTCTTACTACATAGTATTTGCTTTTTAGTTTCCGTACTTCTTTTTCGCGCGTCAATTATTTCCGAAATTCGAAATTGTATTATATGTACGTAGCTCGCGACGTGCATTGGTGCTTTGAGGATCCCATAGCTTCTCTAATTGCAACCAGAACGCGACCGGAAGGACTGGCGAGGGAAAGAAGAATCTTTTCTCTCGCTTCGACAGCCTTCGTCGGGACTTCTGGTTCCTTTAGCTCGTAATCGCACCTTTTGGACACTAAATCCTCCATCGAAACATCTCAAATCGCGCACACCGCTCCCCGTCTCGATCGGTTAACTCCGCGTTTGCTGCTGCCGCACATTAATTTGGCAATGAAAAATCTTCGAATGATCGAGATGTAACAATTGTTACTCTCGATTAATTTCGAGAACGATCCTTTTGTGTTACTATACGAAATTACAAACAAATCTTTTTTTTTCTGTGACAAATCTGTAACAAATCTTTCGAGAGATTCTAATTTCGAATTAATCTTATTTTTTGTAATAATTAACGAGTGATCAATGAAAGTAATTAGTGCGACAGTACTAAATGAACGAAGGGCGCTCGAGACGGAGAGGGCAATAGTTATCTCGCCGATCGACAATAAGGGACACATTAAGAGTCGATAGCGATAACTAATAATAGTGGTAATAGTACTAATAGCATTAACTGATAATAACTAATAGCATTAACTAATAACGAATATCGCCGGGTGTACGAGCGCGCCGTTCGTCGAGATCAATATATATTACATTAATTTCACTTTGGATCACATACACGTTTTTGTATACTTAGAAATAATTCCGAAGTATCGAATTTGCTTGAACGCGCATATCCGAAATTCTCCGATACGTCGAATGATCAAACGGGGGAATGGATTCGTAAGAGCCACATTCCTCCCCCATTGCGAGTTAAGCGTTCGTACGCCCGGCATTTCATCGACAAGGTATAATAGTAGGTAACGATAAAATTTAATAAATGCACGTGTCCTAAACTCCATGTGACAATCGTCAGCGTATTTTAAAGATTCGACACATCATCTTGCCTCTCTCTCAAAAGGCAAAAGAAGCCGTCGTCGATCGCGAGGAACCACATGTACGAAAAGTCGAATTACAAAACAAAAAAAAAAGGATGTGAAGAAGGGAAACTAATCACGGTCGAATTGACACAAAGAGAACTAGACATGTATCACATCGATTTACCTAATGTACCATACGCGAACGAAGACAGAACAGTTTACAACACGGACTCTAATACATACAATGCTGATAATAATATAATTATAATTATAATAATAATAATTAATATTGTTATAATAATAACATATAATATATAACATAATATAATAATAATAATAGCGATGTACTAACACATTTCCTAGCGACAGCGGTAGCAGTAGGTGTAATAATAGGAGTGATGGTAGTGTTGGCACTAAACTATCATGTAATAGTTGTGGCAGGCCCTGAGCCCGCGTGAGTGTATGCGTCTAAGGCATCAGAAGAGAAAAAAAAAAAGGAAGTTCGTAACAAAAATAAGAACGGAGTTATCGGACTTAAATTTAACACGACCTACGTGTCTCGGCGGACTGCAATTAATTTTCATAAATCGAGGACTCAATCTACGCGAATATAGTAACTAAAGAACCGTAGTTTGTATACCATTGCGTGTATGTGTGCGTGCACGTGTACAAGTTGACCTACTTTACTTCAGGATGAGTGCAGCACGAGAGTGGAAGGGGGGGAGGGAGGTCGCGTTAACTAACGTAACGGCTACGCTTAACAAATTAATTAATAATAGGCAGTAACTAACCGTAAAAAAATCTCTAGCTTGCTTCATCGTTTTTAAACCAATTCTGACTAGCAAACGTAACTCGACGAGCTCGCTCGCCGAACGCCGCGTTTTCCGCCACGCTCGCTTTTCCTTCTTCCCTCCCCCCCCCCCCCCGAGTCTTCTCCTTACCGATTAATTTTTCTCATTTAAATAGGAACTCTCTCATAGCGAGACCGAAAGTAAATCGTCACGTGGAGACTAAAAGCGTGGCCTTCAATAGTAATCTCGCGGTTCGGCGAACGAAAACGTTGCGAAGAGACGATTGAGGAGTACGTATTGCGGGACATGGAAGAAACATAAAAATTCAATCATCGCGACTCGCCGATTCGAACGAGCTTGATTTTCTCCGCGAGGACGCGACGTGTTGAACACACGCGTGTAAAATGAGATCGAGATTAGTCCCCGTACTCTTCGCCTTCTAAACGAGGAAAGTGCACTGGTATACGTAAAAAAGGGGGAGGGGGGTACAAGGAGGAACGTTAAAAAAATTTTTTTAATAAACTTTTACGCGGCGTACGCGATACACATGCGCGATACGTAAGTAAAAAAAAAGGAAAAAAGATCAAGAAAGCGAGAGTCGAATTCGATGTCCCTAGATTAAAGAAAAACGAAGAAAAAAAACAGAAATACGTATAAATCTCAATTAACGACAATTTGCCTCCGTCATATCTCCGTCTTTCTCAGTCGTGCGATAATCCACGCGCATAACTAAAAAGAAAAATTAACAAACATAATGAAAAACCAATCTCGCGCGATCGTTAACAACAATAAAATTTCGTTGCCTAATTGTCTAATAATAATTATTATTATTACACCAATAATAGTAATAATAAAATAAAGGAAGAGAGAAGGATTTAAATCCGCGGTATCGTTTTCCGTTTTCTACTTTTGTACCTAGATATTTATTTGCTAAGTAACGTATAGTACTTAAAAAAAATCAGTGTAAGTTTTGCATGTACGCGTGTTTCGTGTGCACGTGTAGAATTAAAAAGAAAAGGAGCCGCGTGAAGAAGGAAAAGAAAAAAAAGGGAGAATCTCGAAACGTGGCTTCTCTTCCCTTACTACCGCTTCTCGTCGATTCACTTAAGAATTATTATTTTGTAACATTATTATGGCTTCGACGATCCAAACTTCAAACCGAGGCATTGCTTCCTGGATTTTTTTCTCTCTTTCTCCCCTCCCTTTCGTTTCTCTATAAAATACGCCTCCAATTGCCCTCTGGCAATCTCATAATAATAATGATAATAATTAATAACTAATAGTAATCATAATAATCGTAGGTATAACCGCGGTATCGAAAGGCTGGGGCTTGCTTGACGGGCTCTCGACGTTTTCGATTTTACTTTCTTCTTTTTTTAATAATATTTTCATTTCATCTGCTTCTAAACTTTTCGCGTATTATTCGCCGATCGAGGATCGATTCTCTTCGAGCGGATCGAAGCGTACGTGCGAGACCCCGTTTGGCAGCCTCGCCGGGAAAGCGTGAGGGTGGGTATTTTTATATGCAAAAGGAAAAACTCGACGGAACAACAACAATCGAAGCTTCATGAAAGATCCATTCGCACCGTACATTCATCTTTTTTAGCTTTTTGAAAGTTTGTCGTTTTTGCTTATACAAGGATCGGCCCGGATCCTGGCCGGCGGTTTGACACAACGAAAAGAGGCTACGTTTTGTCAGCAACGCGGATATTTCCTCGTGCACGGTCCCGCCACCCTGCCGATTCCACAGATTGCGTCTCCAGCACCATATTTCGTTTTCTTTTACCCTCCTTTTTTTTCTATTTTGAGATTCGTCGATTCTTCTTCTGTTTTCTCTCTTTATCTTTTCCCTACACGCCAAATGAAATATGCGCTCGCGCAATCCTATGGAAAGTTTTTCCCTCTCGAGCCTCCTCCTTCCGTATTTCTCCTCTCTCTCTCTCTCTCTCTTTCTCTTTCCGCCTCCTCCTTTCTTTCTCCTCGCATTAAATAAGTACCGATTTCGCCTGTCCGAGCTGACACCCGTCTCGGCTTTGTACCCTCTTTTGACTAGAATTGAATTTCGAACGGAGGATCGCTCCCTCTCTGTCGTGATCATCTTCTCGGAGGCTCGAGATCGTTTTTCTCCCCCCTTTCTTTCTTTCTTTCCCTCTTTATTTTTCTGTCGAACGGTGCTGGCCGGCGGGACCGGAAGTGCGTCGGTGTGTTTGCCCAAAAGGGGACTTCGACCAAACTCAATCGATACCATTAAACCTGCACGCGCATCCTCGTCGCGCTCTTCGGCGCGAGAAGATCGTGCAGGATGGTCTGCACGTTTATAAAGTGTCGCCTATGTCGCAACGAGGCTGCGCGTAAAAAAATTAACGATAACTTGCGCTGTATTACTCACGTAACTAACTGTACGTAAAAGTCTGAATTCTGAAACTTAACGTTCGCTTTTCTCGGAGTCGAGGTCAAGTCGCGCTCCGTTCCATTGAGCGAGAGAGATGCACCGTCGGAATAGCATAAAAATTTGATTGCTTTTTTTTTTTTAAGGAATCTTCTAAAAATTTCCAGAACACTTTTTTTCATAAAATAAATTAGTGATCTCTCTGTAAGCCAACTCCACGATTCTTTTTTATTTAAAATAAAAAAAAACATGAAAAGGACTATCCGGTATCTTTTAATTTTTTCCAAAAAGAGACGGAGTGCGACTGCCGCTGGACTCGCAACCAAGTTTATCGCGAACGGACGTGAGACAACATTGTATATGGGGGGATGAGCGGTTGGGGCGGTGGGTGAAGGGGATGCTTTGTTCCTGCGGGAGCGTGATGAGGTGGATTGGTTCGCCGGTGGGGACGGGTGGTGGGGTATTTTGTATTGTGTAGAAAAACAACGCTGTAAGTGAAATAACTCAACGTTGCACTTTAAAGACCAATAACGTAACGGGGGTGCGGGACACCTGAACACGCGCTGCCCGAACGCGGTTATCGCGAGCTTGTCGAGCGGGCTCTGAAACAATCCTGAAGTCGAACAGCTGATCATCCGAGATCCCGAGAGCCGGACGGGCTCTCCAGAGAGTCGTCGGACTTGGTTTTTTTTCTTTTTTTTCTCCCATTTTTTTTTTTCACTGTTGAATACTCTGCGGATAATTTCGATCTGGAATCCCGGCTCTCGCGTGTTCAGGTACCCTCCGATCCGCGTCCGAGTCCCAAAGTCCCTGCTCATTGATTTCCGTAGTGAGTGCCTCCGCGATTTCTTTATTGGATAGAGGCGGTGCGCGCGGTATGCGCAGCGCTACCGCTCGGCTCTTACTTATATACTGGAGTACGTGTAATTAATAATTATTCATGTGTGTATGCGGTACGGTTAACTGTTAATTAAGTCTTGAATGATTACTGTAATTAATTAATTGTTATCAGTTAGTTAAATATGGCTCCACCGTGCAATCGTCTATCTCTCTCTCTCTGTCTCTCTCTACTCCTTTCTCCCGCTATCTCTCCCACTTCGCGTTCCTATCTTCTTCGTTAGCTCGCCTTCTCGCGCCTATCTCAGAGTATACAACGTACACGTTGGCTAAACTACACAGACACTTAGTACACTTATTATCATATTTATTTGTTAAATGTCGATTGAATTGTGAAAGGAAAGGTTTGCGAACGACCGGTTTGGTGAGGTTCGGAGTTTAATTTTTTTGAATTTCGCTTTTAGGATACGGTTTCTCTCACGATAATACGATCGAATCTTTTTTGCACCGGCCGTTCGAGATCCAAAGAATCGGGTCAGAGGGAGGAAAACGCTTAGCCAAACGGTGGATCGGGACGGGAGAGGTTCCGGTAGGAAGTTGCGCACGAAATGAATCCGGTATACTTCCGGTCGTGCCACTAGCCGATTAACGGTAGATAGCGTACGACGAGATTCTGCAGACACTGAAAAAGACCACGTGCTTCCCGTATACTTACTTATTTAACTGTTTAACTGCGGTACACTGTGATTACTGTCCTACTATAGCACTACTAATTGTGAGTTATACTTGAGAACTGTCTGTTTACTGTAACGGAAAACCCTGACGAAGGCACCCACTCAGCGGACAATATACTGGTTTACCTCACACATTCTCGTGATCCATCTTTTTTTTTCCTATATGCCAATTCACGTATATCCTTTTGAATAATTCGCAAAGTTTTTCGTATTTATAAGTGCTAATTTCACCTGTTTTTTTCTTTCTTTCGCGCGATTATCGATTATTTTTTCCCCTTTTTTTTCGGTTTAACGCCAAATAAACGGACTCGGCCTTTCACCTCGGACACGCATGCGGGGGGTTGCTCGGGTTCAGGTTGAAAGAAACACATTCTTCTCAACGGAAGTATGAAGAATATTTTGAAAAGAGTATCGCCTCGCCACGGGGAGACCATGCGACATTGATCTAGCCGATCGGCCCGTCGCGCTCGCATGATCTGTCCGTGACGAGACAGCGCGATGGGTCCGCACGCTCGTCGTCGTCGACCATTATCAATTGTATGGATTATTTGGGATCATGGCAGTCGCTACTTCTTCACGACTTCGATCGATCATAAGGTTTAGAGTCTCTGGAGGCTCTTCGTATCCGATATTTTCCTACTCTTTTCTTTCCCATCCGCTCGGTAGCCGAGATAAAAATTCCACACTTTCGCTACACGTCTAACGCTAAACGCTGCCATCTGACTCTCA
The DNA here is from genome assembly GCF_016802725.1 of Solenopsis invicta. NCBI lineage: Eukaryota > Metazoa > Arthropoda > Insecta > Hymenoptera > Formicidae > Solenopsis > Solenopsis invicta. The sequence goes on along the minus strand of NC_052669.1, from coordinate 7,405,058 downwards.
TCCCTTCTGTTGGCACGGAAAGTGCCAGCAGAACTCTGTCAAGAGATAAGAATAGGAATCAGAGAATCACGTTTAATGTTAAAAATGTAAAACGAGAATGTGGACGAGAGTTGATCGAATTTTGATTGCCGAACGTCGCATTTAGATGCCAAATTTCCAAATCGGATTGTCTCGGCTACCTCGAATTGTTTCGATCTGCCAGGAACCTCGGAAATTTTGCCGGTATGCCAAATGTTTTTCGCGGTCGTTGAAATCTCCGTACCTGCTCTTTCTATCTCTCTCTCGCGTTTTTCCCCGTTGACTCGCCGCCGTCATCTCTCTCGAAGTTCTCTCTCTGGGGCCAGGACGAACGCGTGTGCGGTGTGTGGTCGAATCGACTCGCCGAACGACGGAACCCACCGCCTTAACAACTATGGCTTTTTCATTTATATAGTGGACATTTAAACAACTTATTCCGGTTTTTAATCACGGAGGCTCGGTCAGGGTCACCGCGTGAAGACGCGAATGCCGCCGAGGCGCTCGCACTGCTAGACTGTCGGTTTTATCATATGCTGCGCACTTACGATACACACTGTCGCGAATAATATGCACATACGTCGTACGTCGTGCCGTTGCCCCCGACAAATATTGCCGCACAATCTCAGCTGCGCCGCAAAATCCTTGCGTCGGGCGCGTTCGCGCGCGCCCGCACGATCGTACGTGATATGTATTCGCGCGTCGTGAGATTATTTCATTAAAAAATTAAAACCCGATCGAAAACAAACCAACGGTTTTTGCTTGTAAAGCCGCACTCGAACAACGGCCCTTATGCAATTGCCGCTGCCACATTCCTCTTGGTTGTGTGTTCCTTATGTGGTTATTACACCTTTGGTGATTACGTCTCGTGGAACAGGGGTCTCTCGGTGGCATCCAAGGTGCCTTCTATTCTTTCTTTCTCTCTCTCTCTCTCTCTCTCTCTCTCTCTCGTTCTTTCTTTCTCGATCAAAGGGCTTTGAACTTCCTCTCGAACTTCGCTCGCCGCTTTGTCGCATTTCTTAAAATCTTTTTCTTATACTCTCTCACACTCGTCATCGACTCTCATTGACGAAATTCTCTGGCACCTCGCCACCTGTCCATCGTCGGAACTTAGCCCGACAAAGAGGCCGCCCACACGTCACTTCCGGGTACTCTCGTGTCAAGTCCGGGACGCGTATTGGGCGTGCGCACTCGCGCGTGACACGCGCGAGTACGCACGCACCGTTCATCATCGGTACACTGCATCCAAACGTATGCCAAAGGCCGCGAAATTTTGCTGCGTATTTTATACATATTACGTAGCACTACGAGCACAAACGCGTGTGCTGTTACATCATCCATGAATTTTGCTCTCTCTTCTCTAAATTACCGTGAAAAATCGAATGTTTTCCAACGGCGCCCGAGAAGACGCGTCTCCGCCTGAAAAGCAAGCCATTCTCTCTCTCTATCTTGCGAGAAAGGCCACGGGCTTTTCCTAGGTGGATCGGCGTTTTCTGCATGACGCGCGCGAAAATATAACGTTATTTCGGGGCCAAATCGATATCTTTTCAAAAATTCGTTTTTGGATTACAATTTACAAAATCAATTGGCTTTACATATCCGTAGCGTGTGTAATCAAGTGTAGACAAGTGTGCTTTAAGTGTAGAAGAAGTGTAAAATTGTGTTCTTGTAGCTTGTATCATGCGGGTGAACACGCGCGCACGCACGCACGCATGCACGCGTGCTCGTGTATTGAGATCTGTTTGAGCGCGCGGGGTTGCACGCTCGTGGACCAGGGCAACTTCTATTTAACTTGTGTTTCGTTTCAGGACGCGGGGTACGCGCCTTTCTTGGGGTGCTCTGTTTGCGTTGGTTCCTGTCACTGTTGTCACTTGTACTTGTTCCTTGGCGTGAATACCAATTCTACCGCGGCCGCGTGCGCGTTCGCGCGCGCGTATCCGCGGATTTTTCGTTTGATTCGTGAAGGTCGAGTCGTATTTGTAAGTGTGTATGCGCTGGGAGTATGCACCAGCGCATCCGGGCTATGGCACTTTTTAGATTATTTAAACATTTAGCAAATTTACATGAAAGAGATTAAGATTATGGGTAGGGCCGATTTTGCATGCGACGTCGCGCTGTGGATTTTCTTCATCATGTATATATATGTACCTTTCCGTACATATATATATATTTATCATCATTACCATTTTATGGGCCTCTTCGACTACTACTCGCTAGTCGCGTTTCCACGAGTGGGCTACGGCCGGGCGCTTATATATCTTCGGGTCGTCCGTGACGCCTCTTCCTCGGGGGAGAGCTTTCCTCTCTTGGATTCTCCCGTCGTGTTAGGCGTTCGTGCGTGAGCCATCGTTTCTCCTCTCGTATCTCTCGTCGCTGCTCACAGCCGCTTTCTTCTCTTCCTCTCCGTCTCTTTGCGCGGCTCTCGTCGCCTCTCTCGCGACGTAAACGGACGACCCAACCTCCTCTCCCTTAGATTGTCCACGGTCTCTCGCGCTTTATCCGCTTCCGCTTTGTGACCGCGAGCTCGTCTTGCGTCGCGGCTCGCGGACGCCGTGTATGACCCGCCGTCTCCTCTTCTTCTCCCTACGTCGTCGTCGTAAGGCCCGAAAATCTCACGCGGGCGCGTTTGCGCCACCGACCCCCTTACGAGTTACGGGCATATGTAAATCAATATATTTGTAAATTATTTTTTTTTGTGTTTTTTTGCGGGGTGACCCGCATTTTTTTATTATTACTTTTTCTTTATCTTTATCCTTGCTTACTTCTCAGTTGATTACAGAACATACACTACTAGATCTATTGTTTAACGCGCTTGTGTGTGTTATTTTTTTTTTCATTACCTTTCGTTTAAATTTAAAATTATGGTACACGTTTGCGGGGCACGGGCCGGCGCCTCGGGAATTCTTCCTTCTCGCGCAGGGGATTGTGTTGTCGCGATCGGGGGAAAAGTTTGAAACCGTTCCGCCGATCGTTATGTCGCTTTGATCGAAAAAGCAACCCTCGGCGCACGGCAGGATGCACCGATCGAAAACAGTCGTCTGTCAATCGTTTCATGACCGCGATCATCATGAAGGATCCCGACGTGGTAGTGGTGGTAGTGTTTTGTATTGTTGTCGTTGTTGTTTTATCAATTCTTTTTTTTTTGTGATGGTGATGGTGAGATGGTGGTGGTAACTACTAACGCTGACCTTTCCATCCTTTCGTTACTTACTTCGCTCTTTCGCGCTCTTACTACCTGTCTCGTGCACCGTTCTCGATATCTCTCGACGCTCGATTTTATAAGGACCGTGAAATGAAATTACGATTCACTCGAATAATCGTTATTAGATGACTCGCTAATTCCAACGAGAATTTGCTCCGCGCTTCGAATTTGCGCGACACGTGCTAACAGCTCCGCCTAAAGCTAAATTCTATCCATTCGCTCCATCGTCCATTCCTAAACTTGCCGCGCGATATTGACTGGCATTCCTTTGTTAATCAGATTTCCGAAACTATCAATTTTGCATCCGCTCTCTTTCAGATTTTCTCAAGTCTCTTTCATTCTCCAATTTTTTTTTTTGTTCAGCACGCTCGCATCTTTCTCACAGAAGCGCTCCAAACTTTTGCCACGCTACCTATCATATGTTTTTCATTGTTCACGATATATGTATATATATTTTTTGTAATCCAAAAGCAATACGCGATTTTTTGTCGATTGTAAAAGTTCCGAAAAAATCGATCCCTAATCGGTTGTCGGGTGGGCGTCGAAATGTGCGACGATTGTGTTTTTTGATGTTACATGTTTTCCTATCGTAGCTGTACAATCCATCGCAATGCCGTGTGGTGTAGGTGTGTCTGTGTGTAAGTGTATCAATGTGTCAGAGTATTAGTGTCGAGAAAAAAAAAAGAATTTCCCGATCGGTGATGCCCGCGAGACAGCGAACGCCGCCGCACGCGATCCCTCCCTCGGGGATGTAAAATCCACCCTTCAGGGCGGCGGCTAGGTCAGGGAAGGCGGAAGCGATCGCCGATCGTCATGGGCACGCGCCGACAACGAACAGAAGCTCTGGTTCGATAAGAAACGATTATCGTTGGTTGCGTGAACGAGGTGTATGCACTCGTCCAGCTTTAGGTATTTACATAGAAACTAACCCTATTTCGCATTATGTACGTTCGTTTAAGTTTACCAGTAAATTCTCAGTTTATGCTTGTGATATCAAGGTGTATTTACATACTACTTAATCCGAGGAAAAAACGCCCTGTAACGCAAAAACTTTATAATAATAACGATCAATGAATCGACCCGCGGTTACGATCGCTGGGACTCGAGGAGGCCCGCTCTTATTTCTTTCTCTCCCGCGAAAAAAATCAAGATGAAGATCATAAATTTTTTGAGTTCACGATTTGCAAACTATATCAATTCTAATGGCGAGGAGAACGCTTTCGAAAGGGCAAATTTTTGCAAGTTTTTCGAAAGGAAACGTAGCGGGCGTATCCGTCGAGTTCCGATCGCGAGGCGAGTGCGATTGTTAAATGTAGCTTTGACGATGAATCCTTTAGTGATCTTTTCATCTCTCGTCCCAGATGGTCAAAAAGCCTGGCTATCCGGCGGCTTCTCGGCGCGTGTCTTTTACGTTCAACGAAGATGACGACGTTAGGTTATTTTCGTAATTGGCGAACGAATGGACATGAAAGATGGGAAGGAGATGCATGCATCATGGGATAATTTTCGTGTTAGACAATTTCTCACAGTTCGTTACCCGGGAAACATGATTTCCAAACGTAGCGAGAGAAAAGATTTTGTCAGTTGTACTCGTAGGCGAAATTTCATTTGACTAAATTTGGGAGGTCTACATTTTGGAAATGAGATGAGGGGGAGAATTTTCGAATGGACAGCGAGGATCGAATGGGCTTGGGATGATTTTTCGAAAAACGAACCGATCAAGAACGAAAAGTTTCGTCGAGAGTCTCCGAAAGGAAACGACAACAACGGTAACGCGGTCGACGTTGGTGGTCCAAAGATGTGAACAAATTCACGGCACGCTACCATACAATTCCGCACTATCAATCAACAAACGAAGAAATCGAATCATGTCGTAGGTGTCATCGAATCGACTTTTTTTTCTACTTTGGCCTTTATTACTTTCTTTTTTTTTAGGAATTCGCATTTTCGAGAAAATTCTTATCAATGAAATGTCAAAAACGTGATTCTATCTGATGTAGTTTACGGTCAGCGTCTTGTCTGGTCTCATCGAAATATAATCCCACCGAAAGTACGAACGATCTACATAAGCTTAATGAAAGCTAGAACGATGAAAAATTTGGTCGGCTCTGGAGATTTGAATTAACGGGTCGTCGTGAAAAAGGGTATTTCAGGGAGGTAAGGGGCTCGAGTCTCTAAAAGTTCGCTCCACGATCAAACCTACGGACTTTTCTTCATACTCTTCCTCTCCCTCGTCATCCTCATCTTCGTATCATCATTTTCTTTTTTGTTCTTTTGTTTTTGTTCATCCACCTTCTTTATTTCCTATTCTTCTTATTCTTCTTCATCCTAAGTATTGCGAGAACGTAACGGTATATTGCAAGTAAAAGTTCAAAACGACGCAAGAGTTTTACGCGTTTCAGATTATATTACCCGGAAATAAAAAAATATTTCGCTTATAACGATCACAGGACCTCAGATTACCTGAAGCACGCCATTCTAAAATCTCACTCTCGTCTTCGCATTCGCTCCTCCTTGATGCTCACGAAGCATTCACGTTTACTCGATCAGCTCACTCGCTCGACGGCGCGCCCGCGCGTCTACGTCGATCCCAAGGTCGTTCATTCGTAAAATCATTCACGTACTCATTCCCGTTCGCTCCCTCTCTCGCTCTCCCTCCCTTTCTCACGTTCGCACATGCCCTCCTCCACTTCGTTCACGACCTGTGCTGTCGCATTCTCACGTCGACAATACTTGGGATCGCGTAAAACTTCCGGGGGCGCGCGCTCCGCATTCGCTCGTATTTCCCTTTCGCCTAACTATCCTAGTCTCATAGACCCTATATTCATTATTTATAATATTTATATATATAATATATATAATATTTAGCATTTAGTTTTTTTTATTTCTCTCTTCTTCGTCGCGTGCTTTGCTCACGAAAAATGCTCGCTCTTTCACGCTTACCGCACCTTCAGTTAAACGTGTAAGTGTGAATGGGTTTCGCCCGTTTTTTGTCTCTGTCATACTCTTCATACTCTGTATGTATATATAATATATATAATATAACTGTTTGTAATAACTATATTTTGTTTGTTCGCTTATGAGCTAATAGTTTTCGTGCTACCGACGAGCACAAGTTGCGCGCATTATATTTTCACCTTAAAAGTGTGCTGCTGATGAGTTTTGTAATATATGTATTGTACATGTGTACATATATGTGTATTGTATGTGTTATGTATTTACGTGTGTGTATACTCGTGTTTATACGTGTGTGCGTGTGCGTACGTATCTGTTCCGACGCGTTACGTCCGACGACAACGTTCGTTTCTCGTCCGCGAAATGTCAACGTCGCTTTGTCGTCTTCTCGCGCGAAACGTTGATCGCAAGTGAGAGAACGTCCGCATGGGTTGCGTCTCGTCCGTCTGTCACGCACACACGGGGAAGGGGATTTCGGTACGTATATAATTAACAACCGTATAACGCGACGATACGACACCACTCGTCGGTGGTGGAACGTTCGCCGCGACCGCGCGACGCACACGTCACGGATGAGCCTTGCGTACGTGGGATGTTATTATTGGTGTGTGCGATTCGCTTTTCAAGCATCACGGGAGCTTTTACGATTAGGGGGTTTAGAGGGTGGAACCTTTTAAGCGCGGTTCACTGGAGATAGACGTATCTATGTATAATATTTATATATAGTTTAGGTTTGTTGAGCCTGGCCAACACGAAACGGTCGAGGATCGCCCGTTGGACCCTCGGCACCGTCGCGTACCGCTTGATCGGCTCTTGTACTAAAAGATCATAGTACCTCGGGGCGCACCCCGGACGGAACGCCCGGGATGACTTAATGTTGTTTTATTATTTTTTTTTTTTTAAGCAGCTTCTCGTTAGTTATTATGGCACGTTTCGGAAGTCGAGGCGGCAGTGCGGCAGTGGCGACGTGTCCTGAGAATCCTAACGGGACCCGAAGACGACGTGCAAACGTCGTCGCGGAGTCCACGTTCGACAGATCCTTGATCCAGGACTGATGTAGGAACAAAGACGCGGAACCGCGCGGAAAACGCACGGGGAATCGCGAGAGTCGACCGTCGCCACTGCGATCTTGCCCGCCTCGCGCCGTGCAACGGTTTCGCTATACACGTACGTATTCTCACTCTCCTCCCTTCGTCTAGCGCGGACCCATCCGGAGAGTTCGTCAACCGAGGGTGGATACCCTCGATCAATTTCCGGTTGAGGTCCGGCCTCGTATCGGTTCTATCCGAATAGGAAGACACCGAAGTACACATTCCTTCTCACGAAGTCCTTACATTTGTTTGACGTTTTCTTACTGCTGAGACAGTGAGTGAATTTCTGGTGACCGCACTTGGGCGCAGGGGCGAATTACGTCAGCGAATGAACGTAATCGCTCTTACGCATCGGAATTACCGATCATCTCATCGGCTTTCCTCTTGACGCCACGGTCTTCAGGTTGCTGCTGCTGTTGTTGCTGCTGCTGATGACCGATGGAAGACGGGCCCTGCTGCTGTTGCTGCTGCTGCTGCTGATCGTGCAACGGTGTCAAGCGCTCCGTCGACGATTGCGACTGTTGCTGGTTCATGCGCTCGTTCTGCTGCAGAGTCGTCTGATCCGACGCCCAAGGGGTCCACTCGTCTCAGTAGTAACTGAATTTTCATGGTTGCTGATTACTTTGTTGGTTGACGACATGCTGAGCTAGAGTAAAACTCAGGGCGCGCGGGTCGCCGCCGTGAAGCCTGAGCGCCTGCTCTAATCGCTGCTCCTGTAGCCGTAGCGCTTCTCCTGAAAGGTGTCGAGTGTCGACGTCTCGTTAGACGCTTTCATTGTAAATCGAAACTCAAAAAAAGTCTCGAGTTCCGACTTGGACGCTACGGACGCACGATAGCGTGCCGCTGATCATTTCCGTATTACTTACCGAGATCCGGCGTTAGCGTATCCTGTTGGGACATTTGTTGATTCGTATGGTGACCCGGCATGCCGGAGGTACTACCTCCGTTGTGCTGTCCCAAATGATGCCTCACGTCGCCACCCACCGCGGAACTTGCCGCGGCTGCCGCTGCTTGTGATACCTGTGTGCAAAGAGTGAGAAAGAGTTGAAAGGCAGAAACAGAGATTGAGAAACGTTCAGTTTTCCTTTTTATTTCGAATTGTTTCTTCGTTGAGCAAGAATAATTTATTCTTAAAATTTTTTTCTATCTTTACAACATACTTTTCAAACAGTGATTGTAAATGATAGAGTCGTTCGCGTTTACTTTGCGATTAATAGTCTATACGAAGAATCAGATTCCATTCTTACCGCTAGTCTCAGGGCAGCTTCGGCTTGGGAACGGAGCAGAGCTTCCGCCTGATGCATCCTCAGAGCCTGCTCCGGTCCGCTCGCTTGCACTCCCTGCTGTTGGGGTCCCGTCGATCCTTGATTACCGCCGCTCATGTCACCGTTATTGCCCATTCTCATAGCCGCCGCCAACGATGCCATGTCGACCGGCGAGAGATTAGGCGATACCGAATTTTGCAATCCTAACAGAAATATCGCTTTCATTGACGTTTTCGTTTATCGTAAAAACTAAAGTTTACTCGTAAAGAATAATCACGCTTCTTGAATTCTCTCTAAATGAGAGATGCGTAAACATACGTCTCTTTTTGCAAATTTAAATTTTAATCATTTTATATACGATTTGTTTCAGAATCTCGGACTATTGCGATTGAGTCACGATCTGCGGAACACGTGTCAAGGAGGGCTGCTCGCAAACACGTCCTGTGCTAACTTTGATCGTGGGAAGAGGGAGAAAGAGGAGAGCGGTGGCGGTAAGGAATTCCGATATTTGTTTTTCCTATTGCCGTTTCTTCGACGAGTTTCTCGGCGAATTACGACTTCCAGCGTTCCGCGAAAGAAACTACGCGCGCGACAAATTTTACTAAATTAACTCGCGGTAATATCACACGAGGTATCGATAATTGTGCATCGTGCAGTTCTGCAATGTAGGAACGTCGTTTCTCTCGGCAACAAATGCAGCCGCGTCGAACGTACTTGTAATCGCGTTCGCTTGGGTTTTCGTCGAAGACACGAGAAAAGCGGGTAACGCGAACGCAACATCGTTCGAGCGGAGAAACAACATTGTAAATCAAGTTTTATCGGTAATAATTGGAACGAAGCTATCGGGCTTTCCCCTCTCGCGCAATTTCTCGTTGATAAGTGATAAGAACGCAGTCCTCGGAGGTTTGCGCGCGTCGCACGCTTGATCGATCCGCTAGATCGACACGACTGGTTGTTGTTAAACATGATTTTATTACGTCGTAATTTATTTAGTCGTTCTTACCCGCTGACACGGCGGCCATGACAGCCATGCGTTGTTGCTGCGACTGCATCTCGTCGTGATATTGCTGTGCCGAACCCGGTTGACTTCCCGTTCTCAGTATCTCGCTGAGCTTGTTGCCGCTCGGTCCCGGCGACGCCATATTGTTATTGTTATTATTGTTGTTGTTGTTCAGTAGACCGGTGCCTGCGCAAAAATCTGCTCTCGTCAGTATGTACAGGGTGACATACGGGCAGGGATGTTCACGCACATTTTACTAGCCTAACTAGGTAGCATATCATCATTCCGCGTCGGATACGATAAATTGGCACGCTAGAGCGTTAAAAAAAGGCGACATCCCGAAATGGAAGCCGCTCGTAAGAGAGCAGACCGTAGTTAGCGCCGTTCACATGAGAGAATTATTATACTCAGACCAGAAATTCGTAAATATTTTATTTCGACTCAAGCATATATATTCATATATTCTAGCTTACGTGTACTACAATAAGTTCACTAATGATACTTCACAACAGTGTTATGTCATTAACGAAATCAGAGAAAAAAAGGTGAATAACGGCGAGGTTACAAACTGTGCTCGGGCAAATGCGACAATATTATATCTATTATATCTAGATACTTGGTGGGCGTTCGTTTGTAAGTAGACGTAGAACAAGTATCGTAGCGTACCAGGTTCACTACCGGCCGAAGATAGTCTTCCGTTGCCGCTACTGCTGTCCGAATGGGCCGACGGTGACGGGCACATTGGTGGTTGTTGCAAATTTTGCGGTCCTCCAGATTGACTTCCTCCCAACACGCCTAAACCCGCTCCTGTACAGCGTAAGGTCGTTACGTTAGAGCAACATCGCTCGGTGTGCCATCGGCGTCGTGCAATGTCGTATTTTCTAATGACAACGCGCGATACGAGTTTCGACAGCCACGCACTACTCGATTTCTTAACATTATAACGTGTTGGAAGAAAAAACGTAAAACGTCTGCTTGTTATACCTAAACTCGAACTCGCGAGAATCTCCCTTTCCCGCCTCTCGGCGGCCGCGCGACTCAGCACGTACTGCGCCGCGAATTGATGCTTCGGATCCATCCTCATATGCTCCATGTGGCTCAGGAGACCTTAACATCAGAGGAAAACGAACGTGGTCACAGTATAGAAAGACGATCGTATGGTCGCGCGTATTATATATATATACGGACGATAAGTAGCACTTGGTGTAAACGTACGTTATACTCCACAGAACGAAAATCATAAGTTTACAGCACAGAATGGAACTGAACTGTGTATGTATACTTTCAACTTGGAACTCGGAGCTACCGTCGGGCCCCGATTGGCCCGCCGATTCGCGTTTACTCGACTGGGCTAAATACTTACCGCTCTCGTGAGTGAAGACGGCTTGGCACACCGAGCACGGCCACATCCTGAGGCTCGTGCTAAGTTGACTGGTCTCAGGATGGCAGGCCAGATGCTTCCTAAGGCTACCCTCGTTGACGTAGTGCTTCCCGCACACTGGGCACGGGTGGTTGGCGGTCCGTCGCTTCGCTAGGTAAACCCCGGCAACGGAGGTTGTGCAGTCAGCGGAGGGAACAATAGGGCGACACAATTTCAAGGTCAATGCCAAGCAGGATAAAGCGTCCCAAGGAACGAAAGCCGCCTCCTCCTCACCCAACTCCTCCACCATCCTCATGTTTTCTCACATATCTTTCTCTCTCTCTCTCTCTTTCTCTCTCTCTCTTTCTCTCTTTTTTTTCCTCCCCCACCTTATTGCTCACGCACTCGCGTGCACGCGCGCGCGTACGTACGCACAGATTCCGGTCGACCTCGAAGGCGAAGGGAGACCTTACGGACGCGGATAGCCAAGGACCAGAGGAGAGAGCACTGACCTCGGGCACGCAGAGTACTCGTCGGCCGGCGCCGTCGCCACCGCGCTGCTAACTCCCTTTCACGAGCAAGGTCGCTGGCCCAAAAAGCCAGGATGCACTCGCAGACGTACTCGCGCGCGTTGCACGTACGCGAACGTACAGAGAAAAAATAAATAAATTCTTAAAAGACTCTTCGTAAAGGTCCATTTATATCGAAAAAATTATCGTCCGCGTAATTGTTACACCACAAGTAGAAACGATGAAAGAATATCGTTCGTCTTGTCAATCTTAACCGATTTTTTTTTTTTAACTCGATCTACATGTCTTCTTGCGCTTTGAATAACGATAACATTACAAGCTCGACATGTATTCGCAACAGACGCGATCCGTTAGCGTTCACATTTCAAATGCCGACCATGTCGATCACTGTGACAGACCCTCACTCGTGTCGACACTCACAATCGAGAATAAAACACCGATTCCTCGCTTTAAAGTTGAACGAAGAAGCAGAGTAGGTTGACTTTTGTTCTCTGTACGTCCACGAGTCTGCACACGTATCGCGCCACGCATGTGTCAAGGCACGCATAGAGGTTGAACGAGACACCCTCGAAGCACCGTGTATATGTATTAGCGAGTAGTACCCAAGTATTAGTCGACGAGTGTGCCAAATGCTACAACACGCCTTTCCCGCCCAGGCGAAAACAGTAGTACGAAGAAGTGAACAAGGACAATGTGTGCATATCGCCCGCGCCAAAGCAAGTTTTTTGGGATGGATGCGAAACGTACTTAAAGGCTAAAGAACGAACCACCCTTCGTGTCTCGACGAGCGGTTGCTCTACCTCTCTCTTAGTCTTACTCACGATTAACATCGCCGCTCTCGTGTCTATGTCGGTCTCTCACTTTCTCTTTCTTGGAACCCTTAAGGGGCTCCTCGCGAGGATCCTGATTAAAGATTCTGGTTAATTGTTATTAAATGGTTAGAGCCAGAGAACAGAGTCAGGTCTTTCCTACGGAAAGTTAAGTTAAGGCGCGCGAGCGCGAGCAAGATTTGGCAAGTTAAGTTGCTTGATTAGTTGGTAAGGAACGACACGGTCAAGGTTTCGTTCTCAAGCTCGCTTCATGCAACGATGCACTCCGCGCTCACGAGACTCTGCGGCTGGATTTCAATTAATCGATCGATTATGGTTAACGGAAGATTAGTAGGTGCGCGAATGGAGAGAAATGGTATAAGCAACGCGCGGGGAAAGGAGAGAGACATAGACGACCGGCCGAGAGGGCGGTTGATACGCGATTTTTCAATACTTACTGGCAACTCCGGAAGCGTTCGGGTCCTTGTGGGTGTGCTTCATGTGCTCCATCAACGCCTCGCCGCCGAGGAAGAGCTTGTGGCATACTGGACAGCTGGTTGCGTTCGGGCCGCCGATCAGGGCGGCGTGTTGCTGGAACACAACACGCTGTTGCAACTCCTTTTTTGGGGGCCCGGAAGAAGAAGTACCGGAAGCAGGCACACGCGGCGCACCGGTAGTAGAGAGCCGACCCAGAGAATACCACCACAGAGTTGCGAACCAGAAGCGCAGGACAGGCAGGGCACAGAACAGAACGATTGACCAGTGAGAGTTAAGGCACCAATAAACCGCCGCCACCACAGACTACTCCTTTGCACAGGGAATTCATGTCGAGTGTGTCTGGTAGGAACTTTGTGGTATCGCGCCCTGGCTGGGTTTCTAGTCGGTCAAGTGCGATCGAAAAGAATCGAGATAACGAAACAGAAAACAATAGGCGAAATTTTCTCTTTCGAGCCGATATCTTGCCGATATCTTGCCGATATCTTCTTTCAATCATGATCCATTTACTGCCGCAATTTATCATTCACTGCTTATCGAACGAAAAATATTTTATCTTTTATATTTTTATTTAATATGAAATATCTTTGTGCGATATGTACGTTGTAATTAATAAATTAATAATCGAGTTTTCATATTTGTTTTAAAAGAATTATATCGTACATTTGGCAAATGGCTAGATTGCGGCGAGTGAATCGTCGACGAAGATACTTGGAAAATTCATAGCTAGCTCTTGGAAACATTACGGGACAGGAGTAAGGCGTAAATCCCGATAGTATTGGAATTACGTTCGTAATTTCCAACTGTATCGCTGTGAGGATACATTGTGCCCATGTTACGCTTTTCTCAAATACGTTTGTTTTTACAGATTTTAATTTTGTTATCTTGAAACTTTGTGATATACGAATGCAAAAATAGAGATGTAGGATGTGTCTTGACCGATGAAAAACATTGTCTTTAACGCCAGATCAGAGCACTCGGTTCGGGTGTAGGGCGGGGGAAGGGGGAGGGTACAATGATTAGGGAACTTGAAGCGAAGCCTAGACAGACAAATATGTGGAAGCGTGGGGTCCAGAGAACGATCGGAGCGGATTAATCCTTAATCGCGATTAGGGATTTAATCGACTAATGCTGTCGGCATCGACCTCGTCTCGCGTATGTGCACGTTATACGGTATCGAAAGGCCGATGCCAGACGTTGCGTTGCGAAAACAAAGCGAGCACTTTCATCGACCTTGGACCTCCGATCGACCCCGTGCGACCTCACCCATGAACGGGAATGCGAAGCATGGAATGACTAGCTTGTACCATACATCAGTTTTAACTACCATGGTCGTTGCTAGCACATCTTCGGTTCGCATCTGCATTCCTTTTCTTTCTTTCTTTTTTTTCTCCGTTTTGCGTGTGTTAACGTTAAACAAGATCTATCTCATCGAATTTGCTGTGCTATCAACGACCATATTAAAGTGAAATTAAGGATTAAAATGAAATTATAAGTGAAATTCGACGTCCTCAATGCCAGATAGAATGATTTTTTTCCCCTTCATTCTCCTGAACTCGTCACGCGGTAAGGAACCAATTCGCACCAATCGCATTATTCTCGTGTCTTTTTTTTTTTGTTTATTCCGTCCCCCCTTCTTATCCGTCTCTCTTTTTTCTTTTCCTCTTTTTCTATCCGAACACGCGAAGGTTGCTTGCACGCATACAAGGCGGTAGGTGTACACGCGCTCGCGAGGAAAAACATGGCGGCGGCCGTGCCTCGCTCGAAAGAGTGCTTAAAACGGCAGTAGGAGAGGAAGAAAAAGAAAAAGGCGCGAAAGAAGGAGAAGGTTGTGAACGGGCAGGAACGGGCTAAAACGAGACCGGACGGCAATGACCCCAAAGAGTTTCGGGGTCCCCCGTTCCTCTCTCTTCCTTCCTGTTCTTGCTTCTCCGATTCACGATTTCTTCTTCTTTTCCCCTTACTTTTTCGCCTCTCCCCCTCGTTCCCTCCCACATATTTCGCCCGGGAACTTTCTCTGTCTTCCTTTTTATTCCGGACCTGGGACAATCGCAAACGCGGTTGAGGCAACGCGGACACGGCGCGGAAAAAGGCTGAAACAAGTTCTGACGGCAATGACCTCGGAATTTTTCTGACATCGTCGCCTTTTTCTCACACGTCTTCCACTTCTTCTCTATTATTGTCATGATTCTTCGCTTTTCGCATCTTAATTTTTGCGTACTCGTCTTTACAGGCTTTTTCTGCTTACGTCGAAAGAGAGAGAAAGAGAGGGATGTCTTCTTTATATGTACATACATGCTCATCTAAAGCCTCTTCGTACTTCCTCCTTTCCTCAACATTTTTAACGACGCGCCAGATGCCAGTGCAATCCTGATTTTCTGCCGACTCTTCTCGCTCATAAACAAGCGGGACGGCATACCGCGAGGGATGTGGGAAAGGGGAGGGGGAGGGTTATGCCAATGAGACGATAATCGCCTCGTCGCATCCATTTCAGAGTTTCTTCCTTCCGGTTTTCCTCCCGGCTCCGTTTCATCGTCCGCGTACACGCGTGTTCTCGCGCGTGTTTCTTGTCGCTTGGCTCGGCTCCACTCTTGTCCCGCGATAAACTCGAGAGTGGGTGGCCGACCGCCGGCATACTTATGCCTTCTATCTCCTTTTTTATCCCGAACCTGGGGCAGCCGCGAGCGCGTTGAGAAGCCGGCGACGGGGACGGCGTCGCTGGCCGTACCGCCGCCGCCGCCGCCGCCGCCGCCGCCGCCGCTGCATGTAAGTTATTCTCGGAGGGAGGCTGCGGTCCCTAGGTTCGACGCCCCGACCTGGCCCAACTGGAAAAAACCGGTTTCTTCGTCGCGCTCTTCCTTTTTTGCTTGCATCCTCGCTTTTTGCGCCGCGAGTGCCTCGACTTCTCTGACGCTCTTTCTCTTCTTCTCCATCCCGTTCGCCACGGTCGCTCCGCTTCTCTCTTTCTCTCTTTCCCTATCTTTCCCGCTCTCCTTTCTCTCTCTTTTTTCTCTCTTGCTCTCTCCTCGTTCCTCCAGCTTATTCTCTCCGACTCGACCGAGAGAGTGGACGCGGCGTGGGCGAATCCCCGAGGGACTTTATGATCCGCCATGACCAGATTCATCTCTCTCGCTATACGCGCGCGCTGTTCGCTGCACGCCGCTCTCGCTACCATTCCCAATTCCATACTTCCTGGTCCCACCAAGAGATTCTACGTAGCAGCATATCTACTGGAGCCGCCGGTTTTCTGCGTTGCACCGGCAACTTTGCCTCGACAGAAATACAGAGATTTCACTGCGATCGCACTCTGCGCGTGCACTCTTTGTTTCTGCCTCGAAACATTTCGATATTGTATCGCAAGCGAGGCGAATATGGAAGGGAAGAGCCTTCAATTTTGCTTATTTATATCGAGGATTGAAAGCATACGTGGGCATTGAAATTATTTGTAAATTTGCAAATAATCTTGTTTTCATTGGCTAAATAAATTTTCAGCGGCGCTAATCAATAGCCAGAGATAATCGATAACTGGTGAATAGAGCGTGGGCGGGAATACAGCGTTTGACAAAGCGACGTCCGGTATTTTTAACATTGCGCTGTAAATAATTATACATCGGTTTTCGATTTAACCGCGATTAAGTATTTGATGGTCCTCCGATTAAGCGCCGATAATTATAAATTTTATCGGATCCTTTGTTCGCCGGGCACCGATCGTATTATTGGTCGACCGCCCGGCTGACGCGATCACGCTTGCTCCCTCAGATTTTTTCGCACCCTATCGCCGATTGGTTCCTCGATTTTTCCGGCGATCCCGGTCATAGATTATCCGTTCCTCGAGGCCTGACGCGCGGGCCCGGGTCAGGGAGTGGCGTAAAAAGGAAGTGGGTGTGAGCACACGCGTAGCGGTGCGTGACGTCGGCCACGATGTGGCCATTTTGTGTTCATAGAGACGGGACCATCTTTGATCGAGGGCCGTGATCTCGTTAGTAGAGCAACTCTATTAGAACAAATCAAGACGGGAGATTTTTTCACGCCCGTGCGCAATCAGTACGATATTATCCGCGATTTGCGACGTGTAAATGTACAGATTGCCCCGCAACAACTGCATATGTGCAACACTTTAACGTCCAGTATTCTGGAGATTGCAATTAAAATTGAAAAAATTCAATTGAATTGAAAATTTCAGTTATAAATTATTAATACTGGCCAATAGTATCGCGCGAAACTTGTGCTTTTAACTTTATGTTTACACGCAATATCGATTCGTTGTTCATTTTAATATTTACAATATTGACTTTTATTACAGTTGATTTTTTTCTTTTAGCTTTTATATGTAAATGTGCGCGCGCTATAATAATCAGCTGATAATATCAAGTTAAGCACAGTTACGTGTTATTTGAGCCTCTCTTTTATTAAAAAGCTTAAAGAATTTATTAATTTCTCTAGCTGAAAACAATTATTAAATTTAATGTTTAATCTAAATTTAAAAAGTGTAATTTATCTTCATTTTGTAACCGGTATATGGAAATAGTGAATTTATTATCATTATTCGACTATTGAACCTTCACTTTTACAGAAAAGCGGAATTATACTATTTTAATAATTCAAGAAAAAAATGCTACATTCTCCGCGATAATTTAATTTAATTTTCTTGATGTTTGAAAATCGTAATTTATGATTTTTTCAAGTCACAGAATTTCGTTCTTTTAACAGAGACATAGGCTTTTGATCAAAAATGCTAATAAAAATATTAAATTAATTTATGTAAGTACTTTCTCGATCGAAATTTTTTTCTTCAAAATATTAAATTTAATACAGTTTACAGTAATATTGCACTTTATATAATAGCACGATAATAGCTTATCGTAATTAATTAGAAATTTTATCGAAAATTCTATCGAAATTAATTAGAAATATGAGGAACAGGATATTTGGCGCGCATTTATATATAATATATTATATTACGTTAACTATATCGACAGCGGTGTTTGACTGACACACGACTCTAGTTCCGGTTGCGTTACGACGCGTTGTTGTATACACAGTCTTGTTAACATTGGCGCAGCGAGACTCGAGTCCGGTAGGCAGTGACACGGCTCTGTGTGTTACGTTATTCTCTCTCGAGATGCAAGCGAGACAAATATTAGGAGAAAACGCGAATATTTCCCATTAATACTTAAACGACTATTAATTCGCGTGATTATTTGAACTTCGTGATTAACGATTTTTAAGTGAAGACGCAACGGGTTTTCGTCGAAACAGATATTTTACGCGATCTATCATTTCCAAGATGGAAATCGAGAATTATAAATTATTGCCTGTAATATCTAGGCGATACAAATATGTATTCTCGAACAACTCGGATATATGTTTCAATTGAAATTTTTTGTCTCGTCTTTATTATTTTTGGATCGAGAGCGCGTAGTAATGCACTCGATGTAAAGTGATACGCCGTTTATTAATGATTCATTTGCGAAGGATCGAATTTATTCGGCGCGCATGTATTATTTCGCAGTGATAGTAATTCGTTTGGCACGAGTGGTTTACGTCACTTCTTTTTTTAATAAATATATGATAGAGATTGCTGTGCATACGCGTGACTCTATTTACGTTCGCGCGACGAGGCCGAGCCGACAGGTAACGGTGCGAGTGCATTACTTCTCGAGACGCGACAAGTACTAGGAATAAGCGCGATTATTCTTTATGAATAATTATCAGTCTTTATTGATCATGTCGTGTATTATAACGCGCGACTACACGAGTAAAGTTGGTAATGTCACATTTTTCTATCGTTAATCAGTATGAATCGTACGTATCGATTCAAAGAACGAATCAAATCAAATCGAGCAGCATTGCGACGCGTTTAATTAGTCATAGTTGAACTTGCATTTTAATATTTTCCATTAGCGTAGCATAATTTTACCTATGTGTCGATAAAATTTTATAAAATTTGTTTCATTGCTAATTGATGAGAAAATGGAGCAAATCGTAGCTTTAGCGTTTTTCAGATCACGTTTTTTTTTCGTATTATTTTTTGTATTATACATTTTTTCGTATTATACAACGATGCCACAAAAACTTTATGCGCGGAAAGAATAAATTTTATTGCATCTAAAAATTTAGGTAGATACACAGATCAGAAAATAATTTTATGCTGAACTATCAAAATTATTATGCAAGACGTTCAGGCGTAACGATGCTGTTGCAAAAAAATTTTGACATTCTAATAATCAGCTTAAACGTCCGATATAAAATTTTTAATGGTTCAATAATTATTTTCAGATCTGTATTTCAGCGAAATTGTTCTTTCTGTCGCGTAAAGTCGTCTGCGATCCGCACGATCGTCGCATTGTAATAATTAATATGCGCGCGATCACGATTAGTCGCGTTTTTGCGAATAAATGATGCGAGTGCTATAAAGAAATCTGAGGAGAAGGTATCCGACGACAGCGGAGCGACCTTGGGAATTTATTTACTTTATACTTGAAATGATCATTCTCAATTGTATATATTCATTTTATGTGCGCGACAATTATTTCTGGAAATGTCAGTTACTTTAGCGTCACTATAATTTGGATATATTTATACTTTGCTGTTCAACGTAGTGTAGCGATGCAGTTTACAACTCTGCTGCTGCGCGTCCGCCGTGTCGATGATATTTTATGATTTATTCATTCATTTATTTTTTTTTTGTATGATTTTACGAATTAATTTAGCCAGTTATTTGCAATTTAAAAATGCGGCCGATAATTGACAATGTACGAGCTCCTCTCTTTTCCTCCGGGCGGCGATAAAATCCGAAGGCCGTTTTGCGCTCGGTGCGCAATTCTTTTCTCCCGCCCTCCGGTCGTTCCTTCTTTTTTTTTTCCTTCGCCGCCCGCCGTCTTTCCTTGGGCTTTTTTAGCAGTGACGAGGCCGCGAGACTCGCCGGCAGACAACCTTCGGTACGATACTTCGGCTGTTCGTTCGGCTCCAGCGCGGCCCGCGGAATCCGCTAAGAGATATTCACTGGCTTGCTCATCTCCTCCTTCTCTCTTGTTCGAAAGAAAGAGCACATTCTCCCGCGCTTCGACTCGCTCGCTCGCTCGCTCGCTCGCGCGAACGTTATTTTCTCGAGACGAGAACGCTTTGTCTCCCGATAAGGAAGGCACCAGAAATTCTTGATTCCCTTTCTCCGTTCGCGTCTGACTCATAGCTGCTTTCGGAGCTTTCGGTTTCTCGAACGATGAGAAGAACACAAACAACGCAAAAGTCCAAAGGATGTATAAAAGACATCGAAAGTATCTCTGAGAACTCCTAGAGATTTTTGTTTCGCTCGAGAATAATTTTCCCGCGATAATCGTGTTCAGAGATACGAAACAGTTACATGATTTTTCATCCCCTTCGTGGCCATTTCATTCCCAGGCGCGAAAAAAAAATTTATATATGAAAGACGTATGCGTGCGATCGATGGGAATTAATATGCGTCGCTAGTCACCCCGCGACTCGTTCTTCATCGCCACCTCCTGTTATTAATCCACTTCCAGGAGTCGCGCGCTGATAATTCGCGCGTAACACGCGTACGTGAAAATCAGTCGCTGACGAACGAGGCGAGAATGAAGGAGAGAGAGAGAGAGAGAAAGATGAAAAAAAAGCGAATCTACCTAACGTTACCGAGGGTTGACGACGGAGCACCCTCCGTGTTGTGCCAATAGGAGGCCCAGAATCGACCCCGAACGCGTTCGACTACACGAGTGGAAAAAAAAGGAGCGTGAAGGGGCGTCGGTACAATGGGGGTACAAATCCCACCCTATCGAGAACGCCACGGGAATGATTTCATTAGTGTCCGCGCTGGTGATCGAACACGGAGAGAAAAAAAATAGAGACGGAAAGAGTCACGGAGGCGGGGTCGAAAAAATTAGTGCCTCGGGGTGGAGAGAGAAGGTAAGATCGGGGCGCGCGATCGGAAAATTGAAATTAGTCGCGAAGTAGTCGAAAAAGTAATTCAAATTAACGTGAAAATCGCGACGAGTGTAGAGACAATTTAAGAGCGATTAAAGTGACATTTTTTTTTTTTTTCGTTGTATACAGAAAGATTAAATGAAAAAAGTCGCGAGATGATAACAAAATCTCGTAAGAGTGAACCCAGACTTTCGTGAGCGGTTATGTCGCGAAAGAGCGTCCCACTTTTCTATTTTAATGCCGCAAAAGGGACAAAGAGTGAAAAGTCTCCTTCTGGAGATTCGCCAGCCGGCGATGTTTACCGACGAAAAAGAGAGAGCGAGAAAGAAAGAGGCCGGTACCGGGAATCCGAAATGGGAGAGGTATTTCAGAGAGGAGCGTGTGTGGTGAGCGAACCTTGCTTAATTAGAGGAGCGTTCCGAAATTAAGAAGCAGCAATTAGCCGCGATCGACAGCCGCGAAAGCGTTCGTGCTGCGCTCTTCGGTGATACATCATCGTACATCTCCATGACTGTTGCTATTACGACTGTCGCGGCATGAGGCACTAATGAATTGCACACTCATGATCGTGACGTAGGAAAAGAAAAAAAAAGGAACGAGAGCCGGATTATAATCATTTCACAGTCTTCGCGACGCGATATCGATCAGGCGGCGATACTCCGTCCGCATTCTGCAATGTACAATTTCTACACGTTCCGTTTAATTAAATAAATCAAAAAGGTGACGTGTATCAGACGCACGAAAAATGCGAAAGCGCCGTCATAACGCTATCATAATTTCGCGCATTGCCGGGGAAAACTGCGTAATTGAGGGGCGAGGATGTGCGCGTATGTGTGTGAATGGTGTGTGTACGTGTGTAAGATGCGTGCGTGTCTCGCGCGAATGGATCATGATAATGAAAATCGGAGACCACAATTTTACAGATGCGACGGATGCACATGTAAACGCGCCGCGCGAAACGAGAGTTGAAATTACAGTCGAAAGGAATTCCCATAGGCTTTCCCATATATTGACCCGATCATTTTACCTTTAATCGTTGCCATGGGTACTTCGAACACTGCGACAAAGAGACCAGCATGAAATGGAGATCAATTTGAATTAATGTGATACCATTAAATCGTCAGTCATAGGTTTAGATTTTCAGGAGTGTTGTTCATATCAATCGTGTGTGCACGCTCTCGCGGAAGAAATTAAAAAAAAAATCACCGCGTAAATACCGCGAGCACGGTAATTAATTAGCGCTCCGTGTTGGCGAAAATACGGCGCGATAAGCGGATAAAACCACCTCCATCCCACGCGCAAACAGATTTACATTTATCGCAGGCGATTAATCCGTACGCGACCAGCGAGAATCGCGCGTGTAAAAAAAAAATTTAGCGTTAAATGTGATACAATCACCGCGCGGTTTTTAGTACAGCGAGGGTAGAAGGGGAGAGGGGGGGGGAGGAGGGAATGAATCTCCTCGTGGCGGGAGAAAATAAATCTAATGGCTAACGAGTTTTTACCGAGCCGCGCGCCGGGGCAATTAAGAAAGAGGGGTGGAGGAGGGTCCGGAGAAGACGGAGGGAGGATGACAGGAAGGCCCCGGAGGTGAGTCGGAAGAAGAAGGTCGGAAGATACGCGAGGAAGGTCCGCGAGGCGGTAGAAAAGGGGTGGAGGGGTTGTATCGTGTTGCACGACATTCAACCCTTCGTACCGCTAAACTACGAATAAATATGAAAGCTGCGCGCCACGTGAAAGTAACTAACAGCCGCGAAAAGGAAGAGGTCAGGGCTGGCCAAATTCGCGAGAACGTTGGCGTTCGTAAACTCACACTCTCGTCTCTACGGTCCGAATTCGCGTCAGCTGTCGAGATCGCTCGGACGCGGATCTCCCGAGGTAAAAGTCTCCCGGCAAAGATAAAAGGGAGAGAAAGCTCGCGCTCTCGCGGAAATGTATTACGGAGGTTGAAGGATTTTGTATCCTGCGATCGCGAGAGAGAAGAAATTTCGACGTGGAGAGAGAAAGAGAGAGAAGAGACGAACTTCTCTCGCGTGTGGTTCGACGACGCGAAATTTAGGAGCGTGGGCGTGTTATTAACCGGAAACATATCGTTGCGATGATCCGCTCCTGTTCCGAGCCGAAGAGCGGGAAGAGGGTAACAGTTAATAGGATACACCGAGAGAGAAGAAGAACGAGGAAGAGGAGGAGGAGGAGGAGGAGAAGAAGGAGGTGGTGTGTAGGAACCATAGACGAGTTTCCATGCCCGGGCTACCGATCGTTCTCTATAATACATTTACGCTCCGGCCTATTATAATATTGTACTCCGGGTGTATTGTCTTTCTTAGCGGGATAATGTTTCGCCGACACGCCAGGCCTCGACCTGGAGCGTAACTCTTTCATTTCCCCTTACTCTCCACCATACTTCCGTGAGCCGTTCCTCTTTCTTCGTTGTCTCGCTTTCTCTGCGTCTCGAGCTATCTCGTGTTCCGGTTGCTTTTCCTTTCTTTCTCTCTCTCTCTTTCTTTCTTTCTGTTTCTCTTGCCGTTTTTTTTTTTATTTTTTTTAACAACGATCCATTAGCTATCGGGGTAGCAGCCCGGCGCGAAGGAAACGGGCGGCTAGGCGGTCTGAAATAGCGAAAACAATTTCAAGAAATCTGCCCCGGCGAAAATTCGATTAGCCGCGGAAGATGGGCTCGAGCTCTCCATTTGTTTCGTTTCGTTTTATTTCCAGCGGGCGTACTCTGTTTCTGTCGCGCGCTCGCGCTCGCACCGGCGGCTTTTAATTACTTCGCTGCTGCGCTCTCTCGCCGTAAGATCTTCTCCTCTCCCTCCTTCTCCGTTCTTCTGCCTGTCTTCTCCCATTTCTTCTCCTTGCTTCCCGTGGTTTTTCTTCCTCGTTTAACGCGAGCTACGTGCATCCTGATGTTTTTTGCCGATAAGCCTGGACAACGCCGCCCGTTCTCGCGGCACCGCAGCTTGATACGTTGCCGCATATTTCGTATTAGTATTTAATCTGACGCATTGATCTCGCGCGCATATAAGCCAGCTATTCAGGAATAGTTTCGCACACAGGGTGAGCCCTACCATTGAGAAACTCATCAAGGCCGGCCGTTGTACGTGAAAGAAAGGGAAAAAAGAAACAAGAAAAAAAAACGAAGGATCAAATAACTCGACTGCAAAAAATATTCTCATTAGTGCGAGGATTATCGCACGGCGCGTAAAAAAAAACCGGTGGCGTAATGGGGTCGTCATTATTCGCGTCAGTTCATTCTTTCGTAACTGCGCATTTTTAGAAGGAAGAAAAAAAACTTGGTAGGCTTTACGAGGCGGGGGCCGTCGACATGATTTCACGGGTGATTTATCGGGGGATCGTGCGGGGGACGGTAACGGGATAATCTGGAGGCTTTAGCCGTGGATTAGGTTTCAATTAGAGAAGCCCGATGAGCCGGGCGTGAAAAGAACGATATTTATTGCCGGGGCGTCCGACGTGTGAACGGATTAAGCTCGCGTTAAGCACCTGGACGCGCCGCACCTGATTCCGCGACTCGCGAAAACCGAACGTTTCGAAAGACGACGGTGATCTATATATTGCACGTTTCATCACGTTCTAGTATTTATATCCCTCGGCTTTCTCGATAAAACGTCACGTTTTACGATTGTGACGAATGCATTAGCGGAGAAATTGTTTACGCAAATTATTAATGTAATTGACAATCGATGTAATTAAAAAAAATGAAAATAAAAAGTACGAACGAAAGTTTTCTCGAGGCGAGAAGAAAGGAGGATGGGAAGAAGATGAAGGAGAGGAACGAAGAAGAGGGATAAGAGAGCGCCTTGCGTATAGGCCGACAGATGCCTTCCCACGTTTTTTCGTTGAGACATGTGCCCGGCGCGGAAGGCGAAAGGGTTGAGAAATTCAGTTGCCGGGTGGGGCGGCGGCGGCAAAAAACTGCCCCACGATACAAGATTCCGCCGGTAATCGCTGCGAGCCGCGATTCCACGCGAGCGAGGGGTGAATTCGATTAACGGGCACGGGGGTCATGGTCTTTTTCTCAGATCAGACCGCGTTTTTTTTTTAAACCTCTGTTTCTCTAATAACCGGTCGGTGCCACGCACCCCTGGCCACCGTGAAGCTCCTGCGTGTGTAAACAACGATTGTTCATTCACGGCGACTCGTATGAGAAAATCCTCCGGTGTATGTCGCTTGTAATGCACTGCATGTCAAAGAGCTTTTCGCCCCTCGTGACATCTTTGTTCGTTTCCGTCGAGGACGTCATGAAATTATTCTCTGTGATCAGTTTCTTCAAAGTTCCGTCCTGTCATCTCTGTTAAGAGGATTACTGTAATTTTTATGAATTCGAGCGACGGTCTTTTCCTTTCGACCTCCTCGAATCGATTGATCGTGTGTAAGGTCGGTTCCGTGATGATAAGCGCCGTATGAGAATTTGGTGGCAAAAGCAAGCCCAAGCACCCCGCGAAAGATCCCAGAGGAACTATCCAAAGCTCTCGATATAGTGTTATTTTTAGATAGAATAGATACACTAGCTATCTACAAAAGTGGGAAAGACTATGAACCATGGTACGATTATTTAGGTTGGGACGTGCTTGGATTCTGAATTCTCTATTCGCAAGCTTGATGTCTGCCGGTATGCGTTTAAGCCCGACACGTCCGCCGGCATCTCCAGCGACGACGACTGTTTTAACTTGCTTGAGACTTGCATCGATTATATAGGGAGCCCTCGAAACGGAACAAAGGAAACGGCGGACAAAGAGCGTTTAAACGGGAATCCATCTGTACAAGTATCGAGGCAAGCGTGAACCCACCACCACCATATGCGTGCGTAACGCGAGAGAGTAACGAGAACGTGTCGCGGCGAGAAAGAGTTAATATAAGATTTCGGTCGTTAGAGCGATTAAAGCGGAAGTATAGATGTACGCGCGATTGCACCGAAATCGATCGAACATTACTTTTTTCTTTTTTTTTAATTACCGATCCTTTTGGTTAATTACCGGCACCGCGTATCAGCGAATTTGCGACGAGTTGGACGTCGGATTTGGTACATACATGACTGACCTTCGACGTGTGGGTACGGAGGCTGGACTCCGTGGCGAAACCCTTGCCGCAGATGTTGCAGTGGAACGGCCGGTTCTTCGCCCGCTCCACCTGAGCGTCGTGATTCCTCAGGTGTTGCTGCAAATTCGACAGTTGGATGAAGGCCCGCCCGCAGTCCGGTAAATGGCACTTGTACGGTCGTTCACCTGCGATCAGATACCGTAAGGCGTATTAGAATTTCGTGCGGCTGTGCACGAGCGTACGTAAATTGTGTTACGGTGGAACACGTAACGGCCCCGTACACGCTCGATCGGGAAATTCGCACCGGTCATGCCATGCGATTTTCTTAGAGATCGTTCGAAATTCGAAATTTTATCTTCCATCGAAAGGTGAATTAACTGTCCCGGCCGTATCCATAAATTATTATTTCTTTTTTTTCTACTATTTTTATATTTACTAGAAATATTTTGAAAAATTTTCAAACTTAACTCTTACAACGAATACATAAATTTTCACCTTTCGATGGATTACCGCATTTGCATCTATTTATAGTGGTCGCGGTGCTTTCCTATTATTCGTAATCATGCGTAAAGTGTTCATGTACCTAAGTCGTTTATACCGTTTACTTTTGATTGGCGTGTAAAAGTAGGTATCATCCGTTTAACGTATCGTACATTCAATATTAACTTTGTCCTCGCGGTATGGCGCGACGAAGATTGATGAAGAGATTGAAACGTCATTAATGACTCGTTTGTCAGCTCGCCAAGTATGTCTCTCACTCCTCGGCTCGCTCTTAAAAGGTACGAGGCTATGTGGAAAAACGCGCTTAGGAAGTGAATTGGCTGGTCAGTGACTCTCGGCTTTTTTTTTACGGGCATGCAACAGGTTTCTACATCTACATCGAAGAGTAGGTGGGAAGAAAAATGCCGCATTTTTCTTCGTGCCGGGCAGAAAGGCGCGGACGGCGCCGGTTACTGCGCAAATTGGAGGCAGCTAACGCGTAAATATTTTCCATGCAAATGCGCGATGTTATTTATTGCACGGTCTCGAGAAAATTTCTGTTTGCTTCAAAATACGAATATTTAAAGTCCCCCTCCCCTCCCCCGCCCACCGTCCCTATCCGCGTAATAATGATAAAGTAACGTAGCCCCTCGATCGTTTAATCGCCTCGATCGATCGGCATTCGAGAGGCAGACTTCAGCTGCCGTTGCGTTTTTATTGCGTTTTTTCTCCTCTCCACGGCTCGCCGTTCGTCTCGAGTGGACTCGATTCTAATTCCCACAAGCGATTGGCTCAATTTAACTTTTATTAATATCGACATTCTTCCCCAATCCTTTTTACCCCGGGCACTTGTTCCTTCTACTCTCTCGCTCTGCCCCCTTTACCTCTCCTTCTTTCTCTCTCTTTTTCTCTCGCGCCCACCTCTTCCTCTTACTCTCAGTCGTTCTACGGGATTCATCTTTTATTCAGTCGCGTGATTCATCGGAGAATTTCATCGTGTTCGATTTAATAAAAATAACTCGAGCGAGCAAAATTAGATTCTGCAATCTTTTATCGCGTGCTGGCATTTGAAACTTTCGAGCGATTGAAAAAACAAAGCGCGATCAAACACACGAGGTGCAATCTTTTTTTTTTTTTTAAGCGTTTCCTTTTTCGCTGCGAAAGATAATGGAAGAGAGGCCTCCTTGTGGCCGCGATAAAAGTAGCTGGATTTTAGAATCACGGTGTGCCATTGGCGAGTCTGTTATTAAAGGAAGCGATTTCCTGGCTGAAACGAGCGGGCTGTGATCGTTCCTATTTATTTCCCACCTGAAACGAGCGCAATGGGAAGAAGACACCTTTGTATCTGCAAAGGTTTTCACATGATGAGGTGGAACGCGTTGCCGCATTTGCGATAACTTATATTTATGATAAGGATCCTCTTCCGCGTACATTCGTACTCATGCAAATTCTGTTCAATTCAAATTGATGGTCACCTATCATTTCCGAATAATTAACGGGAAAAAAAAGTGTGCTTCGCCGAAGCATTTATAATATATAAATATATATGAGAAACCGCTAGACTTCCTCCTCGACGTTACCGTTGTTACAACCGGTGTATTAATACGCTTTTAATTACAACAGGAAACATACGGTCTCGGCTTTCTTCTTCGAATAACTGTCTTTTTTTTCTTCTTCTTTTACTTTACACAGGCATATCGAAACAAAGTGCTGTTCTTTCACGTGGAGAAAATATTTAATTATGTAATAAGGACACACACACAGTGTCTTATTCACGTGGAAAGAAAAACGTTAGAAAAAAGGCGCTATTGGAATTTTTATAAAGGGACACTTGGCTTTTCCCTCCTCCAACCCGATACCGTATGTTTTCTGTCGTGCTACAATTAAAAACGTATTAATACACCGGTTATAACAACAGTGGCGTCTCGGGAGGGGGAAGCCTAGTGGTTTCTTATTGTCGGCGCTTAATTGCCGGTTGAAACATTTATTTGTAGACCGATGAGCTCGCCCACGTGTACGCTCGCACATACGTAATATTCGCCTTTTTTGTGCGCTTGACGTTACCGGAAGCAGCGACGGTAGGAACGAACGCGTCGAGAAGGGTTACAAAGTGAGCACACCTCTCTCTTTCTCCAGTTCATAAAAGGGAAATAATGACATAGAACAGACGACTCCGGCCGCGGTCATTCGTTTCTACGAAAACATTCAGTTTTCCCGCACTATTATACGATAGACGTTGCGCTGACATAACGCCGAGCATTCTCGCGCGATAATAAAATAAAAATGTATAAATAAAAAGATATTGCGGTAACATGCACGTAGCATTGATATTTCAAGCGTGCAGTCGGCATTCATTTTTTGCTACCTCGTTTATCGCTTAATCAACCGTATCCTTTGCTAAGGTGTTAATTTGTAAATGCGCAATATGATATAAAATATAATTCGAAAGCTGTCTCTCGTTCAATCAATTTTTGTTAATTATTAAGTTTCTGCTAATACATTGAACCAAAGCGAGACAACACGGTTGATGATTAGCGAGGTGAAAGATGAATAATTCTTTCGGTAGCATCCATCAAAACGGAAGCAATAAATTTTTCTTTTTTTTTTTTAATAAAATAGTTGCTCATTTTAATATATAATAGCTTCTCATTTTATATAATAATTCGCGTGGTCTCGGGTTGCGAAGAGTTATGATTAAATTTAAAATCTCGCGTGCGAAACGAAAGGACAAGAGATGGAGCAACGCGGCGGGCGGAGGGGGAGGGGGGAGGGAGGGATTCGCTCGAGGTTGCCTTGTCGAAGGGTCTAGCCCCAACTCTTTGAAACCCCCTTTGTCGACTGCAGGAATTACGAATTATAAAGAACTTTTGATGAATCGGTGCACTTCGGCATTCATCCTCGACATTCGCCATTGGATTTCTCTCAAATTTCACGAACCCCCACGTTATCCCCATATGCAACGAAGCAAAAGCGTTACAATAATATCACATAATGATTACGGGGAGGTATAATTTTAAATTAAATAAGTTACAGTTTGAAAAATGACTGTATTTTTTTTCCCGATATCTCGCGCTTTAACATTTCGAAATATCGTCTGGCTCGGACAGCAATAGGTAAAATATATAATATTTGCTGCCACGTTGCATTTTCGTGCGAGCCATAAATTCTATCCGTCATTTCGGGGCCCGGACAATTTCAATTTTATTCCATTAAAAATCGTGATCATTGTTGCACGAACGAATTTATCGCGCCAGACATTCTACACGAATTTCAACATTTAATTTTGACGTACGGTTACTACCCTCGAGCTCTCCCTCCTCCCTCCCTTTCTCTCTGTTCGCTCGGCTTGCCTGCCTCTCTCTCTCTCTCTCTCTCTTTTTCTCCCTGCCAACACCCTTCTCTCTCTCTCTCTCTCTCTCTCTCTCTCTCTCTCTCTTTCTCTCTCTCCACCTCTAGCGTGGGCGCAAATCATTTTCGGAATATCAAACACCTCTGACAGAACGTCCAATGATTTCCCACCCGTTCGCCCTTTCGCCGCACTAAGCGACCCTTTGACGCCGGCCGCGCCTGCGACTCTTTTCGCGAGATCTCGCGTTCGCCGCCGGCCGGTCGCAGCCGTTCGCGAGATTTCTCGCGCATTTTTTTTTCCGCGACACTGCGATACATCGCGCCGCACCACTCGTCAAAATCACCGGGCACGCGAAAGTAGGTAGAAAACCCGGTAAAAGCTCGCACGTGGTTGGACGTGTGAGCACGAAACAGCCCGTGGAATCGCCACCTCCCTCCTTTCCACCTTTCCACCACCTCGGTCTGACCGCTGGTGTGTGCTCTGATCGTCCCGCACACCCGTGCGTCCCGGGTCTCGCACCGGGTGAATGTTATATGCCGGGTGGATGGCCACCCACCCCCTCGCGCTCGGCCACCCCCTTCGCAGCCCGCGGCCCGGCCCGGCCCGGCACGGCCCTACCGCCCTGCCGCGCGCGCGGCCCACTACACGTCCACGGCAGAAAATTAATGTCCCCTGCAATCCATGTATAATGCATTCGCATTTCGTTCAACGAACAAATGAACGCACTGCTAGAAAATTTACGTCCCATCTCGCTCACGGGCGAGCGTCTTTTCTCTTGTTTCGAGCGTTCTCTCTCTCTCTCTCTCTCTCTCTCTCTCTTTATCTCTCCCTCGTTCAAACTCCACTCTCCACCTTTCCCTCTTTCTCTCCATCTATCCCTCGCATGGGAATTCGCGAGCGGAAACACGCCGGCCCTGACCAACTCGCGACCGCGCTCGCTCGCACGCTCGTTCTCTCTTCCTGTCGCGCGTTTCGCCATCTCCCGCACCCGCCCTCTCTTCCTCTCCCGCCGCTCCCCCTCGTCCCGTACTCCCGGCGTCATCGAAATTCCGGCTGGAAATCATTAAATTGCACGCACTCACACGCACGTGCGTCGTTCGCACTGATGGCCCCTCTCCTGGCGAGCCCCCTTCACCTCTCGACCGTCCCGCTCTTTCGCTCTTGCGACCTTCTATGACACTCGTCGAACTATCCACACGAGTGATACCTCGAATTTTGGCGTGTGGCTCTGGTGAGGGGGCGTCGATTTTGGCGAATACGCACTGTTTCCCCGGGAAAAATTGACGATGACAGCGACGATGGCGCGCGCGAAAGGCGGAGAATGAATTTACGCAATTATCGAGAGCGACGCAATATTTCATGCCCACACTCTATTTTCCAACATTCGCGAGAGATAAAAACGGTTAGGTATCCCTTTGACAGCGGTAAAAGGTGAAGGTTGAAAAGGCGAGCAAAAGCGTTACGGAACGGAACAGAAAGTTGCGAATAGAGATTCAATCGTAAAGAAATGTTTGGAGATATCGACTTGTAGAGATATATACCGCCAAGGTTCGGAAACCGTATCAAACTCCAACTGTACGCCCAGTTACCACATTGTTATCAAGAATCGTGAATGAAACTATTTCACTTATCAGTGCATTTCAGCCGATTTTCGTTTGATCAACGTATCTCTTGAAGTAGCACACTTTGCGTTAAGATATAGATACGACGTTCGAACGATATTAGATCTCTGCTAGTTTAGCTGTCCTCTTTTCTATGTACATATAATAAAATAAATACATAATTACGCTTCAAGGGATATCGGATGGGGGTAACGCGGACAGAGCTTTGTTTTACCTTCGCGACTAACTCGGAATATTAATTAATGACGATTCCAAGAGTTTTGTTGCATAAGAAAAACGCGTAAAGTACGTAACACTTAAATGCTAAACAATAACGTCAGGCGGTTACGTGACGAGAGCGATCTGAACTTTGTACTTTGCGTCTTTCGGGGCCGCGTTATTCAAGCGGCGATTAATGGTGTTGGATTCGTGTGAGTCTAGGTGCAAAGTGGCCGTTAAAAAATTCAAGTTTCTCATGTACGGCGCGGATTGCATTAACCTTGGTTCGACGGGAAAGTATTTTCGGAAAAGGCGGTCTCCAACCCGCCTCGGCTCGTTGCTAATTAAAGCGCGCTTATCCGCGCTGCTCTCGCTAAAGCGAGAGTCGGGAAGCGATTAAACTTCAAATTTAGCCTAAAAGTACGATAGTAATGTGACAGCCTCCATTAATTTTCTTACATGTCCGGGGAATCGTTGGCGCTTTCTTGCGGAGCGGGTCGATGGAGGAAGCGATTGTTCTCGCGACGATATAAAAAGATTTCAGTTGAGCGAGGACGCGCGTCGGACGTATGGCACGTATCTCCCGATGGGGAGGGAAATGACACCGGGATCTCTATCGCGCGTAAATTAAATTTGCCGCGCAAGTTGGTAAATTCCGCGCGCTAGTAAACGCCATTCGCGCCGCAACAAAAATAGAGAATTAATTATTTAGACGAGTTATGGCCGCGCCGCGTTTATTGGTCTACATTAATTACGGTTTCACTAGCCCGGCTAGTGCGAGAGCCGAACAATTGAGTCGTTGTGTTTTGATAATTATTCCCGTGACAGTCATTAATAATCAAGCGTGCTATATAGCCGTATAATTAACTGCTATACCGGAACCGCCTTCTGCTGCGCCCAATTTGCCCCTTCGACACCCCCGAACGAATTCTTTTATTTTTGAAAAATTCCGACGAGATACGTTCTGCCCATCTTAAAGAGATTCGGCTGCACTGTACTACGTACGAAGACTAGAAAATCAAATCTCGAAAGAGAAAAGGAGATTATTGTTAATATGAATTAAAAGTTTATCGAATGAAAGAGAGACGTATAGGCAAGTTTCGGAAATTTATCATGTAAAAGATATATTAGAGGGCGAGAACTCCCTATCAATTATATTCTGAAAATAAGCTGCTAACTTCACAGAGGTGTTAAAATGCGGTAAGCGGTTAAACGACCGTTTCGACCCTTTGATGTTAATTCGTTCGCGAAAACTGTCACCGGGAGGTGTATGCCCATTTCGCTGGGTGGTCAGCGGCGGCGGACAGATGAAATTACTTTCCGCGGGAATCATTATCGGGAGGTACCATCAGATTTATCGAAAGAAGAGCGCGGGAGCATTATCATGGACGCGTCTGGAAATTTATAGGGTCCGGAATTACCATGAAACCGGCGTTAGTGCCACGTTCGGCATAGCGTATATTGCGCTAGGCGAACATGTTACCGGGCACATAGAATTCGAATGAGAGCGAGAGAGTGTGAGAGAACAGGAGAGAATGACGAGAGCGAGCGGAAGAGAGAGAGAGAGAGAAAGAGAATAAGAGAGGTAGAGGGAGAGAATGCATCCCTTTCCCGAGCAATGCAGCCGAGCGTTTCACGCATGCATGGAAATCATTAAAATAAAATGGCCGATAACAAATGACTGTTGCAAAGAGGGGAGCCCTCCCGGTTGGCGGCCATCTTGGTTCACGTGACCGTCATCCGGGCAACCACGGGCACGCCACGCCCCTTTAATGATTTCTACCCCCTGGCGAATGTGCTGTACGTACGTGCGAAATTTCTCTCACGTATGTGTGTGTGTTTGTTCAGGGGTACGTTGGTGTGCGAATGTATCCCCCGCATACGCGGGGTACAGTCATCATCAGTAGTCTAGGCAAAATCACCCTGCAGTACAGCCTCTTCCAAACTCGCAGTCAACGAACGTTCTCGAAAGCGTATATTTCGGGGGTTGAAAGCCCGGGTTTTATGTTATTCGTTGAGAGAAAGCGGCTGTACGGTACTTGTAGCATGATGAATTATGCACTTGAGAAATGTACGATGATCCAGTTGGACATGTTTCTAGCTTGATTGGTTGCCCGGTAGTAGTAGCGTCGCGAAGCTGGAGTTGGGAGTTTACTCGCCGTGTGTCATGCGAACATCATCGTATCGAATGAAACGAATTTGCAGACACCGAAATTAGTAGACAATGATCATGATGTCGATGTCGTTTAGATTTCCATATAAAAGTACGAAAATTTATTCAAAGGATTGCTATTTTTCACATCGCCCGAGATTGAATTCAGCCGATACTGCATGGCTTTCATGATTTTCGTGGTCGCGAAAGTAAGCGATAGAGATCATTGTCGCGTGTCTGGCGGCGCCCGAAATAAGCGAAATTCGAAATAAGCGAGATTACGCCGGGATTCAATTCCGGTCCTAGACAATGCCGGCGTAACGATACGCTTGGGCCATTGCATTTTGCAACTCGTCGTCACCGCCGCCGACGTCGACGTCGACGTCGACGTCGTGCGGGCACGGCGCCCGAAAGTTCAAGGTTCGCGTACACACAGTCAGCCGAGTCGAAGTGAATTTTCGAGTCGATAGCAGAGGCAGGCGGGCGAGCAAGCTCGGGGAATCTAGTCTCAGCCCGGCGGCGGATCATACTCCGTTTGATGATGCGGGTAAGGCACGCGGGCAAGCGTTCGGGAATCGCGGCCGGGCACAGCAAAGGGCGGTAATAGTTGATCAATAATCCCGTAACTTGGTTAGGCGCGCGTTTATTTTGCCGAATGCGACCTATTCGCTCGGCCGAACGTCAGCCGGCGTATTAAGCGGCGGCCATGAAAGTTTTATGAGGCAAAGATTACTGCCGAGTCTCCACTTTATCCCACGTGTCGTTATTACTCTTTCGCCGCCGGTCGCCGCCGCCGCCGTCGCGTTTTTCCCGCCCGGGAAACGAGCTCTCTCTTTCTCTTTCGCAATGTCACCGGAACGCGACCCACGGCCAGTTATCATTTGATGCCGCATGTAGATTGGACGAATTAAAAGGAATATTTCTATAGGCTGAAAATAGAGTCGAAATAATGCAAGAGATCGCATGTCGACCGCGTTGTCTGATATTAATTGTAACACGGAGTGCGGATGACTTATAAAAAATGTATCAAATTAGCTGTGAAGTATCGGCAGCTTCGCGAACCGAAGTAATCCGACGAATTTAGTGCAGCTATCTCACGACGACGAGAGATTATTGCGAGTATTCGCGAGCAAGGTCGTTCAACGCTCGAAGGTGCACCGCGATTCTTCCCATCGCGATGCGGCGATGGTGCCAACGAACTTCCTGTTGTTGTCGGTTGGTCTGGTCGTGTGCGGGTGGAACATTATTCGGGCATATGGTAGTCCCTTTTCTCTCTCTATCTTTCTTTCGCCCTCTCTCCCCCACCCACGCTCTCGCTCTCTCCTACCCTCTCGGGAGCGGTTCACCTGCCTTGCCCGAAACTCTTTGCCTCTTATTTTTTTATTTTCTTTCTTTTTTTTTTTTTTGACCGATGCCTTCGCTTTTTCGGGCCATCCATGGGGAACACCGGGGTTACCGACCCAGTTGAGGCTCGTAACCCTTCCTCGTCATTGTGGCATGCTTATTTCTACCGCATCGCGGCCGATGAACCCTTTTTTCTACGATCGGTTACGATCCCGGAAATCGATCGGTCGACACGTGGAATAATCGGAAGCGCGATATGGAAACGCGATAGTTTCGACGAGAACCCCTTCTTCGATTTCATTCGCGACTTCGATTACGTTTCTATTATAACACTGTCGCAATATCAGTCGTCGCGATCAAATCGAGTTCAAGGATCAGCGTTCAACGTAAGGAGCTCCTGCATCTCGTCGGTAGATTTATAGGAACTCGAAGGTTAAGGTTGGAACTGAGAGATTGTCAGGTACGCCGGTACGCCTCTTTCGCGCGTTTCCACTTCCGCAGACAAAAAACTCATCGAGCAGAATACTTCGCCGACAACTTTTCCTCTTCGCCGTTGCCGGCGCGCAACGAGCTCTAATTTCGGGCCGGCCCGTAATTTTTCTCGCGGGCTCAGCCGAGCATAATTTATTCCCGATGCCTGATGAGACCCATTGTCGCCGAGACGATGTCGGCGCTCGCTCGCTCTCGGTGGCGAAAGGGGTTGAAAACGAGTCGAGTCGAGCAGGGGGCGAGGGGGGGGCACGCGGAAACGAGGGATTGAAGTGGTCGTCGCGGTTCTTCTAGTCAAGGAGAAAGTAAAAAAAGAAGGACGAATTATATAAGACACCGGAAGAGGAGTACAACACGCGGCGCGGCGCCTGTTCTTCCTCCACCCATCCGCATCCGTCCGAGAATAGTTAACGATCGTTTCTGGATGCAGGACAAGATCATCGTCCCCTTTCCCCTAACGACAATCTCTCGTCGCTTAACAGGCATTTCGTCGAGACCTTTTTTTCCTTGTCTCTCCCTCTTTCGCGCTCTCTCTTTCTCTTTCCCGTCGTAGGACGGCGAACCTCGAGTCATTAGGCAGACCAGGGTAAAAAGGGGTAAAAATTAATGTCTCAGAACGAACGCTCGGCCTGTCGAGTGGCCGGAGCTAAGTCCTGATGGCCCTCGTGTCTTTACGATTTTTCATCGCGAGCCATTTGTTCGTAAGATCCTGGGAGGCTATACTCTCTCTTTCTCTCTCTCTCTCTCTCTCTCTCTCCACCCCACGTTGCCAGTTGAACGACCTTTGATTCCTCGATGAGGTTGACGTACAACTGAATTAATAACGAGCTACCATTCCGAACGGCTCTAATTATAGATAAAATTTGATTCGAAAGTGAAAAATTCGCCGGGATATAAGATCGTCTTGTTTTCAGAATATAAAATCTCGAATAGAACGGAGTATGAGATTTATAGAGCTTGGCAGGCGTTGCGAGAAATGAAGGTTTGCTATCGAGAAAGCGAGTTGCGGGGAACTTAAGCTCGCGCATCGCGTCGAAATCGTCCACGCGCCTTCAGCAAGCGCCTGTCGCACACGACGACGAGAGTCATGCGTTCACGTGGATGGTAGAGCGTGCATAAACGCGGACGCGTCGTGTGCGCGCACACACAAGAGAGAGAGAGAGACCGGGCCCCGAAGTTTCCGACGTAAGACGGCGGAGATCCGCCGCGCTCTCGTATGCCGTATGGCGTTCCGCGCGCGTTACCTCCCACACATGCCGTGTAGAAAGTTTACTAGATGGAAATCTATATCTTATTTTACGGCCGGCCGTGCTCAATATTCTTGACCCGCCGGCCTCGAGAGCGGACGATATAAATGGTCCGCGTAAATCTTTCCAGTCCGAGGCACCGATCGCTCGATGCCCGTGCCGCGATGCCGATAAAGAGACGCATCTCTTCTTCGTCGCGGAGATGGAAAATATTATCGGCGCTGCATTATCGCGAAACTTCGATGCGAACTTCAACGGCTTCGGATTAATTACATTCTCAAGAGGGAGAGAGAAAGAGAGAAGAAAGATACGTATATCTCTTTCTTTAGTTGAAATAATTATATATTGTGGAAATTCAACGTGTACATTCGACAAGATCCAAGAATTCTGTTTTATTCAGAGCCCCTTTCGGTATCGCGATGAATAAAGCAGTCGTCCGTAAAGACTAAATCTATGCTGCATCGTAATCTCAGATGGAGCGATTAATATTACTAAGTCATTAATAATATCAATAAAATACGGCGTTAATGCAATCATGTACAGATTCGTGTTTTGCAATCGCAATGTTTCCGCGATAATCGCGCTGCTGTATCGGCGGTATCTATTTGTTCCACTTAAAGATGCATTTTTATTCCGGACTGTCAGCGCGAACGGTTCTCATTTTGTATGGCTTTCATTCTCTTTATTGGATTATTGGACGACCGATGCGATAGCGCGCGGGACGCGTCATCGGTAATCGGAGTAATTGCAGATGCAAAATAAATATACGTCGTCGCGCTGGCGGCGTGGATTACCTCTCTCTCTTTCTCTCTCTCTCTCTCTCTCTCTCTCTCTCTCACACACACACACACACACACACACACAACACACACACATACACTGTTAATAACTATCGATAACGCGGATGAAAAGGAAAGAGGAAAAAAAAGGATAAAAAGAGAGAAACGTTAGCACTCCGCCAGGCGTCGTGGCATTTGTCGGCGTAAAGTTATTGCATCCGAGGCTGAGGAGCATTAAGTATCCTTAACCCACTGACCGGTTCTCCGCGCGGCGCGCTAAAACGCGATAGTACTCGCGGTGCGCCGCGCGCGCGCGAGCGAGCGCGAGCGCGTTCGAGGATCGCGTATCTGATTTTACGTAAAAAGTCCCGGCTTTCGTGCCAGATTAGAAAGTTAATCTACATTTCGTTAGGTGTAACTCCGTTCACCGCGGCGCGGCGTGTAATTGCACGCGGCGCGTATCGCGAGATGAATACGCGGACGGTATAGGTTGCGCTCGCAGCCGCGAGCGAGTCTTCTCTCGTTTGTGATTTCGAAAATTCGTTTTTTCGTCCGAAATTCTTTCCTCCTCTCTCGCGGCTGCGCCCCCACACGGCGACGCGATTGTTACGCTCCAAAACAAAAATATCGCGGATATTGTTATTAATGGCGCTCGTTGGTAACGAATAACATCCATTAGCGAGCACTTAGAGAGAATTCAATTACGAATAAATAAATAAAGTGCGAAATATTATTTTGGTGCACTCTCTCGACGTCTATTTATATATACATTTTTCGAAAAGCGCCTTCCTGGTGAAAATGACGAGATTTCGGAAAACGAAGCTTCCTGTAGAATAATTAATTAACGCCGGAAGAGGGCAACGCGCGGATATTTTATTTGTATTTCAAATATTCCTTTTGTTTCCACGACGTACTTATGTTCTTCGTTGTGGAGAGGGATTTTCGTCTCGCTAGGAGAATCTCGAAGGAGCGGCGGCTCCGCTCGCGAAAGGGTTGCGAAAGTAAGTCAGTAAAGCAAGGGTGAACTTTCGGCCGAATTCAAAGATTAAAACGGCGGTGTCTCTTTAAGCATCTCGCGAGCCTTCGTCGTTCCTCCAACCGAATCGTCTCGATTCACCGGCGAAACTCGGTCGTCATTTTTAATTGCTACTTCCGAAAGTGCGAAAACGTTTACTCGCAAAATGCGCGATCGTTATATAATGAGAAAAGAAAAAGCGGCAGCGTCCACTTTTACATTCGCGCTAAATAAGCGAATGAATTTACGATAGCATGAAAACTAAGCGCGACCTTGCTTTTTATACTTGGACGAATACTTATTACTTCTAGCTGCATCTCGGACTATTCTATATCAGCTGCGAGCGATAAGATAGCCGCGGAAAAAAATCACTCTCATGGCAACAATCTCAGGACGCGCTGTGGATTTGCGTGTTGCGGAAAAAGTGAAACGCGCCTTGAAAAACGTCCGCGGATGGAATATGCACGACGACGAAATATAATAATAACTTTCGTCCGCCGCGCGAGTTTTCTCGCGTATTAAAAGCGCGCCACCTCTAGCGTACACGTATTTTACGATTTTGCTTCTTTAACTTTAATTAAATTATGGAACTGACACGTTTTGATACGGTAGTGCTAAAATACCAAGTATCCGATATTAAGGCGCAATCCGATTATTAAATCGGCTCGTGCATTAAACGCGGGCTATTCGCGAGGAGCGTTAAATTCCATCTAAAAGTATCTCGCTTCCTTTCTTCATAACTGAACTCTGCGGAGAGCTCTCGAGAGTCACGTGATTTGTCCGGCTAGGCGAGCTCTCGCGGTTTCCCTTCCCATTAAATTTTAATTAACTGCGGGTGGGAAAAAACGAGGTAAGTGCACTATACCCCACAATATGCATACTATAGCCCACGTTTTGCCATCCCGCGTAATTAGTTTCATCGACCACTAAGGCCGTACAAGGTGTTGGACAAAAAGGTAGGAGACTCGTCGAGTCTCCGTGAAAAAGGACTTAACCGTTGTTCCTCGTTTGAGAAGCAATTCGAGAACGTGGTACTTAAATTCCGCTATCGTTTCTTCCTATAATTAATAGTGCTAAGGAAAAAAAAATACATCGTAGTTTGGGAAAATCAGACTCAACTCTGACGATAAAAAAAAAAAAAATCGCAATTTCGCGTTTTCTTTCCACACGCACGTATTTTTCGTAGAATTTTCTATCGCCATGTTGATGCGCAAAAATGCGTGTCAATTTACCGGCTATTAGTTCGCCATTCGGATCTGTCAACAGAACGCCGTGCAAACATTGCACCGAGATTTCTTATCTCGTATCACAAACAGCCGCGCGGTGACAATCAGCGCGCGGGCGGGCTGGCAACGGAGCGGTCGGAAAAATTGCCAAGGCGATTCGCGATCCGTGCCTCTCCTCCCGTCATCGTTTCGTGATCTCATTAATCGACAGCGGAAGCGATCGCACCCCGCAACAGCGGGTCTCGACAGGCGGCATAAAAAAAAAAAGATTGACGGTCAGTCTATTGTCGAATCATTTCGTTCGATACGATCCAAGGTTGAGACGGGGAAAAAAAGCGTAGGCGTATATATCGTTCTTCCTCCTCGTGCCCCTCTCCCACGCACGTTAGAGACTCTATTCAAATTAACCCTCACGGAAAAAATGCGGAACCGCCGCGGAAGGGTTGGTAGAAAATTAGAATAGGCCGATGCGCGCCTCGATAGGCTATGCATATGCGCCGTGACTGTACGTTCGTTTCTTCGGCCACGGACCATACGGCGTTCCTCCCGGCTTAATCACTTCTTTTCTTTTCTCTTCCTCCTCCCCCCCTTTCCCGAAATCGTATCTCTTCTCACCGGAGTTTATCGATATTTTTTTTTATGTTGTGAGAAAGAAAAATTATGAAGACTGGCCCAAGAGTCACGTACGTATTTATTTCAATAATATTTTACGACATGTTAAGATAATATTTCTAAATGTAATATTCTTGTAATTAATGTAATTATATTGGTCGTGTCTCAGCGTGACGCGGACATTTTGTACAAAGTCAATTGCGCAAGAAGAAAGATCGCAAAGTTACAAACTTCAGTGTCTATCGATAACCGTGTCTTTTTAAGTCACCGCTAGGGCGAAGCTGAAGTTGAGTGTGTTAATTACTAAACACGGGCCGGTTACATCGCTCGCAAAATTGCATGAATGCATGAATTCTGGCGTACGAGTAATTTACGAGTACGCGGCACTGAACGCAGGCTGGTATTAGAACTAACGCTCGTTCTGTTAAAACATTCATGGCGAGGCTATAGGTCGGCTGGCTGATTAGCCTGCGATATTAATCAACGAAAATTAATCAACTTCCGGGTTTAGAATATTCTCGAAATGCAAAGATTTTGTCGATAATTTCACCGCGAATCCGCGAAATCCGCTTGTGGAGGAGGAGAGGGGGAGGGGAGAGAGAGAGAGAGAGAAAAAAGAATATTTAGATGGAGGTCGTTTCGCGCGATCACGATTTCCTCGGTCGTCATCTCGCTTGTAATTTTTATTTCCCGTGCTCAAAGCGTCGCCGTGCCGTTGTTTAATCTTTCATTCCGCGCCATTTGTGATAAAGGGACCACCGGCGCGCGGCGTCGCTCTTTCCGCGGTGCTCTCTCGGCCCCGGGAATCTCCCCCGCGCCGCTTTCTCGTCGCTTTGATTTTTCTCGAGACGTCCGTCGAGAGGCATTCCGCCGCATGAATTCTTAACCGGCGAAATTAGCGAATTAAAAGTGCGAGAGGGACGGAAAAAGGCGCGCGCGGACGAGGCGGCACGGCGTCGTTCCGCCCGTTGGCTGCCGCCTGAGGAAGCGAGAGTGTGGCGGACGAAAGGAGGACTGCGCTCTCTCGGGCTATGAATCCAGGAACGTTGGTCCTTTTCCTCGTCGTTTTACCGCGGCACCTCGTAAATACGGATATGCAGGCTCGTTTCCAAAGTGTTCCGCGCTGAGAAGCGGGGACGGCGGTAAACGGAGGTCGTGGCAGAGAGAGAGAGGCCTTAATTTTTATTCATGCGCCGACGAAACGGCAATTTTTCGCAGTATTAAGTGGGCTTTAAAATTGTCCGGTCAATTTCTTCGGCAGAACGTGCTCCTTTTTTCAAGCACCGCTATCATCGTCGCCGCGCGGCGACGCCCTTTCAGCAGGGCGGCAGGCTAGAGTCTCCCTTTTCTTAACGCGCCTCATGGTCCTCTTTCGATGGACGCGAAATCGCGTGCTCCGTTCCGCGGGAATCCTTTACAAATTACATCCAATGAGAGTACGTAGCTGCGTAGTCGCTCGGGGGCGAATACCGATGTGTTATCGTAACGTGGCCATTACGCATCGGCGTCTTTCATAGCGCGGATTACGCTCATAGACGGATCATTAGGTCATAGATGTTACCAAATGGACGCCCAGATTACGGGCGGCTTTCGTAGCGTTTAACAATCGCAATCCCGCGGTCCTTTGAGATTGTTCCGCGCCATCCTATCTGCGCCGCTTTTCGAGCGGCGATTTTCGCAGCCAACACACGCACCTAGTTAGCGGCTCCGGGAAAACCGATTAGTCCCTGACGCGTAGGGCGGTCGATCATTAGATTTTGGCCGGGAAATTGAGTTTTGCCGCTACCGAAGGGATAATCTTTGGTAGCCTCTGGCCTGCACGGACTCTATCTGTCCTTCTCTCTCTTCCTCTCTCCCTTCTCTGTTTCTCTCTCTCTCTCTCTCTCTTTCTCTCTCTCTGAGTGCATCCTGATCGTCGCATACGCTCACGGATACACGTGTGCACACATGCGTGCGTATGTGTATGTTGCATATAAGTGTGTGAATATATATACGAGCGCGTTCACGCGCTCGCGCGGTCGTGTGCGCTTGCGACGGTGGCGGCACGTAACTTCGGTTCCATTATTGAGCGATCGGGCGATCGAAAAATTCCCGCGCTTTTTCGCACGCGGCAGCCCCGGTGGGGCGAGCCGGACCCTCATTGGCTCGGCCGTTTGGTCATCCTTGCGCGTCGCTCGTGCGAGAGGGGGTGAACGGACTCGCTCACCCTCGTTCTCGTTCTCTCTCTCTCTCTCTCTCTCTCTCTCTCTTTCTCCCTCGCACTCCGCACCCTCGCCAGGTATTTGTCTAGGCTACAGATATTGACCAGCTATCGATATCGTGGACACTCGTCGATATTATATTCTCCGTGCCGCCTGCTCTCCCTCCACCGTATCCGTTCTTTCGTTTCGCTCTCCCACCCCATGGGTTTTACCAGCCGTGCGTTCTCGCGTGTAAATTTCGGTTAATGAATTATATGTATAATATATAGACACGCGTGCATATATGCGCGCGAACGATGTAACTCGTGTGCATATTTGCGGAGCGTTGGAACGACGGGTGGGGAAGAGGAAGGGGGTACGTCGGCACGCCGGCGAATTCCCGCCGATTTTTGAAAGCGAACGACCAATCGCCGCGTGCCCCGCCGCGCCAGAATTTCATCGAAATGAGAAATCAATACGCGGTGCAAACGCTATAACGGGATTGTTTCGTTGCAAAAATGCACGCGGTTTCCGAGTATGCCGCTTTGCATTCGCATTACTTCGATATTAATTAGTACGTACTAACATATTATTGTTATTCCGATTTATAAATGCATTTATATTTGTATTTATATACGTGATCTTACGCCGCAAGAAGTACCGTTAAATAAAATTAACGGAAAATTATATAAATATAATTTTATAATTTTTATTTTAAAATAAAGTTGCAAAGTATAATCTAGTGAACGCATTCCATACTTTCAATATTTTTGTGTTTCTACATTTAAACTTTTACATTTATTTTAAAATAACATACTAATGAAAGAATTATAAGGATAGCAATAAATGAATGAGTAAATAAATAAATAAATATATATATATAAAAGAGAGAGAGAGAGAGAGTAAAATTGCGATTAAAATTGCTATTTAAAATTAACTAATACAAATTATCAGGTGCTTGTTCGGCAAGAAGTAACATTTATGATTTACAGGAAGTCAACAAGCTCGTTGAGTTTGCATGTTGTATGGATATAAATTTTGCACCGTCCAATCATTTCTCCTTAAGACGTTCAAAAATAGAAATATTTCGATTCGCGGCTAAACTTGGCTCCGAGCGCTTGCAGCTCGTCACGAGATACCATTGCAAGGTTTGCACCCTCTCCCTCGATGCAATCGAGGTCGGGGGCTGCACATACGGGTGCATTTAAAACATTTTATCGGTAGAAGTGTAGAAATCCAAAGCGACCCTTTACGTACGCGCATATACACGCCCAACTCGAGCACCACCCTGCGGAGGAGGACGATGACGAAGGGTAGGATATGTGGGGAAGGGCGGTTATTAATGTAAGGGGTGGCTGAGCAGTAGTTATTTGGTCGTGGGTGGTCGCAACAGAGAGCGAGAGAAAGAGATTGATAGCGAGAGGGGGAGAAAGAGGGAGAGAAAGAGAGAGAAAGCGAGCTGTGGTGCAACAAGAAGACGGGAGGTCGAGAGATGGGCTGGCTAAAATCAATGCGAGTCTTTCTTTTGACTCTATTTACGGTTTTAAGATACGACAAACTCGACCGAAACGGTGCGCGACGTGGAAATAAAAAGATAAGCATGAACATGGAAAATCAAGTTATACCAGATATTCTCGTCAATCCGTCTGCGTTTACTGACTACTCCTCTCGAGTATCACGTCAAAACACATCCGCGGATCTGCATCGCGCAGGTCGATTCGTCGCAAAACGATACGACATCCGTTACGTCGATGAAGAAAACGCTCGAGGATCCGTTTACTTTGTCAACGAACCTTTCTTCTGGGGGTTTCGTATCTCTCGCTCCGAACCGATTCGGACGATTCGATTAAATAGCTCGAATACCCGACGCGGGGCGTCTTTGTTTTTTTTTCCTTTTTTTATCCCTGCCTCGCCAAAGCAAATCTTCGTTAAGGTCAACGAGAGATTTTTCCAAGGGGC
Source organism: Solenopsis invicta (assembly GCF_016802725.1). Lineage (NCBI taxonomy): Eukaryota > Metazoa > Arthropoda > Insecta > Hymenoptera > Formicidae > Solenopsis > Solenopsis invicta. The sequence goes on along the minus strand of NC_052669.1, from coordinate 7,360,688 downwards.
CAGCAGTAGTCGTGGCGCGGCGCGCGCGCTGACCGTTCCGTTCGCTTGCGAGGCTAATACCTTCCGAGTGACTACGCTCATCCCTTAATGAAATTCTTTCTACCCGGACGCGACCCGCTCGCTTGCCTTTGCAGCCAGATCGGGTTTTCTCATTATTGCAAATCCTTCGTGCCCGGCCTGGTCGATGTTATTTTAGTCGCGGAGCTTCTGCGCGGCTACATCGCGGATGCATCGTTATCCAAATATCGAAAGCCTCGCGGGGCGCGAAAGAGCAGTACGCGGGGCGATAGGAATGCATTCGTTCGTTCATTCGTTCGTTCGTTCGTTCGTTCGTTCGTTCAACCGTAACTACGAGAGCGTAGGAATATTTTACTTGCACGCATGTTGCATGCACAAAGCAATTTCACACCGGCGCGCATTGAAGTTAGTCACAATCGGGACGCATGATTGCCCGTACAGACAATAACTGCATATTAATTTATTGATTATTGGCTATAGCCCGGACGATATAGTATTCATAGAATTTACTATAACAGCAATATATATTCGTGCACTAATTTATTGACCAATAACTCGGCGCGAGTTCTATAACGACTACGAGCCCTGGGCAGCGTTGTGTGGTGGGGTAGCAGGGCTTAACGCGTATTATTCTGCATTAATTTATCGGGCGGTGCCGATTACGCGGTGGTCGACTTTAATCGAGCGTAATCGAAGAAAAAGCTCGCGCACCGACCCGATGTCGTTAACAACAACAAGAGAGCCACTCACCCGTATGCAGTCGTGTGTGCTGCTGCACGTGGCTGAGCTGCTTGAACCTGCGGTCGCAGTAGCTGCACTTGTACGGCTTCTCGCCGGTGTGGACCCTGATGTGCTGCACGAGCTGGTGGTTGCTGGAGAACGATTTGAGGCACTGCTGGCACTGGTGCGGCTTAACTTCGTTGCCGGCGATCATGCCACCCGGTCCGACGCCGACCCCGACACCCAGACCGGCCAGGCCGCCGGCGACGCCGCCGCCGGGCCTCGTCAGTGCACCCGCGCTCAGCTCCCTCGCGTGCATCTGCATCGCGCTCTTGTGCATGAAGATCTGCGAGAAGAACTGCCGGGGTTAGTTGGTACGCTGTACTTTTCGCCGAGCAATGGGGGATGGCAGATCGACTCTGACCGCCGTATATTTCCTAGTCGATCGCCATCGCTTTCGCATTGCCGAAACTGAAGGGAAGCCACCTCGCCTCCTGAGATATCGATCGTTTTACTAAAAGCTTTAAAATGCGATGCATCTTTGAACTCTTGAAAAGTATTTATTATTGAGAAATATACGCGAGGCGAGGAAACCTCAAAATAAGGAATATCGTATTGTGGACCTGATCTTTCTCAATGTACATAAAAAGTCGTTTAGTCGAGAAGTCAGGAATAAGTTCAATTAAAAAATTCAATTTTACATTATTTATATTCTGTAATAAATATTTGAAATTTTTTTAAATATTTAAATCGAAAAAAAGAATCTCGCAATCATCGTTAAAAACGAAAAAGTGACGTTGTTCCAAGATACAATATCCTTTTCGCAGTTTCGGCACAGATTGCAGTACACGCGCGGTTCGATCGATCCTCGTATCTCTCTTGTTTGCGCTAGTTTTTACAAATATATTAAGGTTAAACTGTAGCACTGCCGCGAGCCGAGAAAGACGCACGAAAACATATCGCGGCGTTATATATCATCTAATCCGAGTCGTAGTGATGGTTGAACTTGGCGATTAGAAGTTACCAAGGTCGTGGTACTGCAAGGCCGAGAGCCAACGTTTATAATCGCGGAACGAAGGTGCGGTGCAACTTGACCTACTGACCGATACTATAAGCTCCGATTCTGAAAGCAGCGTGAGAACTTGGAGCCCGACGAAATTTGTAACTTAGCTCGTTCTCGGCCTGATTTAGATTATCGTTATATAGCGCGCGTGTGTTTCACGCGAACGCGACGCGATCGAGACGCGTAATTTTACAGTCGTTGCAAAACATTTGACGTACGTCTGTGATACGCATACGTTTACATTCGATCTATATATCACGTGTCTCTGAACGTTTGACGTCTGTCAGTTTTGTGGATGATTACTTTGACGCTTAGCTGCTTACAGTTTATTATCGGCTTCGCTTCCATCGATCTCGAGACACAATGGCGAGAATCTCGGGAGAGGAATCGGTCGGAAAATCACGTTCGCGCATGCAGAGAGAAAGAGTCGCGCGGCGCGGCGCGGCGATGCATACGAGAGCGGTTCAATTGCTACGTCGCGCCGGCTCTTCCCGAACGCCGTGAGGAAGAAACCGAAACTGATAGAGCGGCGGAGGAACGTTCAATTTCGGGTTCTCCTCGTTCGAGGAACAGGTGTTGCGCCAGTACCGCGAGTGTGGGTGTAGGTGAACGAACGAAAGGGTTAACGTTAAAGGCTGTACAGTCCGCGGCAAGAGTGGTCGGGTGAGTAGGGTTCGGCGCGAGGTAATAGAAGGGCCGAAAACTTGGCGGAATTAAAGAGGAGACGGTGGCGAGGAGGAGAGGAGTCGAGCAAGGAGATGGACGGATGGACTCGCGAAGACGGCGGAGGATTTTATTAAAATATGTTAAAACTGTAATTAAAATCGAAAAATCTCGTGAGAAGTTTTAAGAATCTTAGGTCACCCCTTTTCGCGACGAGAGAGGAGCGCGCTGGGCTCCGTGAGAGCGAGAGGGGCGGTCGGGCGGGACGAAGAGAGAATTGAAATTGTCACCGGGGGTTCTCAAGTTTCCGCGAGTTCAACCCTCCCTCCCCCCCTAACCCTTCCGTACGTCGTTCGACGTGACTGCGGATACTTGACGGGGTGACGACGATCTCTCCGGCGCTCGTTGGGCATTCCTGGACTCTTTAATCCCCGTGGGAGAGGGAGAGGCTGCCCGACGCGATTTTATTCCGCGCCTTTTTCCTCGCCTTTTTCTACCTCCGCCCGGACACGGTCGGCCGGCCGGCTGTTGTTCGTCACCGATTTGAATGAAATTGCTCCTGTTCTGCGGCACCCAAGGGGGCGGGGAAAATGTTACGAATGCCACGGCTGCGTTTAATCGATGTACACAAACGATACATCGATACCTCCTGAACATTGGGGGATGCGTTCGCATCGATTTCGTGGAATACGAGAGATATTAAAAAATTGTATTGATGTCTTCAGAAATATAATATATTAAACATACGTGGCAGAGATAATATATGCATTAGTATAATCGCTTTAATTCGTATGAAGGAAGTAGAGCTAGAAAAAAAATGCGTCTGCACGTATAATCGAGGATATTTTTGTATATTCGAGTTGTGCAATCTCAATCCGCTTGTTCGATAATTTTAAGGAGTAATTGCTTGCCAACACGGCTTTTCCCTTTCGAATTCTTTGCCCCTTCGTGAACGGACTTTCACGATGATTAACCAGGAGCCGGGAGTAATAGAAGGGTTCGTGAAAAAAACGGTTTGACGCCGTGGCAGAATCGCATCCCGAATTTTTAACGACTGTCTCGAGCGCGTCCCGCCGAGATTTCTTTAAACTTCGGATGTAAGACGTTTCGTCGATCAAAGGACTCCTACCTTTGCATACTCGTGTAATTATCGATTCTCTTCACATGTACTCACGTTCAAATGCATTATGCAATGAAGTTCACATAATTTCGATAAAAGTTCTTTAATTTTTAACGTATTGAATTATAGTTATTAAATTATAATCAAACTGCAGAAGTGTCATTATTTTTTTAACGGTTCTCGTTATAACGAGACGGTCACGAGATTTTGACGGCATCGACATACGAACAATGTCGGCTATTATTCTCCGCGAAAGTTTTTCGCCGGAGTTCGGCGAAGGATGCCGCGCTTTTCTTAAATTTCAAAACTACGCGGTCATTAATCAAATTTTTATCTCCTGGCAGACGGAAAATTGCGTCCCGACGCCCGACCATACTGGCGGTTTGAATCTTTTTTTCTGATTTATCGCCGTCGCCAGCCGCGGGAAAAAAAAGACAGAGAAGGAGAGAAGTCGCGGTCGCGCCGGGGCCCGCGAGGAGAAATGTAAAGAGGAAGAAGAAAACGGAAAGAAGAGAGTTGGCCCGCGGGCCGCCGGCTTAATGTCCTTAATAATGGAAAAATATATCAAATGACACCGACTGTATTTCCTTAGGAGCATCTCTCGTTCCGACGACTCTACTCGTCCCGCCCGTCCTCTTTACCCTTTGCGATATTTCATATTTTTTCCGTCTGTCTCCCTTGTCTGCCATTTTTTATTAACTCTCGGATCGCTTATTAAACTCTATCCACGCTCTTTCCCGAATGTAGCAAAATTTAGCAAAGAAGGACCGCGACTATTTTCTCTCGCCTCGTGTGATTTATTAACGCGCGATAAAGGTCTGTTTCGTCTCTTATTTCGTATCTGTTTTATTTCGACGAGTCATCTTTGACACAATTGCGTCGCCGAGGCGACTCGTCGCGGGATTCTCGCATGAAAAATGCACGACCCCGTTTTTCCTGCTATTCGAATCGCGACGGATGTTTCGTACCTCGTGTCGGCAGATCTCCTTCTGATGCTGATGCTCGAAGGGATCGTTAGCATTTCCAGGAGGAGCCGGCGTGCAACCCTTTCTTCCCTTTTTTCCCCCGTCTTTCTCTCTCTCCCCCTTTTACCGTGAGTTACGTCCGTGAGTAACGTCGGGCCACTCCAAGTGGGCTACTTTATACACTTGGAATACAAAGCGAAGGTCTCACCTGCTGACCATATGCCTTCTCTTCACGCGCGCACACATACGTACACCCACACGCACACGCGGTGCCCTCCGTCCACCCACGCACGCTGGCCGTGCAGCGGCAGCTCACATATGGTATATCGTTGTCCGTGTACGCGTGCACGCGTGTGCGTGTGTATAGCGTACGCATACGTGAGTGCATACGTGTACGGAGACAACGTCCAATCTAACCTAGCATGACCTGACTCATTCGCGGACCTACCTACCCACCTATCTATCTAAACTACCGCCGCGGATAGTGTATACTGTAATATAAAGGAAAAGGGGAGAACACCATCACCCGCCCTCCCTCCCGCCCTTCCCTATAATTGTCAGCTTTAATCCGCCTGAATCGTTGCACGTTGATCCTCCGCGAGGTATGTTGTCCGTTTCCGGTCAGCACGGACAATCGTTCGCCGATCAGCTGCTTAAAAAGGAGTACCTGGCGATTTGATTTCCGCGGAACCGATTCCTGCGGTCTGTCCTGTCTCGCTATTCCCCCTCCCCCTTCTCCTCCTCCTCCTCCTTCCAGCTACTTCTTGCATCTGTCTAATTTTACAGTCGAATACAGAGATGCTCCAATCTCGACGTTCTCTCATTTATCTATTATGTGTCATTGAGAGTAGTTTTTTTATCCAATTAGTTATTGAGTGATTAAATGTATTTGTCTATGATATTTCTAAATAAAAAAGAAATTGCCGTAATTGGGCGTAGTAAAAGTCACACACAAACAAGAATTTTTTATTTTGTAAAAAAGAAAATGGAGAAAAAAGAGAATACATTTTACTAAATATTATAGAAATATGAAAGTGAAATTTTGATAAAATTGCTGTAAACATCAATTCTCTTTCCTTTTATTTCCTTCTGTTATATACGGTAGGCAAAATCGGGCTTCCTGTTTCGCGTCGGCGGATAGGATCAAATAACACGACGCGGCACATCGAAATTAAGGATGCCGAAAGGTAGTCGTTATCCTCCAACTTGTGTGGGGTAGGCCGGTTAAAGAAAAGAAAAGAAAAAAAAGAGACGTGCAGACCGCGAGATCGCGCGATAGCGGGCTATTGATCGTATTAATGTGCGTCGGCGGGATAGCGCTAGCCGAGCCCAATGTCAAGAGTGCAGGATTGCCAAGCGAATATCGGCGATCGAGCGAAAGTCTATCAATGATTGGCCGGCCTTGCGGTCTTGTCTCGACGTCGTTGGTAACGCTATATTCGACTCGGTTCGTATGACTCGACGATATAATGGATACAGGGTCGCAATTTCCATCGGGAAACTAATCGGGGACAACGGCGCGAGGCGGGAAGAGCGAGAGACGTCTACTTTCGCGACTGCGAAAAAACAATTTCAATCCGAAAGTTTTACGACGCCAACTTCCAGGAAAGCGATCAAATATGCAACGGTCATTTTTAGCGCGGCTTCTCGAAGGTGTTAATTATTAACGGGCGTTTTTGGCCGCCCCTGTCACGTCGATATTTTCAGAAATATCTAAAACGCTCGTCGTGTGGAAGTGATTTTAGCGTGACACGTGACACCTTAAAGACGAGAGATCTGAACGGTCGAAGATTGTACAGTAGCGGCTAGGTACAAAACGGGTTTGCGTTTCGATCGCACGACGATTGTCTGGCGAACACCCTCGTTTAACAACGAGTAAAGACACTCCTGCCGGTATAACCATAACTCGAATCACGTAGATAATTTAATAAACGGTCATCATGCAGCGATCACCACCTTATGATTAATCGTCAGATTAAATACATCTAGGGATAATTATACGCTATCTATATCCGCCATAAACTGCTTATAGTTTTCCCTGTCAATTAACAATTCGTGCACGACACACTGATTTATTTTAAACGGGTCCACCTGCGATTTCTTTTTTATCCCGATATTATTTTTCAACAGTTGATTTTTGTTAGCATCATATTATTATTATTCAACATTTTATTAACGCGAAATAAAGATGAAAAGCGATCAATAGATTGTTATTGCGCGGTCTTGCGACCTGCCCGGTTCTTTTTCTCACCGGCCTACCCCACACTAGACGAAGGCTAACGACTACCTTTCGGTGGTAGTGACAAACTCCCCTCGGGATAAGTTCTCTCTTGGCGCCACGTGGTCGACGCTCTCCTGGCGTGAATTTTCGATCCTCGGCCTCAAACTAGCCGTGGAATATATCCATCAATAATTACCTGGGGCGGCAAGTGGTGATGAGGATGCTGATACGCCGGCGGTACGTACGGTGGGTGGCTCGGCGGATGGTTGTGGGGGTGAGGTCGGGGATGGTTTTGATGCTGGGCTTGCGGCGGGAGCGGTTGGGGCGCGGGGGGCGGTGTCCAAGGCCCGTGGTTCGGCCCGTGGCTTTCATTGGTGCCATACATCTTCACGGAAGAATCTCGAGCACGCAACCTGAAGAGTCCCACCCGCTCCGATCCACGCGCAACGACACGAAAGGCCCCGGCACTGCAGCCGGCATGATCGCGAGCACTCGCGCGCTCCTCGACCACTCGATACGGAATTCAAAGTCGCGTCCCGGGCTGTTCCCGCGCGCGCGGGAATGTCCCTTCGTTGCCGCTCGTAACACGTGACTTCCGAGTTTACGTCGCGATTAAAGAAACGTAGATTTATATTATATGTATATATATATGTACGATAAAAAGAATAAGTTCACATGTAAACCGCTATTGTTATCAAGTTCACAGAGGGTAGCTTTCCACACAGGGTAGTATATACGACTAGAATGGGTCTTGGTCGAGCCGACGACCGTAAGATCTACGGCGTTTGATCCCTGACTAGCTGAACACAGACTGTTGACCGTTACGCTCGCGTAATGTTGGTCCACCGCGAACGCGGTGCGTGCGGACTGGCTCTTCGATCGCCATTGTTCCGATCAATCTCACCCGCCGATCTTTTTCCCAAACGGCGGCTCCTCATTGTGCGCGCGTTAGCGTTTCACGTCTCAACGGGGCGAGGCGGGGCCTCTCCGATCTCGACGGGGCCTTACGTAATCGAGAATGGGGAAATCGCCGCGTGAAGGAACGATAGCGACTGCCTTCGCATGCGTTTACGGAACCCCATGATTTCTCTTTGTTTTACAGCGGCGCGTGTGAAAGATATCGTCTGTCGTTCGCCGCGATTACTTTCCCGATCGGCCAATTAATGCTCGCACGCTGCTCCATGGGTGTTGCGCAAGCGGTAGACCGATGTAAAGCCCGACGACGATCGTCGGACCTCCTCATTAACTCTCGTTACGATTCCCTTTGATGAGGGACACGGCGACGGTTAGGTCCGCTCGTGGCACGCTCGTTGGCGAACGGCGGACCTTACCCCGATCGACCCGACGCTCGACCGATCATCATCCTTTGCGCAACGGTACCGCTGATGATTGCGTAAGCACGTGCCACGGCCTTGCACTCGCGAACAAAGTCCTTGGCGCCGAAAGCTATCAGTCGCTTCGGCGACCGATCGAGAGGACGATTTCTTCGTTAATTCTCTGCTTAATTCACTATTCCATCCAAATCTTTTTCTCCCCCTTTTTTTTTAGTCGTCGAGTTAAGCGATAGCCTCTAGGTTTGTCCTCTCGTTCCCCAATGATTTATCACGCGCGTTCACGGTTGATCAACTGGATTCTCTTGTTTTGCGAGGCCCAGCGCGAGCGGTCGGCACGTTCGTCTCGAGTTTCTTCAGATTTCGACAATCTTGCTGAGTCCACACGCGGTATCGTACTACTTTCGTTGCGAGCGGATACTGTGTGCGACGGCGACTACGGCGAAGGCGGCGGCGGCGGCGGCGGCGACGGCGGCGGCGGCGGCTGGATAGACCGCGGGCCAAGGTAGTACGGGGGCCCGCGCGACGAGAGATATCCGAGGAGGTCCAGGAGACAAACCACGACGTTCGCCAAGAAACTATCACTTTTTCCGTCCGGGTTTTTTTATATGCACCGGGGGTAGACTCGCGCGGGTAGAAGGACCGGATGCAGAAGCGCGGACGTAGCGCTGTACGCGAGCGTGCGGCGTCTCTCGCGAACTAAACCAGCTCAAAGGGGGGGACACGGCGATTTCTTGGTCTCCGTCCGCCGTCCGTGCGTGCGTGTGCTAAACGGGGGACGATGGAGGAAAAAAGCGCCGTCAGCGCGCGCGGTGGAAAGGCGCGCTGATAAGGCGACCGCGGTGAACGAAAAATCCGTCGTTGGCTACTCGAAGAGATATCGATTGAAATAACACGATATATTCCGGGGGGGAAAGCGGACTCGCCAATCGGTACGAGCGACACGACGGAAACGGCCAATCGCGCCCGCACAGCTTTACCGCCGCTTTACGCGAGCTATCTCTTCTCTTTCACGCAACCCCCCTTCGCTAGCTTGGCCCCCCTGCTCTGCTGCCTCCTGCCTGCCTGCCTGCCTGCCTGCCTGCCTGCTTGCCGCCGCTGCCGCCGCGACTCCTCGTCATACGCGTCCTTCTCCTCCTCGCCTCCTGCCTCTCCTGGCTGGCCGCCTTGTCCTCGTGCCCGCTTCTACTCCACCGTCGCCGTTACTTCTCTTCCTCCACCCTCTGCTCGCTCGCGGGCGCGCGACCAGAGAGAGGAAAACGAGAGAGAAAGGCGCACATACGCGTTCGCGCGGCGTGCGAACGCGGCAGAGCGAGAGGGGGACGATCCGGCCGGTTCAGGAAGTGTGCGCGCCGATCGAGGTGTCATCCTCGACCCGATGGATTTTTCCACTCGTCTCTACTCGCGCATTTTTCTCCGTGTCATCGCGAAGATAATGATCCTCCTCCGTTAAGTCGTCTGTCCCTCTTGCCCTGTTGCCTCTCCCGCCCACGCGACTCTCTCTCTCTTTCTTTCTCGCTCGAAACTCGCACGACGAGGAAGTCGGTTTCGGAGGGTGACGCATCCGCACCGCGAGCGGTACGCTAGCAGAATTAGGGGACGCGGAAATTACCGTCAAATTACGTGCATAGGGGATAATTTGAGTTGCGTCTTGCCGCGGAAGCATCGACCTTTGCAGATTCGATGGGATGGTTTCGTGGCGGAAGGGTTCCGGGGGAGGATGTAATTCTCTCTCCCCCACTCTTTCTCTCCTGCTTTTACATATGTTATAATATTCCATTATATAGTATAATATATATTAATAACAGATATTGATTATCCGATTACGGCTAATTTCCGAGTGGTAAGTCTGATATTAAGCTTTAATTAATTGCGAATCACGCCGAATAATTTTGGACTAATTTAAGGACTACATGCCACCGGCCTTTCGGGCTATCAGAAATAAGCTCGCACACGGTGAAGTGAGCCATTCAATTCCTGGCACCTTACCAATCATTCCGCCACTCGTGCATGATGCATACATCTAATGAAATGTGCGGAGATAACGAACTGGTCGATATCGGGATAAAAATGCACGAGGATTCGGAAGCGAGCGCGCTCCCGATCGATTTCGCAAAGGCACGTGAATCGTCTTCGTAATTCGTTAATTAGCAGCTTCGATAACGGTTCTCATCCGTCTTTATAAATTATAATCCTGTTAAAAGTGCTGTTCGTTGCATTTACAAGTATACTTATATTCTCGATTTCCCATTTTATAAATTATTGTGTCCCACGTTTAAATTCAAATGGTACAAATTTCCTCTTGACTTAAATATCAAAGAATTTAATTAATTATAATTAATTATCACTAAATCCTATTAGTTGTTCATGCATATTAACTGCGCGTTATAATATTCACAATGATATTTAGTCGCCGATCGATCGATCGAAATGGAACTTTTGGTTCCCAATGGATTTCTTTCGTCACGCATTCGCCATGTTCTTCCCTGCCTTGGGCGATTTATTTTGGGCGTGGAGTCGCGAAGGTTAACGGCGTAGAAAAGTGCGTGCTAAAAGCGCGTCCGCCTAGAGAGGAGAGAGAGAAAAAAACAGGGCGGAGTCTGCGGAGGAGACTCTTCGCCTATCCATCATGGCTGCTTTATCAGTGACGCGTCGCGATAAGGCGCTGGCCACACGCGCGCGCGTGTGTGCGTGTTCGTGAGAATCTTCAATGGGGCCGGAAGAAGAGAACACGTGACACCGCCGTGTCTCTTTCTCCGGCTAATCTTTTTTTTCCTTCTCTCTTTCGAGCGATGGACGCGAGAGAGGGATTGCAAAAGTCCCGAAAGTTGTTCCTGGGCCGAAACTTTCAATCGGATTATCCGCATCGGCGAGATCTCCGTTCTCTGCTAGACGAAGGTCGACTTAACGAGACGGATAAAAAAATGTGGAAAAAAGTTATCTACGCGAATATTAAAAGAAGAGGGGAATGGCATTTCGCAAGACGAACGTATTGCCAAATACATAAATATTTTGCTAACGTGTTTTTAGTCTGTGAAAATATTCTCGTTATATTATATTTCTTTTTTTTACAATCCATACTTTTGGGTATCTGTTTAAAATATTTCCGTTTGCGCTACATTATTCGGGTCTGCTTCGTTGCCAATGTTCAATGTTTTACTTTCGAATAAATACTAAAAAAATAATAAGTTATGATGTAGTAAGTCTCTGACTTACTATATATAATATGAATGAAATAATTTAGAACGTATCTACATTTTTATATCAGTCCGCGTGAACGGTGAAAAGAGCTTAGTAATAGCTATCAAATGTTGCGTGATAAAAAACCAAAAACTACTTATTTAAATATTCAATAAATATTACAAACGACTGGTTGTACTGCTATGTTTGATAATACTTATTAAATATTTAGAAAACAAAATATATTCTATTTATATCAACTGAACACTTAATTGATATTATTTCGCTCAATGTGTAGCAATTACCAAACGTTTTTCTTTTTCAGTGTGTACACGAAAGTTATAGTCGTGATCAGAATATTCCAATCAGAATATGAGCGATCGTACAGTAAATCTCGTAATAATAAAGTTGTTAAACAGCACCGCGACGGAGTTGTGGAAAAATGAAAGAGAGAGAGAGAGAGAGAAAAAGAGAATTGCAACGAGCTTGAGCGAGCTGCGCAGCGTGTGGCGGTATAGTAAAGTAGCCGTGGAGAAAGTGTATCGGAGATATCGGGTAATACAAGACGATCGAGATATCGCATTCGGAATCCGCTCGGGTCGCGGTGTTTCGAACGCGTTATTAAAGGTATTGCGTAAAAATAAATCGCGTGATTTCATTAATATATTTTTCGCATTTCTGCCCTCTCGTTTTTCATACGTGAGCGCACATAAAGAAGAGAGAGAAATACCAAGCGCGCAGATCGAGACGTATCAATTAAGTCCATTAAAATTCACTGTTAGTAATAAGACCGGTTGAGAAGCGGTGACTTCGCTCCGAACAAGTTCGATCCGAGCGCCGACTCGCTAATCGAGAATTATTTTGCGTCGCTAATAACCCATTGGATTACGCTACTAATGTCCCGCGACTGTTGGGCGTGTTAAATAATTGAATTATTGATATATATACGCCTTTCCGCGTGCGGTAGAGGATGAGATTTATCGCGGGAACGAAGGGATATCGCCGCGCGTCGAAGTAAACGCGCGGCCGGGCCCGGCGCTCGCGTTTTAAATTAAGAGCGATTTACAGCGTTTGTTCGATCGCGCGTTAACGTGTATCGCGGTATCGCCGCTCGATCGTGTGATCATCGCGCGGATAAGGAGCGGGCCATTAACTCCGCAAATACCCCGGTATATATCGCGGCAATGGGAGCGCTCGGTCGTGCCGCGTTGTTCGCAGTCAATACTTTTCCCTATCGCGCGACCGCAGCAGCGCGCGTACGCCAGGAATAAGAAAGGCGCGCGAGGGACGGAGGAAAAAAAAGGAGCGAGAGAAGAACGAAAAGCGGATAGGAGGGTAGGAGGGTGGAGAGAGAGAGAGGCGGCGGCGGCGGCGGCGGCAAAAAGAAGACGCCACCGCGCGAAGGCCGAGACGCGCATTCTCGTCGCCACCCCTTCGCGAAATTACTGACCACGGGCAACGCGAGCCACGCCGTGGAAAAGAAAGAAAGAAAGAAGGAAGGAAAGAAAAGACGCGAAAGAACGCGGGTGCAACGCGGATAAAAAGAACTCTAGCACGAGCGTCGGTCGAGATCGCTGATGCGGGGTGAGGAGGAGCGGGTTTGAGATAGGTGGAGGGGGAGGGGCAGAACATCGCAATAAAAATAAACTGCTGTTCGAGGGGCTGAAAGGCCGGCCGGCGCGGCGCGGCGCGGCGGTGTTGCAGTCGGGCGAGGGGATGCGTGAGAGAAAAAGAGGAACAAGTGGAAGTGGAAGGGAAGTAATAGCAGAAGAAGAAAGAGAGAGCGGCGAAAGAAGGCAGCGGCGGTCGTTCGCGGCAGGCGGGGAGGAAAATAAGGGGAATAACGAAAGAAGCAAATAAGAGTCTCTGTGTGAGCCTCTTCTTCCTCCACCGCCGCCGCCTCCGCTGCACCGCTGCATCGCGCTCCCTCCTTTGTGGTGGGGGGCGGGAGGCAACGAACAAGAAGGCGCGAACGGGACGCGCGGGGCAGAGTAGAAAGTCTGAGCGAGAGAAAGAAAGAAGCGGGGAAAGAAGAAGAAGAAAAGAGAGAGAGAGAGAGAAAAATAAAAGTCCGGCAGGCCTTGGCTGCTGCAGTCGTCGACGGCCGCGTTGCCAAGTCTCATTTGTTTATCATAGTTCTCCAGCCTCCCGTTTCCTCGAGAGGCTCCGGAAAAAATAAATCTCACGATTCCCGCGCTTGAATTTTGCACTGCCGTCCTCCGCCGAGTCTCGCGCGCGACGATGCACCCGCCATCGGCGGTGATGTAATCCGCGCGCGGAACCCGCTCGATAGAATTTCGATCCCTGCTTCCGCCCCCAAGTATCGCGGATCGCAAACGTAACAAACGGAGCTATGTCGTAAGAATAAGATAGCTGACATAAGCGATGCTACACAATTAGCTGCTATGCACTTGTCACTTGCGATCGAAAACGAATATAAAATTAATTCGCGTGACTCAATCGCGCACGCACGTCACTCGCGGATTATGCGACCGAGTGTTTCGCAGCGTAACCATGGTTTATGCTTTCCAGCAGTCTCGAGTGCCGTTGATCTCCGCCAGTAACGATCACCGGAGAAGATCGCGGGACGACGATGCCAGAGGGGAAGAATCTGCGGCAGCGACGTCTACGGTGAGTCTACACGTGAGACACTTAAACTTTATGCGCAATCTGATTAACTCGAATAATGGAAAGCCGCGGTTGCGTTTTATCGTTTATCTACGTAGATTACTTATAAGGCGATTTACATACTCCGTACATAGACCATTAGTCGCACATTTACGCATGATCTATTTGCGAAATATCTAGTCTGCCTGGTAATCGGAATTGGGAAAAAAAAACGATAATTTCTCATCCTTGTAATTTGAGGATCTTGTTCTGAATATTTTTACACAGTTGAAAAAATTGTGTTAAATTTAACGTTAGGAGGACCAACGCTAACCAATTTTGCTCATTGTAAAATTCAAATCGCTGTCTTTTTTCAATTTTGCTTCGATATCCTTTTGTGGCTTTTCATTATTTCTTATGTTTTTAATTTTGATCAAAAAATTATTTAATCATATTATAGATGACTTTTTATTTAATTATCTACCTAAAAGGACCGTTAAAACCAATTTGGCTCTCTTATATTCGCATTTATCTTACGATTCTATTTACAAGTTTTATAATTTTAAATAAATGAATGAATATCTTGACGTGTTTCTCGCATCTCACGAAAAGTTAAATATGCCGGTGAAAAAAAAATCGTAAAGAAGTTTTCAACGCATTTTCAAGAGCAAGGATAGGTGTAAATCTGTGTTCGAGAGAGAATTTTGTTTCTACATCTTGTTTTTAAATAATATACAATTGAAAATTGATATTTTTTTTATTTTATTTTGAAACGCTGCCGTTTGATGAAACATTGGACAAAATTTTATACAAAACTATTTTAACGTAAGAGCTTTTTGAGCTTTAAAATGTTTTTTGGAAATAATTGGTACGATAATTTTTAGCAATACCGAATTTTTGTTATAAAAATCATTTTTAATAAAACGTTTTTTTAACTCTGAAACTAATGGCTTACGAAAAAAAGAGTAAAGAGAAAAAGTATTTTTTATAAAGCTCTGAATTCGCACAATTTTATTCAAAATTTTTTGAAAAACTTTTTTTAACCGTCGATGATTTTATCTGTTTAATGCGAAACAATAACAAAAAAAAACAATAATAAAATTAATTGCAATGATACAAGATTGATGAAAACTGTCATTAGACATAATTGACACTTATGTGCACATATGTATATGTATTATTATATTTTATTGAAGGCGCAGTACGTAGTTATGCATTTTCGACTTTTAAACAACAAAAATTATTGATATCATTGATATTAAAACGTTATACATAATTATCTATATGTTTAGTTTCTTTCTATTTATCATTTATGAGAAAATGTAATTGGAGCCAAATTGACTTTTACGGTCTTTCTAGTGTTAATACGTATCGCATGATTCAAATGGTCCACAAATTTTTTTGTTACTTTAACACTATATGAATATGTTAAGTTAGAAAGTAACTTAAATATTATGTAAAAAATTAACCCCCAAAAATGTAACATTTTGGCACAATTTGAAAACGGAGCGTAGAAATTTATTTTTTCAGTAAAACCAATATTTATAATATGTTGACACGCACATTTTATTCATTTATTATCTTGGAATTTATATTTTAAAACTATATTTTTTCATCTGTTTATTCGCTCATAAACTGTGCTATTTTAGCGCTAAAAGAATGTTAAATATGAATTAATACGAAATGATTAAATAACATAATCACATTACATTAATGTTTAAAAATTTAACACATAAAAATTTTAAGGACCAGTTTTAACATAAACGCATCGAGGGAAAGAATTCGTTAAAAAGCTAATAGCTAATCTGATACGATCAATTAAACATTGTGTTAATTAAACAGTTCTTTAGTTATATAAAAGAAAGTATAACTCATTCAGTCAACCATTCAACTTTTTAATTAAGACTTAATTTAATCAACTCAATATTTAATTGCACGTATCGGAGTAAATATTTGAGTCCTTCAACAAATTTGTTTTCTCAGCGCACAAAGAATGTTTCCTATACTGTGCATGAATGCGGAAAGTCGACTTTTCTATCGAACCGAAAGCTCCGATCTGGAAAATTGGGCTTAACTCGGTCTCTTTCGATCTCGTCGCGCGGACTTGTCAACTTCTGAGTCATCGTGCGTGTACGCATTCACGCATGCACACGTCGGCCTGCGCATGCGTTCGCAACGTGCACGCGTGCGTGCTTCACACTCCGCACGCGTATAAATATGTATACACGCCGCGCGCGTACAACCGACGCCGACGACGCTCGTGATCGCGGAATCGCCGCCGCGCTCCGTCGTCCCCTCCGTACGTCCCTCCCGGTGCACAGCCTTCCTCTTCCCTTCCCGTCCTCGCCCTCGTTGCCGGGCCCTCGTGCACTTACAAACGTTTGCATACAAATACACCGGGTATCTCGATGGGTGGTATGCTGATTAGGGAATCCACGCGCAAATTCTTCCATTATTTATGGATCCTCATTTTTAGGACGGCGCGGCGTTACGCCTCGCCGCGCCGCTGCTGCTGCCCGGCCGACCCGGAGTAATTTAACATTTCTCCGCGCTGGGATATTTTAGTTTTAATCGCTGTATATCGATTCGCGGGCGGGCAACGGTCGATGCTGCTGCCGGCGATGCGACGCGCCGCGCCGCGCCGCCAACGCGGATTCGCGCGGCCGCTGCAGGCCGATCCGGCGAAGGGCGAAAGAACGACCACGTAAATGACGAAATCATCGCTGGGTCTCCCCCTCGGGGCGCGATTCCTATCGCTACTTCCTCGATTCGCGGTATCGATTCGCCCGCGGACGATCGCGTGAGAGCACGCGCTACCGCGGGATCGAGAGCGCGAGCTTCTTTTCCGCGCGCATTCGTCGTCGCATTTTCTCTCTCCGCGGTCTTCCGCTTCTCCTTCGTTCCTCATCTTTGTCCTACTACTATTTATCCCTCTTTCCCTTCCCTCGTGTCGCCGCCACGAGTACGTCGTCGATAACGAGCGTTCGACGTTCGCACACGCGAGGAGACCGCCGTGAGCTTCCAACGCTCGTTTACTCCGCACGCGGGATTTTCACAGCGGCGCTCGATATTTCCGCATTCTGCGGAATCACACGAACGAGGACGCCTCATCTCGCGGCCGTGCACGCGTTGCAGTATTGTAGGATGCGGCTGCACGTGCATTCTTATGCCGCGATTGTTTCGGCTTCGCCCAACTGTCCCGCGAGTCGAATGCAACGATGAGCGTTACATCACGACGCGAGTCGCGCGCGCGTATACGTCATCCCGTTGCGCCGATAGTGCAACCGCGGTCCCCGGCTATCGCCTATATTCCGATCCGCGTCGATGGACTATTTTCCGCCCGCGTAGGAATCTTTAATAAACCGTTTCTCGTTTGTATTATTAATAAAACGGCGGAGTCGAGTTGGCGACTCGCGTACGGCGCGCGGAAGTAACGTGTGCGTTGAAAATAAGAGTTACGTACGTAAAGGAAATTACGACGAGCGCATTAAGTGTACATTTCAGAATTGAGTCTTTTTTCTTTCGGTAGAGGAGGAGGAGGAGGAGGAGGAGGAGAGAGAGAGGTCACGCTGATAAGCGTGAGAGGGAGGGGACCGATCAAACGGCGTGCGTAACGACGAGCAAGGTTTGCCCGGCTGTTCCCGCGTCGCGGCCAACTCCTCGTCCTCGTGGTCGTCGTCAACTCCTCGTCGTACTTTCGGTACGTTCGTACGACAAAAAAAAAGGCAAATAATACCGGATTTAAGAACCGGCTGCATCCGTGCAAGACCGTGTCAGATTACGCGCCGGTTCTCCTTTGCGAGGGCTCATGCTACTCGGTCTGGGCTTCTCTCTCTCTCTCTCTCTCTCTCTCTCTCTCTCTCTCTTCGTTCTTGGGATTGCACCGCAGTGACGCCGCCGCAGGCTGCACGCTAGTAAACGAGCCACGATAAATGGACTTCGATATTAATTAAGCCGACGGACGTTCAGCTGACGCGCGACGCAACGCGAGGCGACGCGACGCGACGTTACAAATCGGCGAGCCGCTCCGTTTTTATTCGCGGCCAGCGGCTCTCTCGCATTCACACGACGATAATGCAATTCCTCGCGCAGTGCGCTATACTCCGTCTTTTTTCCTCTTTCCTTTTTTTACGCGTAGCTGCACGCTTCTGTCGTCGTCGGTCGCCACCGCCGCCGCCGCCGCCGCCATCGCGGGATGGCCAGCGACGAAATCCTACTTCACGTTCGCAGACGCACGTTTCCGAGAGAGGCTGCGAAGGCCTGGTGGGGTCTTCGTCTCCGTCGCCGCCGCCGCCGCCGCCGCCGCCGCGTCATACGGATGTATCGGCCGGCCCCGCTTGTGGCAGTAACCTTGCGCTCTGGCGTCACGTCATTTTTTTTATCATATCAAACGTATGCTAACAGTCGGCGTGACGCGACGCGACAGGGACGGTGAGACGAGACGGGCGCGGCGCGATCGCGGTCGCGGCTGCGGCAAGGTAAGACAATATGAGCAGGCTTGTCGGTGGTCAGTACCGGTACAGTACCGTAGAAAATCATTCCTCCTCGCTCTCCTTCCGATTCTTTGTTTTCGTTTCCTGCGCACCTATTCCCGGGCAGCGTGTACGAGCTAGCTCGACACGCTAGCTCGAGAAACGGGGCTTTCAGAGAGCCACCGGCGACAGCTGGAGCTCTCTCGGCCCGATAAGTCGTAGGCCGCCCGATAAGTCGTAAAATATTGTTACGCGATGATTGTAAAAAGAAGAAAAAAAAAAGAGAAAAGGAGAGGAAGAGAGAGGCTTACACGCCCCTACGGGAGGACGCGCGCGAGATCGATCGCGGATCGATCGACTGTGTGGCGAATGAAACGACGACGACGCAGAACATCAGGAAAATTATCTTGAGCGTAATTAACGTCAGGCTGCGAGACGTATAGAGCGCGGCGGTATAATAAATTAGCGCTCTCGTGGACTCTCGCGCGCGGAAATGCAAATATCGAAAATATCGTTCGCGCGAAACGACGATGCCGCCGCCGCCGCCGCCACCGCCGCCGCCGTTCCGATGTTGGCACGCCGGCCACGTTTGCGCTTGCGAGTCGGTCGATCGGCCCGACGTGGCATTAACGTCTCGATATCCGCGCAACCTTGACCGAGTACGCGACCGATTGCTGAATCCTCGACACTGGAGACGACCCTGACGCGTCGGTGAGAAATTGCGCGCGTTCGACCAACGGTCGAGTGCTCGCTATCTTATCATCGCATCATCCGCGAATCGAGAATTTTCTTGAGAAATAACTCGTCGCGACGGGATATCATTGACGATTTTAAATATCGGTGAGGCTGACTTTGTGGGAAAGCTGCCCGGATCGTTAATATATTTCAACGTTTCCGATACCTTTTTTTTCCTCTCTATCTCTTTTTTTCTTTTTTTCTTTCCAAGACGGTCCCGCGGTCTTCGCGAGTCTTGCTCCGCGCTACGAGTCGCTGATGAAAGCCGGCGAACTGTCTTTGATAATCTCTAATTTATTTTAATGACGCCGAAGCGTGACTCGGGGAGAGAAAGAGAGACGAATCGGAACGAGACGGAGGACTCGGCGAGACTTCGGGAGAATGCCGAACGCCTCCGACGCCGCAACGTTGTCGGAGGTCAGGTTCACCAGCCGCGCGATGCGCTCGATCTCTTTCTTCGCTCCTCGTTTTCGATGCGCGAATGGAGCTCGAGAGATCGACGCGATAATTTTTTTTTCTCCAGTGAGTTACGGAAGACGCAAGAAGAAGCAGCATTACAAAGCACGCGCAATAAAGTTTCAAAGACTCGCGCGAGCGAGTTAGAAAATCTTGACTTTTAAAAGTGGATCGAAAATTATTCATGTAATTCATAGTATTCACGATAATAATTTTTTCCCAAGCAGGCGCTCAATTTTTAACTCAATTTTTTCTGCATCTTATAATTTCTTGCACGCGTTATTCAACATTAATGTCGAACAGGCAGGCGTGAAGAGATGTGAGAATAGCGATTAAACATTGACACGAATTTGGAGTGGCGGGGCCGAGGTGCGAAATATCGTGACGCCATGTGGCGAAGGTCGCGTAACGACGCGTTCTTGCGAAGGTCTCGCGCAAGCGGGATCAACGTTCCCAGGACGTAAGAGGATAGTCAAAAGTAACACCGAGTCAAATCGCGTGGAATCCGAAGGCCCCGAGAGTGCCGTGCTGCACATCGCGGCTCACGGTCGAGCCGTCCGCAAGCGGCGCGGCGCGGCGCGCCTGGCAGAGAGAGAACGCAGGATGCTGGCTGCTGCATCTTGCATATATGTATGTTTTATGTCAGCGTGCATTCTGCATTCGCGCCGTTGCCACATCCTCCGAGTTCTTTCTCTCTCTCCGCTTCTTTCCCCGCCAGCCTCTCATTCCGTTCCCCCCTTTCTCCGCGCGACGTGTACCGCGCGTCTTTTCTTCTCATTAAATCCCGTCCTCCTCCTCCTCGTCCTCCCGCTTCTTTCGTCTTTTCTATCTTTTCTTCGGTTCCACCCGCGCTTCGCGAATCGCGAGACGACGACGACGACGACGACGACGACGACGACGACGACGACGACGACGACGACGACGACGACGATGACGGTGTCAACGAACTCGGAAAAGCGAACGCTCGCACCGAAAAAGGGGAACCCAGGGGGGAAAGCGCGTTACAATATAGCTTCGGTATGCTTAATAGATCGCTTGTCGAGATAAATAACCGCTCGAGCCATGCCGAACGAAACATTAAGCAGCGTCGAGTACAAGCTCCGATTGTTGCCCGCCGTTGATCAACCGCAACGATGTAACAAGATGACTAGCTATCGCGGGCCGACGATTTTTCCTCCGCTCGTAAAGCGCCGGAGCTCGTTATGTCGTCCGAACAAAACGAACCTTATTCCGTGTCCCGTGTTTTTTCGCAACGTACCCGTAGGTAAAATTTCTCCCCTCGTCGTACCTCAATGAAATTCCCACGAGAAACTCGCAAAAAGAAGTGGCGAGAGGGGGGATTAGCTTTTTATCAACGAATTAATTTTTCTCTACGCGATCCGCGATTTGCACGCGTGGCATCTTCTTTCTCGTTCATCTCCTCTTCGCGCCCCTCCGACCCATCCCCATTTTATTATTTTTATTAAAGTTTCAGAAGTTTACTTTTCTATTGTCAGTCTGGAAAAAGTGTTACGTATTCTATTTTTTTCTTATTTCAGAAGAAGTGTTCTCTCGCAGAGAGTTTATTAGCACACGGGTAATTTCTATCTTCCACTCCCGCGCTCTCTTTTCTCTCTTTCTCTCTCATTCTCTCTTTAATTCTCCTTCACGATCTCTTTCTTCCACAAACTCTCCGTGCCTCTCACTCCTGGCTCTCATTTCCTTCTACACGCGAGCGATCTGGTCGCCCATGGTGCCGCCTGCCGCGCGCCGGCTTGAGAGTGGCGAAAAATACCCGATACATAGTATTACGCGGATACACAGTATTACTTGTGTAGAGCCGTGCCCATGCACACGCGAAACCGTCCGGGACAAGTTTCTTGCCGACTGGCGAGTGACGGAGCGTCACGGGAGGTCGATCAGTCCGTCTCGACGTTGGAGTAGGTCGAGATGCGCCTCGTACCTCCCCGCACGATCAGTAGTACACCCCGAAAAAGAGACACGGTCGACGTTGATCGTGATCTAGATCCGTACTATCCGTGGTCTATATTTAACACTATATACACGTGACTGTCCAATTACGAGTTTCATTTATCATATCACAAAAATCGTACGTCAACGTTGTCGCGTTAAGATAGACGCAGTCATTTGGCGCTATGTATAGAATATGCACGAATCAAAATATACCGGATCGACATTTTAAGTTGGCGAAGCTTTTAGATTTATTCGCATAATTCGAAATAATTTCATTAGAAAATGGATTTAGGAAACGCTCGTGAGGAGAATCGAATGGCAAATAGAGTATCCTCTTTGTTCTCGGAGAAAGAACGGAGACGTGGGAATACCAAGTGCAAATTTGGCAAAGCTCGTGGTGTGAAGCTTTTATTGACGGACGATAAACGTGGGGCTCTTTCTTCTCGCGGATATCGCGTCATCATTCAGTGGGCAGTGCTCGTTCGCGCTCGAAGGAGCGCGTCGTCCTCGTTCCGGAATGTGTGGCCGCGGTACGCGATCCTGAGGAAGGACGTGTTCGACGTGGGGGTCGATCTTAAGGCTAAGTGGCCGGTTTCGTGAATGCGAATGGGACGGAGGAGCGTGTGGACGGCGAAGATGTCAATGTGATCGTGGTTGGTTCCGCTCGCGGTTCCGGAAATACCGGCAAGTTGGCCATGCTGGCTACACAATGGAGCAAATCCGGAAATGAATACGAGGTGCCAGGACATTCGCTCGCCGTCCAGTCGCTCCCCCTTTCCCCTCGCGCGATCATGCCAGGCTTACACGCAGTCAATGGAGGGACCGGTCAAGTACCAGTTTATTTGTTTACCTTTTCCATCACTTTTTGTCGAGGAAGGTGAGCGAGTAACTTGACTTGCATCCCTATTGACTTCGTGTATTCATGGTTTTCCGTGTTGCCTCTTACCTCTCGTGCACGAGTCTCTACAGTGGGTGGATCACAGTTAAATCGCGGTGGTAGGAGCTAGGTAAAAAGATCACAAAATATGGCACACTGTTGCCCGAGTTCATCGTTCGGCACTTCGCGGCGCGGCTGCTGGTCGCTCTGGTGGGGGCGGCGGATCCGTTGGAGAGGAGGGTAACGAAGAAGATGAAGAAGAAAACGAAGATAGGGGAAAGGAGCCGAGAAAATGGGGAGAGAACGAGGAAGAAGCGTTTGGAGAACCGACAGAATTGAAATACGTAGAAGCGGGAAAGGAAGGAACGGAGAACGAGACGAGACGAGACGAGACGAGAGGATCTCAGCGCACTGTCAGCTGTCAACCGCGCGCACGTTGTCGATAGTCTTCTTTCACAAGCGTTACTGCTATTCAGCCTGATACGAGACAGATCGACAGTTCGGCACCTTCGAGGCTCTTTCGGCGGTTCCCCCGAAAGTCCCCCACGTTAGCCCCTCGACGGACGCGATACGCGATTTTCTCGTGAGATTCTTCCTATAATACGCTGAGGAAGGCTTGTCTCTCTTCTCTCGACCTTTTCTTTCAAGAATCCACCGGTCTTTCGTCGATCGGTCTCACTGGCAAACTTTTCGTGATCTCCTGGTCCCAATGATCTACCACTCGTTACTTCTTTCTTTTTATTGTCCAGATTGGTCCTCTTTTTTTTTTTACTGGATAGGAACAATGCGTAGGAGAGAAAAAGGAGATGGTGATTAAGCGGAAAACGTCACTGGTCCTCGTGGTCGGTACTGTCGTGATCTTCGTAGTGGTGATGGTCGTCGTCGTCGTCGTCGTCGTTGTCGTCGCAGTCGTCGTCGGCGTCTTCGTCGTCGTCTTCGTCGCACTCTCGCCTCCCCGTATGTGTGTGTGACGCGGTGCGCGCGTGGTGTCGCGTGAAGTTGATCGTGCGTGCGCACCTTGTGCTTCGTTAAAGAGTCTTTTCCGTATAAAATGCTGGGGCGCCGGCGAGAATCGGTTTGGCCGTCGCCGCGTAGGCTTCATGCCGGCGTCCTCGCCGCGGATTGGCCGCACATCGTACGGTGGGGAGCACTGGCGCGAAGGTCCGAAGGTAGAGTACTCGCCTCGAGAAGCCACCAGAGCGGATCCAGGAGAGTATAAGAGTGGGGTAGCGCTTGCTGCTATTGCCGGCAACGCACGCTCTATCTACAGGGGGTTTCAGGGACGACTAGGGTTGCATAGATCCGCAACGATGACGCCAAGTTGAATCAAGGATCACACTCGAAATCGTTCGGAAGTCGGGCAGGTTTTCATAGAATTTCAAGACAGTGACAAATCTTGTCGTATGATCACAATGGTTTATGTGTTAATCTATTCGATTGAATTCGAACTTGATTGAATCGCCATCGAAAAGACTCGTAATCATGTCGGCGAAGAGCGTTCCATTGGTTTCGTGAGCGGTAGAACGCCTAGTTCGGACCTCCAAAAATAGTGGTTGGCACGAAGGGAGTTCCTAATCTGGAAGTAGTAGGCGATCGACCAATGGTCTTCTGCTAAATTTGGGACCGTGCTCTAGTGGGGACGTAGGCTCATAGTAACGCGGCGAGATAAATTCTAGTGGGGATAAAGGCCCGTAGAAGACCCGTGGAGCGAACTCGCCGAGCGGACCGTCTTCCTGCGTCCATCGGCGGGACAAAGACACGATCAAAACGAGAGAGAAGCAGACAGAGAGAGCGAGGGAGAAAGAAAGCGCAGAGAGAGAGAGTCAAAGTATCTATCCAACATTGCCCATCTTTCTCCTTTTCTCTCTCTTTTTCTCCTTCATCTCTCATAGTTTCTCCTTACCTTCCTCCATCTTCGTCTTATATTCGTTTTGCACATGCTGTTGTCTCTTCATTGACCTCCCTCCTCTCTCTCTCTCTCTCTCTCTCTCTCTTTCTTTCTCTCTTTCTTTCTTTCTCCCACTTCATCTATTCAGCCGTCTACCTTTCGTCCTTCTCACTCTCTCCCTCCGCTCTGACGCTGGGGAACAGCCAGGCTATTCACCCACGCATGCACGAGATGACGATGATGATGATGCCGGGAACGCTGGCTGCTGCAACATGCAGACTCCGAACGGTCGCTGCTTTTCCGTCTGCCCGCGTGGCGTTATAGTTACTCCGAGCGTAAAAATGTACGACGATAAAATTCACACGCGGAGGAAGAAGTATATCTTAATCTTGAATGCGGATTTGCAGATTGCAATTAATTTGCAGTACCGATTTACGTCTGTTTCAATTAACAATTATCGCTGTTGTTCGATTTTTCATCCGCATCGCGGAAATATATTTCAATATACGAAAATTGCTCGATATATTGTATCTTTTAGATACTTTCCAGGGACTTTCGACAAAGGCACTCTCTCTTTCGTGGAAACCGCAATTTCTTTTTTTCTTTCTTTTTTTTACTGGCCGAGTTAATTTCGCGGCCGCGAGACGATCGGTACCCCTCTTTCTAATCGTCTGACCTCCATTTTTAATCTCGAAGGATAAAGAAACGTCGACCTCTCCGTCGTATCTTTAGCGGATTTTTCTTTTTTCTCGCGGTGTGCAACGCGCGAGTGACATTGGTACACCGCCGTTGTTGTCGGCGTCGTCGTCGTCGTTGTCGAACGGCCTCGCTGACACAGATTCCGAATCGGCTATTTTTTCCTCCGGCCTGCTCGCACTTTTTTATCTCTACTTCTTGGTGCGTGCGCGCCTCTTTCTTTCTCGCCGCCGTACGGAGATCGTTGGTTCGTTCGTTCGCTTTCTTTTTCTCTCCCCACGCGCCTATCGTTTTTCTTTCTTTCGCGTCCTCCTCTCCCTCACATTCTCAGCCAGATCCTGACCTACGACTACGTTCGGGCCAACGTCTGAATTTCGACAGTTCGAGCGAATGTTTTGCTCCGAGATAATTTGAATAATTTGCAATGTGTTGTACTAATGAATTTTTATTATATTTTATTCCCTTTGTGTAAAAGTTTGAAAAGGGTATCACGTTAAAAAATTTACCAGAGTTTGAGCTAGGTAGATTTTAAAAGTTTTTTATTTCTCAAGATTGTATCAGCTCCTAGTTAATTTTGTCCCGCGATATTAATACTTGGATTATTACCTATTATCTAATTGTAATAATTTCGTAATTGTTTCATTTGTTTGAAGATAATTTGGAGATTTTTTTCTATAGTATTAATTTTTTATCACGTATTAGTCGAGGGAACTCTTCGAGAGAGAGAGATACATCTGTCTAATAGCACTAAGCATTCACGTGCGCGTATAGAAAATCGCGAAAACCGCGGTCGTTTTAGCTGCGCTGCATTTCGACGATCAGCTCCGAGTGCACGCAAAATGTACAGATATATCTGTCTCGCTATCACCGCGGAGGGAACTCGGGGGAACTATTCTCCTCTCGCTTTCTCTCGCGCACGCTTCTCTCCCACCATCCTTTTTGCTCTTTTTCTCCTTTCTTCTCGCGCTCTCGCAGCCAGATCCTGACCTACGACTACGCTTTCGTGCGAGCGCGCGAATTTCGTCCGAAAGTCGGCGCGGCCGAAGGAGTGGATTCGCGGACCTCCGAGGTCACGGAGCGACAGTGGGGATCCGAGGCCGTGGGTCCACGAGGGGAACTGCGACGTGAAGAAAGAGGGCAGACGAGAGGGAGATCGAAGTAGGTGGTGGAGGTGGACGTACAACTGAGGGGGACGAGGAGAACGTCCAGGAGGATGCGGTGGTGGCGGAGGACTAAGCGACATGGCTCACGGCGAGATACAGGAGGCGTGAGGGGGACGGGAAAGAGAGGGAGGGGAGGGAGATAGAGTGAGGGCTCGACGAGGAAGAAGATGGACGAAGAAGAAGAAGAAGAAGAGGAGGAAGAAGAAGACGAAGAAGAGAAGGATGAAGAAGAAGAAGAAGAAGAAGAAGAAGAAGAAGAAGAAGAAGAAGAAGAAGAAGGGGGCTGATCCAGCGGCAATATACACACGGAGCGGCGCAGACCGCGGCAAAACTCTGCAGTTTTGCTCTGTTCGATTTTGCAAACTTATATTTAGAAGGGCAACGATCTTTTGCCGCGCTCGCGGCGGCCTCAGCGAGAAAGAGAGGAGAGGAGAGGAGAGGAGAGAAGAGAGGTTCTCGGATACGCGCGCGGTCTCTCTTTCTCTCTCTTTCTTTCTTTCTCTCTCGCGAGACGGACCCCGAGATTTCTCGACCACGAGAGAGCCACGAAATGGCAACTCTCGCTACCACTGCGTTTGTGCCCCGTTTTTTCTGTCAGCTATAGCCGTATCTCTTTTCGTCCCTTCCCCTCACGCTCCTCTGTCACGGATGATTTTTCTTTGTCTCGGTAGCATGATCGTTATTATCGCGCGTCGGCGTCAGCGATCTCGATCCTTTCGGTTCGCCGGGTTCGAAATACCGTTGTCGAGCTTTAACCGAGCAACGCTGCTCCACAGACGTGGTAAGAAACCATTTAGTCGCTCATGCAGCTCTCATCACACGATATAGAGAATCTATAAGACGGTCGCAAAATTTAAAATTAAATTGGTTATCGAACGTGGATTTATTCGCACATTCTCTTTGCCGCGAGGAAAATTATTAGCATTGTCAATTTATTAGATCGCAGATCGAGTAATATCGTCCCGTCTATATCAAAGCCGAAAACAGCGCGGTCCCTACGTTGCCCTATAATCGTGCATGCATTATGGGAAACTTTGAGGTCAGTCACCTCGGTGAAGTATGTGTATTTCGTCGTCGCCTTTACTCGCTCGCGGCGGGTTTCGCGTTGGCTCGCATGCCCCGCTCAATAACGAATTCGCCGGTTCGTCGCGCGAATACGTGCCGCTAATTGACATAATTGCCCGCAACAAATATTCGCGTGGGCCACCGGAAAAGTTTCGCCCGTCTATTATCGGGCGAACCAATGTTTTGCGACGCTCACCCTTCTGTTTTCTTGTCTTCTTCGCCGTGTAATGTATGTAATCATTACGGAAATACCAACGACTGTTGTTGATATATGCATACGTCATTAAAAAGGAGTTCGCGCTTCTGGAATAGCCTGGGTATTTCTGTCTTGAACGCGATAATCGCGCAACACGTGTCAATACCCGCGTCGCCTCGTATACCTATTATCGCAAATTCTCGCGAAAGTCGAGCGATAATCGACGAAATTCGTCGTCCCGTTCGATTCTCCGCGAATATCTCAGACGAGGCCTACCTCAACGACGACGGGATATTTCCGCGATATACGCGCTGAAACGTAATATATAATCGGCGAATATATACTCGTACGCATGGCGTGCGCGGGCGGATTTCGCTCTGTCGTGGAACAAGGTTTTCTCTATCTCTTTCTCCCGGCCGGCCGCCCCTGCGAGTGCAATCTTATCGTGGAGCAGCGCGCTGCACTCTCGCCACGGCTGCAGAGGAGAGCGCGCGGAGTCAACGAACGATAAAAAAAAGCACGAAGAATAAACTCCGTTCCGCGCAGCCCTCCCCGCGCGTTCCGCGCGCGCTCTTCCTTCTCTCGCACGAGGGGAGAGCTCTACTCTCCAACTCCTTGCCTTACTCCGCGTGTTGCAACTTCTCTCGGGCGTGTGTGGGCGCGAACGCGGCTCTCTTCCATCCTCTCTTTCTTTCTTCCTTCCTCTCTCTTTCATCGCCGCCTCACGTTCTCCCCGCGCTTCTCCTCGCCGCCGCGTCGCGCCGCACCACGCCGCGCCGACCGCTTCTCTTCCTTCTTTTTCTCGTGGTTTGTTTGGGGTAGGTCATGGCGAAGCCGCATACGAAAGACGGGGGAACGGGGAGAAAAGTGAGAGAGGAAAGAACCGTGTGCGAGCCGGCGGGGGCCCGTGTCCGTCGCGCGATGCGCGCGTCTTCCACCTTCCTCCGTTCGTAAACGACTCTTTGTACCAATCACGTAGTTTTGACATGTCATTTGCGAACGGTAGTCGTGCTTTGATGCAGTCCGCCTCAGCGGAATGCACCCACACGGTTTCGATTACTCGTGAAAACGGAATGGAAAGTCATTAGGGGCTGCGTATCATCGTTCCACTGTGAAGATTACGGCTCTTTTGTGAGCGCTGTAGTCAGTATTATGACTCTACTATTTTACCGATTTCTTTTCATCGGTTACTCTAACAGATAAATTTGGTATCTTAATTTTCCTTCGCGCTTTTTATTTTCTTTCTGTTCTTACATTTTATTTAGTTACGTTTGCGAAATGGTGTCTCGAAGTTGTTCTCTTTACTTTTAGACGACGTTCTCGTAAAGAAACGAGTTTTCCTCCTCTCCGAGAAAATTAGATTTCTGAAACAAATCTCCATCGCCATTATCACCCGCCGTTCTTCCATATATTCACCGACTTTCGCCAGCGATCGAAACGCATTCGATTAAGCCGATTTCGAAGAGGCCGCGGATGCGCGCGCGTTATTGTTGTCGATCATGCGATCCGAAAATCATAGAAAATTACTGAAAAGCCAAGAAACTCCGTGACGATCCGCTCGGGACCGCGAGCGAAAGGGGGTAAAACGAGGGTGGGATGGGGAGGGGAGGGCACCCCTCGTCTTGAGACGTCGTAATTCTGTCTTTGCTGTAACGGCTATCCGGCACGGAACTTGACCCCCTTCCCTCCTCTCCCGCCATCCGCCCTTTCGGTTTTCTTCTTCCTCGACTCGAAACAGAACAATCCCACTCCACCTCCCTCTGCCTTTCCCCGGTAACCAGAAGGGTTAGTCGCCCGGAGAGAAAGAGCGGTGAAACAATGACACGCGCGCGAGAACCGTTATTTAAATAGTACACGGGAACCTTTCGGGCATGAGGAGGAAAAAAAGGCGCTCGCGCTCCTCCGAGGGACGCAACGTGAGAAAGACTCCTCGGGATTTGCATGCCGGAGCGAGATGTATCCACGTCAGCCCGGCGAAATAGATAATACGCGTTTATTTCCGTTTTTTTTTTGCCATCGCGTCAAGAGAAGCGAGAGGAACCCAGTCATTATTTGATCGTTTTGCATCGCGTCGCGCTCGCCTATTAAATCATATACTTTGCGACTGTATCGTCACGCTTCGTGCTCCGCCATTTTATTAATTTTCTTCGTTATATCTTCAAATAATTAGAAATTTGTCGACTCCGTAGCGATTGAAAGTGAGTTATTAAATTTCTATCGTTAATCTTTCTTCGTTCTCTATTTGATTATTTTATCAAAAGTTTATATACATTTTTTTCAAAAATGCTTTAATTTCCGTAGAATGCAACAATGGATGTTAGAACGTTATACCGCGGCGGATCTTCAAACACATAATGATAATGATATTATTGCGTCACGGTAATTTACATTCGTCGGAAAACAATTCGGTCTCTTTCGGATTTTCCTTTCCTTCTACCCACTTTCCCACCCTCCCCTTTCTTCCTTACGGTTCTGGTTTCTCCTTGCAGCTGTCAGCTCGATCCGAAATCGTAGTCCCGGATCGATCAAGGGTGAATCGTGGTCTGGATGCAACTAGGCAATAGTCGTTGCGCCGAGCGAACCGGTTTAACGCGCGTTGAAAGAGCGAATTGGGGAGAAGCGCGGGCAAAAAATTCATTTGAATCGGCCGACCCGGGTCGAGCAGAGGCGTCGAAATAATTGGATTTTAATTTTCGAGGTAGCGCGCGGTAGAACAAAAAAACGCGGGTGCACCCCCGGCCCTGAGAACGATTCTCCGCGAATGTTTATGTAATATCGCGGCGCACTCATCTCATCCTCCTCTTTACTCCGCGGAACCCCTTCATCTTTCCCACGAGCTCACACAATAAATCCTCAAGTGTCCCGAAATTTTTTTTTAATCAGGATGTCGTCATTGTCGGTGACAACAGTCGAATGCACTCACGTGTATTATTCTTATCAACCCTTAATTAAACAATTCCGTTTAATTAAATTTGATTAAAGATTTTATGATTATAGATTCCAATTAAAGCACACGTGACTTCTTGAGACTTTTTCACGAGACTATCATTCTAATTCATAGTTTCGAATCGATCTAATTATCGATCTTGTGTTATTTTCATAGGATTGATCGAGCGGCATTAAGCCAAGGTCCGTAACAGATTAATGAACCTCAAGATTTAAGAGTTAAGAATCAAGTTCAGCCTATCGAGAGTACTCGTATCAGTCATCATCGCTAGGACAAAATGAAAGGACGATGGCTCGCTTCGACGGCTCGGTCCGCGAACGGTGCGTGGGGACGGCACAAAGGAGGCGAATGTTTTAATTAAATCTCGGGGAAACGTGGAAACTTCGCCATCGCTCGGCGTTTTTGCGATTTTCCGAAAGTTTTGCTTCGCGCGCGCGGCGCGGGACGGCTTTTAAGGTGGCGATGGAAGAAAAGGAAGGACGAGGTGGAACACGACGGGAGGACGAGGTGCCCCCTCTTACATCCCACCCCCATTTCCTCCTTCCACCTCCACCTCCTTCTCCTCCTCCTCCTCCTCCTTCTCCTCCTGTTACCTTTTCCGCCGTCACTCCGACCGCCGCCGCTATCGCCGCTAAAATAAAAGAAGCCGCAAAAACAAAAGAGCGCTGCGGCTACTTAACGAAACAAATTGTTGTTTCGTCCTGGGGTTGAGAATTTTAAAGTTTCCCGGTAGGAAAAGGGGAGAGAGAGGTATCCCGCCTTTTTATCGCGCTGTACTCTCTTTTCCGGGACCTCACGCTCCGTTCGTCAGTCGACAGTTTAACGTAATTCGGGGCTCGTTAGTGCCGCTTTCTTTTCTCGTACTTTTGTGCTTGGCGCAAAGTAGCGCGAGGAAGCCGCGCGATATACATCTCACGTCGACGATCGTGTGATGCAAGCTGATCGGATACACACGAGCGCAATTGGTCACTCGACCGAAAAATTGCCGCTTTATCGATGTATGCACTTTCTCGTCGTGTGCTTAATACAAGCGCTAAACGTCACGGTGCGAAACGCACATTTCGCCGCATACCGCACGTCATCCGTTAAATCTCTAGTGTGATGTAATGACGTGCTCGTTAGTACGAGCGTGAGTGAGAACGAGGATCGTTCGAACCGCCGTTGGCGGTCAGTTGCGAGTAAGACTATTTCACAATGCACAGGAACAAGGCGACACATTCAGCTGACGAGATACAAAACGTACGGTGATACACATACGAACATGCCAGCGGATACAAAAAAAAAAAATAACATCAAGATCAAAGTGACTAACAGATAAATGTGAGCAAAGCAAAAAAAATTGAGATGCAAACTGAACGAGAAGGATCGCGAGATGTTTTCCCAGAGGAACTCGCGCGGAAGCGAAATCATAATCGAGCAGAATATAGCGAACGGAATGGCGCACTGAGTGTCGATAAACGAAAGAAAAATAATGTGAATGAGCGAGACGAGACGCAGCGCGTCTGCGACGTGCAGGATCGACAAGTTAAATGAAATGTAAATGAAAGAAAAAAAAATACGACTACGACAAAACCTCGGTCGTCGTTAAGAGAAAGCGAGGAACTTAAGGTAAGAACGCGCGCACGGGCAAGGAGAGCATTAATAAAAGGGATTTTGTGAACGGGCTGAGTGTTCAACTCACTCGCTGCAGGGTGGACCAGCATTCCTCGAGGGTGCGTTCGCTGATGTTGCCCATTCCTCCACCACCGCCGGCACCTACTGCACCTCCAAGCCCCGCCGCAGAGGCACGAGACTATCAGGCAAGATAGGATAGCTCATGTTAGTCCCCGATTCTCGTCGTCCTTTTGGCGCTACTAACCGTCTCTACTACAAAGCTTCTTCTCGTCGGACAGTAGTCCGTGACTCCTACTTTGAATATAAAAACAAACGCGTTCTCTCTGCCGTGGCAGTGACAAGCCATGAACGGCGTGACGGAACGAGTATTTCTATCTTGTGTAGGCACGCAGAAATAGTTACGGAGTCGCTCGATCGAGGTCGATCAGGTGTAAATTAATAGTCGCGATAATAATCGTTCGACAATGCAAAACGAGATATCTACGAAATTATCAGCAATGTCTTGGACTGTACCGTACTCGCGGAATGTCTTCACATGCGTAGCTAAGGTTCTCACGAGCGCGATATTTATAGTCTCTCTAATTACAAATCGCCGATGCTCAGACTTGCTAACGCGATCTCAAAGTTCCGCTATCTGTCGGGAGATACGATGATTTTTCCTTTCTCTCTCTCTCTCTCTCTCTCACACATACTATTTTGCTTATATAGCTCTCTCGCATTCTCTCACGCTCTCCTTCTCTCTCTTTTCTTCATCGTATCGAGACTCTGCAGCCCATGCCGTCGCAGAAACACGGCGCGATATTTTCTTGGTAACATCTTCCCGGCGTACCGTATGACGTATGCGTATGGTATTATCTGTGTTGCGCGGGTCAAGAACCCCGAGAGACGACGTATCTGCATCTCCCCGCATTGGTGTGCGTGGGCCGCGTTCGCATTTGCGGACCGCACTGCTACTTTGACGTGTGCGTGCTTTCTCGGTCTCTCTCTCTCTCTCTCTCTCCTTCTCTTTCTCCCCCTCTCTCTCACTCTGTCTTTCTCTCACCATTCACTCTCTCACTCACTCTCACTCTCTCTGTCGCTCACTCTCACTCGCAAATTCTCTCTCTCTCTCTCGCTCTCTCCCGCGTGTATGAGCGTGTAAGTCAGTACGATGTAGTAAGTCAACGTACTCTATTGGTGTGCATGTGTGCGTATACGTGCGTTTGTGTATCTGTGCGAACTGGTCAGCGTATCTGGGTACAGTCGCGTAATCAAACCGACGAAATTGTCGATGACATGTGATTCTGTAAACCTAAGATGACGCTAAATTAACGTAAAAGCCATCTCGAATTTTACTGATTTTCCGCACAAACGTTGTTCGCAAAGCAGCGTTACATAGGTGATAAATTAGAAGCAGCGTTATGGTATGCCGTTCGGCGAGAATTTGCATTAGTAACGCACGTTCTAACTTGGCGCCTCATTTTTACGCGAGACGACAAACTTTCGCGAAGCGTTAAAACCGCATAATTTACACGAACGAGCGTCAACATGTAGGAGGGACCTTGATAGCTCGCGATACTTAGGGCCCGTCGACAGCGTCGTTGAATAAATATTTTTCCCCGCGAGGAGAGAAACCTCGCTCGAAAGTATTGTCCGGCGTCAGTCCGCATACGAGTGAATGACCCTATTTATCGGTGCGTTATGTATTTTTATCGCGGTTGCCTCGCCCTAGTTATTTATCGCTGCTCTCCTCGCAGTGGATACGGAGAGTCGCGGGACACTCGTCCGTTTTTCTCGCGAAACGGGCGAGCGGAAGATAATAGAAAAAGATATTATGTATATGTACATGACGCGCATAACGTGTGCGCGTGCAACGGAGGAGATATTGACGTTTTTTTTTTCGTTTCCGGATCGCGAATGTAAAACTTGGGGACTCGGTCCCACCAGCTTCTCACCTGCAACTCGTTGACGAGCTTCTCCGTGAGCGTGGCGTCGTGGGAGTCCTGGCTGGTTGCACCCGGGCTCAGCATGGCGTTCTGTGAATTCTGTTGTTGATTGCCCGACATGTTCATACCGGCGAGACCGCCGTTCTGCGCGATGGTACCGGCCATGTTGAGCGCCTGCTGCTGAAGATTTTGGGTGAGATTTTGCGCTTGCTGCAGATTCTGCGTGAGATTTTGCGCCTGCTGTTGCAACGCTTGCTGGTTAAGCGCCTGGCCGAGGTTCTGCGTGAGGTTCTGCGCCTGCTGCTGCAGCGTCTGAGACAGATTCTGCGCTTGACTTTGGATGTTCTGTTGCAGACTCTGGCTCGCCTGGCTTAGATTTTGCGGTTGATTGAGCAGTTGCTGTTGTTGTTGCGGCGACAAACTCGGCGTCAAGCTCTGTGCCAAATTGTGCTGTAGGGTTTGTCCGAGATTTTGCTGCATATTTTGCGTAAGCGCTTGGGTCAGCGCCTGGCCCAGATTTTGATTAAGCGCCTGAGCCGCCTGAACGGCCTGGACCGCCAAGGATGGACTCGACGCTTGCGACATAGTCTGTGCCTGAGCGAGACTGTGCAGACTCTGGGCCATGCTGGAAGCAATGGCGCCCTGATGATCCGCCTGCGGCGACGGCGTCGTTGGTGCCGGGGAAGACTGATGCTGCGGGCCCTGATTAGTCTGATTCATCGACAGCGCATGCTGCTGTTGTTGCTGCTGCATTTGCTGTTGCGGACTCGCGGTTTGACCGAGGGTCGCGTTCGCGTTCTGCTGTACTTGCGAAACCGCAGTTTGCTGCTGCTGCTGTTGCTGCTGCTGCTGCTGCTGTTGCTGCTGCTGCTGCTGCTGCCCGAGCGGACTATGCATCTGCTGGACTTGCTGCTGGTGCTGCTGCGTCGAATTCGAGATGGGACTGTGCTGTATTCCGGGTGAATGTTGAGGTGGACCGCGTTGTGGCTGCTGCCAGTAATCCGACATTTTAAATACATGTTGGCGTAGCGCGTGGAGATTCGCGGCTGCCGCCGTGACAGCCGAGGCTTGGATCTCCATTGGTTCGGAATCGTTTTCAAGGTCGGGTTCCGGCGAGCTGCAAGGATCTTCGTCCTCCTCCTCGTCCTCCCGCTCGGTGATGTCCTCGTCTTCTTCGTCGTGAATTCTTGTGGACCGGTCCGGCTCGGGTCCGCCGGGCGGCCCTCCGCCAGCAACAACAGCAACACCACCGGCGCTTCCGCCGCCGCCGCCACCTCCACCGCCACCTCCGCCGCCGCCGCCACCTCCTCCACCGCCGCCTCCTCCTCCACCTATCCCACCCCCCGAATCGCCAGAGTGGAGATGATTCCCCGGGTGATGCTGATGATGATGCTGCTGTGGTAGGTGATGGTGAGGACGCGACTCTGGATTTTGGTTGTGCTGCTGCTGCGGATGCTGCGGCTGCTGCTGTTGTTGTGGTGGTGGTGGCTGCTGCTGTTGCTGCTGCGGCGGCTGCTGCTGCTGATGGTGATGCTGCGGCTGCTGGTGGTCTAGCTGGCCGAAGTCTGGTTGGGCTTGCGTCTGGGCACGCAGGTCCAGGGCCGCCGTCGCGTCCGAAATTTTGAGGCCTTCGCGAGAAGCCCGGGCTACCCCCTTCCGGCGCAGCTTGCCCGCTTTTTCGCACCCCTTCCGGTAAGCAGCTCGACGGCCGGCACACCTCTGCGCTCGCCGCCGTTCCTTCCTATCTTTCTCCTCGCTCGGCCGCTGCTTTCAGTCTCGGGATCGTCGTAACGATAACGATCCTCGCGCAGCGCCGAGCTTCGACGTGGGCGGCGGGCAACGTCAGTTACTCGCCACCTGCTGCGACTTCCCGGCCCTGCTACCTACCGCCTGGCTCATGAAACTTCCTCTTATGATGCCTCTTCCACTCCCTCTTCCGGGTCCTCTCTCCCAGATCTCTTCTTTTCTATCGCGCCTCCCCTAAATCGCGGTTGCTGTCGCTGTCGGTTGCGATGCCTCTTGTCGGTTGCGATGCCTCTCGCAAGAGCACCGCCGATCGTTGATTGTACGTCCGTAATGCGTCCTTTATCGTGATGACTTCTTTTACGTGTACGCAGGTGGCTGTCGTGCTGCGTACGTTCGTGCTGCGTACGTTACTTTCGTTCGCGTTTTCGCGGTCTTGGTCGATGGTCCTCTTCTTTCTTCTTCTCTTCTTTTTCTTCTTTTTATTTTTTTCCCCCTCCTTTACGTGTCATATGATTATGTGTGTGTGTGTGTATGTGTGTGTATGGTAAATGTGTATGTATGTGCTTTATATGTGTGCTTTGCGTGAGTTGTTGCGCGCGCGAGCGAACGTTCTCCAGCAAATAGGAGAACGGTCTGTTTTCCTTCGTCTATCTAAACTTAAACTCTAGCGTACACTTAAGTTCAGGTTAAAATTCAGGATTGCCCAGCCCGGACGGTGTAAACGAGAAGGATAGTCTACGCGGACGCGAATCGTTTATCGGTCGGAAAGGCTTCCACTCCTCTTCGGGGTGAGAAATCGCACTCGCGGATGATTACTGCTCGTCCCGTTTTGCCCTGAGTATTTTAGCCCCGTTATGTTGGATGTGCGTGCGTGTTGTGTGTGTGGGTGTGTGGGTGTGCTCGAACGCGCTCGAACAGGCTCGAAAAGTTGGTGTCGGCTGTGTCGCGCGCGTCGGCCTGAATCGGTGAGTTCGTGTAAATTCTTTTAAGCGGGACGAGAGCGTTTCTCTCCGGGATTTCCGTCACTCCGTTTCTGCTTCCGCCTACTTCCTCCGATCTTCCTTTTCTTTCAAGCTGCTGCGTCGCGTCCGTCGATGACTCCTCCTCGAAATGCGACTCTAGCGTTTTAACTCTTTAAAAGGAATTCTATTCGATTATCGATCACCGCTCGTCGTTACCGATATCGTCGATGGTAGTTGTGGTTGCTTCTTATTATCGTTTAGGTTTAATTAATATTGCACTTAGGTACACTCGTTTTTGAACACACTGAAATATATATGTATGAGCGCGGGGTTCTCTCTCTTTCTCGAGCTTTCTTTCCGATTCTTGCTCTTTCTTCCTTTCTTTCTATCTCTCCTTCTCTTTCGATCTTTGTCTCTCTGCGCTTCCGTAGCTACTCTCCCGATCTTTCTGTCCTCTGCCTTCTTCTTCGCTATCTTCGGATACGCGCGATCAACTCGCTAATCACTTTCTTCTTAGCAACCCCGCTTCTACTCGTTCGGCTCTCGGTCTTCTTATGCTCTTCTGCTCTTCTGCTTCTGCTTTGCTCGTCTTATTCTGCTTCTTCCGCTTTGTCCAGTCTTCCTCTCCTGCGCGGGAATCTCTCGCTGCAACGCGTCTCCCGCTCGAAGCTGCAATCCAGAAAAAGAAAATACATTTTTGTATTGTTCGAGACGTCACGCACGACAACGTTCAACATCAACACTAATAATTCTATCAACGTCATAGGCAACTATTTCACACGTCTTCGCTCGATCGAAAAAAGTATTTCAACGTCTCAATCGGACGTTTCAATTATATTATCTTAAAGATATTTGACCATTCGACGGTTGCGTGTGTGTCTGTCACAATATTCACTGTGACTCGGTAATATCAAGATTCGATTATAGATTCGATATTAGTCAAATGTAAAATGTCTTGACTGATTCCTGGTACGTGAGAACAACGTTACTTAAAACCGATTTTCAAATTGATTTTTGCTTAATGACACTGCCTAAAATCAGCTGTCGTAGCGCAAAAATATCGAATGCCGAGTGTAACGCGACGTGAATCGAATTAGAAGAATCCTAATAAAATTTTGCGATATCAGGAAGATATCAATTCCGAGATTTTATCATCTTATATTGCGAGGTTTAACATTAAATACAGTTCTCTTTCGCGACTGACGTTTATGAAGGGTTACACTTCCGGGCGCGACACAAACAATAATTTCAACCAGCACTGTCAGAAGCACGCACTAATTACGCGACATGGTAAATTTCGTCCATTTGACACATCCAGCTCTCGTGTCGATAATTTAACGTTACACAAATTCATATCTTCCCTTTTGTTACACCGGCTGTCGTCGACGCGGATTTTCCAATTGGTTTCGCGTTTTAGGAAAATAAAGCTGGCTCGAAAGCGAGGAAGCGAAAAAAAAAACGCGCGAACGTCTTTTGCCGTCGCGTGGTGCGCGGCATTTACAACACGGGAAACATACGGGATACGTAATGCAAAAATTCAGGATCGGTATGGAGAACTTGAAAAGGTTTGTAACTGAAAGAGAGTAACATGTCGATAAATCAAATATTTATTCAAATAAAAGTAATGCCAATGTAACAATGAGCAATAAATCCGAGTACAGTGAATAGGATAAAAATAAATGCCCGGTGCATTGAATATTCTCAGGAATGTAACGTAAAGTTGTGATTTACATTGATGTAATATTACTGCGAGTAACGCGAGTGTCGCGCTATATAATACTGTCCCTTATAAGACGTTTATATTATTAAGAATACACCGTTTCATTCGTTTCTTTCTTTAATCAGTTATTATCGCTTCTCCCTTCGTTAAATGGACAATTCATGTTTGCGCCGCTATTTGCCGAAATTACGTCGTTATGTCACGAATTATTTTCGAACACGCGGTCGGACTTTTTCACCGGGTGGTTGTCATTGAAGGATGAATAGGGTCGACGCGTTGACGACGATGTCAATGAAATGCCAAATAATTTGTTGCGACGTGTGCCGGGTTTACGCGACGTGACGAGCATTGTCGGCTGCCCGCTGAATTAACGGCCCGAAATGATCACGCACGCGGTTATTCGCATAATCGCTAATTCGTTTACTCGCGACATGGTGATTCGTTACGTTTATTGTTCGCCGTGTAATTTCGCGAGCATCAGGCTGATGACGCGCGTGACCGATTTCGACGAGGTTTCGCGATAGCGACGAATCGAGAAATTCTCTCGGTCCTTTATCCGGGTTTGCGTCCTCGGTCGTTTCCCAACGATCTTTTTCTTACCGAAGCACATCGTATCACACCGGAAATCAAGAGGGGGATCGAAGCGTGTGCGATCGCGACGAAACACTGTCGTGAGACGACGGCGACGATGACGTACCGGGCATGTCAGGATTCGGAACAGGGAATAGGAGGGGGTGGGTCAGTGTGGTGGTCTCGGGCCGAAAGTGGGGAAAACTGAGTAAAATCACACGAAAGTAGAAAAAGAGGAAAGTAGCAGCAGGCGGCGTTGAGGCACGTTAGGTTTATCAATCGGGCCTATAGATGCATTCGCGGTTGGCAAGTGTCGTTACGTGCAGGCACACAACTCGCGGCACAAGATCGACACGGAGCAGGATATTCCGACAGGAAGAATCCGGAGGATCCTTACTGGACAGATCCAAGTGCGGATGACAGACGGGCAGATGCGGCGGCGGCGGTCGACGATGGTCGGTAATACACGCGTAATATACGATCGTTGCACCTCGGGTCCGGCTGCTCGCGACCTTCGTGCACGGTATCGGCCAAGACACTGTTCTTCCTCTTCGAAGGACGACGACGGTAACGACAACGACGACGAAGACGGCGATGACTACGACGACGACGACGACGTACGACGGGGGGAAAAAGCTCTCTCCTCTTCCGCGTTCGAGTCCTTGACGGAGGAGGAACCGAAACTGACTCGGGTCTGCGGCTCGCGAGAAACGCTAAGTCCTTCTCCGTCGGGGGCCGGTGGTGGCGCGCTTCTCAGACCGCGTGCGTCTGACTAAAAGCCACCCCCTCGTGCCTTAAAGAACGCGTGTTCGGGTAGGGGCGTTGTCTTAGGTGGTGCGCGGCCGCGAAATTTCTGGCCACCTCGGGGCGCCTTCGCCGTACGCCGTTTCTTATCGCGACGACCTC
This sequence comes from Solenopsis invicta, assembly GCF_016802725.1. Classification (NCBI taxonomy): domain Eukaryota; kingdom Metazoa; phylum Arthropoda; class Insecta; order Hymenoptera; family Formicidae; genus Solenopsis; species Solenopsis invicta. Next base: position 7,320,909 of record NC_052669.1, on the reverse strand, counting down.
TTACGCGGGTCCGACGGGCCCGGGCGCGGGCCCAGGTTACCGTGGACCGACTCGTGACCCCGGCCGCGTCCACCCACGACGAAAATCTACCTCCGGGAGGACGAAAAACTGAAGCCGTCGTAGGACAGGAGTTTTCAAGCTACCCCTCTTTTCCTTTGCCCCCACCAGATACGACGCCGAGGCGCGCGCTCTATCTCCCCCTTTTCCTCAAACTCTCCTCACCCTTCACCCCGCGCCCAGGTGGGTGGGGGATTCTCCGCCGCCGACTCCGCCGACGCCTCGTCGTTCGGGGGTAAGCGGCGGCGCGGCGGCGACGGCGGCGGCGGTGGCGGCGGCGGCGTCGTCGTCGTCGTCGTCGTCGTCGTAAGGGGTGAGAGAAAGAGAGTGGGGCCGCGCGCTCTCCGTCTCCGTTTCGCCCGGCCAAGAAAACCCTCCCGGAAGGAGGGTAGGAGAGAGAGTCGTAAGAACCGATTATCTGTCTCTGTCTATCTCGATCGCTATCTTACACTTCGCGGTTACGTTCCGACGTACGTAAGTATGCGAGGCCAGGATACGAGGAGCGAGAGCGAGCTCTCCTGCGACCGAATCTTACTGTACTCTTTTTACTAAGGGCTCGTCCTTGAAAACTTTTCATCCGACCGTCGCGGAACATCTCCGTCACGTAAACTCACTTGGACTTTACACGATCTTCTCTCACGATCATGAACGAATCAACGAATTCTCTCATTTCATCAACTGCGAGATATAATATACGTCTCGAGACGCGCGCGATATGCGAACGCCACGAATCGGGGTACTCGACTAACCGAAAAATTGTAGGGGGCTTCTGTATAAGGGGGTGTAACAGTCTGAGTCCTTACGAATAAAAAAGAAGGGGGACCGTCGTATAAAAATGGCCTCCTCCCTCGTGTCCCGTATGGCAACGCACGCGTGACTAATCGCGCGGGGGAGTGGGGCTGGGTATTCTTTTTTATCCCTCTTTACGAATCGCCCTGTGCTCTCTAAGTTACGTTGGCTCATGATCGTATTCCCAATATTAATGCGCGAAGTTTGCTTGCAACTCGATTGCGATCAGTTGATTAAGTGTCGCGGATCCATCGATCGGGTCGGGAAAGCGGATTCGAATACATCAGATCACTTCGGCCATCCGTCATCCAATACTCCGTCTCCCCCTTACATTTTGAAAGTCAAATCGCGATTTGAACATGGATCATCGACCTTGCGGAGGACGTCGACTTTCCAGTGGACGCGCTGATGCTCATTTCGCGGCGAAGGGTGGTCGATGGTCATCCTGCTCGTCTTACGCATCCTCCTCGCCGAAGTAGACAACCGAGCCATCCCTTCCTTCCCTTCTTCTCCCTCCCTCTCTATTTCTCTCTCTCTCTCTCTCTCTCTCTCTCTCTCTCTCTCTCTCATCTAACGTAGCTACCCCACCATCGCATTAAGCTCCTATTTCTCCCTTCTCTGACAACGTCTTTCCCCTCTCTGCTCGTTCCTTCGTCCGTCTCTCTCTCGCCACTGGTTTTCGTAGTTGAAGCTCGCATACGCCACCCAACACCCTTTCCTACATCCTTTTCTCTCCCTTCTTTCCCTCCCTTTCTCGACCGTCTCGACTCGCGATCCCCACCAGCCGAGCAACCCCCACGCGCCGCTTTTTTACGCTGGCCTCGTCCTTTTTTCCACGTGGTGTACACGTGGAAGTATGAGTCCGGAAGGTGGGGAGGCGCGACCCCTTTTTTTCTTCAACCTGCCTCTAGCATTCACGCGAGAGAGCCCCGCTGCTTGTCCGAGACGACGCAATAACGCGTCCACCCTTCCGTCCTTTTGTCTCTCTTTCCTTCCTCTCGGTTGAAAGAGCAGCGGCGCGGCGGCAAGAAAGGAGCAAAGCAAAGAACGTCGCGTAGCGTAGCGTCGCGTCGCGTCGCGTCCGCATCTCTCCACCCATACCCACGTCGTGTCCACCCTATCCGTGTCTCTTCCAACGCGCGTGCGACGAGGGTGGACCGTCGCGTGAAAAAAGTTAGCCAATGGGTCGACCGCCTCACGGTGGTGGAAAAATCGAGTGACCTTCGTCGCACGTGCGATGCCACGCGCGGCTTTCTTTGTCGGCGCGACGGACCGTCAAACAATTTCTCTCGCTTCTTAAAGAGATATCCTATGAGGACCGTTCCGGTGTACCTGATCGATTATTATGATACACGTAGTATACTTTGCGTTGCCCGTACGTGCCTAAGCACAATTCGACAGAGGCAGAGAATTAATGCGACTCATTAATTTAATTAATTAAATTTTACTTGAATTTTTTTTTGTAACAATGTCTTTTGCAACAATTTTACGAGTTATAAAAAACGGAATAAAGTAGTTTTCGAGTTTTTCAGAGCATCGTAACGAAACAAAAAGTTTAACGGACAATCCGTCTTGACGCGTCTTCGTAATAAATAAGAGTTAATCCTAGATATCGGCGAATTGTGTGACGAGCGAAGCTCAAGCGCAGGAATATCCAGTTTATCGGACGACGAACTGACGGAAAGCAGGAACAGGACGAAAGTAACGCACTTCCGACACGAGGGTCTCCGGCACGAAAGTGCCCGGGCGCGATCGCGATCGAACTTCCGTTCGCGGCAGGCTGCCGCCGTGGTAAGAATTTCGGCTCGTCTCGTACGCGGGTGGAGAGGAGGGACTCGCTCGTACGTTCGCTACGCGCGAGCGTGTACCTGCGGAGCTCCGAAAATAAGTACGTAGAGCGCATTGGGCAATCGAGGCTCACTTTAAATTACAAATGAAGCGGCCGGCGTACGCGAGGATAAAAACAGGTGAGAATCGAGCCTCCGTGCTCGGTTATGGGGTGGGCGGATTGTCAGGTACGTATACGCGTGTGCACGTATACGCGTGTGAGTGCGTGCACCGTACTGTACGTGGGTGCGTACCTAACGTATGTACGAAGGTACGTGCGTTACGTACGCGGCGTTTTAGATCTCAATCCCGATCCCGATCGGCAGCTGGACTTTAAGAACCGACCAACGGACGTACAGACGAATACATGCGCTGTGTACGAGTTGTTGCACGTGCACTTGCGATTCTGACGGCCAGTTGTCCGGCTCCTCCGCGCTCTGCGAATCGAGCTGATCGACTACCCCGATAGGACGTATACGCCTTTGCGTAGGAAGACATTTGTCTTCTGGGCCTGATCCTGCCTACTTTGAATCGTCCGCCTTCCTCATCGCGAATGGCGCGGGAGGAGTGCGTGGAAATGTGTCGACGACGAAGGTGGTCGTCAGGTGGTGGAAACGCCGCTGGGATATTTGTTAGCCCATGTGTCTTACGAATTTTTAGGACCGCATTAAGAATGACGTAACCGTTATTTCTACCGTTATTTCGATCAGTTGATCAGTTGACGAACAAAATTTTATTGATCAAGTCTCTAGGGCACTTTTCTATGGATAGAAAATATATGTAAAAATGATAGCAGAGCCAATGTAGAATATGTTAAGAATTTTATTGAAAGATGGAGAGAGTTATTTGACACACGACCGATTAATACGACCCGATTAAATATCCGTTTCCAATTTTCATATTCCTTTAACGAGTCTGTCACGCAAAAAGATTTCCAGCGCAATAACTTTGTTCGCCTTTTCTCAGGCACTCGTTTTGCTGCTCGTGTGAAGTAGCCCCGCTTCAACCCCCTATCGGAAGAACCACCCCGTGGCGAGGTGACGCCTGGCGGCGGAATAAGGAACGAGGAAACGAACGAGTGGAGAAAAGGGTGAGTCGTCCATAAGGTTTTTGTCCGTGCTAACTCCTGAATATCGATTACGGTGAAGGGTCGGCAATGGTAAATGCGAGCAGATGCGCGATCACATGATACATCTAGTTTTGTACGAAGAGTCGGATGGTGTATCACCAAAAGAAAATTGAAGCTTCGCGAAAGATATCTAAAAATATTCTACTGAAAGATGGAAAGATTAAATTCTTTTCACAGTTTTTTTTAATACTTTTAGAATTTTTATACTTTTCAGTAAGAATTTAATTTTTTTTTAAATTAAAATTTGAGCGTAAAGCAAACAGCAAAATAGCGCCGAGCGATAAATCTGTGTAATTTCGGTGAGTTCACATGGGAAATTTATAACTTGCAAGAAAGGGACGTCTCTGTCTCTCGCGTGACGACGGAAGCGCCGAGATACATCCTCGTAATCGCAGCGTCGAACAATTGAACTCACCGAGATCTGTTACATCGGTATCAATCCACGACCACCTTCATGCACGTTATCATATTACCGTGGCGGACACGCCGGCCGCTATACGCGGGGCACACTACTTTACACGCCGGGAAATGAGATTAGGATCGCCGCGACGGTCGCGATTCTCGTCGAATCGGCGAATCGGAGGAACGTGCAGCACGCGAGCCATCGAAACTGACGGCCCGGATTAAGAATTCTAACGGTAGGAGTAGCCGGTCGGCTGTAGGATGAAATGAGCGACGCGTCCGGCGCATTACGCAATGAAAGAAACAAATGAAGCTTAATAGAAAAACTGCCCGCGCTAGAAAAACCCATTCCGTCGTGCACTTAGTACAGCTGCGTCAGAAAGTGCATCGGCCGTTCTCTCTCCCCTCATCATCGACGAGACGACGTACGTTTGTCGACGAGTGGTCGCTTTGCGTGGCGACCATCGCGCGGTATGTGTGTATGCGGTACGAGCTCGATGCGATTGAACGTCTATCGGAAAACTTTATGCTTTGAACATTTATTTATTTAACGCGGGATTCTAATACAATTTGTCGCCTCGACGGAAAATCGTGCGGTTTATTCAGGTATCGACGTTCCTTTTGCGGCATGTCGAACGGAGGTGGAGGCCCGTTTCGATGATACCGAAACCGTCGTCGCGCGGAAAGTCGGTGATCCGGAAAACTGGATGGCAACCGCGAGACAACTCGTGAATTTTTTAGATCCATTTGGACGGACGGCTAATTAACAGTAATCGAGCAAACGTGTAGAATCGGCTCGCCGCGCTGACCGGTGTACTTTGTTCGGGTTCTAAATTTGATTTACATTAAATATGAGAGAACGCTCGTCGGGACGAGCGATGCGTGTATGCACGAGTCTATATCGTCGCATTAAATATAACCAAACGCGGCAAACGCGCGTAATGAATCAAATTATTTCGGACCGCGTCGCGGTTGGGGGAATAATTTGCCCCGCGTGAAAAGGACAAAAGCGTTTAAAAAGGATGAATTGTAGATTCGGTCGAGTTGGCGTGTATACGCAACGCGCAATGCGCTCGGCTGTTTAGATCCGTCGATAATCGATATCCGCCGATTCCGGATAATTCAGGATGTCAAATGTGCGTCGCGAGATCAAAGGCTTTCGCGTACGTGCACGCGTGCGTGCGTGCGTGCGTGCGTACGTGCGTGCGTACGTGCGTGCGTGCACGAGCGTCGTCGAGACTCACGCGGCGTGGACACGGAGAGCCCGCGAAACGCGTCGCATCTATTTTTCCCGACTGTACCACCACTGTCGTCTGCGGCTGTGTCAATAGGAGCCAATCTAAGTACATATGCACACACATACGTAATGCAGCTCGCCGCACACTGCGACTCGTGATGCAATCGTGTGTCTCGTGCCTCGCGCAGTTTCGACATTCTCTTTGCCCCGCGCTATGCGCAAAGTGTGGTAACGAATTCCGTGATCAGACATGATCGATCGATCTGTCGGTGCGGAACTGAAATTTTAATTACGGTTACCCGCGATCGATTTCGACTTCCGTTCCCTAAATCGCGCATCTCGGACGTGTCCAAATGCGTGACGACGATCGCGATTTAGCGGTCGATCCGAGCAAGTACCACCGGCGTATCTATCGCTCTCGTGTTTTCCGAGACTTTATACGAACCACGAGAGATAAGATAAGCGTACGCGGATCCAGGATCAAGGTGACGGAGATAGCATCGTGACTTCGGGCGGCATCGCGACAATCGTTGCAGAAAAAAAAGAAACTGACGCGCCTCGCGCGTTATCGGAAAAATTATACCGTGAAATTGTACCGTTCTTCGCAAGCGAACGCTAAAAGTCCCAGTGTTTCCAAGTGTTTGGAAAACGTGCCCGTTCAGAAATATCCGTATTTCTGGTGAAAATATCTACGAGGACGTCGTAATTGTATTAAATTTAATTTTTAAGAGCGCCGATTGCCGAATCGCGACTATATACGCGTCGACGTGGAACGTCTTCGGAAGAGAGCGAATTCGTCTTTAATTATTCGCAAAGTCGTTTTTAATCGTTTAAATTGACGGCGAAGAAAGAACGAAATAATTCATTGGACAGTGCGCGATACTAGATGTAACGGTGACGAATGAAAATACGAAGACGAAACATGGCACGATTAAATTTTGTAACGCACCGACGTTGCCGAGAAACAATTGATTGTCTCTTTAATGATTTAGAACGAACGAATGATTTAGGATTATAAACGCGACGAACAAATCTCGTTTATTTTGCAGCGAAGCTCGTCGCGGGCAGATCCCGGGCTTTCATGACGAGAGTCATGAAAGATGGCAGACGCCGGTCGATGATTGCGAATATTTTTGCCTGCGCAGTCAGTACTTTCCGCCTCGTATGTATTTGCCGTAAAGTACGACGAGGGAGGTGAGCGGAGGGAGAAGGGCGAAATATATACATAGAGAAAGATCGTTAATCAAAGCGACTGGGAGCTCTGGTCCGGGATACCCGGCCGGTGGAGCGAACGGCGAGTTTTGCCATTTTTGGGGGGGAAAATTTTCCGCGGAAATCATTGACGTCGCCCGGGTCATCGACGAGCTCTACCCGGCGGACCGAACAGCTAACACGCACACGAGGGCACACGTATATCTGTGTATGTGTGTATGTGTATCAGGGTACACAACGTGGGAGGCCTGTGTCTCGTATATCGGGGTGGTAGTTCCCGCAGAGAACGGCGTGCGACGGCCTCCCATTGGCCTCCCATTGGCCGGTCCGGGGGTGGCTCGCTGCAGTCATCGATTCAGGCAGTCATTGGCTGACTCGGCCCCGGCCGCCATTTTGAATGACTCCGGGATCAATACGCGGGGTGCGGAAAAAAAAGTGCATGCAGGCCCACCGCCGCCCCCGGTTCCCTCGGCCGTATCTCACAGCCGTTCTATCTCCGTTCGCACGCCACCGCCGCTCTCCCTTGCTCTCATATCTATCAACCGGTTCATGCAACCACCGACACCGTTGCACCACCACCTCCTCTTTCCACCCAGGGGCACCCTAACGCCTTTCCGCCGCCGACTACCACCCGTCCCCCTCCCCCCGCCCCCGTTCTCGTTCCCGTCCCACCTTCCCGCTCTTCCTCCGATGGCATCCCCGGCGCAACAACGCCAACCATCGACGACCCAGTCGAAGGGGGTGATAGGGCCGTTCACATGCATACGCGCGGAGGAACGCATGCACGTACGATACACATACGCCGGCTCGAAAATCATCGAAAAAATACTCGGCGAAAGCGGGGTTGCCGGTGTTCCGCCGTGGCGCCGCCGCCACCGCCGCCCCCGGCCGTCGCCGCCGCGCGTTCCATCGTCATTTTCTTCTCCCCCCCGGGGTTTGTGTCGAGAGTATATGCGATTCTCTCTCGCTCTCTCGCCTGTGCGTTGCTACGTTGCACGCTACGTTTTCAACACAGGCCAACTCGTCGGGAAATAGGAAATTTGAAATCGAAGCTCCGCTTCACCGCTCGCCGCGAGCCCACCCTCGTCCCTCTTTCTCCCGCATCACCCTTGATCATCGGTGCAGCTCCCGGGCCTGGCACCAGACCCGGGGGTGCGTCATCGAACTCGGGAAATAGAATGACTCCGCGTACCGCGCGCTCTTTGTCTCGCCGATCCGCGACTCTCACCCCCCTTTTTTTTTATATTTTTTTCCCCGGTTTTTTTTTGCGAGCGAAGCGGAAAGTTTGCTCTGCTCATCGACATCGTGAAATGATTAATCCGACAAAGGGAATTCTACATGGAAAATAATTCGCTACGTTGTCATGAATATACAGTCGGAATCGCATGCAGTTAGTAGCAAATGCAACGACTATGTTTTGTGCAATTTTGTTGTATTTTTAAGTTTATCCAGAATTCGTTAATATTCAAATGACGATACAGATGTGATAGAGAAAAAAAAAAACAAATAGAAATTTATTCACGCGCAAAATTGAAATGATAAACGTCATGAAAAAGAATCGGTTATAATTATATCGACTGCTCTTTGCTGGCATCACGAGAAATTCGTTTCGAAATACGTTTTAGGTACGTCCCGCGACAGGCCGACCATCAAGTCGTTGCACACTACTTAATAATCTGCGAATTATAATGGTAATATACATAACAACGATTCTCCAGTGGGTAACAGTAGTCATTACGGTAGTCGCTATTATTACGGACACTTTCGCGTTTAACTGTTTTACCGTAATAAGCCGTGGTCGTTCGAAGAGAGATAGAGCGAGCGAAAGAGAGAGAGAGAATCAAGCGAGCTATAGTAAGACAGGCCGCGGCCCGCGCGAAAGTATGCATTACGCCGGCTAAGTTTTATAGCGGCCGTTGTTAGGTGGTGCCGCGCGCGCGCGCGAGAGCTGTCATTACGGACTAACTTGCAAAACAGTTGCCTATGGACGTAATGTTATTTGCACGATACGGATATAAGTGCCGGTGACCGGAAGATTTATCGTTCCGTTTACGATCCGCCGCTAAACGGAAGGCACGAGAGGTCTTGGTTCCGCGAGCAAGCCGGCGGCGCCCCGCGTCGTCCTCTGTCGGCGAATCGCGACCGACGCGATCCGCGAAAGAGGACCCGCTCTCGAGGGGGCTCGCCCGCGCCATTCGGAGCGCACTGACATGGCTACCCTTTTCTCTCGAGCGCGCGCGAGGCGACTTCTCGGCCGAACGAAGATCTCGCGTTAATGAACAAAGAGACGAGTGTACAGGCATGCCACATGCAAAGATCGATATCGAGTTAGTTGCTTGGGTACTTACGTTTGGAACCGAACTAACTGAAACAAGGACATAAGGCTTCTCTTGGTAGCAACGACTTTTAGATCACATTTTTAGTTATTAAGAATTTTATCGTTTTTTTTCATTTTTCGCTTTTAAATTTACGTTTAAAATCTAAAGTTTCTCAAAACTTGTTAAAAATATACTTTAGTCATATCTTTACAATTTACTTTGTAGGCGTCTAAAGTGTTATCTTTTTTTGTTTCTTTCCCCCCTGTGTCTCTCGTTTGTTCCTTCGACAGTGTAGGTGTACTCTTCTTCTTTAAGGCAATGCTTTTGTTTCAATTTTGTTTCTTCTCTTTTTTTGGTGCTTTTTTTCGCGTAATTTTCTTGATTTTCTCCTTTTTCTTCTTCTTCTAATCGTCGTCTTCGTAATCGTCGTAATTTCGAAATCAGGATTGCTCGAAAGTGTGTTTTAGCTTCTCTAAATTATTTAAGGTCTTTCGGCTAAACTTAAGGAGTTGTTCAGACGTTGTGTTTCACAGACAGAAATCGGTGATTGTTTCGGAAACGGCGAAATTAATTTTTCAATGAAATAATTATGACAACACACATAACAACACAGTGCGACGCGTCTGGAACAGAAAAGAAAGGGGCGCCGTCGGGCCCCCCGGAGGTTCTCGTTACGATCGATCCGCCGAATGACTTCGCGTCGGTGGGTCCTGTTCGCGGTGCTTCACCGCGAACGGATCCACCGATTGTCTCGTTTTATTAACGCGATTTATTTATGTTTATTATTTTTTCGGTATAACGATATACGGTTACGATAGAGTCGGATTTTTGAGTCTCGTGAAACGTTTGAGGAGGGACTGAGAAGCGTGTGAGAGACGGCAGGGTATCGATCATGGCAGATTTCAGTAACTCGCATTGCCGAGATCAACTCTATTTAATTTTCGTTCAAGTCAATTAATAATTCTGAGTCAAGTATTGAGATATAAAAAGTAAAAAAAGCAAAAAAAATAATTTAAATATATATTTAAATTTGTAAAACAATTGAAAAAAAGTAATTAAAAATTAAAAATTGTTTTATAAAGGGGGTGATCGGTGTCACACCCCTCGCGCTACTAGGACTACCTTGAAACGAAATTCCAAGTCAGATATTACGTTATTAAAGATATTGAAATAAAAATGCGAAAAAATGAAAGAAACACTTTGTCCATGCAGATTACCCGATGGATCTGGCATCATCGATAGCGGTACCCATCCTCGAGGCATCCCCCGCGTCCACTTTGGCGTCGGTCTAAGGCCATTCGAATCTCCCGCGCGACAAAAGGAAAAACCTTCGGTATAAGAAGGGGGCCACGTGACTCGAGGAACGAATGAGCGTCTTTGCCACCCCCGCCGCGACGTCCTCGCCCGCCCCCTCCACCTTCTCTCTTTCCCCTTCTAGAGAGGCGCGCGGCGTCGCTCCTTGCGCGTCGTGGTAAGACGCGTCGGGACGCTGCCTTCGTCCTTCTCGCACCCTCGTAAGCTCCCTGTCTCACGTCCTTTCTCCCTCTCCCTCTTTCTATCTCGTCGCGCTCTCTCCATCCTCGGTGCTTTCCCGGACTTTTCTCCCCCACGTGCTTCTCGCGAGTCGGCAGTGTCTGCTGGCACGTCGCGGGGTGGCGATCTTGGGGTAGAAAGGACTCTTCGGAGTCCGCTCTTGCTCCTCCACCTTCTCCTTCCTTCGGCGGCCTTCTCTCTCTCTCTCTCTCTCTCTCTTTCTCGTGGGGCGCCAAAGGGATCCTCTTTCTCTCTCTCTCTCTCTCTCTCTCTCCTCTCTTTCACCCTTCTGTGGCTCTCTCGTTCCTTAGCGTTACTTCGGATCGCCTCCTCGGGGGAAGCCTCGTGAGAAGCCGCCCCCCAAAGCCGTTCCCGGTCCCTCCTTTCTCTCCCGATACACGCAGAGACTTATACACGCGGCGCGAGGTAATCTTTCGCGTTACGAGCACCTCCGCGATCGCGGCACGCGTTTCCGACGAATCGTCACGGCACGGCCCGCCGCGTTAACGCGGATATTTCCGCAGGATTTCGGTAACCTTTGATAGAGGCATTGCGAGCATCCCCGTGTCTGAGTAGCAACTGCGCCGTGGCCCCGTGCCGGGCACCCCCACCTCACCTCCTCGCCGCCTCTATTGCACCACACGCCGCCCGCCGCCTAAACCGTGCCGAAGCGAGCCACCAACCCTCTCTCGGACGCGCGCTGGCCCTCCACCCGCGCTCCATCTCGCTCCCTCACCGCTTCCCTGCCGCCACCGTTCGCGCTCTCGCACATTCGCCCGCACGCCCGTCCATCCGTCCGTTCGTCCGTCCGTCCGTCCACCCGCTCCCGTTTATCCTCTCTCTCTCCTCTCTTTCGCCTTCTCTCTGTCCCTTCTCTCGTACACGGCCGTGTTTCGTCTCGCTTTCTCTTTCCGCCGCGCGCCGCGCGCGCCGCTAGCTCGGACCACGAACCGGCGCTCGCTCGCCGCTCGGTTACTCGGACGCTCGCCTTCCTCTTTCGTCGTCCCCTGTCGCGTCCTCTTCCTCGCTCGCTTCCATCCCGCCCGCGCGCCCACCGAAGGGACGATGTGCGCTGTGTGCGATGCGCTGCGCTCCCTGCATTGCCTGTGTGCGTTTATGCGCTCGGCGTTCTGCGCGCGGCCGTGCCCAGCCCGGCGCGCGCGCACGCTGCGCGGCTAGGCGCACACCGAGGCGTCAGGTGGATGACGCCATGTACGCCGCGCAGACCGTTTGTAATGACGGTAACCGGCCAACGCCGCTCCTCTCTCGAATCCGGATAAGTTTTCATGGCCAGCGGCGCCGACCGCTACGAAAACGCTCGCGTTGACACTTGCCACCTCAACGGGACGGGGGGAGGGGGGCGCGACGGCAATTTGAATCATTTTGTTGCGAGAATTAGGCGCGGAAACTAGCTCCCTACTCCCTTCCGCTCTTTCTTTCTCTCTTTCTCTCTCTTTCTTACTTTCTTTTTTTTTTTTTTCTTTAGCTATCACGTCTCTCGTCGCTCGTAGGCTCGTAGGAGAGAATAAGATAGTTTTAAGGTATAAAACAAAGCTTTATAAATCTCGTGAGACTCTCGTGATAGAGATGAATTAATCGCGATTGTTCCATTGCTAATTAAAGTTATTTTTTAACTCCAGAAACAATCTGAATTCTTGATAATTACTCGTGATAAATATCCGTGGTAGGCTGACGATAATCCGCTGTAGGAAACTTCTTATTATTAAAGGGGAAGACGCCTTCTCAACTTTAGACACGAGTTAACTGAGCAGTTAGCGTCAAGTCGGGCATTCGCAAGATCCATCTTTTCGTCGCGTATATTTTTTTTAGGCTACTTAACTTTCGCGTCCACCGATCGTCGTGTCGGTAAACGCCTCGCAAGAAAGAACCGACGATGGCATTCCACGAGGAACGGCTTAACGACCGTGCTCGAGTATTCAATTATAGGTTTCACGCGATTTAACGATAGTTAAAGTAGCAGCCTTCGCAGTATCTCCAACACTCCATTCCAGGGGCCATAGAACGGCTGGTAAACGATGAGGGGTGGCTTCTCTGTCGCTACCCAATAACGATTTGGAGGCGTTATCGTGGCTTTACATCCCTTTGGCCCTGCCGTGACAGTAAGGTTAGCACGCCGTTGTTACATACACGCCAGAATAGAGTTCACGTTCATCGTGTATTTCGAATCGAGGCACTGACCACAGTACACCCCACGGTATTCTACAGCGGGGAGATGGACGAGCAAGAGATAGCGTTAAAAAGTATATTGTCAAGAGTATCTCCTTTTCTTCTTCTTCAATTTTTAAATAATACCAAATTTATAAATAAAATTTTTTTTTAGCAAAAAGCTAAACGCTTAGAATACTCTGGTGTTCATATCGCTTGACTGATACCGACAATAATTTTTTGCGATTACTAGAAATACTTGTGATTCATCTCGCGACAAAGATTTCTGTTCGAATCGACTATTCGAATATCTTAAGTCAGAAGGATGGCTTTTAATCTCTGTAGAAGCCCGACCTGCCTGGCACGTCGATCGGTTTACTCCGTCTTCGTCTCTCGCATGCAATAACAATTTGGAGGCGTTCGTGCGGCTTTACATGCTTCGATACCACCGTGACAATAAGGTTAACACAGCGGCATTGCGTACGCGACGTAACCGGGTACGTACACCATCGTATTTCGAATCCTAGCGCTGACCGCAGCTCGCTCCATCGCGCTTCCACGGGGGTTGCTCGGCCGCCCCCAGGTCGGCGTGCCTCGCCTCTGGAAATTCTCCAGCGGCATTCCCTAGCGCGAGCCTTTCGTCGATAGAGAGGCTGGATCTTATTACGACCTGCAGACTACGCGTCGAGGTATGATTTCGTTGCATATGATGCGGGGACTCGAGATCGATCTGTTCCGAAGGCCGGGACCGGCGTTTTCAATTCGCTCTCGGCTGTATTTTCTCTGCCGGCGAAACTTTTGCATCCATAAACAAAATATTCAATAACGTAAAATGGAAAATCGTGTTTTCCGATTTTATCAACGGAATTACATATCAATATTTTAATACGAGGACCACAATTGTAAAATATAAAAATATATTGCTAAAAGATGTGTGTTGTATAAATAAAAAAAAAGTATAAATAATTGTTAAAAAAACGGTAAAAGGATTAACTGACGTTGAATTTCGGGATATTGTTAAGAAACGTTTTCTCGAGCTTTCGTTTACTCTTTTTTTTTTTTTTTTTGTTGCCATCTCCGAGACATCAACCGCGACGAACGTTTCTTCCGCAGGAAGACAGGGCTCAAAGGGAGGGAACCGCGGCGAGGAAGGGTGGCCGCGGTTGAAAAAGAGGGATCTCGCAGACGATCCTTTCGTCTCCCTACCTACGTCTCCAGCGGCTCCCCGTAATTGTATCGATTGTCTTAGGGCGACACTACGATCGACCGTTACACGCCACGAAAGGTGCACCGGTCGCGTACCGTTTCTCTTACCTCGCGACCCATTCCCCTTTCTTCGGGGTAACCCGCTTTGTCGTTTCGCTCGATCGAAAAATAAAAATTTCTAACCGGATGAAAGTTTGACCTGAATCTTTTGTGGACGGCGCGGGGTGAGAGGGGGTGAGTGAGTAAGGGGCAGCTCGCAGACACAATGCGCCGACGAAATTTGCATATACGCGAACGGCCAACGACGACGGCATGTGGCGCATCGCATGGGCTACTTCTCTTTCGAGACAGGGGTAGAGGCCTGAGGAGGGTCGATAAAAGGGAAAAAATTGGATTTCGTCGCCTCTATCGTCGACGCGTACGCCACGTACTCCATTGGGATACAAAGAAGGACAGGGGCCGACGGAGGGCCCAGGTAGGTTGTGGTGGATAGGACCGGCTGACTCCGGACAAGGGGATGAATCTGAGTTTTTTTTTTTCATTCATTTTCCCGCCCCTCGTTGTACCCGACCCATCCATCGCCCATCGGGTAATCATAATAATGAGAGGAGAAAGACCGGTTGACCATCGGGCGGCCCGAGGGGCGATAAAACAATCGCGGCTCATTTTTTGCCACGGCAGCTGCAGCCAGCGCGGCATCAACCGCGATTGTCGGATACGATCACGACCCCTGGACATTGTACGTGCCAGATTTTCGATTTGTCGACGTATCGACCCTTCTCGGATTGTTTCGATGAGTAGTTTTTCGCGAAGTGAAGAAAAATAAAAAGTCTGTCGATTTAACTGGAATCATTTGACGACGTAATGAATACCGCAATTGAGATCAATTTCAATTAAATATAATTTTAAATTAAATATGACGTATAATAAAATAGGAAAACTGTTGATCTAATTTAAACGATGCTCGACGTCAACGTTCGCTTCGTCACGAGAGATCAATTCATCCATCCGTAAGCGGGACGAAAGCCCGAGAGAGGATCGAGAACGTCCTCCCGTTGGAGGGACGGCGATTCGTTGGACACCCTCTTGGCTAGTCGCCTAATGATCGGCGGAGGAATCGTGATGGCAAGCGGGTGGAGAGAGAGTGAGAGTGAGTGAGTGAGTGAGAGAGAGAGAACGGGAAGAGGTCGATGGCTGACGTCCTAGGTAATTAGTAAAAACAAAGGAGCCTGGCCGAGAGAAGGAATCGAGAAATGGTCGTCGGAGGCGAACATAAGAGACAAGCTGAAAGAGAAGCAGAAGATCGCGTCGGGCGGCGATGGGGGCGGCAGTGGGTAGACGCGAGATAAAATCTAAATGAGAAAGTAATCCCTCGACGTTGATGAGGAAACGAGCGAGAGGCGGCAGCGGCGACGGCGGTGAGAAACGATCTCTCTTAGGTGCGCTTCCTTTTTCGTCCTAGGTCATGACACCTAGGCGCCCGCCCGTTGTGCAGTGGCCTTCCGCGATGTAAACACCTAGCGCATCGCACAGCCGACCAGCCGGTGCTATCGGGCGGGCTAAGCGCTCGAGCTTAACCTAACCCAACCCAGCGTGTCGACGACCATCGCCACCGCACGTCCGGCGTATATGTAGGTGGCCCTATCGATTCCCACCTCGAGAAAATAACGGGGATCTCTCGCAACAGCGGAGGGAGAGAGAGGGTGAGAGAGAGAGAGAGAGAGAGAGAGAGAGAGCCCGTTGCTCTCCGCAAAGTTATTTCGCGAAAGTTTCGTGAAACGGGGCCTCCTTTTCGCACAATTCTTTCTCCCTCCCTCCCTTATTCGTATCGTTCGGTAACCACCGTCACTGTTACCCGCACTTCGCACCCTCTCGATGGCTAGGAGGGTGAAACGAAAGGCTCGCGGCTCCAGGGTAATCAAATGAAAACAAAAATCGCGGAGCCAACCTCTCGACCGACTGGCAGGAGGAAGAAAGTTACACGGCCAACGGTCTCGCCTTTTTCGCCGCAATTTGCGGCCGATTCAGCCGTGAATCTCGGTCTCTCTGCCTCGTTGAACGGCTCCTCGCGTATTTCCATCCTCGTGTATTTCCCTATCCGCTCCGTGGACGACCGCGGCGAAGGTCAATGTTCCCTTCGTCGAGCCGATGCTTGCCCGATGAGAGGAGAGAGCGAGAGAGAGAGAGCTGCTCGCGAGCGGTTAATCGCGTTCACAAACGATCAATCGCGTTCGAGTTATTATGCTCCAATTTTCAGCTCGATCATGATCCGTTTTGTTAACGTGCTATTCCGTGCGCTATTCGGTCTACTCCTGATTTAATAAACACACGGTACTCCAAGTTAATCTTACTCTGGCTGGAAATAGACAAGCTTGGCCTTTTCACACGCGATTCCTTCCGTTCGTCCTTCGTCGAGGTCGGCGGCATGAGCGACGATGGCCCAGATTTCACGAGGTTGAATCGCGAGAGTCACTCTCTCGCGAAGGAGGCTCTCGTTTCGTGGATTTTTCAACATTCTCGAGAATCGCGTGACCGAGCGTCATCGAGGGGACTGACGGAGGGAGGGAAGGTAGTGCTAGAGAGCACGGTACGAGAGAGGACAATCCGTTTATTAAGTGTTCCATATCGGCCAGATGTCCATCCTTCGCGCGCGTAACACGTGGATAATCGGAGGAGCCGAGCGAACCGAGCCGCCGATCACCAACGGCATATGCCGCGATCTCCCGAGAGAGCAGCTGTGGCCCGCATCAGAATGTATCGACAAGGTAAAGTGCAATCTCGGAAGATTATCGTGCCGAAATACGTGCCATAACACGTGTGGCTTCCTACGGAGCTTCACGTCGACGCTCTCTTTCACGAGGCAGCGGCACTAATGAAAATATTCCCGGGTTAATTAATTGATATTTATTTATACATATATATATGTATTGTTTATTATTTATGTATACTATGTAATTATAACGCATGAAAGTGCGTGTCCAACGTATTTGGAAAGTTGGAATCATGCATTCTTTAAATATTTATCGTGCTCGTCAAATATTATGCGTACTGATCGAGTTTGTTTGGCATATAATATTGTTTTGACAATGTCACGGCGATTTTATAATTCTGCCCCCGGTGGCACGGGAAAAAATTGGATCGTTTCGCGCTCGTCGAGTCGGAGAGATTGTGTCGCCTCGATGTTATAATTCTTACTTGCGGAGGATCTCGCGCGTTTAAGTAAGAGAGCCGCGGACTAGTTCGGCCATTTCGCCCATCTCCCGAGGTCATCGTCGCCGGGCCTCATTGTTCGGGTCTCCTCCCTTTGTGCGCGCGTGTCTGGTCTGTTTTCGGAAAGGGAACAAAGGGTGTGGAAAGGGGCCGAAAAAAGGAGAGTGAGAGAACTTAAGGGCGCCATTGTCCGCCGAATATCTACGAAGAATGCGAGCGGACTGATTTCGCCGCGGCGCGCCGTTCTGCTCCCGTTACAAAAAATAATAATTAGCCGGACGTTTTGTGTGTCCGTTTGGCCGTGGTATAGCGGGGACATTCTTTTCAGCGGAACATACACACACACACACACACACACACACACACATGCCCGCGCGGTGAGACGCGCTTATAGCATTCCTCGGGCCTGTCGTCAATCGTCAGGTTTCGTACGCGCGTCGATTCCCGGCGCAGCCGGCGCATTCTTGGCACGCCGTTCGCGAGAGGCACGTTTAACTTTGTTTATCTATAAAGTCGCGTCGCTGATTAAGTCGCGGTAAAGTCAGGCCGGGAGGGGGAGGAGAGCGCGAGAGGAGAATACGGTTAAGATCCAGCAATGTTTCAAACTGCGCGGCGTAAACCACGCCGGCCAACTCGACTCCCGTTCCTTATCGCTCGTGGTGCGGCCCGAGAGAAGTCCTTACTCGCGCTCTTATAATGAAATTCGCCGCGGCGAAGAAAGTTTTAAAAGTGCAAAAGTGCGCGGAGAGACAAAAGAGCGACACGCGGGGATGCTGACAGGGAGGACGAGATTTAGGAGGATCATAAATCGAGACGACGTCTTGGCGTCGCGAGAACCTCGACGAGATTAGAGAGGAGGCGCGCTCTCTCTCTCTCTCTCTCTTTCTCTTTTTCAGTTTGTCTCTATCTTTCTTCGGTTCTTTTTTTCTCTGTTTTTCTTTCCTATCTCAAAAAAAGGTTTAATCTCGGAAACTTTGTCTTGTTAGTGACAGTTTTATCTGTGCCTTTTATTTCCTTTAGTGTAAAGAAAATGGGAGAGAAAATCAGAAGATTTCTTAGTTTCTTGACACGCGTAACACAATTCGTGGATCATAGATGCAGCGATCAGATCTGTCTGATTACTGATATTTGAATTATTTCATCAATAATTGATATATCGCGAACGTAAGAAGCGAAATAATGTAAATTTCAACGGCAGAAAAGCGATATGCTTGTTTTTAATTGAAAGCAAAGTCTGTGGATTTTTAATTAAGAAAATTCTCTCTCTCTCTTTCTCACTCAAGATCTACTTTCGTCGGTCCATCTAGCCATCCATCCACCCAT